>NW_022681458.1:101901974-103101974 GCF_009764315.1 Trachypithecus francoisi
GTTTCAGCCTCCCAAGTAGCTAAGACTAGGGTGTGTACCACCATGTTTGGCTAATTGTAAATTTTTTGGTAGAGATGAGGTCTCACTGTGCTGTCCTGGCTGGTATTGAACTCCTAGCCTTAAGTCTTCCCCTTGCTTTGCCCTTGAAAAGCACTGGAATTACAGGCATCAGCCACCACAACTGGTCTCTAGGTTCTTAATCACTTTCAGAGTCTTCTTTGTCATATAAGGTATCTTATTTATATATTTCAGGATTTGGGCATGAATATCCTTGGGGAATCATTATTCTGTCTACCACAGACCCTATCTTATAATTGGAGTTGTGTAAGTTTTGGGGATTCAGGATTTATCATTTCTATCTGTATGAATTTTTCTCTTTGGTTACTCTCTTTTAATTATTTTTGTTTTCCCCCATAAAATATTTAGGAAAACTCTAGTAAGGTAGAATGAATAAAATGTTTTTGGAAATATGTTGTATTGTATATTATAAAAAGTGTACTTAAAAAATTACACAAAAGTACAAGTAGAAACTTTTCTTGATCACTTTTCTAGCTGTATTGAGTACAATACATACACAAAGTCTTGATAAAATGTAATACTTGATTATGACAATTATATAGTTGAGAGGAAACACTCAACTTCTGTCTTGACTATTTGGAATATCTGGATGAGTATGTGCTTCTCCTTAAAAAGTTACCTTTGGATTTATCAAGAATAATTCTTATATAAAATAAATTATTGCATAAGGCTCTTATGGACTAAAGAGAAACTGCAGGTGGGAAAAGAGCTCATTTGTATGAATTCTTTTTCCTACTATGGAATCCCAGTGTGGAAATTTGATTAACTTAAGGAAATGACTTCAGCAGGGCTTTAAGCTATAAAGGTTCTTTCAGATGAAGAGGTCAGTCTGCCCTGGAATTAAAAGTCATAATCTTGGGCTGAATAAGAACTCCAACTATTTATTTAACTCTGTTACCCAAAGCTGATAGTTTTACAGTTTCTAAACACTGGTCTGTTGTGGCAGAAATGCCTGGTGTTTGCTGATTAGCAGCAGGTGATTTGTGGCTGTTAATTTAGCACAATAGAATGTAAATTTTAAAATAATGTAATAGTTCTTTTTGTATTTCAAGACAATCTGGTATGAGGTGCAGTAGTTTACAGAAAACATAGTCAAGACTGTTCTATTTATATTCTGATTCAAAATCAAATTCTCCTTCAGAAATGAGGATTTAAAAAATTCTTATCACAGCGTTCTGTTTATGCTTTTAACAAATCAATACATTCTAGCACTGTTTTGCTCAGCTTATATTTTTTCTTTTGACATATTTAGAGTAATATTTTGATCAGCAATGCTTTATATTCCATTATTTTCCTTGTCTCTGATAATAATCAATTTTTGACACTGGAAGTCAGAGGAAGTCAGATGAAAGCCAACTGAATTTGTTAGATCAATTGCATTAGCAACACAGAATATACAGACACACACGCACGCACATTTTCATGCACATAAACCATCACAACAGCTGTAAATGTTTAAAAGTAGCTGAAGTTTCATTTTTCATCCATCCAAGCAAGTCTGACACTGACCAACATATCAATTTAAATTCTGTTTTCACACTAATTCTCATATATTATGATGCAATGTCATACCTGTTTCAGAGGGATGAATAGGTAAAGAGTTATTCTGAATTGCTCTTAAGAAGAACTTTTTCTGTTTTTTTCTCTGAAAGGTGTCTTCTCATGCTTTCCAAGTTTATATGAAATATAATGAACAAACATTGGAGGTATTTACACCTGACATCAATCTTTTCCCCATGTCTAAACAGAAGTTTTGTTTCCTTTGTTGAATTTTTAGATTACCTTTAAGTTTTCTGTGGCTTCATTATGTTTCAATTATATGATAGGCTAAAGATGCCAAGACCTAACATCTCATTTCTTGTTTGAACTATGAAGATTAAATATGATTCCCTTGCTGTCTGTATCTTCTGTATTTCATCTTCTGTTCACTTATATAAGGTTCAATGATTTATAAGAGTATTAAAATAAATCATCTTCTTAGGAAAGGACACTAAAACTGTAAACCTGTAAAATTCAAATAAAGTCAAAATTTCAGCAAATTGTTAATACTTAAATATTCTTAAGCAGGAAAATATGTATAGCTAGGAGAGTTTTCAAAAAATTAAAGGGCATTTATTAGTACTTAGAATACCAAGAATAGGAGAACCATACCCGAATTTTAATATATGATTATTGTATTACACCTTAAAGTAATAGAAAGCTGATTATAGGAGGTGAAACCCTAAAAGGTACTTCTAAATTATGATGACTTAATTTGAGAAATAGAGGCCAAAATGTTTACATTATTGGTGTCTTCTATTTTAAACATGGAAAATATTCATTTGGGTCACATATCATCTTATTTTAAAGGAAATCACAATATAGGACTTTTTTTTAAAGAACTCAGTAAAAAACATTCCTTGATGATACATATAATGATCATATTGTTGAATATTTTTCCAGATGTAGAAATAGATATGTAGCCATCATTTTGTGCATGCATGTGTGCACACAGACACACACGTGATGGTTTCTAAATAGAAGTTAATAATTTTACAAAAATTACATTAAAGTATACATGATATTATATAACCTAATGTTTTATTCACTTTGTTGTTGACATTTTCATCTTAGAATAGACCTGTACCATGTTTATAAAACACTGTATAAAATTTCCTTGTATGAGAGAACCATAGTTTAATCAGCATATTTCCTATTTCTGAATATTTTGATGGTTTTCATTGTTTTCTTTTATAAGCGTTGCAAGGAAAAATCCATGAAAATACATTATTAACTTCTCATTTAATGTTTTCTATGGGATTGTGCCCTACAATGGGGATGGTATTAAAAAGATATGTGGACATAAATTTAGCTTAACACATAACAGTTTGGGATAAGCTAAGGAATGTCCTTGGGTGTCGGAAGCCATATGTCTTCATTTTGAAGTCTGCAATGAAGCATCTATAGTATGATAGATTGGTTTTAAATGATCTAAAAGACTGCTTATACATTTTTTTCTCTCGTCTACAATATATTTTTCACTTTGACCCTCCACAGTTTGTCTAATCCATCTACATTTTCTTTTTCTACATAACTCAAATTCCTCTACAGTGAACTCAGTGCATCTGTCTAATCTGTAATCATAATATCCAACTATGTATACTTTGTTTTTTCTTGCCAAGTATTCTCTCTTCTCAAGTTATTGTGTGACTGAATCCTTCTTGTATTCTGCTAAAATATCACCTCCTCAGATACACTATCCTTGGCCACCCAATTTAATAATTATATCTCCCTCTCACATAATTATTTTTAATCATACCATTGAGATTTTTTATGGCCTTATTACTATCTAAAATTATTTTATTCACTTATTTGTCTGCATTGTTGGTTTGACTTGTAGAATGTAAGTTCCATAACAGTAGGAACATTGTCTTTCTTTGGCACTACTGTATCCATAGATACAGGCTATAGATGTACATATCTTGCCCATAGTAGATACACTAAAATATTTCTTGGATGAATGAATAATTTTCAGGAGTGTGTTATGGGCCAGTGTTTATACTCTGTGGAAGGAGAGGAGAAGGGAACTGATTCGTATTGAACGTCTTTTATGTATCTAATAAAACTTTATATACACTGGCTCATCTGAATCTCATAATAATTTTCTGATAATGGTTTTATGTTTCTCATTTTGCTAATGAACAAATAGAAAGCTCAAAATGTTATATAAATGCACGTGGATACACAGCTAGGAAGTTACAGAGCCAAGATTAAACCCAAATAAGCTTGTATGAAAAGTCTGCAGTTTTTCCGCTATGCATATTGTCACCAAATAAACTAATATATTTTATTAGAGATGAGTTAATATAACTGAACATGTGTCAAGACTATTGCATATATTAATATTATCCTATTTAATGTGGTACTCTGAATCACTTAAATGATAGGTATTAGTATACCATATTTGTGTTGAAGTATTTCTTTGAACAATTACTAACTCATTCAATGTCATGAGCCTAGTAAATGAAAATCTGACTTTGATCAGTCTGACTTTAAAACTTAATATTACACAGAAGCTCATGTAGAGAAATGTAACAGAACTAGCTGCTATCCAGCTTCATTTATATTGCTATATATGCTTAAGAAGAAAAACTCAATGTTTGTGATCAAATACCTTTTTAATCACACACATAAATCTCATGGAAATATATAAAATTGTGATAAGTGATGGTGATAGGAAATAATAAATATATTTTGACATATTATTTATAAGTAAAATGACAAAGTGAGGAAAAAGACATGGAGGAGATGTCGTGAAGATAGCAACTAATATTCAGAGTGAAATAAATCAGTGTTTAATAGAGTAACCCACTAGAGATGAATAAACTAAAATGACTAAATTCATTGTGAGAACAAATTTATCAATAAAAAACTTTACTTGATAAGTATGAAAAACCATAGATGTATTTTTTTTTTACCCTTTGGTTTTGTTACCTTGTTGACTATTTCTAGAGAAGTATCTTTAGTTTCTTCAGTAAATAAGGACCTCACTTATGTAGTTTCTGACTGCTTCTCAAGAAACTATTCCTGGACCCATACATATCTAAGACATCTTTAAAAATGTATCCAACCTGGCCAGGTGTGATGCTCACACCTGTAATCCCAGCACTTTGGGAGGCCGAGGCGGTCGGATCCACGAGGTCAGGAGATCGAGACCATCCTGGCTGACACAGTGAAACCCCATCTCTACTAAAAATACAAAAAAAAATTAGCTGTGCATGGTGGTGGGTGCCTATAGTCCCAGGTACTTGGGAGGCTGAGGCAGGAGAATGGCGTGAACCCGGGAGGCAGATCTGGCAGTGAGCGGAGATCGCACCACTGCACTGCACTCTAGCTTGGGCGACAGAGCAAAACTCTGTCTCAAAAAAAAAAAAAAAAAAGCTCACAGCACATATAAATATCTGAACAAATACTTAATACAAGTTATTGTGCTTATTTACCAGGGTTACTTATAAGTCACTCCTAAAATACGATATAGACATCATCATTAAAACTACTTATGGTGGAGGAGTAGCGGATTCCAAGCAAATAATTTAATACAACGTGCCTGACATGACTGCAACTAATTTTTGCTACTATAATACTTTGGAAATGACTATAATTTGAATAAATTTAAATAAACACATGTAATATGTAAGATAGATAGATAGATACTCTACACCTGGATTTAGAATTGTATAAATTCACTTTTATTAAATTAACTGCTATAAATTTCTTGCATGGGAGTATTAAAAAATTCTTTATATTTTGCCTTTATTATGCCTAGGCTGACCTTATGTTCCATTCCCTGAGATAGGCCTAGTTTATGTCTGTTATTCCAACCAGATTTTCAGACCCTTCTTTTCATTCTCAGAAGTGCCCTGGTTTGGATGATTAAGTATATGATCATCCTATTTATACTTCATATTATCATTTTTTATATATATTTCCATACTGCCAAATTATAAAAAAAAGTATCTTATAGGCAAATAAGAAAGCCTTATGGTTTATTTTGATAAAAAGACATTATTCATAGTGATTAGGAATAAAAGCTTTGTGTCTCAGTTTTCTCATTTGTAAATGGGAAAAAATAATATCTCCCGTATTGTTTGGTTTAGGGATAAAGTTAGTTTTTTACAAAGATCTACTCATAAGAAGGCTAATAAACAGAATTAAGCCTATTTCTTTGCTCTCTATTTTGTTAACCATACATCATACTTGGTATAACTTCTAAAAGGTCATTTTTGACAATAAAATACATACAAATGTTCCTGTACTGTGTAAGAAAGAGCTATATTGTAGAAGATGTGAAAATTATAAAACTAATATTAACATCAACCATACTAAATACTTTTGATACAGTTATGTTTTACTAATATGTTATATTCATTTGTAGCAGGGAACTTAAACTGGTTTTATCCAAAATTCCATATTTTTATCATGTTTGATAAAATAACCAAAAATAACAAGACTATATACCTATATTCCTTATATTATTTACTTTTAATCTTCTTATATTCTGTTCCATATGCATTAGCAGTATTGTACCAGCAAAATAATAAGGAAAGTAATCATTATTTAAGATAAATATCTCTTGTCTTCTTAAATGACCAAGTGAAGTCACATTTTATTGATAATTTTGACTCCTCCTCAAACAAAAATCCTCTTTAATTTGTACCCAGACTACAAAATGTGTAGTGTGTATCTAATTTGACTACTAAGGTTATTCTAGCAACCAACTAAATTATTATCTCTTTTCACTTAATATGTTATAAATTATGTGATTATGACTAAATTACTATAGTCCTATAATAATGCCAATCATTCTAACACTGTGGAGCTTCCTTAATATCCGATTAATGTCTGATTCCTAGTTTTTTTAAAATGTACTATTTGTTAAATGATATTCCCTATACCATTCTAACTTCTAAAATGTATTATGTACCAAAATTCTGAGAGCAATCATTTTGGTGGGTCCAAACAAGAAAACCCATTGTATAATCTTACTATAATACATATGACTTTGTAACAAATATGGCCTGATAAATACAAAATAAAGTCTGTCTATTCTTCCTGGGTTTTTTTGTTTTGTTTTGTTTTTGTTTTGTTTTGTTTTGAGGCGGATTCTCACGCTTGTCGCCCAGACTGGAGTGCAGTGATGCCATCTCGGCTCACTGCAAGCTCCGCCTCCCGGGTTCACGCCATTCTCCTGCCTCAGCCTCCTGAGTAGTTGGGACTACAGGTGCCCGCCCCCACGCCCGGCTGACTATTTTTCATGTTTTTTTTTAATGGCCATTAAAAATGTCTAGGGTAAAAACATCCTCTATTTTAATCAGGGCTTCTGCCCAATATGAAAATTAGAAATAGGTGCTTCCATTTCTCACAGGTTTTATGTTAACCCAATCTCTTGCATTTTACTCATTGTAGGAGGACTCATAGAAGACTCAAAAGAATCCCATCCTAATAAGCTTGCTATGGCAGTACCAGTATAACGATAGGAATTGATCCTGTATTTAATTGTGCTTCAAATTATGACACTATACATTTAGCATTATTTCCATTTGATGGTGACCTAGAATATATTCAACCCAATGTATTTTTATATTAGAATATCTGTGCTAACTTATTATTACATTTCTACACTCAGATTTATAATTGCAGAATAAGAAAAAGCAGTTCTGGCACATAAAACACCACTCCAAAACTAAAAGCATAGCAAATGCATATGTTAGATGTTTAGAACTTGTTATTATTCTTTTTCTTCCTACATATTTTACTTCCCTCCCTGGCTACTTTCTTTTTTAAGATTGTTATTCTGAGAATTAATGTAACTTCTGTAAAATACCTTGAAGTATGCATGGCGATTTAAAAGCAAAAAAAAAAAAAAAAAAAAAAAAGAAAACTGATTTTACTTAAAGTAACTACTACTATCTTCATCACATCAAAGAAAATTATAAATGATTATTTAAATTTCTAACCAGATACTTTATTGTGAAAACTAGACATAGGCCTACAATATTACATGCTATTGGTTGGGGCTTTGAACAATGAATCATCTGTATGCTTGGGATGAAATAGGATTGTATTAACAATTAATTTACCACATTTTTATCTTAACTTTTTATGACTTAATGATTTAGACACATCTAGAACCTTCTGAGTTTCTTTTATCCCCACTGTGCAGATTGCCTCATAGATTTGGTGATCCAGAAAGAAGAATGCAAAAGAGAAAGAATGCTTTCTCATTCCTTGGAAGGATTATGAAACTAATTTTATTTATAGACGATTTGAGTGACCTTTAAGATGGAATCAGAAGTAGGACAGTGTATCTGTGATAACCTCAGGGGAGCAATTGGCAGAGATACTTGAAGTCTTTCTATACATAAATGTGAGATAAAACAAAGCCACCCTAAAAAATGAGCTTGGAATTACCTGAATTAGCTATATTATAAAAATTCTGCTTGAGCCTTTCACACTTAAAATGTATTTTTATAACAATTACTGGATATAGGGATTTTGAAATAATCCAAAGTCGTTATCATAATAGATTAGCACCTCCTGACAAGTTTTAAGGTCAAAATATAACTGTTACCTAATTGAAGTAAACTTCAGCTTATCCCCAAGTTTCATGAACCATTTAACGTTTGGAACCTCAGCTAAAATCACAAACTCCATTTACATATGAATAAAGCTACTGAGAAAGATGGAAGCTGATTTTAGCTTTCATCTGAAATTCAACCTCACATAGATGAATGTTTAGAAAGTTCACATTCCTAAAACAGTTAATATTACATACCTTTATTGAGTTTTTTTTGTAAACTTAAAAGGTTTAATTAAACAGAGAGGAAAATGAATTATAGGGTTTTGTTTTTTTAATTTTTAGATGTTCCTATTAAAACATACAAAATAGAAACTGATAATTTTATCCTAAACTATTTTAAGCTACTGAGTCTGCTAAAACATTAAAGAAATAAGCACTCTTAGGCTCATATTAGTTTAATGGATTTTTTTTTTCCCCCAACTAGATAGATGTCAGTAGCTTATTTTTTGAGTTTCAATACAGGTTCTTCATAGTGGGCTTTGAAACTTTTTACTTGATATTCAATCTTGCATGGCTGAGAAGTGTATTATTTCATATCACTGTTATCTAAAATTTCAGGAAATAAAGACACCTGTTTCTCAATGCCTTCATACCAAGAAAAAGCTGATATGTTGCCCCTTTCCTCTCCATCTTATACTCAAAATTTAGATGACTATAAAGCAAATGGGGAAGAAATGATTGGATATAAGTGAAGAAAGAGGAGTTCTCATCCAATTGTCATAAAATTTCATTTTTTCAGTATTTTGATATGAGTAAAAGCATCATTCCAAAAATTTTAATTTTCTGTAATGGAACAGATAATTTTGAAATATCTAAATAAATTCTCCAAACTTAAGCTATTAACCAATCCAGAAAGATCTGTGAACAATCTCTCTTAAACAATCACAATCATAATAACACTTTTACAGTGTTACATAGTTTGCAAGTTTTGTGATTGTATCTATAAGAATATAACAAAAACACTTTTATATATAATAAAAGTATATATAAAGATACACCTTTCCTTTTCATTTGTTTTTAGTTTCATTGTAAAATATTTATTTCTATAGTGTTATTGTGAATTTTTTTTTTACCTTAAACACTATTAAAAATAACGTTGTGAAAGCTTATTCAGAAGGCTTGGAAACTAATACTTTTTGGTTGACTGGTCTCATTCCATGTTATATTTAATTATTTCCACTCTTGAGAAATATTTTGGTCCAAATACATTTTTGTATGTAGTTTGAGAGTCACTTTCCTGTTCATTATATAGATTTGGACAGCCTAACACATGCATGTGGGATCATTCTAATATTAGTAAAAACTTTGACCATTCTGAAAATGGGAGGGAAAACTACAACAGCTAGTTCAAAATAGAATGTAAAATATGATCTATGCTAAAATACATGAGGACAACCGTATTTGATTTAAAGCTAGAAAAAAAAAATGAAAATTTCTGATTCTGATTTAATCTAACAGCATTCAGATAGCCTCAGGTTCAAAGAACCATGTAACAGAAAGGTAAAATATCTCATAACAATAATTTATCATGCACAGCTTCTCACCCTTTAGTAGCAAGATAATTAATTTCCTATGGCTTCCCTAAAAATTAAAATACAAAAGAAAGGATGCATTCAAATGTAGTTTACTTGCTTGAAAATTTCAAAAACTGCTTAAACCAGAAAAACTTATTGAAGGTCATTTGAGAGCTCACTGTAGGATCTAGAATAGGAAATTCTCCAGCAAAGCATAGGGAACTTGAGAAATTAAGGCTGCAATCCTTGTAACATATGGTAGTATCAGGTATTTTTCCCCCCACTGTATGCAAATGTGATAAAGAAATTCATTACGACTTCCAAAAAATTCCTCCAAAGCCAAGGGTGTTGCCAAGCTGATTCTTAACTAAACAAATACACATTTTAGAAATCCATGATTGTCTTTTCTGTCAGAAAATAGAAGAAAATAATGATAACAGTGTGAAATGGTTTTCAGTCTCTGAAATGTGGAATATGATCTGGTAATGCATACATTGCTAGCAGAAGCAAATGCAATGTAACATGGGCAGGCACACGGGCTATAGACATTGACCATCTACTCAACACAGACTTCCAAAAGATGATCAGGTCTGCTGATAGATACATGTGATTTTTCAGTGTTATGACAAACCCAGTGAAAGAGAGCCAGTTAGTGATATATTTAAAAAAATTGTATTCTCCAATACCCTAATATTCTATTTAGAAGATTTGTTCTACTTCATAACCATGTTTGTAAGAGTAATAATAATATTTGTGACTAGCATTCCATTCTTGTGATAGTTTTTCTTTTGTGAGTGGTATACAATAGCTAGTTATATAACAATTGTAAGGAGATAATTGAAAGAACTCTCAAAAATAGTATCTAAAAGCATCTCAGAAGAAAACCAAATGGGTAATTATAAATCAGCACTTTAATGTCAGTAAGGGAATATTTTGCCACCTTTTATGGGCTTGCCAGGTAGATCACAAGATACTACAAAACACTGTGAATTTTTAAGTCTAATTGCCAACTTTTAGAAAGGTGATTCCAGCAAAGCACCTTGTCTAAATTGAAATAAGACTAACAAAGTTACAGAAATAAAAGGAAGTTGAGTTTTGGGAAAGGAGAGTATTAAAAATGAAATGATGGATCTATATTGGAATTGTGGTATGTAAGGCTTGATTGATAATTAAACGTGGACCACATTATGGAAGGCATAGGTGCCAGGCTGTAGAATTTGGTTTGATACCATAGAGGCAAAGGAAGCCATTGCAATAATTTGTGTGTAAAGGGAGGGTGACATTAAATATTTGATGTGCTTAGTGAAAGGTTTCACTTAAATCATGGAGATTTTGAAACCATTATATTGAAATGAAAAAGATATGATTTTTTAAAAAATAAATGGTCCATATTAAGGAATTTGGCATAGTCTAGAGACAGTGAAGTGTCTGAAGGCTGTTGACACTACTGTAATGATCCACTGCAGTGTTTAGCGCTAATAGTTGACTCAGATGTTAGGTGTATCTAGGATAATGTCATCTTCTGCTTCTAAAACTATGGAGAATTTTTTCTTAATTTCAACAGCCACCACTATAATTCCTTGGACAGCACAGCAGTTTACATAAAGAACAGACTTTGGTTTTCAAAAATGTCTACACTGGATCTAACTCTGTAATTTACTCATTTTGTAACCTTAAAGAGGTTGTATAGGCTAACTTCAAGGTTTTGTTTTCTTGTTGTTTAATTTGTGAAAACAATGCTTAAATGATAAGATCGGTGTGAGGTTTTATGAAGATAGTTTAGGCCAGGCACAGTGGCTCAGGCCTGTAATGCCAGCACTTTGGGAGGCTGAGGCAGAAGGATTGCTTCAGCCCAGGAATTTGAGACCAGCTTGATGAACAACATAGACCCTGTTTCTACAGTCTTTTTTTTTTTTTTTTTTTTTTTTAATTAGCCAGTTGTGGTGGCATGTGCCCAGCATGCAGCTGGGAGGCTGAGGTGGGAGAGTCATTTGAGACTGGGAGATTGAATCTGCTGGGAGACATGATCACCCCACTGCACCCCAGCCTGGGTGATGAAATGAGACCCTGTCTCAAAAAACCAAACCGAATTCAAACAAAACAACAAAAAAGATGATGTAGATGAAATGTGTAGCAGTCTCTCACACATGGTAGGCATTCAGTAAATAAATGGCAGCTTTCTCATTACTATTTATTGCTACAAACATGTAGCAGCTCTTGCTCTTGGCATATCATTTGTCTGTAGACAGTAGAACATTGTGGATTCTGGAATTTGACAAATTTGATTTCTATGTCTATCTCACCAAACTAATAGCTATGTCCTTTTAAATAAGTCACAACTTCTCTAAGCATCCATTTGTTCATCTGTAAGATAAGGTCAATAATAGTGTCTAGTTCTCAGAAATGAACAGGGGGTTCAATGAGAATGTCTTGAAGCACTTTGCATGGCTATTGCTAATACTATTTCAGACTTTCTTGCTTACTTGCTTGCAATAGATAAGTGTTTCTATAAGTTTGGGGGTTATAGTTGTGTTAGTTCTGTTAACAAAGTAACCATGAGATTTACAGAGGAAGGAAAAGGAAGAAAACTTTATTTTTAGTTTAAAGATCTGCAGACTGGGGATGTAGCCGCTGGGATAACCATAAGCACGTGCTGTGCAGAAGGGGAGGAAATGGTGACGTTTCAACCTCCCAGGGTTTGTTTTATTGTATATTTATCAGGTTTGGGGAATGTCTACAAGTATACAAGTCTAGTGCATGTGCAGTTAGTTAACATACATGTAAAGTACATCCCCTATTTACTTTGGGGTGGGGTTTTAACATTAAAATGAGGTGGAATTGGCTTTATTTATTTATTTATTTATTTATTTTGAGACAGAGTCCCGCTCTGTCTCCCAGGCTGGAGTTTAGTGGCGTGATCTTGGCTCACAGCAACACCTGCCTCCCGAGTTCAAGGGGTTCTCGTGCCTTAGCCTCGAGTAGCTGGGATGACAGGAGTGTGCCACCATGCCCAGCTAATGTTTGCGTTTTTAGTAAAGATGGAGTTTCGCCATGTTGGACAGGCTGGTCTCGAACTCCTGACCTCAAGTGATCTGCCCACCTCTGCCTCCCAAAGTGCTGGGATTACAGGCATGAACCACTGTGCCTGGTCAGAATTTGGCTTTTTACATCAAACGGTGAACTATAGAGCACAAAGACATTTTACGTGCAGCCTCTGTAAGCCAGATGGAACTGGCTTAGTGTCTGTAACTTCTCATCAAGAAAGTATATTTGTAAGGCCAGTCTCCTATCCAATTGGAGCTATTGGCAGGACCCTCAAGGTAGGGGTGTTCCAGTCAGCTGTTGTAAGGTTGTCCACCAGGGTCATTTGGACAGTGATTCTCTCAAACCAGTTACTGCCTAATTGCAAGAAAACATTATCGCAGTTAAGAAAACTTATGGTATTGAATAATGTTAGAGATATGTGACCAACCCCTTTTATCTGCCATGGCTACTTAATTTTCTCTCCAGAGTCTCATGTTAGCCAGAGAGTCCATCTTGACTGTCAGCCAGGGGTACAATGTTGACATTAAAATGAGAACATTAATAGTGTCTACTTCACAGAATGACCTGGGGATCGGAAAACAAAATGTCTTTCACCACTCTTATGGCTATTAATAACATCATTTTAGACCTTCCTGGTATACCTGCTTACTTGTTTGCAATAGATAAATATTTCTATACATTTTTATGTTACAGTTACATTAGTTCTTTTGGCCACCTTTTGAGCATACTTTAAATATTTTTTGGTCTTTTCTTCATGGTAAGCATCAATATGAACCAGTTTTTGAAAATATTTGACAGTTCTTTTACAACTTACATCAGACCATTTAAACTTTTGAATGGCCAAATATTATTTGCTGCGTTTATTTGCATTATTTTTATCTCTATAAGGAGTCATTTTTCACTCTTAAGACTATACTTTTAAGTAAATGCTTCTTCTCTGGGCTCTCTCTGGATGCATATGTTTATTTGTTAATTTATTTAACATATATTATTGATCAACTTCTGTGATTAAGTCCACATAAGAAAAGGTGATATGATGAAGAGCACCTTCCCATTCTTCAATGTGTGTACAGTTGTACAGTTTTACGTGAAAGTGTAAGTCTACGTGTATACTTTCCCATCTAGACATTAAACTCTCTGATGTTTAAAAAAAATACTTATACATATATGTATATATGTGTGTGTATATATAAAGAGGCTGGTAGTAAAAATATGCATATATATAATGTATAGGCATATACAATGCAAATATATATGTGTATATAATTGTATATAAAAATGTCCATATACATATATTTTTATCACCAGCCTTCAGCACAATGTCTGGGACTTTAGAGACATAAATGTTTGACCTGTACTTTTTATCACTACCATGTGAGAATATGCCAAGTATTTCAGAAAGCCTACCTATAAAGATCCACTTCTTCCCATTATTTTTAAATATAGCAATCAAAAATCCAGGTGTGCCTTGACTGAATATAACAGTTGCCTTTTTATCTCGAATTGTCCTATTAAGTTAGTTTCCTTTAATGCATTATTTTAATAATTGTGTACTAATATAATATCGTATAGAAAAAATAATATTGTGTTTTTTCCTGAATTTTTACCTTTTTTTTCATATCCTACTAGAAATACTATGAGTTGAGCATCGTGATTTTTGGTATTAAGGGTGGATACATAGGTATGTTAGTAAAATGAAACCACATAGAATGGAAATATAGGCAATGAAATACTATATACAGTACTATACAATAATTTTAACTGAGGGAAATATCTAAGAAAGAAGGAAGAAAAGTTCAATTTTATTGGATTTTTCTTCCTATTACACCCACTCTAGAATTTTACTTAAACTGTATCTATGTTATGCAAAGATGAAACACAAAGTGACTTCTCTAAACTCCTCTTTCTAATTTCTAAAGGGTAGAAACCACATCCATTTATTTATTTATTTATTTATTTGAGACAGAGTTTCCTTCTTGTTGCCCAGGCTGTACTGCAATGGTGAGACCTCGGCTCACCACAACCTCCGCCTCCCAGTCTCAAGTGATTCTCCTCCCTAAATCTTCTGAGTAGCTGGGATTACAGGCATGTGTCACCACACTTGACTAATTTTTGTATTTTTAGTAGAGACGGGGTTTCTCCATGTTGGCCAGGCTGGTCTCGAACACCTGACCTCAGGTGATCCACCCCCTAAAGTGCTGGGATTACAGGTGTGAGCCATCATACCTGGCCACACATCCTCTTTTGTTTGTATGTCTAGTCTGCATATCTTCTACATTTTTTCTAGCGATAGTTTTGTCTAATCAAATGGTCCTGTTAAGATAATGTTTATGTGTATTAATTTTTACTACAAATATAATATGCCTAGTTTTTTCCCTATCCAAAGCTTATCAGATGTCAGCTGAGAGCATTTATTTATGAAAGAGCAAAGATACATCTATGATTTTATTTCTGAAATTTGTTCTTGAAAAACAGTGTCAGAATGTCAGAGAATAGCAATGGTAATCTATTTTAGCCTAGTTTCTCAGTGAAATGCCATCAAATTGTTATGAGTAAATTTTTTTATCATTGGCTTTATCTATAGCCACTAAAAATAATGTTTCATTAATTGTAGCAATTACTGCAAAATATCGCCCAGTTCATCATTTGTTAGTTCCATTAACAAAATGAGAAAGTGAATTTAAAATGTAATTAATTTAAAGAAAGCCTTGCTTAGGTCCTGATATTCTTCTTATTATTTTTTGATAATGAGAATTAAAATATCAACAATGTATTCTTTTTCATATAACTAAAAAGAAAATCAACACGAAACTTGAAGATCGATTGTAAAAATTTTGTGAATCTGCTTGTATGTGTTTTGTTTTTCATTGGCCATAACTTCATATATTGAGTTATATTTTATTCGAATTTCATTGTATTTTTTGGACAGCTGCCTTAAACTTATTATGGAACAAATGTAGGGATGTAAAAATGTATGCATATGCAGATATTCGTTTGTGAATCTATAAATTTGACCAAATAATCATAAAAAATAATGGCTTAGGCTTGTTGGCTTCCAAAATAATTGTATCACTCATGAGTGCCATAGAGATCACCGGGATCATTCTGTCAATTAAATGTTGAGGTATACAACAGTTCAATGACTTGCTCAAGTACACAACTGTATCTAGCAACTGAATCTTAGCGAGGGGGGGTGGATCTTTCCTCTACAAACATGATCGCTTTGGGATATAGTTTATTTCCCATTATCTCTCCCCTATTTCCTTCATACTTATGCATCAACCTTCTGAAATACTTGTGCTTCTTGAATGCAGTATCTTTTTATTTTTGTTTCTCTGCCTTTGTTTTTCATGTTTTCTTAATACTCTATAGTTTTCTCTCCTTACCTTTTCTGCTTAGAAAATTTGTAATTGTGTTTTAAGAATCTGCATCAAAAAATGCCCACACTACACAATTAATGATACTCTGTTGGGGTGCTCATAGTGTCACAGAAATTTTTATATGAGTATATAAAATAACAACAGGTTTACCTTCAGAGTAATGCATTGTTAATCAAGTTCATCATTGTGTGAACATCATAGAAAGTACTTACCTAAACCTACATGATACAGCTATCTGGTATATCTATCTGGTATAAGTTATTGCTGTAGGCTACAAAACTGTATAACATATTACTTTACCAAATATTATAAGCAAATGTAACACAATAATAAGAACTTATGTATCAAGACATATATAAACATAGAAAAAGTACAATAAAATTCTAGTATAACAGATTAAAAAAATGGTACACTTGTATAGGGCATTTATCATGAATGGAGCTGGCAGGACTGAAAGTTGCTCTGGGTAAATCAGTGAGTGAGTGGTGAGTTAATGTGAGGTTCTTGAACATTATTATATAGTACCATATACTTTATGTAAACACTGTACACTTAGACTACATTCAATTTATTTAATAAAATAAGTAAAATGATGTTACAACAGCTATGACATTACTAGGTGGTAGGACATTCTCAGCTTTGTTATAGTCTCATGGGACCACATTTATATATGCAGTCCATCATTGAATGAAATCTCATTACGCAGAGCATGACCATATTTACTTAAGTGCATTGCAATGAACAGTTTCTATGTCCAGATCCCTAGGCAACCTGCAAGTTTCTTGACTGTGGAGATTGCATCTTGTGTTGAAGTAATTTAGGTTCTCATAAACAGAGAGTTTTAGAGTCATGTGACTAGTTTTTTGAAGATTGACACCTAGCATGTAAATAGTATTATTCTAAAGCACTAGGAAGAATCTGTGTGCATTTTTTTAAGTTTTCTAAGTTTTAAAGTTCCAACTTTAAGATGTTTTTTTAATTTTAAAGTTCAAAATTTAAAACTTAGACAACTAAAAAGGATATACATTTGTACCTCTAGGACCAATTATCTGGGTCCCCAAATCCCTTTCACATGTGCTGACATTGATACATCATTTAGTATTCAAATCATAGGCATTCTAATGACCATACTGTTGCAGTATAGACACTTTGAAGCTGGGTGATTCTACCCCTGTTGGCTGTGCAAAGGGAAACGGATGCTGCCCTGGGGAAAATTTCAAGATGTCAAAAGATTTTTTAAACACATTTCAACAGTTGAAATGGTAAAAAGACTGCCAGAATTTCTATTATGAGCCTGATTTATAGGGTTTACTATCGAAGCAGATTTAAATTACAACGGCTTGCCAATAGGAAAGAAAATTTATTTAAAAGAAAGGAAAGAAAGGTGAACCATTTTTTCATAATCTCTTATGACTAAAATGGTCTTATTTTACTAGAAAAGTCCTGAAAGTTAACACAATTATTTAAATATGTATTTTCTAAAGTTTTACTGGATGAAAAATTTTAAAGTAAAAATTGAACTTTATATGAGATGATGTCTTATTATGCAATTAACAAATAGAGAACATTTTGAGCAATGTGTGGAATTTACTGATAGTTGAGATTTATATTTTTATTTACTATTTAAATTTTAAATGTAGTAATCTTAATTTAGAAATTAAGTCAGGGACATAGTATACCTAACCTAAGGCATGTTAAATTACTTTTTTGCAAATCTAATAATTAAGACAAATAATGAGCGTCATATAATAGATATAGATTAGGTATATCAAATAAGGTAAAACTACTAGTCCGTATCTCTAAAAATGAATATAATACTAATGTTCGTGTATTTTTGTGAAAACAAGACTATGAAATGTTTGTCAAAAATACATAACACGCACATATAAAGCAAATCTTTATTTCATATCTTTCTATTTGTATAACTTTTATATTTTTATAACTATTTTATATCTTTCTATTTATACCTCTACTTTTAGTGGGCTTTTTAATGCTGTCATATAATCTTTGTATCTTTGTTCTTCTGTTGTTGCTTTTCTATACTTCTTGTCTTCCAAACTACAGTATATATATATACTGTTAAATTGTTTTTTTTTTTTTTAGCCCCCCCAGTCCAAGCCTGAGCTCACTGACTTTTTGTTGTAATTGTCATTTTTTGATTGAATGGCTAAATATACTCACAGCAGGGAAAGGATGAAGATGAGTGCTTGATGAGGGAATACTTATTTTTTTAAAGGTGAGAAATAGAGATACATGTTTATTTTATGTAACTCACAGTCAGAAAGCACATTGTATGGCAAATTTTCTCTGGGCAGAAATGCTAATTGGGCCTGGGAAATAATAAAGAGTAAGTTTTAAGCAGGGGAAGTTGAGAGAAAGTTCCATACTTATCTGATAATGGTAAATGAGGTAGGGTTGACATACTCTCAGGTGACTTGTGGACTCACATTTCAGTGCTGCTAGAGTTTTATAAGCTCCTCATTAACTGCTTCTAAACATCTCTTCCAGAAAGTGTGTGTGTGTGTGTGTGTGTGTGTGTGTGTGTATGTGTGTGTGTGTGTTTTGATGGAATGGTGTTCAGGTTTTGGGAACTTACTATACAGACTTAGTCTTATATGCTTTGTTTAAAGGATCTTACTGACCTCACAGATTCTGCCCAATATAATCTTGTCTAGTGTTTGGGCTTTCAACATGCCACAGAATCCTTGAAAGGTACTATACTAGGAGCTTTGGAGTCATTAACTAGACAGAAAGATTTTCAGTTATGAGAAGCCAAGACTTACAGGTTCAGAAAGATCTGAACCTAAGTCTGTTTCAACAGGACTACAGTGCTTTTTGTGAGACTGAAATTGTTTGACTGATGCTCATTTGTTGTGGAGAACGTTTGGGATTTCTCTGGAGCTGGCACTGTGTTCCACAGACCATTTCCTAAGTGCTGGGCATTCTTATAGAATACATGACTTGAGGCCGGGCACAGTGGCTCAAGCCTGTAATCCCAGCACTTTGGGAGGCCGAGACAGGTGAATCACAAGGTCAGGAGATTGAGACTATCCTGGCTAACACGGCGAAACCCCGTCTCAACTGAAAAATACAAAAAAACTAGCCGGGCGAGGTGGCGGGCGCCTGTAGTCTCAGCTACTAGGGAGGCTGAGGCAGGAGAATGGCGTGAACCCGGGAGGCGGAGCTTGCAGTGAGCTGAGATCCGGCCACTGCACTCCAGCCTGGGCGACAGAGCGAGACTCCCTCTCAAAAAAAAAAAAAAAAAAAAAAAAAAAAGGTATACATGACTTCACAGATTGGAAGATCCTGTTCCCAGAATTGTAGGCTGATCTCACTAAATCGTTCTGAGAGGGAGAATTTGTTATCAGTCTTCTTATGTTGACATCATGACTCAAAAAATGCCAGTGAGATTAAAGACGGTCTCAAAATAATTCCCCACTTTGGGCCTTCTCATATCTGTTTCCTGCTCCATTTGGCTTCCAGCAGATTCTACATTATTTGTATCATTAACTAAGAATCACAGAAGTTACACATCACCAGACTTATTGGGTCATCTGATATCCCCCTTTTTCCTGCCCCATGCATTCTGTTTTCGTGAGTGATGGCCTCTTTTGTTCTTTTTTTTTTTCTTTTTTTAAGAGAGGACAATGCTTATGATGGAAACATACGTACAGGACTTGCAAGTCAGGCAGGATGATTTGTTTTTTACCACATGCATTTGCTCACCTGTTCCACGGGTTCCAACAAGCTTAAAATTCATTCAAAATAGCACTTCTCTCTTCAGTACTTTTATATACTAAAATGCAGCCCCACTCCTTAAGGTACAAATAACTTATCTAAAATTACATGATGAGTATCTATGGTAAACTACTTATGCATGTCTGTAAAATAATATAGAAAACTTAAACATAATGAAATAAGTAATATAGACTATTTAAAACACATTGAACAAACAGGGCTGTCATTAGTAACCCACGCTCCTGAGTTTCCTTGCTTCATCAGCTAAACCAGTCAATCCAGAGGTCATAACTTTTAGGTAGCATCAAACACCATGGTCCACTCAACAGCTAAGCATATGCTCCATCCCCTCTTCATATTTTGGATATAGATGCATCTTACCTAAGGCATAAACCCGAGAGAGAGTATATACATAGTAGGAGGTGCATCATAGGGGTAACACTCATGCAAACAGATGGAAGGAGCTAACAGGAGCATACTGATGCCAGCCTCTAGAATAATCAGACAATTTACAAAGGTTTTTTGTTCTGGCATTTGATCCTATCCATTCTTTCTCCTAAAATCTGTTTTTCTTCTGCTTACAGTCCCTTGTTTGAGCCCAGAGTACCTTTATCTGCTTTCCCAATGACTACAACAGCCTTTCTCTTTTCATCTAGTTTCTCTTTCCTCTAATCCTGACTTTTGATGCTGTAAACAGTCATCTTTCCAAAACAAATCTATCATCTTACATGTTTTCTTATATAAAACTGTTCAATGGCTTATCATGGATTTAAAGACTAGGCCCAAATCACTTACCGTGGTGTATGAGGCTCTTCATTTACCCTTTCCTTTCACAATATTTTTTCTAACCTTATTGAAGTTTTGTCAGCTTCTCAAACATGCTACCATCTCTGTTGCCTGTAAGCCTGCACTGTGTGTCACATGTTCATGCTTCTTTCTTGTAATACTGTTCTTCACTACCTTAACCTGACATTCTGTAGATAAGTTTAAATCTCCGGTTACATATTACTTCTCCATTTAGTTCCTCATTTTTCATTCACTCATTTGTTCAACTGATATTTATTCAACACTGACTATAAGTAAGGCACAGTAGAAAATATTAGGCTATGAAGACCAAGACAGTCACTAAAATTATAGAATTTATAGCACAAATTCACTCTGCTAAAATTGCTGTAAGCCCTTTCCTCTGCATTGCATACTGACTATCCAAGTTAAGATAATATCATCTTAAACATTCATTTCTGTAAAAGCCTAAGGATTTACTCCCTCCCCTCAACCACCCTTCATTCATTGACATATTCTTACTCATTGTTCAAGTATCAAATAAGTGCCATTTCCTTAAGGATTTGCTCCTTCTGACCACAGAGAAGTAAGTATGAAGGATATGCTTTGCTCTATTCTGCTTAGATGTGATGTCATATTTCTTTTGTCAATAGTGGGAGAATTTACATAATACAAAATTATTTTAAACTGATCTATTCAGTGGCAATTAGTACATTAGCAATGTTGTGCAACCATGACCTCTATGTAGTTCCAAAACATTTGAGCGCATCGCACACTTGTTCTTCATTCTCCCCTCACTCCAGCCCTTAAAAGCTACCAGCCTGCCTTCTCTCTCTATGAATTTATCGATTCTGAATATTTCGTATAAATGGGCTAATACAATATGTGACCTTTGTGTCTGGCTTCTTTCACTTAGCGTAATGTTTTTGAAATTTGTCCATGTTGTAGAATGTGTCAGTACTTCATTCCTATTTATGTCTGGATAATATTCCATTGTTTGTATAGACTACAGTTTATGATTCACCCACTGATGAATATCAAGACTTTTTTTAACCTTTTGGATAATGCCAACAATGCTGCTATAAACATATCTGCAATTGTATTTGTTTGAGTGCTTGTTTTAAACTATTTTAGATATGTATGTAGGAGTGGAATTACTGGTTCATTTGATAATTCTATGTCTATGTTTTTGAGGGACTGCCAACCGTTTTTCATTCCAGGTGAAACTTTTTAGTCTCCCACCAGCAGTGTACAAGGTTTCCAATTACTCTACATTCTCATCAACACTTTTGTTTCTTTATTAAAAACATTAATATAGCCTTTGGAGGAGTGACTTCCCACCTTATTATAGTTTTGATTTGCATTTTTCTTATAATGAATGACGTTGAGCATCTTTTCCTGTGCTCATTGGTGATTTGTTTATCTACTTTTTATTTATTTGTTTAGTGATGGAGTTTCGCTTTTATTCCCCAGTCTGCAGTGCCATGGCATGATCTCAGTTCACTACAACCTCCACCTCCCGGGTTCAAGCAATTCTCTCGCCTCAGCCTCCTGAGTAGCTGGGATTACAGGCACATGCCATCATGCCAGGCCAATTTTCATATTTTTAGTAGATATGGGGCTTCACCATGTTGGCCAGGCTGGTCTCAAACTCCTGACCTCAGGTGATCCACCTGCCTTGGCCTCCCAAAGTACTGGGATTATAGGCATGAGCCACCTAGCCGAGGCTGTGTTCATCTACTTTAAGGAAATGTCTATCAATGTTGTTTGCCCACTTTTTAATTGCGATGTTTGCCTTTCTGTTGAGTTGTAAGAGTGTTATATATAACATTCGTTCATGATTTTAAAAAGAGTTTTGACTTTAGCTCTCCCTATATTTAACTCTTTGGTTCACTTTGAGTTAATTTTTGCATATGGTGTGAAGTAGGAGTCTAACTTCATTCTTTTGCATGTGGATATCTGGTTATCCTAGCACCATTTGCTGAGGAGACTATTTATCTCCCATTGACTGGTCTCAGCACCCTTTGTCAAAAATCAAGTGTCCCTAGATATATATATTTTATACTCTCAATTCTATTCCATTAATCTACATGTATGCCATTATGTCTATAACACATTGTTTTGATTACTGTAGCTTTATTGTGAGTGTTGAAATCAGGACATGAGTCCTCCAATTTTGTTCTTATGTTAGGTTCTTTTGGCTACTCAGAGACCCTTGTAATTCCATAAGAATTTGAGGATTATATTTTCTATTTCTGCAAAAAAGCTCGTTGGAATTTTAATAGGCTAGCACTGAATCTAGAGTAAGTAGTAGTGGCATCTTAATATCAAGTTTCAAATCCATGAACATGGATATCTTTCCATTTACTTGGGTCTTAAATTTTAGCAATGTTTTGTAATTTTCAGTATACAAGTCTTTCATTTCCTTGGCTAAATTTATTCCTAGTTATTTTATTCTTTTGGATGATGTTATAAATGCATTCTTTTCATTTTTTTTTTTTATTGCTAGTGTGAGGAACATAATCAATTTTTGTGTGTCAATCATGTGCCCGGCAAATTTGCTGAAATTTTTTTTTTTTTTTTTTTTTTTTGAGACGGAGTCTCGCTCTGTCGCTCAGGCTAGAGTGCAGAGGCTGGATCTCAGCTCTGCAAGCTCACTGCAAGCTCTGCCTCCTGGGTTTACACCATTCTCCTGCCTCAGCCTCCCGAGTAGCTGGGACTACAGGTGCCCGCCACCTCGCCCGGCGAGTTTTTTGTATTTTATAGTAGAAACGGGGTTTCACCGTGTTAGCCAGGATGGTCTCGATCTCCTGACCTCGTGATCCGCCCGTCTCGGCCTCCCAAAGTGCTGGGATTACAGGCTTGAGCCACCGTGCCTGGCCAATTTGCTGAATTTTTAAACAGCTCTAGTAATTTTTTGTGAATTCTTTGAGATTTTGCTACATATTGGGTCATATCATCTGATAATAGAGAGAGTTATGCTTCTTTCTTTCCAAATTGGAGGCCTTTTATTTCTTACTATTGCTGAATTGCTCTAACTAGACCTTTCAGTACAACGTTTAGTAAAAGTGTTAAAAGTGAGCATTGTTGTTTTATCCTGATCTTAGGTTGAAAGCTTTCAAACTTCCACCATTGAGTTAGTTATGTTAGCCATGGGTTTAAAAAAATGTCCTTTATTCTATTGAAGTAGTTTCTGTCTAATCTTAGTTTCTCAGTATTATTTAATTAATTAATTAATTTATTTTTGAGACAGAAGTCTCTCTCTGTCACCCAGAGTGGAGTGCAGTGGCATGATCTTGGCTCACTGCAACCTCTGCCTCATGGGTTCAAGCGATTCTCTTGCCTCAGCCTCGCAAGTAGCTGGGATTACAGCCGCCCACCACCATGCCCAGCTAATATTTGTATTTTTAGTAGAGATGGAGTTTCATCATGTTGGCCAGGCTAGTCTCAAACTCCTGACCTCAGGTGATCCGCCCACCTCGACCTCCCAAAGTGCTGGGATTACAGGAGTGAGCCACTGCGCCTGGCGATTGAGTGTTGTTTTAATGGAAGAGTGATTTTGACAAATGCTTTTCCTCAATCAATTGAAATGATCATGTGTTTCTTCCCTTTATTTTATTAGTAATATATAAATAAAACATATTTCATTGATTTTCTTATATTGAACCAATCATGCATTTATATAATAAATCCCACATGGTCATTGCATATAATCTTTTTAATATGTTGTTGGATTTAGTTTGTTAAGGTGTTTTGTTTTTGTTTTTTGTTTGTTTGATGTTTTTGGTTTCTATCCATAAGGGATATTGGTATGCAGTTTTCTTTTCCTGTAGTTTCTTTCCTTTGGTGTTAGGAAATGCATATCTCATTGAATGAGTTAGATAATGTTCCTTCCTCTTTTATATTTCAGAAGAATCTAAGAAGTTTGGATTTTAATTCTTTAAATATTTGGTAGAATTCACCAGTGAAGCCCTCTGTTCTTGACCTTTTCAATATTGGCAGATTTTTTTTTTTTATTATTGATTCGATCTTTTTACTTCTTATACATCTGTTAAGATTTTTAAAATATATTATGGAGTCAGCTTCGGTAATTTGTGTACCTAGGAATTTGTTCATTTTATCTAAACAATCTAATTTGTTCACGTGCAATTGTTAGTATCATTTTCTTATAATACTCTTATTTCTAAAAGTTTGGAAGTAATGTCTATACTTTTATTTTAGTTATTTGTATTTTCTCTCTTTTTTTCCCTTGTACTAGCTAAAGGGTTGCCAATTATTTGTCTTTTAAAGAACAAAGTTTTGATTTCATTGGTTTGCCTTATTTTCTTATTTGTTTTGTCATTTATCTTTGTTCTAATATTTATAATTTCTTCTACTAGCTTTGGGTTTAGTTTGCACTTTTTTTCAGAGTTCCTGAAATTGTAAATATAGGGTATTTATTTGAGTTTCTTCTCTATTTTTAAATGTAGTTGTTTATGACTACAACTTTCCTTATGAACACTGCTTTATTTGCATGCCATAATTTAGTATGTGTGCTTCTGTTTTCATTTGTTTCTCAGGTATTTTCTAATTTCCCTTGTGATTTCTTCATTGATTCATTGGTTGTTAAAGTCTTTTTAAGTTTCTACATATTTGTCAGCTTTCTAGTTTATCTTTTATTAATTTCTAACTTTATTCCATTGTGGTTCGAGAAGATATTCTGTAAAATATCAGTTTCTTAGAGTTTATGAAAATTTCCTTTTTAGCATTACATACTGTCTGTGCTGGAGAATGTTCCTTGTGCACTTGAAAAGAATATGTATTCTGTGGATGTTGGTGGAATATTCTATGTATTTATTCAATTTATAGTGTTTATCCAGTCCTTGATTTTCTTATTGATCTCCTGTTAGATGTACTCATTATTATTGAAAATAGTATATTGAAGTCTCCAACTATTATTGTAGAACTATCTTTTTCTCAAATCTGTGCGTGTTTGCTTCATATTTATTGGGCCTCTGTTACTGAGCACATATATTTTTATAATTGTTATATGTGCTTAGATGAATTTACCTCTTTTTAAGTATATCATATCTTTGTCTCTCTGGTAATAGTTTTTTTTATATAAGTCTAATTCACTTGATACTAATATAACTATCTCAGGTCTTTCTTTTGGTTAATATTTGCATGGAATATCTTTTGCCATCATTTCACTTTCAAGCTATGTGTGTCTTTGCATATAAAGTGACTCTTTAATGGATAGTATATAGTTGGATCATGCTTTTTTAAAAAACACATTCTGCCAATCTTTGTGTTTTGATTGGAGAGTTTAATCTATTTCATTTAAAGTAATTTTTGATGAGTAAGGAATTACTTCTGCCACTTTATAACTTGTTTTCTGTATGTATTACAGGTTGAATATTTCCTATCCAAAATACTTGAAACCATAAGTGTTTTGGATTTTGGAATTTTTGGGGGGATTTTATAGTATTTGCATATGTATAATGAGATGTCTTGGAGACGGACCCAAGTCTAAATATAAAATTTTTGTTTCATATACACCTTACACACATAACCTGAAAGTATTTTTATACAGTATTTTTCATAATTTTGTGCATGAAACAAAGGTTGTATACAATGAACCATCAGAAAACAAAGCTGTCACTATCTTAGCCACCCATGTGGATAATCTGTGGTTGTTTTAATCACCATCATTCGTGACTCTGAATTTGTATACTACTGATAAGCAATCATTTTATTACACTTATTCACACATAATTAAGTTAAAAAAGACGTGCCATTAATACATTGAAAAAATAATGTCTTTAGAGTAACTAAGCAGCATCGTAGTATCACCAGTATGACCTGTATTGACTGTTACACAGCAGCAACAGCAAACTGTGACAGGTTTTCGATCTCCACCTACAATGCTGTGTTTTGATTAAAAGGTTTCTGTATGCTGTATTCTTTTTTAGATGAAAAGGACAATCAGAAGCAGTTGAGGGAATAGGAAGTGAGCCCTCTAGGAATGAGGAGGCATTCTACTGAATGGTTTTTTAAAAAAATTCTTCTAGATTCATCTGCCTCATTAACAATGTTTTTTATCTTAGAAGTCACCTTTTGGTTTTATAAACTGACATGATTTTTTGTTCTGTCATGAATGCATGCTGCTCTAGTCGTGCAGTAAACCCATTACCCATTTTCATCATGTTGTCTGTAGGCACTTTTTCTGCAGTATAAACAATGTGATTTTCATTGCCACTATTGCAAGTTAAGTGTACCTTATCCAGAATGATTAGGACCAGAGATAGAGAATTTTCCACTTGTGGCATCATATCCATGCCCAGAACTTGTGGATTGTTGATCATTGCAGATTTTAGATTTTTAGGTCAAGAATAGTCAAACTGTGTATATTTTATCTCATTTTTTGTCTTCAGTTACTGTTTTCTTTTGTACTTAACATTTTATAGTGTACTCTTTGTTCTCTTTTCATTTGTATTGTGTATATTTTCAGATATCTTATTAGTGGTTAACATTGGGCTTACAATTAACATCTTTAATTTTTATTTTATTTTTTATTTTATTTTTTATTTTTTGAGATAAGAGTCTTGCACTGTCACCCAGGCTGGTGTGCAGTGGTGCCATCTCGGCTCACTGCAAGCTCCGCCTCCCAGGTTCACACCATTCTCCTGCCTCAGCCTCCTGAGTTCCTGGGACCGCAGGCGCCCGCCACCATGCCTGGCTAATTTTTTGTATTTTTAGTAGAGATAGGGTTTCACCATGGTAGCCAGGATGATCTTGATCTCCTGACCTCGTGATCTGCCTGCCTCAGCCTCCCAAAGTGCTGGGATTACAGGTATGAGCCACTGCTCCCGGCCTTAACATCTTTAACTTTTATATGAAACTAACTTGCATTACTACAATTTAGCTTTGGTGACATACAAAAATTCAGCTCCTAAATAGCTGTTTCTTTTATGTTATTTAAAAAATTATATCTCAATATATTGTATACCTATTAATACAGATTTCTAATTTTTTACATATATTTGTCTTTCCAATAATGAAGAAGAATTAAAAGAAGACTCATAAACTAAAAATGCAATAATACTAGATTTTAAATTTAGCTATGTAGTTACCTTTATTTTAGCAGAGTTATTTATTTCTCAATATGGCTCCAAGTTCGTTTCTAGTATCTTTTCATTTCAGCCTGAAGTACTCTTTTTAACATTTTTTTCCTGTTTTCACATTTTAATGCCTTTGAAATTGCAATGTGTTTTCCACGTCAGCCTCTCAGCTTTGGCATGTAACTAGAGTAGAATTTGACCTTTCGCCTTTTAAGAAATAAAAAGTGTATATATTTAAGGTATACAGTATGATGACGTTGTAAAAGGATTACTACATCAAACTAACTAACATAGCCATGGTTATGTTACCTTTTTTGTGTGAGTGTGGTGAGAACACTTAAGATCTACTCTCAGCATATTTTAAGTATAGAGTGTCATTAATTATAATCACTATGCTATAAAATTGATGTCTAGAACTTATTTATCCTATATAACTGAAACTTGTGTACCATTTGACCAACATCTCTCCATTTCCTGAATCCTCCACCCCTTAACTACTGTTGTATTCTCTGCTTCTATGAGTGTGACTATTTTATATTTCACATGTGAATAAGATTATGCAACATTTTCTCTGTGTGTGGGCTTATTTTACTTAACGTAATGTCCTCTAGGCTCATCCATGTTATGCAAACGGAAGGGTTTCCTGCCTTTTAAAGCCTGAATACCATTTTATTGCATATATAGAGATGGTTCTCAAGTTTTGACTTACAGTTTTTCGACTTTGTTATGGGCATACTGAGGCATTAAATGCATTTTTGACTTATAATATTTTCGACTTACAATAGGTTCTTCAGGACATGATCCCATCATAAGTTGAGGAGCATCTGTATACCATGCATTTTTTATCTGTTCAGCCATTGATGGAAAATTATATTATTTCCATAACTTGATCATTGTGAATAGGTTACAATAAACATGAGAGTGTTGATATCTCTTTGACGCACTTATTTTTTTCCTTTGGATATATACATAGAAGTGGGATTGCTGGATTATATGGTAGTTTTATTTTTAATTTTTTGAGGAGCCTCCATACTGTTTTCCATTATAGTTGTGCCAGTTTACATTCTCACCAATAGTATATGAGGATTTAGTTTTCTCTGCTAACACATATCATTTTTTGGCTTTTTGATAACCTTCATAGCAGATGTGAGGTGATGTATCATTGTGGTTTTGATTCACATTTCTGTGATGATAAATGATGTTGTGCACATTTTCATGTACTTATTGGCTATTTGTATGTCTTCTTTGGAAAATATATATCCATGTTCTTTGCCTATCGTAAAATCAGATTATTTGTTTTCTTGCTTTTTTTTATAAGTTACTATTGTATTTTGGATATTGATCCTCCATTGGAAGCAAGGTTCGCAAATATTTTTTTCTCATTATTTAAGTTGCCTCTTCGCTCTGTTGACTTTTTCCTTTGCTAGGCAAAATTCTTTCTAGTTTGAGGTAGTCCCACTTGTTTACTTTTTCTTTTATTTGCTTATACTGTGGATGCCCTATCAAAAAATTACCACTGAGACCAATGTCAAAGAACATTCTCCGTGTGCTTATCCAAACAACCACCTGACAACCCAGGAATAAATTCAACTTGGTTATGATAAATTATCTTTTTAATGTGTTAGTGTATTTGTTTTGCTAGTATTTTGTTGGAGACTTTTCCATCTATGTTCCCAACTGCAAAAAGAGAGGCTAGAGCTGATCCTGGGATCCTCTCAGGACCTGCTGTGAGATGAAGGCCAGCAAATCTATCCTGTTGGTTTTGACAAGCCATGTCTCTCAACAGGCCTCTTCACTGGCACAATATGTCCCTGACTGCAGTAAGAGAGACTAGAGCTGAGACTGGGACCCTTTAGAATCTGCTGTTGAACGAAGGCTAGTGAGCCTGTCCTGTTGGCTCAAAAAAGATGTATCTTCCAGTAAGTCTCTGCACAGGCAGTTCCCTGACTGTAGCAGGAGAAGCTGAAGCTGAGACTGAGGCCTTTCATTATCTGCTGTGGCACAGAGGCTGGCAAGTCCATCAGAGTCTTAGACTACTGGGCTATGAATTCTGGGCAAGTTTCCCTCTGGTACCTCATGTGAATAGTTCTAAACTGGGACCTCAGTTGAGGGGGGCTGGAGTCACTCCACATGGCAACTTTTAGGTTCACTGCTGAGAAATGATGTCATTGAGCAGATAAGCCGCTATGCCAAGACACTAGTGTGAGAAAATCTTCCTGGACCTTTTGGCAGATGGTTCAGCTTGCAGGCTCAAGAAAAAACTTAGGCAGTAGCTAAGCCCCTCAGGGAATAGGCCATTTCTGGGCTTGAAGTTGGGAGTGTGATTAGTATGTTGACTAACTGTGTGTCAGTCTACACTCTTAAAATGACCTTCCTAGATCCTGGGCTCCACCAAGTTTCCACAGTCTTGTACCTAAATTCCGAGGATCCCACAAAGAGACTTCAGTCTGTTGATGGGTGCAGAATTCTTGTTTTGGAAGGATATGAGCAGCTTACCTATTCAGCCATCTTGCTGATGTCTAAGCTCCCTTTCCTTTTGAAGGACAGATTTCCTAGGCTGGCAGGTCTCCCCCACCTCCCCCGCCCCAGCACTCTGAGTGTATTATCCTACTCCCTTCAGGCCCAGAAGCTTTCTGCTGAAAAATCTCTTGACTGTCTTTTTTAAGCTTCTGTTGTATGTAAATCACTCATCACTTATTACTTTCTATTTTTAACTTGTGACAATTTGATGTGTCTCAGTATGGATCCTTTTGTATTTGAATTATTTGGTATCCTTTAGGATTCCTGGATCTGAATGTCCATTTTGTTCCCCAAGTTTGGGAAACTTTTAACCATTAGTTTTAAAGTAAGCCTTCTGTCCCTTTCTCTTTTCTCCTTCTGGAATTTCCATAATGCCCCTGCCTCCCTCTGCCCCGCATCTCATAAATCCTTTAAGCTATCTTCACGGTTTTTCATTCTGTATTTTTTTTTTTTTCTCTTTTGCCTGGATGGATGATTTCTGATGACCTATCTTTAAGTTAACTGATCCTTTCTCCTGCTTGATCTAGTCTGCCCTTGAACCATTTACAGTTATTAATTCAGTGATTTCATTCTTCAGTTTTGTGATTTCTGTTGGGTACTTTTTAACGTTTTCCATGGCTTTATGAAATTTTCTTTGTTCCTGCATTGCTTTCTTGAACTCAGCGAGCATTTTTATGAGCATTATTTTTTATTATCTCTAGGACAAATCATATGTCTTCATTTCATCAGGGTCAGCTTCTGGAGATTTATCTTTTTTCTTTTACAGGAAACATATTTATCTGTTTCTTCATTTTTCTTGACTCTCTGTTAGTTTCTACACATTATATTTTAAAATCACCTCACCCAGTCTTCACATATTGGTTTACATAAGACAGGAACCTCATCAAACAGCCTGGCCAGAGATTCTAGATGCCTCTCACCTTTGAGCTTATCCTAACCACCATCCACATTCTTATTTGTCCCAAAGAGACTAAAGTATGACAAGTCCCATTAACGCCTCAAGACAAGTGAAACAGAAACCAGTTCATTGAGCAATAGCCAGAAAACTTGAGGTGCTACATGTGTGGTCGAGCTCCTTCTCTCCTCAGGAAAAAGCTGGGACCTAGATTTTATCACTCACTTCCTCTGCACTGAGCTGAGGAGAGAAGTTGTGGGAAATACATGCATGTGTGTTTAGAATGCTCTTGTAATCATCTCTTTGCTCTTTTTACACCTAGGGGACTAATGAATTCCAAGCCCTGTCAGCTCTCAGAACAGCTGTTACAGAAGTCAGTTCCTAAAGTAACAGAAAAGTTGGGGGCAGGAGGCAGATGTGTAATCCAACATCTTAGGAGAAGTTGAAGGCTTGATTTTATCACTGGAGTGAGCTGGGGAGATTTTATCACTAGAGTGAGCAGTGGCAAGTGCCTACATGCTTGTTCAGCCTATTAGTTGGGTAGTGACTCTCTGGTCCATTAACTCCCAGGCACAAGTGAGTTAGAAGCCAGACTCTTGCACAGCAGCTGGAAAAGTTGCAATATTAGATGCATAGCCAAACCCCCTTCCAGGGAAGAGCTTAGAGCTTGCTTTTTTTTTTTTTTTTTTTTTTTTCCTGGAGCAAACCAAGAGGAAGAGCCCCAGGAGGAGCTCACATGACTGCTCAAAACTGCTGCTTTGTTCTCTGTAGACTCTGGGGGACTACTGAGTGCTGGATCTCAACAGCTCCAAGACAAGCAAATTAAAAGCTGGACCCTCAAACAGTAAACAGGAAAAATCAGGACTCTATGTTAGTGTAGTTGAATTCTTTTCAGGGAGAAACTGGAAGTTTTCATTTTGATTTTATTTATGTAGTCTTTTCAGGAGTAAGCTGAGGAGGGGCTTTGCAAAATGCTCACCCACCCATTTTAGTCAGACGTTTAGGCAGCAGCTGAAAAAGCTGAGAATTAGATACTTAGTCTAATCCCTTTCACGGAGAATCTAGGATCTGGGCTTTGTTGGCTGCTCATTCTGTGGTTGGCTAGCGGGAAAATCTGTGGCAGTGCTCACGTGCCTGTTTAACACTCTTTTTATTCTGCATGGTTCCAGGGAACTGGTAAATGCTGAGTCCTATCAACTCCTAGAGATAGGAGAGTTAGAATCCATTCCTGTAAGTAGTAGCCATAAAAGTTGGGGTGCTAGATGAGTGGTTCAAGCCCTTCATTTTTCAGGGAGAAGCCGGGAGTTCAGAGTTACTTCCCAATTACGTGGCTTTGCTGAGGGTGAGGTTTACAATGAGAGTGTATCTCAGCTTTTTCTGCCTGTTTCAATATGGATATTTTCTCAGTTGCCTGTTGTGCAGGCATCTCTCAACTAGATTCTGAATTCTCTCAGAGGAAATTGATCTATGTGTAGCTCTGTATTTGGTGTATTCATGGGTAATGGAAGAGTCTGTAGCTTCATATTCTGACATATTATTGGCATCACTCTCTCCCTTTAACATTTCTTCTAGGGCAGATCTACTATTAATGAGCTCGTTTCATTAATAAACTTAGCTTTTGTCTGTTTGGGATGTTTTAATTTCTCAATTTTTGTGGGGTAGTTTTGTCAGATATAGAATTCTTGGTTGCAGATTTTTAAATTTTAGCACTTTAGTTATCCCACTCTATTCCACTCTTCATGTGTTCTGATGAAAAATCTGTTAGTCTCATTGAGATCCTTTGTACATGGTGAATTGCTGCTTCTTTGTTGCTTTCAGGATCTCCTCTTTCTTTTTGGCTATTGACAATTTGATTATAATGTATGTTGGGTGAATCCTTTTATGTTTGTTCCCTTGAGATTTGTTGGGTTTCTTGAATGTGTATACTTTATCACATTTTAGAAGTTTTCAACTATAATTAATTCAAATATTCGTACTTCCCTTTTTTGTCTCCTTTCTTTCTGGGATTTCCATTATATGAGTGGTTGTCTACTCTATGGCATCTCACAGGTATCTTAGTGTCAGTTCACTCTTCTTCATATTTGGGCTTTCAGCTCTTCAGACTGAAAAATTTTGGTTAACTGGCCTTAAAGTTCATGTATTCTTTCTTCTGCCTGCTCAAATCTGCTCTTCAAACCTGCTATTCTTTCTTCTGCTATTCAAATCTGCTATTCAAAATAATGAGTTCTCTTTGTCAGTTGATGTACTTCTTTTTTAAGAGATGGGGTTTCACAGAGTTGCCCAGGCTAGAGTGTAGTGGTATTATCTTAGCTCACTGCAATCTCAAACTGCTGGGCTGAAGCAATTATCCTGCCTCAGCTTCCTGAGTAGCTGGTACAACAGGCATGAGTTACCATGCCTAGATAACTTATTTTTATTTTTTGTAGAGATGGGTTCTCACTATGTTTCCTATGCTAGTCTTGAACTCCTGGCATCAAGTGATCATTCCACCTCAGCCTACCATGTACTCTTTAATTCTAGAATTTTTTAGGTTCTTTTTTATAATTTCTCTTTATTGACATTTTCTAGTTTTCCTATAGCTTTACTCATGATTGCCTTTAGCTCTTTTAGTACATTTAAGAATTTTGCTTTAAAGTCTTTTTCTAAAATGTTCACTATCTATGTTTCTTTAGGCAGTTTCTGTTAATTCCTTCTGTGAATGAGCCATACTTTCTTGTTTCTTCACAGGCTTCAAAATATTTTTTTTTGAAATGTGGATATATTGAATATTATAATATGGTAGCTCTGGAAATCACATGATTTCCTTCTTCAAGGTTTTCTTTTGTTGCTTGCTATGAATTGTAGCTGTTTGTTATAGTGCAGCTTCAGATTGGTTAGAAATTTCAGAGTAAAAACCAAAAGAAGGAATGATCAGTGACATTATGTTCATTATTAGCTAAACAAAGGAGGAAAAAGAAAAAAAAACAAAGCAACAAAGCCAGAGTTTATTAAAAGCACAGATTGTCCTTATATTTTAAAAACATTTTTCATTTGATGTTGTCTTTATATAGGAGGCATTTAGTTATAGCATAGACAATGTTCTCCTCAAAACTCCTATGAAGACATTTTTTAAAATGCCCCTCTTACAAGCCAGTTGTCAATACTAAAATGCAGTTCACTATAAAGATAAATATAGGGGCTCTGGTATTTTGTGAAATTAATTTAAAAGAAATGTAATATATTTTTCTATATACAATAATTAAAGATATTATTAGGCCTCACATAAAATGTTTGTAGTGGATAATGAGTTAGCAAATCTTCAAAACTCAAACTATGATTTGAAATTCAATTGTGCATTTTTCTACATGTTGCATATCAAACACTGAATTTTTGAACTAGTTAAGAAGATATATTTCTAGGTAATTCGAGATCTGAGGATAACTAAAGAGTTGGGGAGGAAATTACACTTTTCAAATCTTTGTTTAGAAAAATAAATTAGAACTTGTCTTTAAACTACCATTCAACATGACAATCCATGAGTAAAAAGAAAGTAGGCATATTCAAAGTAAAAATGAAGGATTTATTTATGTTAAAAAAAAAGCACAATTCATTGGAAGTTACTATATATTTTTGCAGGTGTTGGTCAAAAAGACTTGTTTATTTCATATTTGTAAAATATACACACATTCTATAATTTCTTTAGAAAATAAAATATTTTTTGGATTAACATATTTCAAAAATATATTCCATCGGGAAACAAATTTGGAATGAAAGATGAAAAAGATATAGAATGTAAACTCCATGAAAACAGATACATTACTTTTCCCATGCACTGCTGATATCTCCAAAATATTTTGCATTTAGATTTATAGACATAGGTTGAAAGAAAGACCGATAGAAACACCTACCTTCCTTTTTTGAGAGTTCACAACTTAGTGTGAGCCCAGGACAAAATAACATAATCTGTGAAATACTTCTTTAGAATATCTAATGTAAATAAAGTGGTTGAGGTACTTTATTTCTCATTTTTATGCCTTACATTGAAATTACATCTCAGAATTTAAGAATACAAAAAAAAATTGATTGTCTACTTTGATTGAAATAGAAAGTAGGAAAGAGCAATTATAAGGTTTTAAATGTTTCTATAGTCTATAGATAATTTTATACAATTTAAAAATACTAATGTGACCATCAACATAAAAATAATGTGTTCTTTCTTTCTTTTGAAAGTATGTGCAGGTTTTTCTACATTTTACATTATTTGTTTATTTTAGCCACTCATTTTACATTTTCTATGTTATATTTTAAATATCTAGATATCTAATTATTAAAAAAATTTCTTCCATATTTTAAAACTTTTCTGCATCTAAAAACAGATTGCAAGAGATCAGATCAAGATGACTTACTAGATACAGGTAGAATGTGGCTCCTCCATGGAGAGGAATTGAATAGTAAGTAGACGCCCACAGTTTGAAGAGATTGTCTAGGAGAGAATAATATGATACACCAGAGAAGTGATGGGAAGCATCAGAAGTAAGGAGAGGATTTGTGGCAGTTTGCCTGGCCAGAGACTGGCTGAGAGTTAGGCGATCCTCCTGGATGTGGGGAAACAGTAAGAGAGAAACTCCCAGAGCTCCATATTTTGTAATGGGCTTTTATGATCTTGGCTATAGGAGACACCCTTGACTCACTGGTGGGCTCAGGTCTGATATATGTAGATACCTAAAGATTGCCCAGAGATGTTGCTGCAAAAAGAGATCCAATATGGAATTACATAGTCATCTGATCCTAGAGCAGCCTGATCTGAGTGCTATTTTGAAGGCCTAGATACCAGGGATCTAGAGCCATGGTGGCTGCTGTTATGCTGCTCCAAGGAGGGAGAAAGGAGAGATGGCACTCCTCTGCAACCTTGGGAGGGTCCCTACTGCCCTACTATAGACTGCTTTTGAGACTGAAATGTGAGTGGGCTGCTCCCTACAGCTTCTTGCCCACACTGTTTGCCTGGGAAGGAAGGCGCCATTTTGAGAGTTTAATGCTGGGTTGAGTTTGGGCTGAAGGGGCTGCCGTCACTGACCAGCCAAGGTAGGACAGGGAAACTATACTCTTACACATATCTAGGGTAGTGCTCACTGCCCCACAGTAGGCTGCTGTGAGACTGAGACATCAATGGAAACCACCCCCCACAGCTTCTTGTCTATGCTATTTGCCTGGAAGGGGCCTTATCTGGTTCCAGGACCAAAGTGCAATATTGGAAATTTAATGATAGGTTGTTCCCTTCCCTCAGACTAAGTTTGAAATGACACATTTGCAGCTCCCACTCAGCTGTGAGAGGGACAGGGAGACCAAGCTCTCTTCAGCACACTTAGGACAATACCAGTAGCCCTACCACAGGCAGCTGTGGGACTGGGGAGTAGCCCGCCCGAAGCATCACAGATACCATCAACACCAACATGGAGTACTTGGGTCCCAGTGGGTTGCTCTGCCACTGCTACTGCCGTCACCCACAACACACTAGCTGCTCAGGGGCTTGAGAATTCACCCATGCACCCAGTCCACCACTCCCACTACTAACTTCCAAACACGCCATCTAGTGACCCAAGAATTAGACCTCTAGGACCCACTAACACTGAAAACAGTGTAAACTGCTCTGAGGTTTAAAAACAGGCACACTCAGCCCAATGCTGCCACCATTGGAACCTTAAGACTACCTCATTTGACATCCAAGTCTCCAGAAAAACTTGACCACTACCTCAACTAATAAATATACCCTAAGCCACTGAGAAAATCATAGATACTGCTGACCTATGTGTACTGCTAAAGAAGCCACACAAAGATTATACTGCCACTGGCACCCAGAATCAAAGCCAACAGATCCTACTTAACCAACAACTTACAAACATCTTCAGGAAAAAAACATTCTCCCCTACAAAGCAATATCAAAAAATAGGAACAAATGACTGCTACACCAGATGTGCAGATGCCAACAGAAGGACACAGGAAATGTATAAAAGCAGGGAAGTATGGCACCACCAAAGGACCACAACAATGGCCCATCAACTGATTCCAATAAAAAATAATTTATTGAAACACCATATCAAGAAGTCAAAATATTCATCTTTAAAGATGCTCAATGTGATACAAGAAAAATCTGAAAACTAATACAAAGAAATCAGAAAATCAATTCAGGATATGAATGAGAAGTTTACCAAGGAGATAAGAAAGCTTTAAAAACTTTGGGACTAAAATATCATTGAAGGAATTGCAAAATACATTTGAAAGCTTCAATGATGGACTAGATCAAGAAGAAAACAAGGCCAGGCGCGGTGGCTCAAGCCTGTAATCCCAGCATTACAGGTGATTAGACAATGGGGTGGTATATTGAAAGTGCTGAAAGAAAAATACTAAAGGAAATGCAGTGTTTTTCTGTATATTTCTCTATAAACATACCCTACATGAAGCTGCAAAAATGAAGAAGAAATAAAGTATTTCTTATACAAGTAAATGCTGACCAGAATTTGTAACCACTAGACTGAACCTACAGGAAATGTTTAAAAGGGTCTTAAACGTAGAAATGAAAGGTCAAAATTCACCATCACAAAAACATGTGAAAATATAAAACTCACAGGTTTTATAAAACAATCTCACAAAAGAGGAAGAAAAATTAATCAAATGGAAACATGACAGAATCTCATCAAACCATAAAGACCAAAATAAAACAGAGAGAAAAAGAAGGAAACAAAGAAGTGATAAAACACCTTGAAAACAATAATATGACAGTAACAAAGCCTCATATATCGATATTAACCTTGTGTGTCCATGGTTTAATGCTTTGCTTGAAAGATACCCATAAAGACACATAGAGACTGGACATAAAGAAAAAGATCTTCCACACAAATGGAAACCAAAAGCAAACAGGAGTAGCAATAGTTACGTCAGCTAAAACAGACTTTTAAAATCAAACACAGTTAAAAAAAAAAAAAAAGATGATTATGTAATCATAAAGGGATCAGTTCATCAAAAGGATACAACAACTCTAAATATATAGACACCCAGCACTGAAGCTCCCAGATTCACAAAACAAATAATACTAGACTTCAAAAAAGAGATAAACAGCAATACAATAATAGTTGGGGACTCCAACACCCTTCCCATAGCACTAGACAGATCATTGATATAGAAATTTAACATAAACATTGGATTTAAATTGAACTTTAGATAGAATGGATTTAACAAACATCTACAGAACAGTCTCTGCATCAACTATAGAGTATTTGTTGTTTTCATTAGCGCATGGAACATTCTCCAAAATAGACAAGAGTTTAGGCCACAAATTTTTTTAAAAAATTCTAAAAATTGAAATCATGTCAAGTATCTTCTCAGACCACAGTGGAATAAAGCTAGATGCCATTACTAAGTGAAAACTTAGAAACTACACAAATACTTGGAAATTAAACAGCATGCTCTTGAATGATAACTGGATCAACTAAGAAATTAAGACAGAAATTAAAAAAAAATTTGGAACAAATGAAAATGAAAACACAACATACTAAAACCTGGTGCTAAGTTTATAGCATTAAATGTATACCTCAATAAAGTAGAAAAATCACAAAATAGCAAGCTAATATTGCACCTCAATTAACTAGAAAATCAAGAACAAACCAAACCCAAAATTAGCTAAGGAAAATAAATGACAAACGTCAGAGGAGAATTAAAGAGAGATGCCCCCAAAATACAAAGGATCAACAAAACAAGAAGTTAGTACTTTGAAAAGATAAGCAAAAATAATAAACCACTAGTTAGACTAACCAAAATGAGAGAAGATGTAAATAAACAGCAAAGAAAAGGAGACATTACAACCGATACCATAGAAATTAAAAATATCATGAAAGACTACTATGAACATCTATATGCTCACAAACTAGAAAACATAGAAGAGATAAATTCCTGGAAAACTGCAGTCTCCTGAGATTGAACCAAGAAGAACCCCTGAACAGATCAATAATGAATAGTGGGATTGAATAAATAATAAAAAAGTATCCTCCCCTTAACCCCTAAGAAACCCCAGGACCAGATGGATGTACAGTCAAATTCTACCAAACATACAAAAATAGACTAATACCAGTCATCCTGAAACCATTCCAAAAAATCAAGGAGGAATTCTCCCTAACTCATTTTATGAAGCAAGTATCACCCTGATATGAAAGTCAAAAAAAGATGTAACAAAATAAGAAAATCATAGACTGCTATCTCTGGTGAACATAGGCACAAAAGTCCTCAACAAAGTACTAGTAACTTGAATCCAATAACACAATAAAAGGATAATGTACCATGCTCAGGTGGGATTTATCTTAGAAATGCAAGAATGATTCAATATATATAAATCCATAAATTTGATACATCATGAGCAGAAACATGTTGATCTGTTCAAAATCATATGAAAAAAAATCTCAATAGATGCAGAAAACACGTGATAAAATTCAGTATCCTTTCATAATAAAAATCTTCAAACTAGGGGTAGAAGAAACATAACTCAATATAAAGGCCATATATGACAAACCCACCACCAACATCATACTAAGTGGGGAAAAGGTGAAAGCATTCCCTCTCAGAATTGAAACATGACCAGAATGCCCACTTTTATCATTCTTGTGCAAGTTAGTACTTGAAGTTCTCACCAGAGCAGTCGGGTGAGAAAAAATAAAAATAAAAATATCAAAATTGGAGAAGGGAAAGTCAAATTATCTCTGTTCACTCACAGTGTGATCTTATATCTAGAAGAACCTAAAGACTCCACCAAAAAAAATCTTAGATTTGACAAGTGAATACAGTAAGATTTCAGGATACAAAAATCAATGTATAGAAATCAGAAACAGTTCTGTACACTAATAATGATCTAACCAAGGATCAAATCAAGAAGGCTATCTCATTTACAATATTAAAAATAATACCTTGTAATATATATGTAAGCAAGGATATAAAAGATCTCTACAAAGACAACTATAAAACACTGATGAAAGAAAGAATAGATGACACGAAGAAGTGGAATAATATCCCATGGTCATGGATTGGAAGAATTAATACTATTAAAATAACCATATTGCTCAAAGCAATCTACAAGTTCAATGTAATCTTTATGAAAATACCAATGTCATTTTTCACAGATTTAGAAAAAATACTTCTAAAATACATTTGGAACTAATAAGAAGCCCGAATAGTCAAACAACCTTAAACAAAATGAACAAAACTAGAAGCATCACATTATCTGACTTCAAATGATACTAAAATGTCATAGTAACTGAAAGAACATGTTACTGGTATAAAAATAGACACACATATCAATCAAATAGAATAGAGAACTCAGTTCTGGCCAACACGAACATGGTGAAAACCTATCTCTACTAAAAATAGAAAAATTACTGGGAGTGATAGTATGCGCCTGTAATCCCAGCTACTCAGGAGGCTGAGGTAGGAGAATCTCTTGAACCCAGAAGGCAGAGTTTGCAGTGAGCCGAGATAACAGCACTACATTCCAGCCTGGGCCACGAGAGAGAAACTCTATCAGCAAAGGAAAGGAAAGAAGAGGAGAGGGAAGGGGAGGGAAGGGGACGGGAGGGGAGGGGAGGTCAGGTCACATAATCAAAGGCAACTGATTTTTGCTAAACTTGGCAATACTATATACTGAGGAAAGGACACAATTTTCAATAAATGGTGCTGGGAAAAATGGACTGCTGTGTGCAGAAGAATGAAACTGGATCCATGTATTTCATCATACGTAAAAATCAATTCAAGATGGATTAAAGACTTGAATGTGAGACCTGAAACCATAAGCATACTAGAAAAAAACCTGGGGAATACTCTTCTAGACACTGGTCTAGGCAAAGAATTCATGAATAAGACTTCAAAAGCACAGGAAACAAAAACAAAAAATAGACAAATGGGATTTAAGCAAAAAAGATTCTGCACAGCAAAAGAAATAATCAACAGAGTGAAACAACAACTTGCAGAATGAGAGAAAATATATGCAAAGTATACATTCAACAGGGGACTCATATCCAGGATTTACAAAAACACAAACAACTCAACAAAAGCAACCCAAAATATCCCATTAAAACATAGGCTGACATGAATAAACATTTCTCAAAGAAGACAAACAAATAGCCAGCAAGTCTTTGAAAAAATATTGAACATCATTAATCATCATGGAAATGTGAACTAAAACCACAATGAGATATCATCCTATACCAATCAGAATTAGTATTATTAAAAAGACAAAAAAATTAAACAGATGTTGGAAGAGATGCAGAAAAAAGGGAGATCTTACATACTGTTGGTGGGAATGTAAATTAGTATGACCTCTATGCAAAACAGTTTGGAGATTTCTCAAATAAATAGAACTACCAGAGGACGCAGCAGTCCCACTACTGAGTATCTACCCAGAGGAAAATAAATAATTAAATTAATAATAAAAAAGATACCTGCAGTCATATGTTTATTGCAGCACCATTCACAATAGCAAAAATACAGAATCAAGCTCAGTGTCTATCAATGGAAGATTGGATAAAGAAAATGTGGCGTATGTACATAATGGAATACTCTTCAGCCATAAAAAATGAAAGAAATCATGTCTTTTGCAGCAACATGAATGGAACTGAAGGACATTGTCTTAAGTGAAATAACTCAGACACAGCAAGTCAAATACTGCATATTCTTTTTTAAGTGGGAGCTAAATAATGTGTGTACATGGAAGCAGGGTATGGAATGATGGACAATGGTGACTTGGAGGGGTAAATCAATGGGAGCTTGCTCGGTGCGTACAATGTGCATTGTTTCACTGAATGCCCTGACTTCACCACGATGCAATATATCAATGTAGAAAAATTGCACTTGTATCCCATGAATATATACAAATATTTTGAAAATCAAAATGAAAACAGATTGCAGATTGCTTATACTCTGTCTTGGAATTGTAAAAACTGATCATGATGATAATAATGGTAATGGAAATCTAATATTTAATAAATTAAATGAAAACAAAGCATGAATCTTGTATGATTCATGGGAGGGCTTAAAAACTGAGACAAAATTAAATGTAACTCTGACATTGGCTTCTACATTGATTTTTTTTTGTGCCCTTGAATTCATTGTTTCTCAGACTGACAAAATGAATTCTCAACTTTGTGAAGACAATATAAATCTTGAATTTCAGTCATACTCTTAAAAAATGATTTCACCTATGTTACCTGTCTCTTGATGTAAATGTTTGAAAATTAGGTGGTAGGTTTTCAGAGCAAACTTTCTCACTATTTTGATTAGAAAACTTAAAGGAAATGAATTTAATATAAAATTAAATCCATTTTAAGTAAGATCTTAAATATATTTTAAATAACCTTTGTTCCTATTTAATTTTTTAAAATTTATTTTATTTTGGTAAGTTGTGGGGCTTGGTCTTGATGTTTATTTTAGTTTATGTTTCCTAAATGATACTACTTGATATTATTAGATTCTGTGAGGGTAAATTGGCAACATAATGCTATTTACATTATTAAGCACTTTGTGTCTAATCTTTAAGATCAGCACAATGTTTCCCTATATTACTTGAAGAAAAATAATTTCATTTCCAGCAGATTAATATGAATTAACTATAGCTGAAATATGTAAGTTTGTAAACTTCAGAGAAAAAAAAAACTTTCCTCTAAGTAGCAATGTTATTAATACCATGCACCTGTGTGCTAAATAATTAAATGTATCTCAATCGAACTTATTGTCGGTAAGATTCACCTAATCTTACATAATAGCTTTCTAAATTGATATTTATGGTTTTATAGTTTAAAGCTTGTAGGTCTAAATTAAATTTTTATAAGAAATCACAACTGTGATAGAGCATTATCATTTCAGTAACTAACAGCCTGGGTATCATTCCCAAGCATAAAATCAGCAAAACAAATTAGAATAAAAGCCACATGTGAGGTATCCATTATGCATTGACATTTAGAATCTCTTCCTTATTTGTATTCAGAATACTATATTATACAATGCAATATTTATCTGTGATATTTTCTATCCTGATGTGATGGATGTGTAGTACGAAAGCCAAGGAACTTCTCCATCAACAAGGAACTTTTCCCCTCTTTAGTATAAAATATTTGATAAATGTTTACACTCTTTATGCATCCTCCTCTTCTGCAGTTTAGTTTTCAGTGCTTTGCAGTCTTGTTTTTTTTCTCCCAGCAAATATTATACTACACTTCCAGGAAAGCCTCATGTCCAAAACCACATATAAATTCCCACATCTCAGACATTCACAAATTAGTCCCAGATATGCACGCTATAAACAGGAGACCTTGATAAGTAGCTTAAGACATTCCACAATTCATACTTTGATTAACTGACTTCTCCACTTAATTTTATATTGCATTAAATATCCTAAAGTAATCATCTTAATCTTACATTTTACCAGTTACAAAAATCTGAATTTTAAAAAATTTGAAGTGCTAATAATTTAGTAGCAAATTGAAAAATCTAAAAATAGATTTAAAAATCAATATTTAATGGCATGGTGAGGTATACACTTTTAGATCAGCTGTATTGTAGTGAAGGTTTTATATATGTGTTGGCACAAAATTTTTCTAGGGTTGTTATTAAAATTTTGTTATTTTGTTTTATGATACTCTATTTTGACAAGAGTTCTTTTACTTTGCTAAATATGGTCTTGCATTTTCTAATCATTTCATATTTATATTTAATGAACCTTGTAAATAGGCATTGATGGTTAAAGAATTCACTTCAGGTTGGGCGCGATGGCTCACGCCTGTAATCCTAGCACTTTGGGAGGCCAAGGCAGGTGGATCATGAGATCAGGAGATCAAGACCATCCTGGCTAACACAGTGAAACCCCGTCTCTACTGAAAATATAAAAAATTAGCTGGGCATGGTGGCAGATGCCTGTAGTCCCAGCTATTCAGGAGGCTGAGGCAGGAGAATGGCGTGAACCCGGGAGGCGCAGCTTGCCGTGAGCCACGGGACTCCGTCTCAAGAAAAAAAAAAAAAAAAAAAAAGAAAACATTTCAAATGTCTAACGTCTAAACCAATCCAAACTAGGTTTCAAAAATTATAACGCTTTGTTATCCATTTGAAGTAGGAAATCTGACTATTTCAAGTGTGGCTTCTTATTACGGGAATTTTCTTTGTCTAATATAAATTCTTATTTTTAATGTATATACAAATTATCATATTTAAAGTATCACAATGGAGAGAAGACATAATGAAAAAGATATTTAACCAGGCACATACTGTTTATTCTTAGGTTTGCTACTAACAAGCTGTGTAATTTTGTGAAGCTCACTTAATGTTAACTATAAATAAGGAAGTTGTACTATATGAAATTAAAAGTCTTCCCCAGTAGTAGCCTTCTCTTATATATTTTATCAAAGGCTAAGAGAAGCAGCAATAGTTTTTAGCTCTGTTGCCCACTACATTTAGTAGCTGGACATTTTATGAAGGTTCAGGCAAGTCCAGAATCACTTATCAACAAAAAAAAGCCAACCATCTCTACTGTCACCTTTAGAACTCCTCAGTTCTGTCCTTCCCTTCCCTTCCATCTTCAAGATGCAGTACTTTCGAGAGAGTTAAAAGGTGAATCAACTGAATGTGTGTTGTAATGGGATATCAAAGGTCGAGTCTAACTAAATTTTTGACAGAGATTGAGAAGACCGACCCAGTGTTGCCCCAGCATTTTCACCTGGTGAACTAGTATCCATTCCTTCAGCCATAGTGAGGATTCACTGTTTTCTACACTGATGGTCAACCAAAAAAATTAAGACATTTGAGAAAAAAGTAAAGCTTTTGTTCTTCATCTTGAATCTCCTTTACTTAAGAATGGCCAAATTTGTCATGAATTTCTGAAAGAAACTCTAATATGGAAGATTTTGAGATAAAAGGCTAAAAACTGAGGATGGGTTAAATAAGAGAGTTTTTACCTTTTTGGTTAACGAAATATTAAATGAAAATGCAAACTGGAAATGCAATATCTGAAATTAATGGCTAGTTTCCAATTAGGTAATATCATTTTGAGATAGACTGAACATTCAAACTATTTTGAGGAATACAAAAAACAATAGATTTATTGAATTCTTTAAATTGAAGGGAACTCCAGAAGAAATTGATTAACATTTATACATGAAAGCTTAGCTATTGCGTTTAGTTCAATGACATAACTAAAGATTTCAGATCACAGGCATGAGTTGTGTTTTTGTGTAAATTATGTACCTCCCACCAGTTGTTCAAAAGGGAAGATCCAGATGTTGATAAACATAAGTAACCTCTTGCACTTTTAATATTGAAAGATTATTTCCGTATGCTTGTCTTGGAAAACTGAGGACCATCAAAATGACCAAATAATATGTAATTTTAAGATACATCTGTAGGATAGATTTGTTGCAGCCGTGTGAAAAACACAAGGAAATAAGATTAGAAAAATAAGAATCAGTTGTTTCATATTCATCAACTTAAAATGATTTTTTAAATTTGTTAAAATTAATAAGAGGGCTAACTAGTATATTTTTTTTAAATTAGAGCATGTTTTTTCTTCATTGGTTTATAGTACATGGGTTTACCTATTCAGCTATAAAAGGCAAATGTAAGCATGCTTTCTTAAAGATTGATCGTATGCTGTTTTCTTTCAGTGAATGAAAGTGTTTGACAAAAAAATAAAATGCCTTTCTAAGCTAACTTTTAGAATATATTCTCAGAACATGTTTCATTCTTTATGGAACCCTAACATTCCAAGTAGCAAAATCCAGCAATAAAAAACAAATGCAAGCATGCTTTCTTTCTTTAAGATTCATGATAAAGCCGGATGCAGTGGCTCAAGCACTTTGGGAGGCCGAAGTGGGAAGATCACTTGAGACTTGGAATACAAGATGAGCCTGGGAAACATAGAGATATCCCAGCTCTACAAACAAACAAACAGAAAAGATGCATCATAATTTTTTTTTCTTTCAGCGAATGGAAGAGTTTCACAGAGAAACACCTTTGTAAGCAAACTGAAAACCTATTAGAACATGTTTCTTTCTCCATTGGTTCATATTACATGGGTTTACACATGCAGCTATAAAAAGCAACTATAAGCATGCTTTCTAAAAGATTCATCATAAGCTGTTTTCTCTCAGTGAATGGAAGTGTTTGGCAAATAAACAACTTTCTAAGCTGAGCTTTAGAATATTTTATTAGAACATATTTCTTTCTCTAGTGAGCCCTGTTAGTCCAAGTAACTACAAATTTTTAAGTACTAGAGATTGTGTGCATTTTTATTTTTATACCCAGAAGCACACACATAATTACAAAGCTTGGTTATTTTATTTGAAGTTAGAACATATAATAAGATGACTTAAACTCTTAACAAATTCCAGATTCAAATTTCGCATTTTCACATTCTGTGCTATAATTTAGGAGCGCAAAAATGCTATGATAAAATGTGCTATCTGGAAATATCAAAATAGATATTACTATATTTTATTTTGAAGTACTTTGGGGTGTAGAATTTATAAAGTAAAACATCTACTTTTCAGATGCCAGATTGAAAGATGTATGTGTATAAATCAATGTTATGTGCCTTCTATGTGTTGCTTAGATAAGTGGAAGAAGCTGACTTGTAACTTCTTGGATTCCGATTCATTACCCCAGTTCCTTTATATTAATTGACAAATAATAATAGTATACATTTATGGGGTACAATGAGATGCTCTCATAAGTGTATATGTGTATATATATATATATATATATATATATGTGTGTGTGTGTGTGAGTGTGTGTGTATGATTTAATCATTCCACTGTGTGTGCATGATCTGATCATTCCACTGCGTGTGTGTATGATTTAATTATTCCGCTGTGTGTATGATTTAATCATTCAAGTGTGTGTGTGTGTGTATGTGTGTGTGTGTGTTTCCTGCAGGTTATATATCTTCATTCTGTTATTTCCTTTGCTATGCCTTGCCCAGTTCTTTACAAAAGTGAGTAGAGAAATGCTCTTCCAATTACGCTGACATTTTTCTAGGATGTTTTCAAATGTAATTGATCGAGGTATGAAATCTTCACAGGAATGCTGATTATAACATACAGAAGAGTACTTGCCCTTGACTTTGTATCAAGATAAGGACTGAATGCTGGATGAGATAGAAGTATGATATGGAGGAGAAAATCAAACCAAATCCATAAAACCCTAGAAATTTGATTCTATTTTCTTGGAGCTTATTATAATTTGAAAATAATTTATGCTGAACTTATCTTTGTTTAGAAAGTATTTATTTATAGCATAAATATACATTTTAACACATTATAATTGGGGAAATTGTATAATTTGAAAAGAATTTATGCTGAATTTATCTTTGTGTAGAAAACATATATGTAGAATAAATATACATTTTAACAAATTATAATTGGGGAACTTTTTCAATATTTAAGTAGAAAATGTCTTAAGTATATTCCAACATTTTTAAGCACCACCTACGCAAAAGCACATGTAAAATAACAAATAAGTCTTAAAGAAGTATCTAAAAGACTTCTGGTAGTATGATACATTCATTTGAGTCTTTGATTAAATATAAAATATTAAATGATATTTCCTTTTTAAGAATTATCTGTTACTCTAAGTATTTTTGTTGTCAAATATTCATTGAATATTTACTGTGGTTAAGACAGTAGGTCTAGTTTAGTAATTCCTAAAGGAGTTCAATTTAGTAACTAAAATAAGAGACATTTTTGAAAAACACAGTAACAGAAAGTTCTAAATGTCATTAAGAAATATAAACACACAATCTCCAGTTCCTTAAAAATTTGTAGTTACTTGGTCTAATAGCCCCCAATAGAGAAAGAAACATGTTCTAATAAAATATTCTAAAACTCAGCTTAGAAAGTTGTTTCTTTGCCAAACCCTTCCATTCAAGATAATATCATCAAGGTCTATTCATTTAAATACTTGAATGGGTTTTAAAGAATGGTTAAGATTGGACAGAAATGGGTGGTGAGACCTGGTGGACAAAATCAGACAAATAAGTATGTCATATATCAGAAAAAGAAACAATTACAGAAGATGTACAAAGCAGTTTGGGTTATGACTCTGAGATGCTTTGACACCAGATTGTGGAGGGGCTACGCTCACACTATATAATTTGAACTTTTTATTATTGGGCAATAAAAAATAAAGGTATTTAAGCTGGAGACTGAAATAATCAAGGTTGTGACATAGGAAGATTAAGCTGCAGGTGGTGTATCTAATAAAGCACTAACACTTTTACCAAGATTTTGGAATGAATTAATAAATGAATGAATGAGCTATTCCATTAAATACATACCAAGATGAAACACATCATTATTTTAGGATTTTTTTTTTTATTAATGCAAGTGAATGTCTTTACTTTTCAAAAACTTTCTTTCTTCTGGTGAGGTGGATGGATTTTGACTCCAGTTTCAGAATTATTTTGTGAATATAAAATACCAAATTCTTTTGTGAACCAAGAAGAAGAGTAATACAACTTGTTAAGGAAGAATTTGCAATTTTGTCTGTGAAAACATTGCTGAATTTTGAATCAAATGTCATATGCAGATTTTAGAAATCTCTCTTCCTAACTTGGCCAAAAATGTAGTAGTACAAATTCCAGCTGATGCAATGAGCATTCTACCATATGCCAAGTGGCAAAGTTTTACTGCTGGTCTAGCCATTCGCTGCTCACACGGAGTTTCCTTTCTTCTGCTCTGTCCATCTGCTGATTACCCGGTGGTCCTCTCCCACTGCCATGCCCATCTGCTGGCTACTTGCAGATGCCCTCCTATTGCCCCATGCACCTGTTAAGACTGTTCTTCCCAAAATGCAATACATGTCATCATTACCAACCAAATTGTAAATTAAATATACATAGTCATCTCTTTAGGAAAGGATAGAAAGTTTTTTCCTATTAATAGGACAAAACAAGTTTAAATATTGATCAAGCAAGTCATATAAACCATTCTGTTAAGAGAAGGGGTAGCACAGTGTTTGTAAAATGCTCAAGAAATAACTCATGAAAAGGCAGAGAAGATGCATATTAAATTTAAAAGAATATCTTTGATCTTAGATACTAAATAGCTCTCTGCACAAGTAATAGGAAATATATTTGGCTTCTTGAAGCTATTAAATATTCCTTGTAATATATTCCTGTTTGGTAGAATGGTTAAAGGTATCAGAAAACAACCCTTCCCCATGTTATGTACTTGAGAGGGGGCGTGGAGATGGAAGAACGAGTGAAAGGATAGTGTGCTTGGGTTCTGGGTTTGCTCTAACTAAACTAAAAGTGACAACTGAACAATGCAGTGGAATGAATCATAGTCATTTTTTTTCTTGAAGTAAGTATCATTTTAATAGGATTCTGGAAAGACTTCTCAAATAGACTTTTCTGAAGGACTTAACAGCATTCTTCTTCTGCTAACTTCACATTATTTACATTGAAAGGTATTAAAAGATACCTTGAAGGCTCAAAAGAGTAAAGACTCCCCACCCACAACTAGCAAGTACTTTGAACACTGAACTAATTAGTTAAAAGAAATTATAAACAATACTAAAGAAAAAAGTATGATTTCTAATACTGAGATACATTGAGATATGTTTTACTGTTGAGTATTTCTAATCTTTAGGGTTTTTAAAATATTTTAAATTGTTTCACACAACATATTTTTCCTAAGGAGATCACTGCTGTGAAATGCAGATTGAATGAGTAGAATTTGTATGTTCATAACAGCATATCTCCTTTAAATATGTTAATAGAATTAAAAAATTTTAAACAAGCAAGAAACAATAAGGAACCTATTCTGACAGAAAGAATAGAAATAGATACCAGTTTTTAAAAGGGCTAAGAAAACAATTATTTTAAAATTGTTTTGAAATGTGAATAAAAGATAAGTTTCATGAATATGGGAAAGGTATTAACTATACTTCCTTATGTCAAACAGATCTCAAAATATCCTCACTGTAGCTAAAGTTGTCATTGATTTTGGTCTCATATTTCTAATAAATACTAGTAATGAAATTTTCATATAGTTTGGTATCTGGTTTTAAAATTCAAAATAAAAATGAGATTAAGTTATGTATGGCCTACTTTTAGCCTCCATTACTGAATGAAGCTAGTTTCATTAATTATGTTAATATCAATTACATTGCATACTTTATTTATTCAATTTATTTATTTTGGGAGGTACTTATAAATGACTTCTAAAATGGCAAGGTGAAAGAAAAGACTAGATATTTCAATTTAATACTTTCACATCACTTCATTTGCTAAGTGAACAAATTTAAATAATACCCTATATATTTATATGCTTGTGTATTTTGGTTTTCCTGATGTTATATCTTCTTTCAATAATTATCCTAGCCTTTCCTTCCTATATAGCAAGTGCAAGTGATATTTAAATGTGTGAACTACGGTGTATGTAGACATTGTAGACAGCTGCAGGTCCTCCTGCCGGGGAGTTGTCCTTGTTTAAGCACCATTCTGATACTTTCCTTCCTGCCCCAGCCTGAGCTTTGTCATATTGGCAAAACGCTCTGACATTGAAGTGGCACGGTTGGCTCAGTTACACCACCTTTACGTTACCTGGAGTATATATCTTTCTTTTTGACTTGGGGTTTCTTTAAAAAGAAAGAACAAAAGTAAAAGACAGGATCGATAAATGCACATTGATGAAAAAATTAAATATTAATTTGGTGACAGTCACATATATATCCATTCTATATACATTCATAGGTACAAGTTTATATGAAAGTATCAATTCACATATAATATACAAGTATTCCTGCAAGATAATTCTGGCAATAACTTTTAATACTGGCTAAATGAAGGTCTTACTTAGCTTGGAGACCAAGAGTGTCACTTTTGGTCCTGATTTGGATATTTGTCATCTTCCATTGACATAGATATTTTGTGTGCCCCATATTAATCCACATCATTCTAGCTTAAAACAATTGCTTTCTCACACCAGAGCTGAAATACTAATAACCACTAAATCCTTGCCTATTACAGCTGCTTAAAATTTATTCCATACAGGTGGAAGTCCTTATTGCTTGTGTTTTTGAAGTAGATAAATCTATGTTTTATAGCATTATAAGTAACATTACCCAAAGCCAAATTATTTTCTACACATTTATTACTGATTTGGTTTTGTGCATCTATCTCTCTATGTTTCTAACCTTTCCATATTTCTACAGTTTTGTGTATCTGTGTCTTTCTGTACTTCCAAACCTTACTGTCTTAAACTTAAGTTACTTCTCTGTGCATACTTGGCTACCAGTATTCACTGCTTAAGGTCTCTGGCTAATTTGAAAGTAATTAGCTAATTTTTAATACTTTCTCATATATATTAATGTATTTAAGTTATGTACTTTTTTTGGAGGTGGGGGGGTCGCGGGGGCCAAAGTCTCACTCTATCGCCCAGGCTGGAGTGCGGTGGCACAATCTCAGCCCACTGTCTATCGCCCGGGCTGGAGTGCGGTGGCACAATCTCAGCCCACTGTCACCTCTACTGCCCAGATTCAAGCAATTCTCCTGCCTCAGCCTCCCAAGTAGCTGGTATTACAGGCGCCTGCCACCGCACCTGGCTAATTTTTGTATTTGTAGTAAAGACGGGATTTCACCATCTTGCCCAGGCTGGTCTTGAATTCCTGACCTCATGATCCACCTGCCTTGGCCTCCCAAAGTGCTGGGATAACAGATGTGAGCCCACACACCTGACCAAGTTATATATTTTTATTAAACTTAATTTGCTACTTTTCCTTGTAAGTCATTTATTTTGTGCATAGCATTTATAATGTAATATTTTATCTCTTCTCCTATATGTACTTTCTCATTCCAACATTTGCCTAGTTTTTAAATAAAATTTCCATGTGTGTATTTTTAACAGCATTTGTATTTACTTAGCAATTCTGGGTTTTTTTTTTTTCCATTTATTTTGTACTTGTCTTTATTATTTTATTTCTTCTGCTTTTCTGGGTTTGTTTGGTTGTGTTTGTAATTTCTTGACTTGGTTAAACTTTTTAACCATTTTTTAAATCTTGAAGTTACTTTATGCTATATATTTGCCTCAAAATACAGTTTTAATCACATGACATATAAACCACTATTCTTATTTTCTTATTTTATGATTGTAATCATAGATTTTTTTCATAGTATGTACTTTTTAAAAGTTAAAATTCAGCTTTTGAAAAATTCTAATTATTTAATTAATAATTGAATTAAATTATCTTGTATACAATTTGATATTTTAGAACGTAAATATTTCCTTGTAAGTAATTTTTATCAGTTTTTATAAGTGTTTTACAAATACTTGAAAACATACTATATTATATATTTGTATAATACAATGTTTTATATGTATCCATTTATGCAAACCTCCAATTATGTCTTATTATTTTGGCCTATCATCACTATCAAAGCATGATGGAGATTATGAAATTCTATAGAAAACTGTGTTGCTATCTATTCTTTCAAGAAATACTTCCTGAGTGCCATGTGCTAGTCACTGTCCAAGTCCTAAAGGATAAAATAGTAATGAAAACAATTTCGTAGAGCTAACAATCTACTAGAAACATAGAAATTTACTTGGCAGCCGGTATCTGATTAGATTAGGCCAATGGAAAGGCAGAATAGAGAGAAGTAGGAAGATTAGAGGGTAAGAGGAGGAAAGAAGTCAGGGTATGTCTCCATTCTCCTTTCAGTGTATTTCACCTGATAAATCAGGTGGCCACTCTGGCAGTAGCCACATTTTTCTCCATGGCTCTGGACAATAGATAACTGTCCCTTCATGTCAAATCAGACCATGAAGGCCATCAAGGTTTGCACTTTTGCCAGAAGGCCTCAGCTCATTGGTTTCATCATTATGGCTTTCTCTATTTATCCGCCTAACCTTGAGGGTGATAGCGGCTTCCTATATTGTTCCAAATGTTGAGGTAGTTTCACCTTTTCTAATTGTGCTTTCGGCTTGTCTTAACATTTTTGAAAGTAATTCTCTGTATTAAACAAACACTCAGTATTCTAACTCTGCATATTTTGGAGTAAGAGATAAATTTATTTGCCAGTTCTCTAACTTAATATTCATTTTAAGTGACATAAATTTGCTTTGTCAAAAGGAGTTGATACCCTATTCAGAAGTATAAAACAATACATTCTGAATAGGAGAAATCACTGAAGTATTCTCTATATAATTGTGGCTTTGAAGAAGGTTCCTGGAAGAGGACTGTTTTTCCTCAACAGTCATGCATTTTGTAATTAGCAAAGAATGGCATGGGACTTTCTTTGAATTTTGCACAAGAGTCCAGAATTATAACGTGAACTATTAAAGTATTCATTTTCTTGTTCAGTTGAAAAAATATTTTCTTCTAACTAATCTCATTCATGAACAACAACAAAAAAAATTTCAATGTTCATAGTCTGTCTATGTGCTTATTACATTTCAGTGACAAATGTTCCATAAATCCCCATTAATTCACCCTCTATTGCTTAGCAGTTTACTCATTCATTGTCTGTGGGGTATCATTTAACATTGTTTTCAGTTATAAGTAAGAGAATATCAGTTAAAATCTATTGAACCCAACATTGTTTTCATCTACAAGTAAGAGGATGCCCAGTTAAAACTCTATTAAACAATTAGAGTATTATTTCTCAATATCATAATTATGAATTCAGTGTGTTTTCAGGATTTATTCAGTGGCTCAGCTCTTAACTTCCTTGATATAATAGCTTGCATTTTAGGTTTGACTCCTCAGAGTTACGAAATAATGGTACAGTTTCAGGAATCACATTTTGAAACAAAAATAATCAGAAAAAGAAAACAGGTATTTCTTATCAAAGCTCTCTTTTTATTATGATGGAAAACCTTCATCAAAAAGTGAACACATTGGGAGGCCAAGGAAGGTGAATCACAGGGTCAGGAGATCCAGACCACCCTGGCTAACACTGTGAAAACTCATCTCTACTACAAATACAAAGATTAGCTGGGCATGGTGGCACATGCCTGTAGTCCCAGCTAATCAGGAGGCTGAGGCAGGAGAATCGCTTGAACCCAGGAGGCAGAGGTTGCAGTGAGCTGAGATCGCACCACTGAACTCCAGACTAGGTGACAGAGCAAAACTCTGTCTCAAAAAATAAAATAACATTAAAAAAAAATAAAAAGTGAACACTTATTTCCATCATGTCTATTCGTTATTTATTGGGCCAAATGATCATTTAATATCATGGCGGAAATGAAAGGGAGGCTGGTGAAACAAATAATTGGCATTTTAACCTCTGCAGTTGGTGATAGCTTGTCATAACAAGAAAAAAACTTTCAGTAATGTTTAGAACAAGGATATGAGGGTATGGCTCACAATCACAAGTATCTGATACTGCCTATACCTTTGGCTACGTAATATTCATACATAGACATTTCCCTGCAAATATACAGCACAACTCCTCACAGTTATATAAAACATATTTGTCGTTTTCTTAAAGTAAGAGAAACCAAAAATGTCATGTCAGCTTTAATATTAGCCAAGATATTTATTTGAAAACTGTCTACAGAGTTCTACGTAATTTCCACAGAAAAATGTCCTGTTAAAAACATACATGTTACCTCTTATCATCTCAAAGGGAACCATAGAATCATACTTGCAGATCACACAGCCTAGAACAATGCTCAAATCATCTTTCCTTTAGATCATTTTCTCATACACTGTAGTACGTAGTTGCAGTACTTTTTTGACTGTCCATATTTTGAACACTTTTCCTCTGTTCAGAAATCACCTGAATTATCATATTATCAGGAAGAACGCTCAGACTACACAACCTGAAAATTCCAACTGGGCACTTGCCCAACCTCTCTTACAGCAGAATATAAACTATCAGGTCTTCTGGGGTCTTCCAGGGAAGACATTATCACTGTTGCCACTGAATACAGACACACAGCTTGAATCATCCACAGTAAATACTGGTTTCTGGTTTCTGTCATTCAGGCTGCTACTATTGCTATCTTTGGAAACTAGAAGTATCTCTCTTTGATAGCAGCAGCATTACAAAAATGGAGTCCTTGTTCTTCCTACTTTTTTGCAAAACTAGCTTCTGATCCAGTTTGAGGTGGGTATACCTAAGGAGCAGTAGTCAGGATGTGTGCTTCTGTTCTGCTCTAAGAGAGGTTGGACAAGTGAATCATTGGAATTTCCAGGCTGTGTAGACTGAGGAAGGCCCTGATAATTTGGTAATTTAGGTAATTCCTGGAGAGAGAAAAAGTGTTCAAAATATGAATAGTCAAAAAATATGGCAAATATGTACTACAGTGTGCATGAAAAAATAATGCGAATAAAAGACATGAATAGGATTTAGGAAAAGGTAGCAGTATGCAAGATCAATAATATTATTACTGTGCCCTCTAAAATCCATATAATTACCAATTCAGGTAAAATTCTAGGAGATAAATTATCTCTTATAATACTAGTTACTGGAATTTGTATTTTCCTTTGTTCATTAATTTGACTTCTGGCCTGATGTTTGGGGTTTTAATTTTTAATTTATCTTGAATGTACAGAAGACTACAAACTAAACTGAAGTTGGTTGCATTACTATAATTATCCTAACATTCATCCATGAAGCATGATTACAAATTTGATAGTTCTTAAGACTGTTACATTGGGTCTTTGTTTGCTACTGTGGAAAGTAGATTAGTGGTTGTCAGGGGTTGGGGGTGTGGTGAAGGTGGGGATTGACTGTTAATGGGTAGTAGGTTTTTGGGAGCATGTCAAAAATGTTCTCAAATTAGTTAGTGATGATGGCTGTACAACTTTATACGTATACTTGAAACCAGGGAATTGTACACTTTATAAGGGTAGATATTATAGTATGTGAATTATATCTCAATGAAAGTATTAAAACATTAGTGACTTTAAAAAAGACTGTTACATTTGAAAATAATATGCTGATATGAAATAAAAGACATTCATATAGATGACAAATTAGTAGACAGATGACAAAACTGATTTCATTTTTCTGTTCAATTCATTTAGAACATGGTGATACTTTGTCTAAATATATCAATACTCTAATATGACATACAAATATGAAATAAAAATTCTTACCACACATTATTAATTATCCTTACCAATACCTAAGTCTCCAATGGGACTGGTGAAAGGTATGAAATATCCCCAGAAAACATTCCAATAATAAAAGGAAAATGAGTTATAAAAAATGTTACATTTTTCTATTTTGCTACTAGAGATAAACTAAATGTAGAACTTGAGTAAATGTGCCAATTTAGTTTCTAGTGCTCTCATTAAACATTTCTGCTTTAGAATAAATAACAGAAATGACAAGTTTTTTAAAGATTATTGTTATACGTTCCCGCTCCACTTAAAATTTTTTCAGTATATATATATATATTTTTTATAATTGCAGGGTTGATTGCACTTTACTTGAGTAGAAGCTGTTTCTACTGAGTTAGTGGCTATAGTCACTGTGTTTAACAATATTTTCTCATGCCCCGAGGTACACATATTTCCACTTCTCTATGCTCCAATATTAACAGACTTTTTTCCTCTTTGGTCGTTTTAGGAAATAATGCCTACAAAGCAACACTTGCAAAAACACATTTCTTAGTTCTGTAAGAATATTTACATTCTAGTACATTGAGGTGTTAAGTTTTGTGGATGTGTTGCTTTCATTAATGGTTCTCTTTGAAAGTCCCTAAACAATTCTTTTACTTTTCATTCTGCATAAAATAAAACTTTTGGTATAAATAGTTAATAATACTTTTATGTTCTATGTAAAAGATATAGGTTTGGGCAGTATGCTTAGTTTTTGTATTGTCTGAATGATGTGAGTGATGGGTTCTGCTGAACTTCTAGATAACTACATCTTGGTTCTGGTTTGACGCTATCTGTGAAGGTCTCCTGGACATACTCTCCAAAAACTATTTTGATGTGACCCGATTTGCATTTCTTTTTTAACTTTTAGTTTTGTGGGTACATGTGCACATTTGTTATACAGGTAAATTGTTTGTCATGGGGGTTTGGTGTACAGATCATTTCATCATCCAAGTGATAAGCATAGTACCTCAGAGGTAGTTTTTTGATCCTCAGTCTTCTCCCATCCTCCACCTTTAAGTAGGCCCCAGTGCCTACTCTTCTCCTTCTCTAATGCTTTCAATTACCAATACTTCTTGAAGTTCGTTATTTTTTTCCCTTTTAAATTATACTCTCTTCAGAAATCAGTATGACATAGCATAAAGAACAACCTTAATTAACGGTCAAGATAAGAAAGTAGCTACACTGAAAATTGTCTTAATATTCAGATTTAGAATTCTCAATGTTTAGGATAGTGAATCAATGAATGATGATAAGAAAGAACAGTATAAGGAAGAGACAAAGGTAGATTAAAAAGAGCATTTATTGAGCCCTTGAAAAGTAAGTATGAGAAAGATACACCAAAAGTCACATTTAATAATTGGTATATCTGGGACTTAAACTAAAAACTGGTATGTCCAGGGAATTTTTCTTCTATACTGTTTTATGATAACTTAGACATGAGATTCTCATCCATAAGCTTGTCTATGAGCATATTTTGTTTATTCATGCTTAAAATAATAGATCAAAACATATTTGCAAAATTAAGAATCTTGGCTAATGTTAGATTTTTTTTAAAAAGACATTTACAAAATAAGATGTTTCTCTTAATGAAACATGGAGTTGGGGGATACAAAATTGTATCAGGCAATACTTCGAGAATTTCAGAGTTTGACAGAACAGTTTAATTCTCCCTCATTTTATAGTCTTATGTAAGCTGGGTGGCTGCTGGCTCCCCTCTAGGTACTGACTTAGAGATGACTCAGGTATCTCTCATAATAAATACTTAGTATTTTAGGACAGGATAGAATGACAAGAGTAAGATAATGAGGCAATGAGGTTAATAACTATCATTGGAAATACTGTACATCACTTCTGCCCACATCCCATTGAGTAAAACCCAGTCCTATGACCCCAACCTGATTATAAGGGATGTTGGGAAATACGATCTTTCTGTGTACACGAGGAAAAGAAAATGAAGTAGTGTTTTTATTTACCATATGACTAACAGTGTAACTTTAAGAATCAAAATTATTTCGGTATAATCAGAAACCAGTCTTCTGTAGTCAATAGAATGAAGACTAATCTAGAAAAATATAAGATAGTACCTCTGATGTTTGAAGTTAGCTAAAACTATGAAAAGCATCATATAATTTTAACCATTTTGAATATAAATATATAAACTCCTCTCTTTAATTTCAAAATATGTTGCTATTCTGCTTCTTGTCTCCTTCTACTGAGACTGCATTAGACATTGTGGTTATTGGGAAACCAAATTTTCTAAAATAATTATAGATGATTATTTACTAGCTGGCATTTCATGTGACCAAGGCTGTAATACTTCTACTTTAAATAAACATCTGTTAATATTGTCCTAGTGTAAAATGTAACAATCATTATCTTATAGGATAATATCTTCCAACTCAATAGTAATATATGAATTTGTATCACTTTTTTGGGTAAGCATCTGTTTAAAAATTTTATTAGTTTTGTATCAATTAACCAAAAGCCTGTTCCAACTAAAGATGAGGAAATAAAAACCATCAGCTGGATAGAACAACATCTTTTCTGAGAACCAAAAGGTGCTTACTCTGTGGTTATATAAGATGTGAACATCAGGGGAAAGTTACTTAGGGATATAAGAAAACTCTTTGTACTATCATTGTAACTTTCCTGTAAATCTAAAATCATTTCAAAATGAGAAATTTAAAAAGGCACTTATAGCATAACCCCATGATTTTAAATAAATTTCATACCACATTTCTATGCATAAATACTTATTGACTACCTATAGAACACAGCAGCATATCAGTGATTAATTTTTTGAGTTTAATTTTGTGAGTCTAGTAAACACGTATTACAAACTGACAAAGGAAACTAATTAATACAAAAGTGGATCAAAGGTCTACTCTCTAATCTCCCTAACTTGATTTTTCTAATTCTAATCAATCTTTCACACAGCAGCCAAACTAATTTACTAAAGTGCAAAATTATTAGGTTATTCATGATCATCTTTCTGTTTACCGCTCCGGTCATCTTCTCTTTATCTTTTTCTCCAAAAGTCTTTTCTCTATGGTAACAAACACTTTACACTTTCAGTGCCTCAGATACCTCATACTCCCTCATGTCTCTAGGATGTTTTTATTTTTACTGATTCTTCAACCCTCCATCTGTGATCCTTTCTCTTCCTACTCTCACTATGTAGCCTATCTACTGCCTCATGCCCATCTTCATTTTTCTTCTAGCTCTAAGTCATTTGGCCTCAGTTCCCACATTACATCTTCTAATCATCCCTATCCTCTTTTCAACTATTTCAATATGAGATTAGATGCTCCTCTTTAATCTCCTTCAAGCATGTAATTTCATGTTATTAGAGTATCGATTGTGTGTTTGACTTCCCCACTAGAGATGGAACTCAATGCTAAAAACAGGTCTGCCCTGTTGTATTCCTAGTGCATAGCACAGTACGTGATACATAGTAAGCCTTATTATACATTTGATACCTGAATGACTGAATAATTGAGAGTTACACAATGGATTTTGGTCATCAGGGAAAACTTCCTGAAAGAAATAGGCCTTGTACTGAATTAAGGTTTAGGGAGGATACTATCACTATTTGTATATAGAACAGCTTGGTCAGAAGCTCTGAAGCTAATGGATGTTCCTTTGAGAAATTAAAGAGAAAAACAAAAGTAGCAAAGAAATAAGGGAAAATGAATGTGGAAGGTACAATAGAAGGTGTTGAAGAGTGATTTAATACATTCTAGGGTTGGAAGAAATCTTAGACACTGTAATTTATATATAAGAAAATTTCAATTCAGAAATACTCAGTGACTTCTTAAAACATATGAGAAGTTAGTGGTAGAATGGAAAAATATTGATCCTTGATTCTTTTGATTTTCTTGATTCTTAATCCAGCACTTATATCCATTATGCCAAGTTGATGTAGGTCAAATTAGCTATAATGAAATGTGCATATTGGTGTGGTGATATCAGAAAGTAGTCATAAAAATGGATCTCAAACAGGTAAGTGTACCCGTTATAATGATTAGATTATTGACAAAGTGGATATGTATTGAAATTTTAAAAAATTCTTTTCATTATACAGTGAAGAGCTACATATAGTCACCTCTGGTTTAATAGTGCACAATGAATCAATCTATATTTCTTATAAAGTAGATAAAATCATCATTAAAGTTATGCCATATTGCTCATCTATAACTTATTCCAATGGGGGCAAAAATCTATGGCTCATCTCATGAATATTTTGAGGATGGAAATTATATAAAATGACTTGATCAGGCAAGTGCAAAGTATGTTAAACTTGGACTTGCTTTTTCCATGATTACCTGCTTTATGTTATAAAAAGATTTTCAAGCTGGCTAAACTTTGAAGAAGTTATGAAAGCCTCAAGTTACTTCCAAAGTCTGAGTGATATGATGGTTACAAAATATTCCAGATTTAATGTTTAAATTGTAGCTTTTGAGTTTATTTTACCAAAATGACTTTTTCTCTGATTTCTGATTCTGAGACAGTTGAAAAGATTAGGATACCTTAGGATGCTATGGTACATGAACCTTTAGAATTCAAAGAAAAATGTTTCAGTCCAGTCTGAACAAATATGAACACTGGCAAGTTTTGGAATAGGCCAAATTTTCTTTCAGACTTTCCCTTTGAGTACACTTTCTGGTTCCTAGTTACTTTCTCCTCAGCCTCCCCTCGTCATCTTTTCACTCCCCTGACAACACACTAAACATTACCTTTCTTCACTTTGGTAACCCTGGCCTTCGCTACTTCTACATTTGCCCCATTGCAATGGTTTTCATATTCCAAAACAACTTTAATTTCTTTACGCAACTGTTATGGTTTGGCTCTGTGTCCCTATCCAAATCTCAACTTGATTTCCCACTTGTTGTGGGAGGGACCCGGTGGGAGGTAATTGAATCACAGGGGTGAGTCTTTCCTATGTTGCTCTTGTGATAGTGAGGGAGTCTCATGAGATCTGATGGTTTTAAAAACGAGAGTTTCCCTGCACAAGTTCTCTTCTCTTGTCTGCTGCCATGTGAGATGTAGTTTTCACCTTCTGGCATGATTGTGTGGTCTCCCCAGTCACGTGGAACTGTAAGTCCATTAAAATTCTTTCTTGTATAAATTGCCTAGTCATAGATATGTCTTTATCATCAGTCTGAGAACAGACTAAACAACAACCATCATTTTTCCTATATCTTGACTATTATACTCTTTGATGGCTATTAAGACGAAATTAAAAGAAAACTCAGAGCATGTTTTAAGGATTTATATATCTTTACTCCTTCCTCCACAGCCAACTCCTGACCCAGAAAGTTGTATTTTGAATAGAGTATGTGTATAATTTATACTTAGAGAAATATCTAACAAGTTGATTTTCAGAAACAGATATAGAGTGTTAGTGAAGATACTTTGGTATCAGTTCGACAATTTGCATAGACTTGTCTTGCATGAGAATATGTCTATAAGGTCATTTCTCTGAAGGTTGTTGTTCTGATTTAGGGGAAGGGAGAATTTGTCTCAAAATTATCAATAGGGTTTTAGTAAAATACAGAGGTTTGAGGTTTACCTTTCTCACTATCCCAAGATTGAGAGCCCCTATTCCATTGTAAAAAAATCTCTTTTCAAAACTGGTACTTCATATTGTTTTGTTTTGTTTTTTCTCCTCATTTACTTTAAAAACCAGAAACACTCTAATTGACAAAGTTGAGTTTTAAACACAGACCTTTGAGAGAGTGACATAGTAGGCCCTGGCATAGGGTGTGTGTGTGTGTGTGTGTGTGTGTGTGTGTGTGCACGTTTCACACGTTTTCATTTTTTCATTACATTAAAGGAGGGATAAAAGATGATGATGTGGCCATACTTATTGATTAGTTATTTGCAATCAATATTAGTGAGGAAATGCTTGAAACGTGGGAGTTTTATTATAAGAGGATCTGAATCCTTAGAAGTCTCCTGTAGTTTGATTTACTTACAACAGGTGTATTAGTCCATTTTCATGCTGCTGATAAAGACATACCTGAAACTGGGTAATTTATACAGGAAAAAGGGTTTAATGGAACTTAAGAGTTCCATGTGGCTGGGGAAGCCTCACAGTCATGGTGGAAGGCAAGGAGGAACAAATCAGATCTTACATGGATGGCAGAAGGTGAAGAGAGATCTTGTGCAGGGAAACTTCCGTTATAGAATCATCAGATCTCATGAGACTTATTTACTATCATGAGAACAGCATGGGAAAGACCTGTCCCCATGATTCAATTACTTCCCACCGGGTCCCTCCCACAACACTTGGAAATTCAAGATGACATTTGGCTGGGGACACAGCCAAACCATATCAACAGGTTATTTGAACACGCTGATTAGCAAAATCTTCATGGATTACCACTAAGTCTGGCCACCTGGTATCAATTGTGAGCTATGATTAATACTGTTTTAAAGAAACACTCTGGTGAATCATCCGAATTATTAATATTACTACATAAACAAGATGGGGAAATGTAATGTGATTTACATACACATGTATAATGATATTTTAGTTATAGTTATTTAACCATTTAATCATATGGCCGTTAAACTAATGCCAAAATATTAATTAATAATGCTAATTGTTAATAATAAATCAATATTTATACTATAATAATGTTATTAATATCTATTAATATTTGACTATTATATTATTTTACACTCATTTGCTTTGAAATCTTATTTATTAAATGGAAGTTATCATCATTTTGGGTTTAGAAAATCAGACATTTTAAAACTGTGAAATAATCCATCCCTATTTTCAGTATATATTTCAAAATCTATTTGTACTTTCTTCTAAGTTCCCCTTCTTCCACCCTCTCTTCACCTAACTGGCAGTTTGTTGCTTTTTAAAATCTTACAGGTACATATTTGTCACTAAATTTCCCTTTTACCCACACAACGGGAAAAGCTGATTCAGACATAGCCGTTAGTGCAGGAATGTTAGATTGAAATTTTTATTTGCATTTACAAATGACACTAAGTGTGAAGAGCACTATAAGATGTATGTGACCATTTTCGTTATATATAATCCAGGCTGTTGTTGTATAAAAGACTACATTTGAATAGACTGATGTTCAGTACCTGGTCTGATGTAATAGGCCCATTCTGTTATCTAAAGTGCTATATCATTTTCTCAAGAAATGTTTTAGACATATTTTAAATATTATTTCCATTAAACTTTTGAAAGATTAAGGTTTCAGGGAAATAATTTGAAATTTTTCATCTCATGACTTTAGTTTTTAATAATATGTACTTAGTTTGTTATAATGCCAAAAATGTTGCTAGATCCTGATTGCAACCAAAAGTACAAGTAGATTTTATGAAAATATTAGTAGCTGAATGACTACTCTTCATCAGAAATACACTGTAGTTATGATACTCTAGGGTACTGCTACTTTTTTTGATCTATCTGAAAAGTAAATTGAATGCCACCATAGTTTCTGAAAATGAATTGGCTTTATTAAAATTTTAAAATACTCAAATCTGATTTACATGGGCATCTGAAACCAGATATGTCTTTCTGTAAGCAAGGGAATAGTTTTATGTAAAGCTCAATATTTTTATATTAAAATTTAAATTATTTTTCTTATAATTCCCTGTTGTTATTCAGAGAATTGTAAGGTGTTACTGTATGGTTAATTTAACACATACTTTTAAGTTTCAATGGGTAAAATAATCAAAACTCTTTAACCTACTGGACAAACTACCCGCTCTGTCTTTGAAAGAATTGAGATTGCATTCTATTAAAGTTTGATTTCTATTGATTTTTTTTTTGTTATTACAATTAACACTTAAATTCTTACTATGTTATCAGAATACAAATAAACTGGAAAATGTTATATCTGACTCAGAAAGTAGCATGTGTAAAAGGCAAGCCACAGATATATCTGATATAATAAGACGTTTAGAAAATGTCCATGTGAAGTTAAAACATTTGAAAAGTAACTTATACAAAACTTACTTATCAGTACTGTTTTAATAAAGACAAACTGTGTTAACTTTTAAAACACAGGATATGTTTCTTTTTATATTAATAATTTGCTTAAATTGCTTTTGGCTCTTTTTAATGTTGATATGAAAATTTTAATTCCAGTTAAAGATAGTGAATTGTACATGCATTCAATAACTCTCACAAAACATTAAAGGAAGTTTTCAAGAAGTAAAACTACAAGAATGTGGAGAACTAGATAATGGATTACAAAAGAATAACAAAATTTGGAAGCTAGAAAGCAGATGGATATATGTTACCTGTATTACAGCTGAATTCCAAATTGATAATGTGGAAATACAAGAAATTAATCCAACATCTATTTTAAAAAGCTTTAAAAGCCTAAGAATTGGGTGGCACAAGATGCTTCTCAATATAGAGATGAAGAAGGAGTACTTTTTAAACAAGAGAGATCAGCTGAGAGCTGTTTGAATTGCTCCTTAGTCACCCCAACAGACAAGAGGCATATTCTGTGAGAAGGAGAAAACAGGTTTGGTTCAGGGTACACCTCACACAGTTCGTTCATGTTGAAACAGGAAGAGTAAGACACGTGAATCCTGGAAGCTAAGACCCTATGTCTCTAGTTTACTTTCCCTATTCAGTTCCAGGAGAACATTAATAACTATGACTTACCTCCAGGAAAGAGAAGGTAAAAGCAATCTCTGGAAAACCTGCACTGCCCAGGAAAGGATCTAAAGTGACTGACGTTGGATGTCTCCCAGTGAAATGTTCAGTCCAATCACCCCCTTGTTAAGATCTCCCTATAATGAATCCCAGAACTGGCACGCACCAACAACCAACAGCTTGCTTTTTTAAAAGACAATATTTTGTTTTGAAACAGAATTTGTTTCCCCACTCTTAAATATAAGCAAAATCACTAGGATCATCTATTTGAGAAAAGTCTATCAATGTGAAAAGCTTAAGGCCAAAACAAAACAGAAAATAAAAACAAACAAAACATGGAGGAAACAGACAATTGGTGGAAAATAAAACTTAAAAAAAAAAAAAAAAACTACTATTTTAACTTTAGACTATATATTACTATCCTGAAACAAAAAGAGGCTGCTTTTTAAAGTGGAATATTTAGAAAACAAAAAAGGGCCCTTGGAAATGAAAACTATCATATAACTAAAATATTCAAACTGGGGGTTGGAAAGCAAAATTAAGGGAATCTATCAGACAGTGGAGAAAACATTTCAAGAAGGGAAGGGGGAAAAAAAAGAAAATTAGAGGTTAATCTAGGAGGTCCATTGTCTATATCTACAGGTGTTCCAGAATAAACACAGAAAATACAGGGCAGAAAATTATTTTTTTAAAAGTAAGTTAAGAATATGTCCCAGAAGTGTGGGTAATGATTTCTAGATTAAAAGCTTGTCTCTAGGGCCATGTGCAGTGACTCATACCTATAATCCCAGGGTTTTGGGAGGCCAAGGTGGGAGGATCACTTGAGGGTTCAAGACAAGCCTGGGCAAAATAGGAAAACCCTGTCTTTATAAAAAATTAAAAAAAAAAAAAAATAGCCAGGTATGGTGGCACACACCCGTACTCCTAGCTACCTGGGAGGCTGAGGTAGAAGGATCCCTTGAGCCTAGGTGTTGGAGTCTGCAGTGAGCTATGTTCATGCCACTCTACTCTAGCCTAGATGTATAGACCAAGACCCAGTTTCCCTAAACAAAACAAAACAAAACATAAAAGAAGAAGAAGGAGAAGAAATGGTTGTTGTCTCTCTAGCATGAGGAATGAAAATAGAATTGTGTCAAACAATTTTATCATAAATTTAAAAACATTGGAGAGAAAAAAAGTCTATATTAGTTCACTTTTGCTGCTATAACAGATTACCACAACTTAATGGCTTAAAACAACATAAATTTATTATCTTATCATAATGGAAGTTGGGTTTCTGAAATGTATCTCATTAGGCCAAAAATCAAGTGGTCAGCATTGGTGTGTTTCTTTGTGGAAAGTCTAAGGGGGAATCCATTTTCTTGTGTTTTTTTTTTTTCTTTTTCTTTTTCTTTTCTGGCTTCTAAAACCTACCTGCTGTCCTTAACTATGGCCTTCTTCCATCATTCAAGCCAGCAATGGCCAGTGAAGTGTTCCTCACATTGTATTATTCTAACATTGACATGTACTTCTCCTTTCACTTATAAGGACCCTTGTGATTACATTGGGCCCATTTGGGTAATCCAAATCATCTCCTCATCTCAATGTCAGCTATTTAGCAATGTTAGTTCAATCTGCAACTGTAATTTTCCCTTTCCTTGTAATATCACATATTTCTAGGTCCTAGGGACTAAGATATGGGCATCTTGAGGGGGAAGGGAATTATTCTATCTACCACAATATCCTTCAAACTCCCAGTTAGAAAAATACTAGTCTATCATAAATGATTAATAATCATGTATTTATTCATAATTCATTTATTTCATAAGTATCTATATAATGTATCATGCTGAAGACACTATGAATACAGTGGGAAAAAACATTAGACTCTCTGCCCTTATGGAGCAGAGACACATTTCAATGGAGGAGAGACAGAAAATAAATAGATAAAAAGTTAAAAAGTTAAATATATAACATATACGAGAATACGTGCTGAGAAGAAAAAATAAAGGAAGAAAGAAGAATAAGGAATCTCAGATTTGGGTTGTAAAATTTACGTAGAGTGACCATGGGGTTCCTCAGTGAAAACTCAATATTTGAAGAGCCAACTAGGTGATTATCCAGGGAAAGAACACTTGAAACAGAGAAAACACCTATGCCAAAGGCCAAGAGAGGAGATCATGCCTAGCTTACTTAGCAAAAGGCAAGGGAGACATTGTGACTAGAGCAGACAAGTGAATGAAAGTGTAGTAGCAGATGAGTTCAGAATGATAACAGGACTTTGTTATGTAGGACCCTGTAGACCTGTGTTAGGACTTTGGCTGTTACTAAGTGAGATGTGAAGATAAGATTTTAAGGAGAGGAGGGACATAATTTTGTTTAAATTTCAATCAGGGTTTCTATTTCAGCCAAGGGGACATGACAGAGATGAGATTTACCCTTTTACCTAAAACAAGGAAACAATGGCAAAACACAAAATGCATGAAACAATGATTTTCAAGACATCAGGCACTGGGTAACAAAGGGCAATGTTTCCTGAAAGATAGGAAACAAATGAGATGAGCACTTGATCGCTTTAGATATTGTCCGAAAAAAGCTTCCAGACTATGGCACAGGGAGTTTCCGCTAGGCAGACCCCAGGTGTCTTCCTGAGCCAAAGACAGAGAGAGAGCTGGGAATTCTGGGAGGTCCTGGTGGCTAGAATTCCCAGGGAACGGTTCTCAAGAGGAAGGAACCAAAAACAACCTTGGAGATCTGCAGAACATTTTCTTCTATTATTTACATGAGAACACTAATGAGCACATGCTTATAAGAAAACTGTATAAGACCAGGTAAAAAGCAACCTGCAAGGATTGGAGGAGAAAATTTACAGAGCTCAAAGGAGACTGGACATAGTGCCTCTTGCCATCAGCCAGAGTGATTCACACATCATAAAGTAAGCTTATCAGAAGTGCTTTGCATCATTAATGTGGAAAAATTAGATCTAGCCTGAAATGCTGTTCTGGTTCTATCAAACAAAGCTTAACATAAATACCAGACAGATTCACCCCGGCTCTAAATAACTGCTTCACAAAACAAAGCTCAAAAATAATTAAAGGCCCACAAACATATTTAGCACACAAAAGCGTGAATACCATTATTTTGTTTTCAATCAAAAATTGACAGTCAATCAAAAAAGCAAGGAAATGTGATTCATACCGAGGACTAAAATTCTGTTGAAACTGACACAGATGATAGAAGTAGTAGACAAGGCTATTAGAATAATTCTTGTAACTGTATTTCAAAAGTTCAAGAAGCTACGGGAAAGATTGGATATGTTAAGTAGAGATAAAGAAATTATGAAAAGACCTAAATAGAACTTCTAGTGATGAAAACTACAATGCTGAAATGAAAACTCCACTACATGGGAATAATGGACGATTATACATTTGGAATAGAAGATTAGTAAATTTAAAGATGTAGTGATAGAAATTCAAAATGAAACAGAGAAAATGTGACTTAAAAAGTATGAATCATTAAGAATGTTGAATATTGGCCCCCACTCTCTTCTGGCTTGTTGGGTTTCTGCAAAGAGATCTGCTGTGAGTCTGATGGGATTCCCTTTGTGGGTAACCCAACCTTTCTCTCTGGCTGCCCTTAACATTTTTTTCCTTCATTTCAACCTTTGTGAATCTGATGATTATGTGTCTTGGAGTTGCTCTTCTCAAGGAATATCTTTGTGGTGTTCTCTGTGTTTCCTGAATTTGAATGTTGGCCTGTCTTGCTAGGTTGAAGAAGTTCTCCTGGATAATATCCTAAAGAGTGTTTTCCAACTTGGTTCCTTTCTCCCTGTCACTTTCAGGTACAACAATCAACATAGGTTTGGTCTTTTCACATAGTCCCATATTTCTTGAAGGCTTTATTTGTTCCTTTTCATTCTTTTTGCTCTAATCTTGTCTTCATGCTTTATTTCATTCAGTTGTTCTTTGATCTCTAATATCCTTTCTTCTGCTTGATCAGTTCGGCTATTGATACTTGTATATGCTTCACGAAGTTCTCGTGCTGTGTTTTTCAATTCAATCAGGTCATTTACGTTGTTTTCTAAACTGGTTATTCTAGTTAGCAATTCCTCTAGCCTTTTTTCGAGGTTCTCAGCTTCCTCGCATTGGGTTAGAACATGCTCCTTTAGCTGGGAGGAGTGTGTTATTGCCCATCTTCTGAAGCCTACTTCTGTCAATTTGTCAAACTCATTCTCCGTCCAGTTTTGTTCCCTTGCTGGCGAGGAGTTTTGATCCTTCAGAAGAGAAAAGATATTCTGGTTTTTGAAATGTTCAGACTTTTGGTGCTGGTTTTCCCTCATCTTTATGGATTTATTTACCTTTATGCTTTGCTGTTGGTGACCTTCAGATGGAGCTTTTGCATGGTCATCCTTTTTGTAGATGTAAATCTAACAGTATCAGCAATCACATGGAATATAAATTGTCTAAATATTTTAATGAAAAGGCAGAGATTGACAGATTGGATAAAGAAAGTAAGAACCAACTGTATGATCCCTAACAAGAAATCTACCTGAAATATAAAAGCACAAATATGAAAGGTTAAAAGTAAAAGCATATATGCCATGTGTATGTATAAAAATAAGATAACACTAATGAAATCAAAGTACCTTTCTTAACATCAGATAGATTGTAAAGTAAAGAATATTACTAACAATAAAGAAGTTCATTTCCTAATGATAAAGAGATCAGTTCTTCAAGAGAACATAATTTTAAATATCTATACAACTAATAACAGAGCTTCAAAATACACACAATGAAAACTGAATGAACCCTAAAGCAGAAATAGAGAAATTAATAATTACTGTTAGAGACCTCAAACTCATTTCTTCATAATTTTTAGAAAAGGCAGAATATCAGTAAATACTTGATCAACACTATCAACCAAATTAACCTACTTTACATTGACAGAACATTGTACCAAATGACAGCAGAATATACATTCTTTCAAGTGCACAGGAAATATATCCCAAGATTTTCCGTGCTCTACACCATAAAACAAGTTTTAACAAATTGAAAATAATTGAAGTCATACAAAGTATTTACATTGAAATTCTATTAGAAATCATAACAGATCCCTGGAAAATTCTCAAATTTTTGAAAACTAAATAGGACATCTATATATAACTCTTGGGTGAAAGAAGAAATCAAAGAAGTCAGAAAATATGGCAGTTAATAGTTGTGTTAGAAATGAGAAAGGTCTAAATAAATCACATAGCATTCATCTGAAGAAACTAAGAAAGGAAGAAAAAATGAAAGCCCAAATAAACACAGTATAAGAAATAACAGTGATTAGAGCTGAAATAAATGAAATAAATCAGAAAAACAATAAAGAAAATGGGTGAAATCAAAGCTGTTTTTTTAAGAAGATCAATAATAATAAAGCTCTAGCCAGACTAATTATGAAAAAGAGAGGGGAGACAAAAATTACCAATATCAGGAAAGTGAAGGGAAGAACAATAAAGACTGAATGTATATTAAAAAGATAATAGAAGAACATTATAAACAGCACTAATCAGCAGATATGATGAACTTAATTGAAGTAAAAAAATATTTTAAAAGACACAGCACCAAAACTCACTCAAGAAATAGATGACTTGAATAGCCCTATATCTGTTAAGGAAATTTAATATTTAACCAAATATCCTCCATAAAGAAAACTTTAAGCTTATGTTTAAAGTTTATGTTTAAGTTTAAACTTTAAGCTTTATGGCTTCACTGGAAAATTCTAATAAATATTTATAAAAAAGTATTACCAAATATACACAAACTCTTAAAATATTAAAGAGGAGGGAGTACTTATTAATTTATTCTATAAGGCCAACATTGATCTGACACTAAAATGTCACATGCATAAAAGAAAAACAGAGATCAATATCTTTCATGAATATATATGCAAAAGTTCTTAAAATTTAAGCAAATCAAATCAAACATATATTTTAAAAGGATAATACATCTTGTCCAAGTAGAGGTATCTCAGAATGTAAGTTTGATTAATATTCAAACAGTAGTCAGTGTAGTCCCACATGTTAACACAGAAAGAAACTAATATTTCCTTCTCAATTGATTTAAAAAAGAATTTGAAAATATTTAACCTCTATTTCTTATCAAAATTCTCAACAAACTAAGAATAGAAGGAATTTTCCTCAACTTGATATGGGGCACTTGGAAAAACCTAAATTAATGTCATAATGGCATAATGCTTTGTCTTGAAGGTCAGGAAAAAGCAATGGTGTCCACTCTCACCACTTCTGTTCACCTTTGCATGAGAAAGTCTAGCTAATGAAAAACAGGTAAGCAACAGGAAGAAAAGCTATCTAAATTTAAAAGGAAGAGGTAAAACTCTTTCTATTTGCAGATAACATTATAGTTTACCTGGAAAAAATCTGAAATCTACAAAGAAAAGCTTCTAAGCTTCTAGAACTAATAAGAGAATTTAGCAAGAATTCAGGCTAGTATATATAAATCTTTTTCTTCTATGTAATGACAGCACTCAAACAAAAATTGAAAGAAAATGAAATACCATTTACAAAACCATAAAAATAGAGATAAATTTGTTCAAAATATGTACAGGAACGATAGATTAGAAACTAACAAACATTGCTGAGAAAGATTAAAGAAGACCTACAAAAATGGAAAGATGTATTCATGGATCAGAAGCCTCAATATTGTTAAGATGTCAGTTTTTTCCATATTAATCTATAGATTCAATACAGTACCTATTTAAACCCACAGAATTTTTTTATTGCTGATAGAAATTGACAGGATGATACTAAGATTTAGATACAGATGAAAAAGACCTAGAATAGTCAAAGCAACTTAGAAAAATGCAGTGTTTGAGGACCAACACTGTCTAACCTCAAGAGTTATAATAAAGCTACAAGTAATTAATTCTGCGAGATACTGGTATCAAGATTGACAAATAGATCAGTGGGTCAAAGTAGAGAGTCCAAAATGCATCCACATATATGTCAATTAATTTTTGACAAAAATGGAAAGACAGTTGAGGGAAAAAGAGTAGTCTTTTTGAAAATAATGCTAGAAGAATTGAATATACATAGAGAGAAGGTGAATTTTGATTCTTACCTCACCTTATATACTTACAATTAACTTGTTAAAAATCTCTGAATTCCAATTAAGGTTATAATTTGTTGAATAATAAAATAATCTGTAGCAACATTAAAATATCTTTTTAAAAATACCTTTGTTGCTCATTCATCCATTTAGTAACTATTTAAGAAATACTTGCCAAGTTGTGTAAATGACAATATAATTCGACAGTGAACAAGACAGATACAATCTCTTGACCTTATTGGCTGATGATGGGGTATGTATCTTACATTTTCTCGTAAGTAAAAATTAAGTGTCTTTATGAATAAATCTTCCTATAATAACATAGGATTAAAATAAATTTCATATGAAAATATATATGCACCCTCAGCATGCATGCATATATAATATGTATATTATCAGTATAAATATATACAAGTATATAATTGTGATAACTGTAAGTGCTTGAGTGGGTAGTGAGTTGATCAGAGGGATGACACTACTACACACTGTTTTTTCCTCTTCTCTTTCTCTCTCTTTCTCCTTCCTTCCTTCCTTCCTTCTTTTTTTTTTTTTTTTTTTTTGACAGAGTCTTGCTCTGTTGCTCAGGCTGGAGTACAGTGGTGTGATCTCGGCTCACTGCAAGCTCTGCCTCCCAGGTTCACGCCATTCTCCTGCCTCAGCCTCCCAAGTAGCTGGGACTACAGGCACCCACCACCACGCCTGGCTGAGTTTTTGTATTTTTAGCAGAGACGGGGTTTCACTGTGTTAGTCAGGATGGTCTCGATCTCCTGACCTCGTGATACTCTCGCCTTGGCCTCCCAAAGTGCTGGGATTACAGGATTGAGCCACCGCGCCCGGCCTCTTTCTTTCTTTTTTAGAGATAAGGTCTCACTATATTGCCTAGATTGGAGTGAAGTAGTGTGATCACGGCTCACTACAGCCTTGAACTCCTGAGCTCAAACAATCCTCCCACCTCAGCCTCCCAAGTATTTTGTAGTAGAGGTGTGCACCATGACACCTGCTAATTTTTAAATTTTTGTTGTAGAAACGAGCATCGGTCTATGTCTCCTAAGCTGTTCTCGAACTCCTGGCCTCCAGCAATTCTCCCACCTTCGTTTCCCAAACTGTTGGGTTACAAGCGTGAGCCACCACACCCAGTCACACACAGTTTGAAGCAGTTTTCAGCAAAGAGACCATAAGTACTTCTATCTGGTTATTTTTAAAAATGTGTGTTCTACATCCCAAGACAGTGTATAGTTTTTTACAGTCCTTATATTAAGGAAATTAAATTATGTAGCACTTCATATTTGTTTGCTAACAGTACTCAATTGCATACATGTAATTTAAATGCTTTATAATAACTCTATGGATAAACTGACCAGGTGGAGTGGCTCATGTCTGTAACCACAGCATTTTTGGGAGGCCAAGGTGGGTAGATCACTTGAGGTCAGGAGTCTGAGAACCAGCCTGGCCAACATGGTGAAACCGTGTCTCTATAAAGATACAAATAAATTAGCCAAGCACGGTGGCACACACCTGTAGTCCCGGCTACCTGGGTGGCTGAGGCACAAGAATTGCTTGAACCCAGGAGGCAAAGGTTGCAGTGAATGGATATTGAACCACAGCACTGCAGCCTGGGTAACAGGGAGACTCCCTCTCAAAAATAAACAAAAAACAGACTTTATGGAGAAGCTAATAAAACAATAAAACAACCTGTGAGTAGTTGAGGGAAAGTTTATATTGTAACTTCATTTGATGTTCAAAGATGGTAAGGCCAAATCTTGTTTCAGTGATTGAGTTTAATGCCATGTTTCTTTGAACAAAAATAAATTATAGAATTTTGAAATGACATAGTTTATCTGAATAATCTAGACTTCAAAATAGTACAAAAATAAACTTGGACCCCCCCAATGTAATCATGCAAACTCTACTTCGACTTTTAGTTTGGTGGACATTTCAAGTCTTTGATTAATCATAGAATCATCGAGTGAAAGGTACACTCTCACGTTAACTCCATGGTGCTTCTTTTTATTTTTTATTTTTTGAGACAGGGTATGACTCTGTTGCCCAATGTCTCCGTCATGCAGTGGCACGATCATAGCTCACTGCAACCTCTGCCTCCCAGGGCTCAAGCCCAGAGCTTCTCACCTCAGCCTAGTGAGTAGCTGGGATTACAAGTGCCCACCACCACTCCCAGCTAATTTTTTTGTTATGTTTTGGTATAGATGGAGTTTTATCATGTTGCCCAGGCTGGTCTTGAACTCCGGGGCTCAAGTGATCCATCCACCTTGGCCTCCTAAAGTGCTGGGATTACAGGCATGAGTCACCATGTCCAGCCCCATTATGCTTTTTTTTTTTTTTTTTTTTAAGTTAAATGTTTGAAGATGCTTAACTAAAATTTAAAAGTAATATGTATTGTGTACCTATTCTATATACTCACTCACACAGAGAGAGAGAGAGAAAGCACAAATTGTGAGTGTAGCTCTATAAATTTTGACAAAATGAATACATCTGTAACTATGACACAGATTAAGAAATAGACTATTACCAACACACCTGAATACTGATTCCTGCCTTCCCCCAGTGCCTACCCCCTGCTGGTTCCAGGAGGAAGATGACAGGTATGTGAAGCAAACCAAGGCAAAACAGCCAAGACCAGCCTAGATCAAATGACTCCCAGATAAATGATTGAGCTCAGAACAAGATCAGCAAATCCACACAGCCATCCCCTGCCTAACCTCTAGGACCTCACAAGGAAAAGTGATAAACACATAATGCCACTGAGGTTTTGTTGCTGATGGAACAAATACACACATCATCTCTGTCTCCTGGAATAGTGTACAATAGAGAAATTGAGATCATGAAATTTGTTGCATTAAAAAAGAGGCTGACATCTAGAGCTCTGATGACACAGTGGCATTGAAAAGAAATAAGCTAAACTGAATTCCTGGAAGGACAGCACTAATCATCCTACGATGCTACTCTTAGAAACTAAGATAAATAGATCTAGAACTCATGAAGTTGACATTGTTTTTTGGCGGGAATATATTTACTAAAGTGTATGTATTTAATTTACTCAGATTTTGTGGATGCCAATCCAGAGGTAGTATGAAACCACTCCTGCATGAGCAAAGAGCAGCAAGTATTGAATAACGAGGTCAGCAAAGTTTCACAACATAAGCAATTAAAGGAAAACTAAAGTTCTTTTATTTTCATTAAAATTGCGCCTGTACAAAATTGTAATCTGAGGTCTGTGTCACTCTATTTCCTCTGATAGTAATGACCTGCCCAATTTTCTCATCCTGGGGAAGATTTTCACCACTCTGGAAACTCATCTCTCTTTGAGGATTCACTTTATTTTTGTACGCAGAATAAATTTGTTGGCAGTAAAAACAGGTTTCATGGAATAGAATTAACATTTTTATTATAGTTTGTCATTTGTTCTTCCTAAAAGTATACTCAATGACCAGTTAAGATTTTTCTGAAGATCTGGAAGTTTCTTAGCTTGCCCAATGTAAAACAGCAAGGAAGTATCAAAGCTGGTATTATAGCTCAGACCTTGTGGGTTGAAGTTGATGTTATTTCTGTCACATACAGGTAAGATGTCAATCATTTAGTGAATTACCTTTTTGCCATAATGTATTGCCACTTATTCTGAAGACTGCAACCAAAGCTGTGAGTAGTTGCAGAAAATTCAGACATCCATGGTAGGCCAGTGACTGACAGAATGATATTGGGTTATGATACCTTTTTTTTTTTTTTTTTTTTTTTTTGAGACAGAGTCTCACTCTGTTGCCCAGGCTGGAGTGCAGTGGCACGATTTTGGCTCACTGCAAGCTCCACCTCCCAGGTTCACACCATTCTCCTGCCTCAGCCTCCTGGGTAGCTGGGACTACAGGCGCCCGTCACCGTGCCTGGATAATTTTTTTGTATTTTTAGTAGAGATGGGATTTCACCATGTTAGCCAGGATGGTCTTGATCTCCTGACCTCGTGATCCGCCCACCTCGGCCTCCCAAAGTACTGGGATTACAGGCGTGAGCCACCACGTCCAGCCTCCCGTGTTATGATACCTTTCAATGACCTTAACATTTTGATTATGCAGGATAATAATGCTGACTGCTATCATAAACACACTTCCAAATATTATTAGTTTTACACAAAGTTTATATCTATGCAGATCAGGCAGTTCCACCTTTAAATAATGACTCAGGGTCCAAGATCTTTCCATCTTATGATGCTGACATCTTTTAAAAATGGCAGTAGAAGAGGAAAGATTCATGGATAATCCCATGAATGGTTTTGTGGCAAGGCCTGGATAAAGCTCACATCATTTCCATCTGCATTCGTTGGGGATGAGTTATGTGTTCCCTACTTAAGTGCAAGAGAAGCTAAAAAATGCAGTGCTGCTATGTAACTAGGAAAAGAGAATTATATTATTTAACACCTGGCCAGTTTCCACTGTGTCACTGAAACATGAAGAGAAGTGTATTGAAGTGAAAAGAAAGCAAAGCATTGTAAGACATAAAAGCAGTGAGTCATACAGCATAGAGAGAGGGAGGGAAAGAAGGAGAGAAGACGTTTAGATCTAGGCCGATGTCTATTTCTTTAATGAGGAGGAACTGGAAACTGATCTGAAAAATGTGTGTATGTGTAAAATTTTCTTAATTTTGTATTTATACAGTTCAAGATAAAAAAAAAAATCCCTGTAGGAATTATTAGAGATAACTGAAGTGAGAATCTCATACATGGTTATGAAATTCAATATTCACATGCTCAGAATGGCTCAAATTAGGCATTGTTGAAAGCTGCTCATTTCTATCTCGGTATATGCTAAACACTACTTCATCTACAGATTAGCCTGTGCTTGATTCCTAAAATGTACAAGGGAGATACCAATCATACCTAACTCATAGTGACAGCTATGGATTAATATATGTAACTCATCTATAAATGCTACCTTTTTCTTATATTTGCCATGATTTATCATGTTAGAACTGAAAATCTAGATCATTTTCATCACTGGATTATTTTGAGCACCTGGGTTTGATTTTGTCTGTGCAGATCAAAACTCAGCAATAATACATACTTATTTGCATATCTGTGGCCAAACTCTTCTCTTGAGTTTGAAATGTTTCTTCAGTAATTTTTAAAAGTTCCTGACTGTTTTTTGTTGTTCTTTTTTTTTTTTTTTTTTTCCTGTTTGAAATGACATCTAGACCACAGGCAAAACTATTTGAGTCATGGCAACTTAAAACAAGTATTACTGAAAGATGACTACTTTTCAAGGGGTATTGACTGTTTAAATTCCCTTCCTTGATGAATACTAGAGAGCTAGGATAATTTGAAGATTATATTACCTTTTCATTGGTGGGTCAGCAATAAAATTATGATAATGAAATAGCTTGCAGTCCTCATTACAGGGATCACTTAAATTAGTGAAGTACTGCATAAAACCTTTTAGAACATTTGTAATGGTATGTATATAGTAATCTTTTATTTATATCAGGGTCACTGCATTTATTAAAGGCATTTTTGCTTTTATAAGAATTGTATAGAAGAGTTAAAACAGCTTTTAGTATATTGACAATAGCATTATTCTTGCTGCTTCAGAGGCCTCCTTTTCTAAAGATTTATGTACCTTTTTCTCACTCTCATGTGAAGAAAAGCAAGGAAATTGTATGCTGAGACTTTGAAATGTGTTGAACAATTCGAAAAAGAATTGATATAGTCAGCAAACAGGGCTGCCTGGTGCTTCTCACATGAGGCTTGTAATAAAATTGGCTACCAAATTGCAAGTAATCAGAAGAAATAGACTTGATTGTTCTTTCCACTCTAACAGGCATATTCCAAACTATTCAAAAGTTGAAGGGGATTTTTCTTCTGTCTAACCTATATAAAAAGCACAGAAGTTAGTTACTCACAAAACTATAAATGATATGGGTGATTAAAGAAGATGGCTAGAGGTGTGAGAAGCTTTATATTGTAGTAATTTTTTGCCATTAAACTATGTTTCTCTCACTTCTAAGTGGGAGCTAAACAATGGGTACACATGGACATATAGAGGAGAATGAGAGACACCTAGAGACTCCAGTGGGAGGTTTGGAGGGGGATGAAGGCTGAAAACTTACCGGTTGGGCACAATGTTCACTGTTCAGGTGATGAGTGCACTAAACACCCAGCCTTCACCACCACACAATATGTCCATGTAACAGATCTGCACTGTCTGCACTGGTGCCCTCTAAATCTGTTAAAAAAAAGAAAAGAAATTAAAGAGAAAAATAGACAAACTATGACTCTTCTCAGGGCCAAATGATTTGAAAGAAAATCTTTTTTTTTTTTTTTTTTTTTTTTTTTTTTTTTTTTTGAGACGGAGTCTCGCTCTGTCGCCCAGACTGGAGTGCAGTGGCCGGATCTCAGCTCACTGCAAGCTCCGCCTCCCGGGTTTCCGCCATTCTCCTGCCTCAGCCTCCCGAGTAGCTGGGACTACAGGCGCCCGCCACCTTGCCCGGCTAGTTTTTTGTATTTTTTAGTAGAGACGGGGTTCACCATGTTAGCCAGATGGTCTCGATCTCCTGACCTCGTGATCCGCCCGTCTCGGCCTCCCAAAGTGCTGGGATTACAGGCTTGAGCCACCGCGCCCGGCCGAAAGAAAATCTTTTAACATGATTAACTTTATGTTGAAACGACGCCACATTCAAACTGAGACTGGTTTTGCCAGTGGTTAGAGCATCTACAAGGAGTGCTGACTTGTATCACTAACCATTCCTGTTGCTCTCTGCTTATGATTATTTCTGCAAGGCTCTGCAGCTTTTTGAGAGAAGTGCTATTATCGTCTCTCTTTCTCAGATGGGAAAACTGAGGTAATGAGGGATGTTTAACTTGTTGACTGGCATACATCTAGCATATGGTAAAGCCAAGTTTCAAAACCAATATATAATAAAAGAAAAACCTAAAATAGTCTCAAGACTTAATCTCTATTCCATCATAGGCCCAGAGTATTGACTTTAGAAAGTTCATTATATGTTCAATTAAAGTCAGTGGTTTTGAAAGCTTTTTTTTTTTTCTTTTTTTTTTTAGCATTACCCCAAGTAGTAGTGAGATCACAAACATAAAGAAGCATGATCTCTGCCCTTGAATCACTTGTAGTCTAATTAGGGCAAAAAATTATAGACATAAAATGTAGAGTAAAACAATATATTTTTTGAAAAAAAAATCATATAAAAAGACCAGAGGAAGCATGTTAAGTCTGAATCTGGAGTTCAGGGAAAATTTTCTGGAAAGTAGAATGATTCCTGTTGATTTTGAAGAATAGAAGGAAGTTAGCCAAGTGAAGTAGAGAGGAGAAATACATTCTCACTGAGAGAAAAAGCAAGCAAGTATCAAGAGTCATGAAGGCCTGTCATATCCTATGAATGGCAGGCTGGTCAACACTAGGGAGAAGGCATGAGAAAAGAAACTGGATATAGAGACAAGAGCAAGAAGAGTCATGAAAGGTCTTTTACACCATGAAAATAAGCTGTAATGTTACCTGCTAGAGCAAGGAGGAACTTTGGGTGCTTTAAATGGAGATGTGACAGAGTAAGATTTTCATTTTATATAGATCACTGTAGCAGCAAATTACAACATAGATTTGAAGAGGGCAAAACTGACCCCACAGATCATTGAGAAGGCTTTGGAAACAGTCTAGATAAGAAATGAGGAAGATAAAAACTAAAGCGACTAGTTCTGACTCTGGGTTGGATAGAATATGGATACTTGCTTCACTTATTCTTTCTGAATGCAGGTATAAAATCTGGACAGAAAGAATAGAACAGCTCATTAGGACTCTGATACATAAGTAGGAGCAGTTGTATTGAAGTGGAAGACCGTAATTCAAAGTGCTAATGAATCAGTTCGTAGTTGACCACTTTTTCCTTCCAGCAACCCCTGACCTGACCTCAATGCCGCACGGAGCCATATGATGCAGTCAGAAAGAGCTCTAGAAGAAGCCCCTGGTTCTTGGTAGAGAAGTGGGAATGGGTACTCCTGAGTCTCAGACAGCAGAAATCTGCTTTCTTCTGCTTCCTCTGTTCTCTATTATCTGTGTCTTAGCTCCCAATTGAGCTTATGGTGGCAGTGGCTTCAGCGGTAATGGGATCCCACAGAAACCAAAACTCTGAGGGACCTTAGGTTCCAGGAGGTTGGGTTATATTTTGAGAATGGAGCTAATACGATATCAACCAATTGTGACTGGTCACTGAGTAGTACACACGCAGAACAGGTCTGAACAGCATTTCAAAGGCTTCAAAATGACATTATGACCACAGTCAACAGGAGGCAAATTGGAACGTGTGGCCTGAACCAGGTTGATTACCTGCTAGCATTAAAATATCAGCATCCTCCATAGAACTTAAAATAAGATCCAGCACTTCATAACATCATACTGAAAATATACCAGGCCCAATTCAAGATGATTTGGCATACAAAGAACCAAAAATATCTCAATTCTTTTGACACACACATCACATGTTGTCATTATTTGTCAAAGATTTTAGATGGCTTTTAAAATGTATTTAGCAATAAATTATAAACATTCTTGAAGTGAATAGAAAGCTAGAAACTCTTTCCACAGAAATAGAAGATAAAAAGAAATAAATGGAAATTTTAAAACAATAATGCAAAAACCAAATTAACAACTTATTGGTTGGGCTTAATAGCAGAATGAAGTTGACAGAGGAAGAATTATAACCTGGGCAAAATATTCAGAGGCATGACATAAATAGCCGATCTATTAAAGAAAAAATTTAAAATGATTGTTTTGCAAGACACTGTTTAGAGTGTTAACAGTATAAAAAATAATCAGCTACAGACTGGGACAAAATATTTGCAAATCCCACATCTGACAAAGGACTTACTTTCAAAATATATAAAGAAATCTCAGAATTCAAGAGTAAGATAATAAATCACTAAAATGTTATTAAAAGAGGATGCTACCATATGACTTGCACAGAAACATAATCAAAGACAAAATTAGAATGCTAAATAGCACATGAAAAGATATTCAACATTGTCAACTATTATGGAAATACAAATAAAAACAGGATGACATACCACTATAAACCAATCAGGCTTGCTAAACTAAGAAAAACAATCGGATAACATCAAATGGTGGCAAAGATGCAGAGCAACTGAAACTCATCTTTTGTTGGTAGGAATGGAAAATGGTTCAGCCACTCTGGAAAACAGTTTGGCAGTGTTTTTTAGACATTTAAATGCACAGTTATCACGTGTCCTAGCAATTTCAGACCTGGACATTTACCCTAGAAAAATAAAACTTTTGTTTACCCAGAAGCCTGTACATGAATGTTTACAGTAGCTGTACTCAAAACTAACATAAACTGGACATAAACCAAATGCCTTTCAATGGATAAATTAATAGAAGCACATCCATGTAATAGAATTTGACTCAACAATTAAAAGTAATGAACTGTTGATAGACATAACATGGTGCTCCTGAAGGCATGCTGCATCATAAAGGTCAGTCTCAAATGTTTTATACTGCATACTTTCTTTTTGTATGACATTTTCAAAGAATTATAGTGAGGAAGAAATCAAATCAGTGGTTGATAGTGATTAGGATTAGGGAGAAATTATGAATAGAAAGATATAGCTCAAAGGAATTTTTGGAGTGATGTAATCATTCTCCATCCTGGTTATAGTGATGGTTACATCAATCTATACATGTACTAAAATTAATAGAACTATATAGCAAAAACATAATTTTCAATATAACTTAAAACACAAAAATGAGAAAAAATTAAACTGTAACAGTTAAAAATTTTAAGCAAACTGACAAATATGCTTATTAGATTCATGAAAGTAAGACAGTAAGGAAAAAGGGATTTACAATGATTTTGACTTAGGTGATTAAACAAAAAGCAGTGACCTCATAATACAGAAAGAGGAACAGATTTTGTGGGGAAATAATGAATTCAGTTTTGAATATATGGAGTTTGAGATATCCATTATACATACAGGACAATAGTAAAAGTCATAAAAGGAGAGCAAGACAACTTGTGGCCTAGGAGGTGCAGTAAGCTTATAATTCTGGGGAACATCACCATTTAAGAGACGAGAAGGATTGGCAGAGCAAGATGGCCGAATAGGAACAGCTCCAGTCTCCAGCTCCCAGCGCCAGCGACACAGAAGACAGGTGATTTCTGCATTTTCAACTGAGGTACTGGGTTCATCTCACTAGGGAGTGCTGGACAATCGGTGCTGGTCAGCTGCTGCAGCCCGACCAGTGAGAGCTGAAGCAGGGGGAGGCATCGCCTCACCTGGGAAGCGCAAGGGGGAAGGGAATCCCTTTTCCTAGCCAGGGGAACTGAGACACACAACACCTGGAACATCGGGTAACTCCTACCCCAATACTGCACTGTACCAAGGGTCTTAGCAAACGGGCACACCAGGAGATTATATCCCACACCTGGCCGGGAGGGTCCCACGCCCGCCCAAGGAGCCTCCCTCATTGCTAGCATATCAGTCTGCAATGTAACTGCAAGGCAGCAGCGAGGCTGGGGGAGGGGCGCCAACCATTGCTGAGGCTTAAGTAGGTAAACAAAGCCACTGAGAAGCTCGAACTGGGTGGAGCTCACAGCAGCTCAAGGAGCCCTGCCTGTCTCTGTAGACTCCACCTCTGGGGACAGGGCACAGCTAATCAACAACAACAACAACAACAAAGCAAAAACCTCTGCAGACTCAAACGACTCTGACAGCTTTGAAGAGAGCAGTGGATCTCCCAACATGGAGGTTGAGATCTGAGAACAGACAGACTGCCTGCTCAAGTGGGTCCCTGACCCCTCAGTAGCCTAACTGGGAGACATTCCCCACTAGGGCCAGACCGACACCCCACACCTCACATGGTGGAGTACACCCTGAGAGGAAGCTTCCAAAGCAAGAATCAGACAGGTACACTCGCTGTTCAGCAATATTCTATCTTCTGCAGCCTCTGCTGCTGATACCCAGGCAAACAGGATCTGGAGTGGACCTCAAGCAATCTCCAACAGACCTACAGCAGAGGCTCCTGACTGTTAGAGGGAAAACGAACAATCAGGAAGGACACTCACAACAAAACCCCATCAGTACGTCACCATCATCAGAGACTAGAGGCAGATAAAACCACAAAGATGGGGAAAAAGCAGGGCAGAAAAGCTGGAAATTCAAAAAACAAGAACGCATCTCCCCCTGCAAAGGAACGCAGCTCATCGCCAGCAACGGATCAAAGCTGGACGGAGAATGACTTTGACGAGATGAGAGAAGAAGGCTTCAGTCCATCAAACTTCTCAGAGCTAAAGGAGGAATTACGCACCCAGTGCAAAGAAACTAAAAATCTTGAAAAAAGAGTGGAAGAATTGATAACTAGAATAATTAATGCAGAGAAGGCCATAAACAAACTGACAGAGATGAAAACCATGACATGAGAAACACATGACAAATGCACAAGCTTCTGTAACCGACTCGATCAACTGGAAGAAAGAGTATCAGCGATTGAGGATCAAATGAATGAAACGAAGCGAGAAGAGAAACCAAAAGAAAAAGAAGAAAAAGAAATGAACAAAGCCTGCAAGAAGTATGGGATTATGAAAAAAGACCAAATCTACGTCTGATTGGGGTGCTTGAAAGTGAGGGGGAAAATGGAACCAAGTTGGAAAACACTCTTCAGAATATCATCCAGGAGAACTTCCCCAACCTAGTAGGGCATGCCAACATTCAAATTCAGGAAATACAGAAAACACCACAAAGATACTCCTTAAGAAGAGCAACTCCAAGACACATAATTGGCAGATTCACCAAAGTTGAAATGAAGAAAAAAATCTTAAGGGAAGCCAGAGAGAAAGGTCAGGTTACCCACAAAGGGAAGCCCATCAGACTAACAGCAGATCTCTCGGCAGAAACTCTATAAGCCAGAAGAGAGTGGGGGCCAATATTCAAGATTCTTAAAGAAAAGAATTTTAAACCCAGAATTTCATATCCAGCCAAACTAAGTTTCATAAGTGAAGGAGAAATACAATCCTTTACAGATAAGCAAATGCTTAGCGATTTTGTCACCACCATGCCTGCCTTACAAGAGACCCTGAAGGAAGCACTAAACATGGAAAGGAACAACCAGTACCAGCCATTGCAAAAACATGCCAAAATGTAAAGACCATCGAGGCTAGGAAGAAACTGCATCAACTAACGAGCAAAATAACCGGTTAATATCATAATGGCAGGATCAAGTTCACACATAACAATATTAACCTTAAATGTAAATGAAATAAATGGTCCAATTAAAAGACACAGACTGGCAACCTGATAAAGTGTGAGGACCCATCAGTTTGCTGTATTCAGGAGACCCATCTCACATGCAGAGACATACATAGGCTCAAAATAAAGGGATGGAGGAAGATCTACCAAGCAAATGGAGAACAAAAAAAAGCAGGGGTTGCAATCCTAGTTTCTGATAAAACAGACTTTAAACCATCAAAGATCAAAAGAGACAAAGAAGGACATTACATAATGGGGAAAAAGGAATCAATTCAACAGGAAGAGCTAACTATCCTAAATATATATGCACCCAATACAGGAGCATGCAGATCATAAAGCCAGTCCTTAGAGACTTACAAAGAGACTTAGACTCCCATACAATAATAATGGGAGACTTTAACACCCCACTGTCAACATTAGACAGATAAATGAGACAGAAAGTTAACAAGGATATCCAGGAATTGAACTCACCTCTGCAGGAAGCAGACCTAATAGACATCTACAGAACTCTCCACCCCACATCAACAGAATATACATTCTTCTCAGCACCACATCACACTTATTCCAAAATTGACCACAGAAGTGGAAATAAAGCACTCCTCAACAAATGTAAAAGAACAGAAATTATAACAAACTGTCTCTCAGACCACAGTGCAATCAAACTAGAACTCAGAACTAAGAAACTCAATCAAAACCGCTCAACTACATGGAAACTGAATAACTTGCTCCTGAATGAATACTGGGTACATAACAAAATGAAAGCAGAAATAAAGATGTTCTTTGAAACCAATGAGAACAAAGATACAACATACCAGAATCTCTGGGACACATTTAAAGCAGTGTGTAGAGGGAAATTTATAGCACTAAATGCCCACAAGAGAAAGCAGGAAAGATCTAAAATTGACACTCTAACATCACAATTAAAAGAACTAGAGAGGCAAGAGCAAACACATTAAAAAGCTAGCAGAAGGCAAGAAATAACTGAGATCAGAGCAGAACTGAAGGAGATAGAAACACAAAAAAACCCCCCAAAAAAGCAATGAATCCAGGAGTTGCTTTTTTGAAAAGATCAACAAAATTGGTAGACCGCTAGCAAGACTAATAAAGAAGAAAAGAGAGAAGAATCAAATAGATGCAATAAAAAATGAAAAAGGGGATATCACCACCGACCCCACAGAAATACAAGCTACCATCAGCGAATATTATAAACACCTCTACAAAAATCAACTAGAAAATCTAGAAGAAATGGATAATTTCCTGAACACTTACACCCTCCCAAGACTAAACCAGGAAGAAGCTGAATCCCTGAATAGACCAATAGCAGGCTCTGAAATTGAGGCAATAATTAATAGCCTACCAAGCAAAAAAAGTCCAGGACCAGATGGATTCACCGGTGAATTCTACCAGAGGTACAAGGAGGAGCTGGTACCATTCCTTCTGAAACTATTCCAATTGATAGAAAAAGAAGGAATCCTCCCTAACTCATTTTATGAGGCCAACATCATCCTGATACCAAAGCCTGGCAGAGACACAACAAAAAAAGAGAATTTTAGACCAATATCCCTGATGAAGATCGATGCAAAAATTCTCAATAAAATACTGGCAAACCGGATCCAGCAGCACATCAAAAAGTTTATCCACCATGATCAAGTGGGCTTCATCCCTAGAATGCAAGGCTGGTTCAACATACGCAAATCAATAAATGTAATCCAGCATATAAACAGAACCAAAGACAAAAACCACAGGATTATCTCAATAGATGCAGAAAAGCACTTTGACAAAATTCAACAGCCCTTCATGCTAAAAACGCTCAATAAATTCGGTATTGATGGAACATATCTCAAAATAATAAGAGCTATTTATGACAAACCCACAGCTAATATCACACTGAATAAGCAAAAACTGGAAAAATTCCCTTTGAAAACTGGCACAAGACAGGGATGCCGTCTCTCACCACTCCTATTCAACATAGTGTTGGAAGTTCTGGCTAGGGCAATCAGGCAAGAGAAAGAAATCAAGGGTATTCAGTTAGGAAAAGAAGAAGTCAAATTGTCCCTGTTTGCAGAAGACATGATTATATATTTAGAAAACCCCATCGTCTCAGCTCAAAATCTCCTTAAGCTGATAAGAAACTTCAGCAAAGTCTCAGGATACAAAATTAATGTGCAAAAATCACAAGCATTCTTATACACCAGTAACAGACAAACAGAAAGCCAAATCATGAATGAACTTCCATTCACGATTGCTTCAAAGACAATCAAATACCTAGGAATCCAACTTACAAGGGATGTAAAGGACCTCTTCATGGAGAACTACAAACCACTGCTCAAGGAAATAAAAGAAAACACAAATGGAAGAACATACCATGCTCATGGATAGGAAGAATCAATATCGTGAAAATGGCCATACTGCCCAAGGTAATTTATAGATTCAATGCCATCCCCATCAAGCTACCAATGAGTTTCTTCATAGAATTGGAAAAAACTGCTTTAAAGTTCATATGGAACCAAAAAAGAGCCCGCATTGCCAAGGCAATCCTAAGTCAAAAGAACAAAGCTGGAAGCATCACGCTACCTGACTTCAAACTATACTACAAGGCTGCAGTAACCAAAACAGCATGGTACTGGTACCAAAACAGAGATATAGACCGATGGAACAGAACAGAGCCCTCAGAAATAATACCACACAGCTACAGCCATCTGATGTTTGATAAACCTGAGAGAAACAAGAAATGGGGAAAGGATTCCCTATTTAATAAATGGTGCTGGGAAAATTGGCTAGGCATAAGTAGAAAGCTGAAACTGGATCCTTTCCTTACTCCTTATACGAAAATTAATTCAAGATGGATTGGAGACTTAAATGTTAGACCTAATACCATAAAAACCCTAGAAGAAAACCTAGGGAATACCATTCAGGACATAGGCATGGGCAAGGACTTCATGTCTAAAACACCAAAAGCAACGGCAACAGAAGCCAAAATTGACAAATGAGATCTAATTGAACTAAAGAGCTTCTGCACAGCAAAAGAAACTACCATCAGAGTGAACAGGCAACCTACAGAATGGGAGGACATTTTTGCAACCTACTCATCTGACAAAGGGCTAATATCCAGAATCTACAAAGAACTCAAACAAATTTACAAGAAAAAAACAAACAACCCCATCAAAAAGTGGGCAAAGAATATGAACAGACATTTCTCAAAAGAAGACTTTCATACAGCCAACAGACACATGAAAAAATGCTCATCATCACTGGCCATCAGAGAAATGCAAATCAAAACCACAATGAGATACCATCTCACACCAGTTAGAATGGCAATCATTAAAAAGTCAGGCAACAACAGGTGTTGGAGAGGATGTGGAGAAATAGGAACACTTTTACACTGTTGGTGGGATTGTAAACTAGTTCAACCATTATGGAAAACAGTATGGCGATTCCTCAAGGATCTAGAACTAGAAATACCATATGACCCAGCCATCCCACTACTGTGTATATACCCAAAGCATTATAAATCATGCTGCTCTAAAGACACATGCACACGTATGTTTATCGCGGCACTATTCACAATAGGAAAGACTTGGAATCAACCCAAATGTCCATCAGTGACAGACTGGATTAAGAAAATGTGGCACATATACACCATGGAATACTATGCAGCCATTAAAAAGGATGAGTTTGTGTCCTTTGTAGGGACATGGATGTAGCTGGAAACCATCATTCTCAGCAAACTATCACAAGAACAGAAAACCAAACACCGCATGTTCTCACTGATAGGTGGGAACTGATCAATGAGATCACTTGGACTCAGGAAGGGGAACATCACACACCAGGGCCTATCATGGGGAGGGGGGAGGGGGGAGGGATTGCATTGGGAGTTATACCTGATGTAAATGACGAGTTGATGGGTGCAGCACACCAACATGGCACAAGTATACATATGTAACAAACCTACATGTTATGCACATGTACCCTAGAACTTAAAGTATAATAATAATAAAATTAAAAAAAAAAAAAAGAGAGACAGGAAGAAGCCAGGAGCCAAGGAAGTGAGTGCAGAGTCATCCTACCATTTCCACTCTCATACATCCAGACTATTTCTGCTCCTGTTTTTGTTTTATTTGCTTATTTATTTATTTATTTATTTATTTTAGACACTTCTGGGTTATTTCATTATATACTCCTTTACTTAAAGATCTTCTGAGGCTTTCATCATTTAAATGATAGATTTGAACTATCTGAGATAGTATTGAGCCTAAGCCACAATCCGAGACAACGAAGCCATAAAGGACAAGTAAAAGTGTATGTGTTAGTATCCTTCATATTATTTTAATAAAGTCAATCAATAACAAATGCACTAACAATTTGGTGTCCTTGCCAACACTGTTTTTATTTATGTCTCTACATATGGATGTATTTTATTTAATACACAAGTGTGTACACACATTCACATGCGCACGCATGTTTATCTCTCTCTTTTTCCTTCTCTGTGTTCCTCCCTTCCTAAAAAGTTCATAGAAATTCCACACTGTTGGCCAGGCGTGGTGGCTCATGCCTGTAATCCCAGCACTTTGGGAGGCCAAGGTGGGTGGATCACGAGGTCAGGAGATTGAGACCATCCTGTCTAACACAGTGAAACCCCATCTCTACTAAAAAAGAAGAAATACAAAAAATTAGCCGCGCGTGGTGTTGGGCGCCTGTAGTCCCAGTTGCTTGGGGGGAGGCTGAGGCTGGAGAATGGCGTGAACCCGGGAGGCGGAGCTTGCGGAGGTGGTGCCGCTGCACTCTGGCCTGGGCGACAGAGCGAGACTCAGTCTCAAAGAAAAAAAAGAAATTCTACACTGTTCATGTTGCTTTCCTCTTTCTCTGAAGTCATGTAATACCTCTTGTCTGTGCTAGTTGTCTGAAAGTATTTGTAATCTAATTTTCATGAATTTATTTTTTATGTATTTATATATTATTTCACTGCCTTTAGTGGATTTTAAGACCCCAAGAATAGGAATTATGCTTCTGTCATATCTGACGATGCTTGTATCTTATCTGGCTTAAAATTCTTCATCAGATCTCCAGTTCTTGAATGAGAAATTCCAAATACCTTTGATGGCAGACAAGGTCCTTAGCTTGACCCTAAACTACTATCCATTCTTAACCCTCTCTATTTCAGCCTTCTCTGCCATAATAAACACCAATTATTCCAAATTAGTGGTCTTTAAAAAATTTATGATTTTCATGTCCCTGATATTTGTGTGTGTTGTTTATGTCTCTCTTTCCTAGTGAACTTCTGTTCAACATAACTGATCCCTGATATTTGTGTGTTGTTTATGTCTCTCTTTTCTAGTGAACTTCTGTGCAAAATAACTGAACTCTTTTTTCTCATATAACAGTATTGTTCCTCCTTCTTGCTTCCACCTCATCTTGGGATAACCATTTATCATCTTGTACTGTGCTTTTACCTTTCTGTCTCTTTTCTCCATGATATTGTGCACTTGTAGTAGAAACTGGCTTTAACTCATCTTTGAAGCTGTAGTATTTATAGCTATTTCACTGCTATGTTAAAAAAAGGATAGAAAGTAAATAGTTTTGAATAAGGAAATGAATTAATGCTTTTCTTCCCATGCCTATCAATGTGTCTTATTCAGTGTGTTACTCAACAATGAGCTAATTGAAGAAAGTATAAGATATGATAGAAAAATATCAAATCTCTCATGGAGGTATAAATTTGAGTTCAAATTCAAACTTATTAACAAGTAGCCTTAATCAGTAAGCTTGATTTCTTTCTGTCTTTTTGAAAAAGAGTATGTATGTACTGGGCCGGGCATGGTGGGTCACGCCTGTAATGCCAGCACTTCGGGAGGCTGAGGTGGGCAGATCATCTGAGATCAGGAGTTCAAGACCAGCCTAGCTAATATGACGAAACCCTGTCTCTATTAAAAATACAAAAATTAGCCCGGCATAGTGGCGGGCATCTGTAATCCCAGCTACTTGGGAGGCTGAAGCAGGAGAATCACTTGATCCTGGGAGGTGGATGTTGCAATGAGCAGAGATGGCACTCCAGCCTGGGTGACAAAGCAAGAGTGTGTACTATATCACTGTTTCTAGGAAGTTCAGTGTATTAGTCTGTTCTTGCACTACTATAAGGAAATACCTGAGAGTGGATAATTTATAAAGAAAAGAGATTCAGCTGACTCACAGTTCTACAGACTGCACAGGAAGCATGGATGTGGAGGCCTCAGGGAGCTTAAACTCATGCCAGAAGTCAAAACAGGAGTGGACGTCTTCACATTGCTAGAGCAGGAGGAAGTGGGGAAGGTATCACATAGGGATATACAACCATATCTTGTGGGAACTCAGTATTTTCAGAACAGCACCTGGAGGGATAGTTTTAAACCATTAGAAACTGCCCACATGATCCAGTCACTTTCCAGCAGGCCACACGACCAACACAGAGGACTAAAATTCGGCAGGAGATTTGTGTAGGGATGCAGAGCCAAACCATATCATTCAGTAACCACGTATGTTCATTCATTCTGTGGGATGTCAAAAGAGAAGCCACAGATAGACAGAAATATATGGTCTTGAGATTAGAGCTTTAACATTTTTATTTTAGCAGCAAACTTTTTTTTTTTCATAATAAATCCTCCTTAAGACCCTAGTTTTGGGGGAAAATAAAGCTAAAAAAATTTCTGATGGAGGCCATGATTTTATAAAGGAGATCAGGAATATCATCATTTTAGACCCCTGCACACACACTCACACATAGATACACTCATATCACATACATATGCACACTCTGAGGCACTTCTGCAAAAATATGAAGGAATATACGTAAAAAAATCTCTTAGATGACAAAAAATAAAACACAAGGCAAAACCTCTACAGGAAAGCAGTTGATAAAATAAATACTAAAGTTGGACTCAGAAGATCGGATTTATAACTTGGTCCTAGTAAGTTATAGTTGTATGACTTTAAATATTTATCTAACTATTTTAGTTTTACTTTAAAATGTTTAGATGGAGGTGGTGATGCCCACCTACAGGGCTGCTGTGAATCCTGAATGAAAGAGCAAACGTAATTTGTAAACTACAGAATAGTATACTATTACGAGCTACTATTTTTACTGTTATCAGGACTTGGACAGTATGCTTTTCATTTATTTAATGATTTTGTGTTGTGAATATTTGAAAACTATGATAAGAAGACATAGTGAAAGATGTATCTATTGGCTACTAATAGTAGTGTCCATGTTCTTTCAATTAAAAAAAGAAAAAAGGGAGCTGAAATATGGTAAATCATGGGATCATAATCTCCGATTGCCTCGAAGAGGTAAATGATTCTACCATTTAATTAGAAATATCCTAATCCACAAAGTTAGAAGGATGAAATATTTCTATCTTAGTGCCATGGCATTTATCCCCTATTGAGTAACTATCATGATTCTCAAGCTGAATGTCAGTCGTAGAAACATGCTGCACTTAAAGTCATTTGTGTATTTGGGAATGCTATGTTTTCAAGGATGAATGCTTATACTGTTAAAAATTAGTCTTCATGGGTATACCATTACAAACCTGAAACAGAAATAAAATGTTATATTTGTGGGCTTTTGTTGACTTTGAAGACATCAAAAAAAAATAAAGATTTTTAAAAAGTGAAGATTATGGGAAAACACAGATACTCCAAAAGCTGAAAAACAAATTATGCTACTAAGTAATACGAAAATCAAGGTGGTTTGCCTTCTAATGAATGAAAAAGAATGCAATGAAAAATAGAAAATCTGAAGTAAATCTCTGACTTTACCATGACTTGGTGATTACAGTACCGTGAAACATAGTCTTTTTTTCATTTTTAAAGGACAGATATGGAATACAAAAAGACTTTCAAGGGGAACATGCAGTAACTGTAACACTTTCCTTTATATATATATATATATATATATATAAAATAAGGCAAAACAAAAACAGAAAGTCCACCATGACCTGATTAAGAAATACTCATCATAAGTAGCAATGACTTTGACCCATACATTTTCAAGAAAAAAACAATGCTCTGAGCAGACAGAACACAGAACAGTGAGAACATTCTCCTGATCATTTTCAGAACACAGACATTAGCTGAAAACTACTAGGCAATGAACTTTATACAATGCTTTATTAAAAAAAAAAGTTAGGGTCCTTAGATGATATATATAAAATTCATGCTTTTTTTTTTTTTTTTTTTTTTTTCAGTTAGATATGGGAGAAGCAATCCATGTCAGTGAGACATATTGGTGAAAATATCTATAGCAAAACTGGTCATTGAGTAAGCATTACCAATATAGCCAAGAGAAGAGAAGTGAGATTCCAAGATGACACTGCATTCAAATTTTACAAAATATATTTCATGATAGGCTAGGTGATTATAGGCTCATTTCACAGAAGATAAACTCAGATTCAGAAAAGTAAATTAATTAATGTAACAAGTCATCAGGCTTTATGTTAGAAAATAGGTGGACATAGTTGAATCTGTGAAGTTATATTTGTCCTTAAGGAGTCTGCAGTGTAGGGGAGAAGACAAAAAAAAAAAAAAAAAATCAACAATTACAGAATAGTTTCATAGTTGCCAAGATCAGCATACAGGCAAAATGCTAAAAGCATATAGAAGTGGAACAAGTAGATATGAGTAGCTTGTCTAGGAAGGGTTCACAGAGAAGGATGACCTATAAGATACTTTTTAAAATATAAATAAAAGTTTGCTAGATGAAGTGAAATCACAATACGAAATAATTCTAGGAAGCTACAAGTAGCAGATGTGGGATAGAACAAGGGGTATTAGTCTGGAGAAGGAGACAGATGTTTGGAGACAATTCTCCATAAACTTTGCACATTTCCTCACATCTAGACCTTAAGAGACAATTTGCTCAGATATATTTATATTCTTCAATATTAAAGGTTAATATCTCCCTTTCCAAAGACATTACAGTACAGTACAAACAAAGAATGCTGCCTATCCTCCCTGGAGAAGAGCTGTTTACATTCCTATTAAGACAATAGTTCTCTCCAGAAGGGAGAATGATCATTGTTTTTTAAATTTTAAATTTTTACTTTTTTGCAGTCTCTTTATAAGATTAGGAGTTCCCCCTCCCTCACCCCCCCGCAAAAAACAAACAAACAAACAAAAAAAAAAAAAAAACAAAGATTAAGAGTTTCCTGAGCTCATGGCTCCTCAGCTGTGACAGACACCCTGCATGTACAATATCTGCCAATTCCCACCTCCATATCAACCCAATGGGACTTGAGGGGAAAGGAGAATTGAATTGAGCAAAAACCTCTTGCTGTCTCCTGTGCTATGACTAATACATTTTTAAAATTCATTTGAGCTCATTGTCTCCTTACCAGCCTGATCTAAGGAAGTGTGATGGGTCAGATTAGCAGTTACCATCATGCTGCTGCTTAGAAACTACTTGACTACTTGACTTAACAATAGGTAAGGATCAGGGATAGTCAGGAGAGAAGATAAGGGGCTACATGTTAAACCAGACATCAGTGCACCTCTTACACCAATGCCAAGTCAAAGTTGGCTTTTAGCTACACATGAATATAGTTAGGTAGAATCCTGAACTTACTATAAGGTTTCATTCAGTTTGAAAGTTTGTCACACCTGTAATCCCAGCACTTTAGGAGGCCGAGGCAGGAAGATCACGAGGTCAGGAGACGGAGACCATCCCGGCTAACACAGTGAAATCCCCTCTCGACTAAAAATACAAAAAAAAAAAAATTAGCCAGGCATGGTGGCGGGCGCCTGTAGTCCCAGCTACTTGGGAGGCTGAGGCAGAAGAATGCCATGAACCCGAGAGGTGGAGTTTGTAGTGAGCCAAGATCATGCCACTGCACTCCAGCCTGGGCGACAGAGTAAAACTCCATCTCAAAAACAAACAAACAAACAAACAAACAAAGTTTGTTAGCCAAAAAGTAGAAATCCTTATTATCTATTATCTTTAAGTGGTCTATAGAACTTCTTGGACTTGCCAGGAAACTGGCTAATATTGTCAGATCGTTGTTAATAAAATTGAATCTTACAATTACGTTGCTTTACAAACAAGTTGAGTGGAGACTTCAGGAGCTTTCAAAAATACATTACCTGGAGTTAGAAAAAGAATAAGATATTGTTCTGGTTTTATTGTGTACTAATAAATCAATTTCAGAGTTTTGCAATTTTAACATGCAATATGCCTATTCTAAAAGTTGATGTTGAATTCCTTTGTTTCAAATCATATTCAATAAAAAGTGTCAGTGTTTCATGTGAAACACATACAGAATACTATGATGACCTCATTCTGGTGAATAACAGTTGTTAAAATGTAAGGTTGATTGTCAGATTTGTTTTGTTCTAAGATGACTTACTGAAAATTGTATAAACTCCATTAGTCCAGTTTTCTATTTTTAAAAATGTAATTGGGACATATACTTCTGTTGACATAGTTGATTTGATTACATCAGTCTGAAGGTATGCTGGTTATTTATAGTACTAAGTTTGAATTTTTGCAATTCTGGAGCAAACATTGTTTAATCTCCAAATATTTATGGGGGTTTTTGTAACATAATAAAGCCCACGTCACTGAATTTAAGAGTTGATGATTAGTCATTTTGCTCACTATTCGAAATATAGAATAACCTCACTTAGCTAAGATTTTTAAAAATCTATAATAGTCAGTTTGTGGAAAAATGCAATACCATGAGGGGAACCAAATGCATTGAGCATAGAGCAGATAGACATAAATTCAGAGAGAACCTCCTGTTTCTCTATTCGGCATGTTTTGTCAGTATATTAGTTGATTCAGCATGATCTCATCTTTTCTAATAAAATGCTTTAACCAAGCAAGAACTCTCAGAATAATCATATATCCAGATGATATTTGTTCCTTCTTGATCGCGATTCATGATACCTCACTTATCTGGAAGTCAGATTTCTGGTATCCTTACCCTAAGCCTCAAGCAGATAGATAGATAGATAGATAGATAGATAGATAGATAGATAGATAGATGGATAGATAGATACATACATACATACATACATACATACATAGATTTTTTTTTTTTTTTTGGATGTAGTTTTGCTCTTGTCCCCCAGGATGGAGTACAATGGTGCAATCTCAGCTCACTTTGACCTCCGCTTCCGGGGTCTCAGCGATTCTTCTGCCTCAGCCTCCCCAGTAGCTGGGATTACAGGAGCCTGTCACCATGCCTGGCTAATTTTTATAATTTTAGTAGAGACAGAGTTTCACCATGTTGGCCAGGCTGGTCTTGAACTCCTGACCTCAGGTGATCCACCCGCCTCAGCCTCCCAAAGTGCTGTGATTACAGGCATCAGCCACTGAGCCTGGCCAGCCTCAAACATTTTAAAACTAGTACAAAACCACGAAAACTAAAGTTTTATATTTTTATGATATAGTCATTGCAATTAGAGTTGAAGGAGATTTCCGAGATTGTTGACATGACCCTTTTGTATTGCTAATAAAGAAGCTAGAACTCCAAAAAGTAGCCATGTAAGAAAGGTCACCAGTTAATATGTAATGGAGATAGTGAAAGAACTTAGGTCAACTCACTACTTCTTTGTCTAGAAACACACTCACAACCATCTCCCACGCCCTTAGGTGCTTTAAATCTGATTGCTTCTCCTCAGAACTCTCCTTGTATCCGCCGGATTTGCCTGAGCCCAGCATTCATGATGTAGTAATGGCCACAGACAAATGACTGGCAACATCTTATCCTTCCCTTTGCACTGTATATGCTGTAAGGTTCTTGAGGAGAAATACTCCCAGAACAGTAACCAAATGACATATGAATACCACGTAATTATTAGCTTTGCAGGAGCAGAATACCTCGAAGTAGAGCTCTCTTGAAAATCAGATTAGAGGGCTTAAATATTGAGTCCTAATTGGAACCTGCCACTCTTCCCTGAAATTATATCTTGGGTCTAGCACAGATTATAGGAACCTAAAACCGTTAATTGACATATATGATCCTGTGGAAGGATTGGGCATGAGGAAAGAGGAGGAGAAGAAGGAGAAAAGTAGCTAATGTTTCTTGTGTATTTTACCAGATGATAAGCATGGTTCTAAGTGTTCTATAGGTACAGCCTCATTTAATAATTACAACAACTCATTAAGATAGGCTCCATTATTTTGGATTTTACAGATGATAAAAGTGAGGTACAGAGATTGAATATTCTGTCACAGGTTACAGCTGAGAAAGTTAAGATCTTGGAGCCAGTGTTCTTACCCACTGCATTAAACTGGCTGTCTATGTGCGTGAATGTATACGCACGAGTGTGTATATATGTGTGTATGTAGATTGATTATAAATAGACAGATGGACCTAGTATATAGAGTGTATATATGTATATAGAATAACCTAACCATGTATCTGGATGATATTTGTTCCTTTTTGATTCAGATTCATGATATCTTACTTATCTGGAAGTCAGACTTCTGGTATCCTTATCCTAAGCATTAAACTGAATATAAATAAACATTTTTAAACTATCACATTATATAGATGTGTGTACACCTATATACTAGGTTGGTCGGTCGGTCTGTCTATCTATCTATCTATCTACCTACCTACCCACCCATCTGTCTTTCAGTCGCTCCATCTAGAGAAGAAGATGATTGGAAACAAATTAGATAATTAACATGCTTCCAAACTACAGCCTAAGAAGTTTATCTGTATTGCTCTATCCAGCAATATAGAGAAGAGGAAAAGACAGACTATACTTTTAACATTCATTGACCATGTACGTTTGTAAACATGGTCCAACTAATGTCTTGAATTATGATCAATTATTTTAATTTCTTTCTTTTTAGGAGAAGGCAGCAAAATGATATATAGAGAAATAACTTGGTGGAACAGTCATAACATGACGTAGTAGAAAGAAAAAATTATTTTCTGAAAAATATAGATGTGGATTTGAATCTAACTATTCCTGTATTCTTGGAAAATTTATTAATATTTACTAAGCCTTAGTTTGCTTATCTACACAAAGAGCTCTTTTGGGAAGTAAATACTATTTTATCCCTATTTATTCATCATTGTCCCCAAATTTCACCCATCCACGACTAGGACTATCACTATTGGCACTGTTAAACTAAAATTGTTCTTGCGATTTCCTCACTGCAATTAGGGGTTCCTTGCATTTTACTTTGCTCAACTTCATGCATGTAATTATTTGGTAAACTCCATATATCCTTCAGGTAACTCAATTTAAAAGATCTAAAATCAAGTTCATTATCTTTGCTCTTCAACACTGCTCTCTTCCCTGTGTTGCCTGCTTGAATAACATTACTTATGTTCCAGTTACTGGATCCACAAGTCTGTGAGTCATTTTCAGTTCTTTCTTTTTATAGCCACATACAGTCACTAAACCCTGTGAATTTCATCTCATTTATCTCTCATTGTTAGCTCCTTCCTTTTTTCCCCTTTGCTGCCACCATCATTTTTTTGCTAGATTGAAGCAATAGGCTAAAAACAGGTCCTGCTGCCATCATATTTCCCCTGACTTCTCTGATCCAGCCCCAAAATTACTGCCAGAATGATGTTTGTAAATGAAAATTATATGTTATTGTAAGGCCTAAAGCCCTTCAGTGATTTATCAGGGCTTTCCAGATAAAGCTCCAACTCTCTGGGTTTGCACACACAGGTCTACATCAAGGATTCACAAACGGCACTGCTGACATTTTGGGCCAGATAATTCCTTGTTGTGGAGGACTTTTTTGTACATTGTAGAATGTTTAGCACTATCTCTGGCCTTCATCTACTACATGACAGCAGTATTCCCTGTCCATTGTAGCAACCCACAAAATGTGCCCTGACATTGCCAAATGTTTCTGGGGGACAAAGTCTTCATCAGTTGGGAACCCCTATTTACCTGATTGGCCTACTGCCTTTTCATTTTCCCACAAAAATACACATCCTATTTGATAGTTTTCCTCTCTATATAATAAATCTTTCATTCTGGCCATCCTAATTATTTCCACTTTCTTTCCATGGCCATGCTTTTCCACAGCTCTGCTTTATAATATAATATTCTTTTAGATTATAATGTCCTTTCCTTTATCGAGTTAACTCATACTTATCAACTTAAAATCTCACCTCAGGCAATGCTTTCTCCTTGGAAGCATTTCCTATTGTTGATCTAGATAAATTCTGAAAATACTTTTATCAAATAAAAGTATTTTTATTTGATACTTGTTTAAAAAATTGCATCTTGTTAAAAAAATAACTTATCGGTATCATACCATCAATTCTTGACAAGCACATATCTTATTTGGTGTGTACTCCCAATGCTTTGCCACAGATGACAACCTCAGTAGATGTCTGTCTGTGTAAATTAATATTTATCTTATAATAATAAAGGAAATCATGAAAGTAAAGCACTACGTTTAATATCTTTTACCAATCATCACAAGTTTAATGTTAATTGTGTTTTCTATGAATTTCTTAAGCCTCACAATAGGATTATTTATATTAGGTTTCAAAAAGTTTGGATTTTCAGAGTCTTTCAAATTCTGAAATTTTCGATAAAGTGTTTTAGACATATAGCTCACCTTTTAGCCACACCAACTATCAATCCAGTGAGACTCATCTTTTCACTCTTACTTGTTCAATCCTTGCTGCTTTCCAACTTTAGTCCTTCCCATTCTCCTCTTTTTGAATCTCCAATCTCTTCAATTCTATAAATTATTTTAATCCTTAAAGGCCAACTCAATTCTGCTTCCTCCATGAAGTCTTCTCCAGATGTTCTAGTTCATGTCATTTTTTTCCATCACAAGAAAACGATGCCTATTTTCTCCCTTGATTATAAAACTCTAGGGAAACTTGGTTTATTTCACCTGTTACCTAGATTAGAAGGAAAACAGAATACAAAGACCAGTTAAGGATAATCAACCAAAAAGTATGGGTGAGAGGAAAGTCATCTAAACAACAAACAAAACTGTGTTACCTAGTACAGTCTGTGACTGTTTGCAATGACCTTATTTCTCGAAGAGATATATGTTGCATATAACTCTATTTGAGAAATTATGGAAATAATCTTGTATCATGAAAGTTTTCTAGCAAAAATTATTTAAGAATATATTTAACTCTGGAAGAGACATTTAATAATCAGAAAAATAATTTGATTTTCTGCAGCCTTTGATTATCATAGAGTGCAAGAAAAATAAATGACCATGAATGTTGGCCCATCTTCCAAATGATATCTGCACAAAGTCCATGTTTATTAGTCTTCCTCGTTGTGGATCATTTGAAAATCTATTTCATCCGATTGTGGTATTAGCCCTAAAACAGCAACAATGAAATTATTACTGTAATTCAGTATTTTGCCAAAAAAATCCTTTAATAGTTTAAATTTAATGGCATGATTGCTTTTTTAACAGTTATGTTATTACAAATATTTTAATTGCAAGAAGAGTCCTTTCTAATCCAGTTTCATATTCTCTGTGTTAGATGGAGGTATCTGTGATTACAATGGATTATTCATTGGAAAGGGGGAAACAATACCATCCTGAATAAAATATTTTACTTTTGAACAGTATATATGAAACATTTAAACAAAAGAGAACTTAATATGCTATTTTGTGTTTTCCATGGCTTTTGGAATATTGATAAGAATTTATTTCTGTCTAAAGAAGCAAGTAATAATTGTGTTCTTGATTATTGGCATCACATTTATTATTCCAATTTTAAGATATAATAAAATAAGATTTCCTTATACAGACTCTCTTAATACAAGAAAGTAAGATATCCTCAAAAATCAGGCTTTATGACCTTGCCTTGAATCAGTAATTTAGTAGAATTTATGAGACAGATTGGACAATATCAAATACATACACCCTTTATGAAAAGTAATTGAGGAGCACAAATCATACCCTAAGTGAAATCCATCTTCCTCTCCCATCCTCTTGATCTGATCTAAATATATTGTCATTTTCAGAATCCTCAATATAACTGATATTTAAAAATTCAGTTATCAAGGAAAAGATAGAAAGGAGACAAACGGTTAATTATCTGGGAAGTCAGAATCTGGAATAACATGACAGGAGCAAAAAGTATTTACGATAACCACAACAGAACCATGAAGAAAATCAGTGTTCACATGGGTGTACTTACTAGGAGATGTTCTTTCTTATTTTCTTTTCCTTATAATTCATTGTATAAAGGAAAGAGCTTTTATTTTTTAGAGTTTCTTTATGGTCAGGATTACTCTATTTTTGTTTATGCTGCTGTTTGGGAGAGGGTCTTGTTCAGGTAAGTGTGTATGTGTGTGTGTGGTTTCCTTGTATGTGTGGTTTCCTTGTTCAGGGGTGTGTGTGTGTGTGTGTGTGTGTGTGTGATTTCCTTATTCAGGTATGTGAGTACATGTATGTGTGTGGTTTCCTTGTTCAGGTGTGTGTGTGTGTGTGTATGTGTGGTTTCCTTGTTCAGGTGTGTGTGTGTTTTTTCCTTGTTCAGGTATGTGTATATGTGTGTGTGTGGTTTCCTTTGCACTACCATGGCATCTATTTTTCACTTTTATGCTGAGTTCTGAGTTTGTGAAAAGGTTGGGAAGAAGTTATGTAATGCTCCACTGGACCAGAAAATTAGTGATGAGTGAAACTCCAAGAGGTCTAGAGGTACAGTCAAGTTGGAGTAACATCTGGGAGTCTTGATGTTTATTAGGACTAGGAAAAAATCTCTTGAGTCTACATAAATGACCTGTGAATTTAGTGATACAAAAGCATTTTGACAAGGTTTTCAGGATTTCCTGCATCCAGAGAGAATGGAAATCTTTGAGAAGAGCCAGTAGGTCAGAATACAAAAGTTTAGGGAGCATAAAAATGAAAAAAGAATGGAAAAATGTAATCTTACATCACAAGAATTTGGGTTCAAATTTAAGGATTGTGTTTGGTTTGTTATATGCTTTTGAAAAACTTGCTTAAGCCACTTGAAAGTAGATTATTGGGTCATTAAAAACACACAGACATTTATTTTATACCTGACTTTTGGAGTATGTGAAATATGCTGTATTGGATATTTGTACTTGTGCTCCTACTGCTTTTATTGTCTATTTTTGTTTTGAGGAAGAGATTGAAGGTATTATGGAACTACATAAGTAAATTTCTCAATTTTAAGGTGGAAAAATACAGGCGGGAGAATACTTCAGTTTTCATGTGTATCAGTGGTTCATATTTTGTCCTAGGTAGCTTGTGTATCTCATGCAAAAATAGCGAAGCCATTAGTAGCAGCAGCAGTAGTAGTCATAGTAAGAGTAATTGCCAGCAAAACACTCCCTTTCCTAAGTATTTCATATGTAATATCTTATTTAATCTTCTTTATGACCTGCTGATGAAGGTATTGTTGTCTTCATTTTGCAATGAGTAAACAGACATGCAGAAAACTTTTCAAGCTCAGATAATAAGTAAGTTATAGGACTGCAGTTTTAATCTTGGATATTCATATCTCAAAACTCCTGCTCTACTGAGCATGCTGATTTGCAAAATCGATAATTTTGAAGGGGATGCTACATCTCTTCAATATCTGAATTAAATTTGAGATACCTTTAATTCTATATTTGTGGTTTAGAAATAAAGCCATAAGAAGGGGAACATGTAGAATTGTGATATGTAGGGGAGGTTGCAAATTTACCCAGATCATGGGCCAAAATACTTAGTTTTTACTCTTTTTCCGATGTATCCCTAAATGGTGGTATTTAGGGTATTGGAAAATACATCATCTCTCAAGTCTCATAGCAAAGAAAGATATTCTTAAGTGTACAAAGGATGGACCATATTGATTCAAGAATCACCCTACACAGCTTCCTCTTTCTAGATTTCAAAAAGGGAATGGAATCCTGTCCTCCCTGCTTTCAGTTTTTCCCTCAACAATTTGCGTATCTGACCAGGACTTGGACATACCTAAAGCTCAGGCTATAATGTCACCCTGTCTCTTTTCTATTCCCCAAGATACTCTGGTATCAGGTAGAGATTTTCTATTGCTCCTCTTATATTAAAAATGTATTCTTTTATAGGGAAGCATGCCTTTGACTTAGTATTTGCTTTAGTATGCTGTATTAGAAAATCTTTTCCCTTGCCCATTCCTAAATCCCATTGTCTTGCTTAAAGAGGAGTATGTCTGTCCTCTGTTGTCGTGGACTGATGATAAAACTCGGGGCTCAGCCTCAAAGTAGAAAGCTGCTGGGAGTAAGATTTAAGCGGGGAGACGATGTACTGGGTTAATATTTTCAAACATTAATAATAATTTCAATAATTTTCAAGCATCAATAATCAATGCCACTGTTAATAAGGGGATCACTGAAGAAGGAGTCATTGCCTCCTGTGAGTTCATAAGATGGGACTCCATGAGAAGAGGTAAATTGGTTTCATTTACAGGAGTAGAAAGCTCTAATGAATATTACTCAGGCCAGTTGTTTGGCTTTGAAGAAGTCACTTAACTTTTCTTGATTTAATATCCTTCCTTATCAAATATACTGAAATAGCTATTTTGCCAACATTGTGGGTAGATAATGAAGGTAAGATCATTTTGTAAACTACAAATTTAAAATATAAGTTTTTGGATTTCACTTTTATATTATCTGGATCGTAAAAGACCAACGGAAAAAAAGTTACTGTTTATTCATCTGCCTCCTTCAGAGCTAAAAAGGATTGGTGCCATGCACTTCTATGACTGTCACACCTCTCAATAATCTACTTCTGGGGGATTTTACTTCATTACTGGCTCTAGGGTGGACACACGGATCAGACACGTACAATCAGGGCATTGTATTTCCAATGCCCCTAGATGTTGACTCAGTAATAAGAATATGAGCAGGTTATAACCAAAGAGAAACAATTAACTATTTTCCATACTGTTATAAAAGGACCTCTTATTCTTTCTTGAGACAACCTAAACATAGAACTGCTGGAAAATTTTTATGGAGTGTGACCATTAAGTCAGTATAGCAAAATTCAGAACTATGAAATGTAGAAAAGCTGAGCTCTGACAATATTGCTTCAGCCTTTGATTAAAGCTGTGCCTGACTTCTTGACTTTTTGGTTTTACACACCAATGTTTGTTTGTTTGTTTAATAATTTATTTTCTATTAACTAGTATAGCAAAAAAAATGCTGAAACAATTTGGGTAACTAGATGGAAACTGACTCCATAAAAGCTTCAAGAGTACTGAGGTCTGTGACATCAGAAACTGCACTTTATGCCCTTTACTCTCAGCTCTTAACACTAGCCTGCCACGTTATATGTTTTTATATTACATGCCTGTTTAATTGGTTGATGAAGATTTGTTTAATGAATTAACAGTTTTTGATAAAGAACAAAGTTTGAAGAAGATAAAGAGGCAACTATGATTAAAAACATTTTCTTATATCTTACAACCCTTTAGAAATGAAGTTCTTTAGTCGGAGTATTCTTAAACACTATTCTTATTCTAAATCCTCAGAAGAACAGGATGTAAGGCCTTTGTTATTTCTTACCCACATGAAACAAAACTCTCATATGTCATTACATTGAATTATTTAATAATACACAATGAAGGAGTGGGTGTAGTTGGGGATGTGTAAGTTTTCTTTAATTTTATGTGAAACTGCAAATCCTGTAAGTAGAATGTCGAGAGAATGAGGAAGCACATCGTAACTGTCTCTGCTGCAGTGAAAGTACTAAGTAACCCATTACTTGGTGACATCTCTTCTCATAAAATATCTTAACAAACTGCCAACATACAATTTCTTGGGCAGTTTCAGGCTGCAGGTTTTTGTATGTGAGATGCACTACCGATCATTGCGTGCACTAGCTCCCAGAAAGAGGAGAGTCCAAATTAAGTAGGCGTGGTCATCAACATCAGTGTCGACTATCGTACATAACATCACTAATTTTACAGCACACTTCCTTTTCTCCCCCCCCCACCCCGTACTCAATAAGATTGAGAATGGGGAATTTAAAATATTCTAAACATTCCCTAAATATTTTGTGTCATCTGCAGGAATTTTTGTAATCATACATTTTGATGTTATTTTATTTCCTTTCTGCACAGTCATGACGAAAAGGTATTCTAGGAGAAAATCTAATTGTAAGACTAATCACAATGAAGTAAGAAATGTTTGCATAATTATTATAAAAGTAATTTAAGATAAATTAGTAGACACTATTGTGACTATTTTGGGGCATTATACTTCTTTGGATAATAAAGGTAATTATGAAATCTCATAATAGATTGTATACAATGATGCTGTAGAAACTTGTAATTCAAGTTATGTTCTATAGTCTAGAAACATTGGCATCATCTGAGAAATTATTAATAATGTAGTATTTCAGGCTCCACGCCAAATCTACTGAATCAGAATCAATCTTTTCACAAGAACCCCAGGTAATTTTTATACACATTAAGGTTTGAGAAGCACTGTTCTATGTCAGAATGTCATTGGATTTAAAGATATTATTTCCTATTAAGGTTAAAAATCTAGTTGCTTAGGATTTAGGTTTTCTAATTTACAGTACAATTTGTATTCCAGTTCTTCTCCTTTTATTGTAACCCAGCAAGACAGATTTGACTCATGTATTACATGTTACTCTATAAAATTGAAACAAGAAAAGTATTGCAGGGTGTGATTTGATACACAGTGGCAGACTATGGATCAAGAACACTGTATCTGACAACTGTATTATCTCCCTGAATATGCATGCTACAATTTGGCTAATCCCCAAAGTCAATGTTGGTTACAGTTGATTGATAAAAATATGCTTCGTTATTCAAGGTCAAATTATTTTGGAAGAATTTTATTTTGCTTACTGAACAGCTTCCATGAGAAATCCCAGTCTAACATTATAGCTGTGCACACATTTTCTCACTCAAATATATAAACCTCACCTCAACTTCAGTGTATGTGATACATTATATGATAGCACTTTTAAAAAAGTCTCAAAATAACTGCTTATTCAGATTTGCCTCACTTGACCTGAAATAATTTACAATTATAGATGCTGCTTGGAAATGCCTGGGGAAACTTTCATGTAAGAGTAGAAAAAAACAAACAAACAAACTGCTTTTTAGAGGTTACATTAATTGCCTGAAATAGCAATATTGATGGTCAAAGGGTAAAGGTATGTTAGAACAAGTTCATGAAAAACAATGAAAAATAGTAATAATTGTATTTGTTGATGATATTACAAATATGTGTTTGCTTTACTCAAGTACACAAAATGGTCCTTATTTGTTAGAATTGAGAACACTCTGTTGAAATGCATGTCAATATTATTTGATCTAGGGAAAGGGATAAAGCAACTTTAGGTCTCCTACAGTTGGAAGCCTTGTTGTGGTAACAAGGAAAACTGTAGGAATTTAATTTTGCTGAATTGTTTTTGCATTATGAGGAAGCCTATAGTAAAACTGAAAAGCTGTTCTCTTGGGAATCTAATGAATATAAAATTATCCCAGTGATCTAGTTTTTAAATAAGTGAAAATCTATAGGCATCTCTTTTGGTATAGTTGGTAAAGTCTAAAAGTGTAGGCTTTTGTCAATGGATTTTTAAACAAAATATTTGCAAAATAAGTTACTTACTCTCAGCAGATAAGATGGTGAGACTTCACAGTTAATTTACAGTATTTTGGCAAGCCCAGGATTCCTCCCTCAAAAGAGCTCTTGTCTACTTAAACTAACCTTTGAAGTAACATTCATATTTTCATCTGCAAACATCCCCTCCAGCCATTCTTGCTTTTCCAAGCCATTATTATGATCTCCATTTCCTGAAAGCTAAGTGAGAAAGCCAGTCTGAAAGAGACACATGAGAGAGAAGTAAAGATTTCTGTTTATATTTAAAGTGGGAATAAAGTTTGAAGAATGATTCCTTCTTTATTAGCCTCTAATCCACTTTCTATTAAAAAATTTCCATACTAAAAAGTTATTTTACATTTGACTTCTTTTTTTTTATTATTATACTTTAAGTTCTAGGGTACATGTGCATAACATGCAGGTTTGTTACATATGTATACTTGTGCCATGTTAGTGTGCTGCACCCATCAACTCATCAGCACCCATCAATTCATCATTTATATCAGGTATAACTCCCAATGCAATCCCTTCCCCCTCTCCCCTCCCCATGATAGGCCCCGGTGTGTGATGTTCCCCTTCCCGAGTCCAAGTGATCTCATTGTTCAGTTCCCACCTATGAGTGAGAACATGTGGTGTTTGGTTTTCTGTTCTTGTGATAGTTTGCTAAGAATGATGGTTTCCAGCTGCATCCATGTCCCTACAAAGGATGCAAACTCATCCTTTTTTATGGCTGCATAGTATTCCATGGTGTATATGTGCCACATTTTCTTAATCCAGTCTGTCACAGATGGACATTTGGGTTGATTCCAAGTCTTTGCTATTGTGAATAGTGCCTCAATAAACATATGTGTGCATGTGTCTTTATAGCAGCATGATTTATAATGCTTTGGGTATATACCCAGTAGTGGGATGGCTGGGTCATATGGTACATCTAGTTCTAGATCCTTGAGGAATTGCCATACTGTTTTCCATAATGGTTGAACTAGTTTACAATCCCACCAACAGTGTAAAAGTGTTCCTATTTCTCCACATCCTCTCCAACACCTGTTGTTTCCTGACTTTTTAATGATTGCCATTCTAACTGGTGTGAGATGGTATCTCATTGTGGTTTTGATTTGCATTTCTCTGATGGCCAGTGATGATGAGCATTTTTTCATGTGTCTGTTGGCTGTATGAAAGTCTTCTTTTGAGAAATGTCTATTCATATTCTTTGCCCACTTTTTGATGGGGTTGTTTGTTTTTTTCTTGTAAATTTGTTTGAGTTCTTTGTAGATTCTGGATATTAGCCCTTTGTCAGATGAGTAGATTGCAAAAATTTTCTCCCATTCTGTAGGTTGCCTGTTCACTCTGATGGGAGGTTCTTTTGCTGTGCAGAAGCTCTTTAGTTTAATTAGATCCCATTTGTCAATTTTGGCTTTTGCTGCCATTGCTTTTGGTGTTTTAGACATGAAGTCCTTGCCCATGCCTATGTCCTGAATGGTACTACCTAGGTTTTCTTCTAGGGTTTTTGTGGTATTAGGTCTAACATTTAAGTCTCTAATCCATCTTGAATTAATTTTCGTATACGGAGTAAGGAAAGGATCCAGTTTCAGCTTTCTACTTATGGCTAGCCAATTTTCCCAGCATCATTTATTTAATAGGGAATCCTTTCCCCATTTCTTGTTTCTCTCAGGTTTATCAAACATCAGATGGCTGTAGATGTGTGGTATTATTTCTGAGGACTCTGTTCTGTTCCATTGGTCTATATCTCTGTTGTGGTACCAGTACCATGCTGTTTTGGTTACTGTAGCCTTGTAGTATAGTTTGAAGTCAGGTAGCGTGACGTCTCCAGCTTTGTCCTTTTGACTTAGGATTGTCTTGGCAATGCGGGCTCTTTTTTGGTTCCATATGAACTTTAAAGCAGTTTTTTCCAATTCTGTGAAGAAAGTCATTGGTAGCTTGATGGGGATGGCATTGAATCTATAAATAACCTTGGGCAGTATGGCCATTTTCATGATATTGATTCTTCCTATCCATGAGCATGGTATGTTCTTCTATTTGTTTGTGTCCTCTTTTATTTCACTGAGCAGTGGTTTGTAGTTCTCCTTGAGGTACTGGGGTCATCTCACTAGGGAATGTCGGACAATCAGTGCTGGTCAGCTGCTGCAGCCCGAACAGCGAGAGCTGAAGCAGGGCGAGGCATCGCCTCACCTGGGAAGTGCAAGGGGGAAGGGACTCCCTTTTCCTAGCCAGGGGAACTGAGACACACAACACCTGGAAAATCGGGTAACTCCCACCCCAATACTGCGCTTGAAGCAAATGGGCACACCAGTAGAATATATCCCACACCTGGCCGGGAGGGTCCCACGCCCACGGAGCCTCCCTCATTGCTAACACAGCAGTCTGCGATCTAACCGCAAGGCAGCAGCGAGGCTGGGGGAGGGGCGCCCGCCATTGCTGAGGCTTAAGTAGGTAAACAAAGCTGCTGGGAAGCTCGAACTGGGTGGAGCACACAGCAGCTCAAGGAAACCTGCCTGCCTCTGTAGACTCCACCTCTGGGGACAGGGCACAATCAGCAACAACAACAACAAAAGCAGCAGAAACCTCTGTAGACGCAAATGACTCTGTCTGACACCTTTGAAGAGAGCAGTGGATCTCCCAACAGGGAGGTTGAGATCTGAGAACAGACAGACTGCCTGCTCAAGTGGGTCCCTGACCCCTGAGTAGCCTAACTGGGAGACATCCCCCACTAGGGGCAGTCTGACAACCCACACCTCACAGTCACAGGGTGGAGTACACCCCTGAGAGGAAGCCTCCAAAGTAAGAATCAGACAGGTACACTCGCTGTTCAGCAATATTCTATCTTCTGCAACCTCTGCTGCTGATACCCAGGCAAAGAGGGTCTGGAGTGGACCTCAAGCAATCTCCAACAGACTTGCAGCTGAGGGTCCTGACTGTTAGAAGGAAAACTATCAAACAGGAAGGACACGTATACCAAAACCCCATCAGTACATCACCATCATCAAAGACCAGAGGCAGATAAAACCACAAAGATGGGGAAAAAGCAGGGCAGAAAAGCTGGAAATTCAAAAAATAAGAGCGCATCTCCCCCTGCAAAGGAGCGCAGCCCGTCACCAGCAATGGATCAAAGCTGGTCAGAGAATGACTTTGATGAGATGAGAGAAGAAGGCTTCAGTCCATCAAACTTCTCAGAGCTAAAGGAGGAATTACGTACCCAGCGCAAAGAAACTAAAAATCTTGAAAAAAGAGTGGAGGAATTGACAGCTAGACTAATTAATGCAGAGAAGGTCATAAACGAAATGACAGAGATGAAAACCATAACATGAGAAATACGTGACAAATGCACAAGCTTCAGTAACCGACTCGCTGGAAGAAAGAGTATCAGCGATTGAGGATCAAATGAATGAAATGAAGTGAGAAGAGAAACCAAATGATAAAAGAAGAAAAAGAAATGAACAAAGCCTGCAAGAAGTATGGGATTATGTAAATAGAACAAATCTACGTCTGATTGGGGTGCCTGAAAGTGAGGGGGAAAATGGAACCAAGTTGGAAAACACTCTTCAGGATATCATCCAGGAGAACTTCCCCAACCTAGTAGGGCAGGCCAACATTCAAATTCAGGAAATACAGAGAACGCCACAAAGATACTCCTCGAGAAGAGCAACTCCAAGACACATAATTGGCAGATTCACCAAAGTTGAAATGATGGAAAGAATCTTAAGGGCAGCCAGAGAGAAAGGTCGGGTTACCCACAAAGGGAAGCCCATCAGACTAACAGCAGATCTCTCGGCAGAAACTCTACAAGCTAGAAGAGAGTGGGGGCCAATATTCAACATTCTTAAAGAAAAGAATTTTCAACCCAGAATTTCATATCCAGCCAAACTAAGTTTCATCAGTGAAGGAGAAATAAAATCCTTTACAGATAAGCAAATGCTTAGAGATTTTGTCACCACCAGGCCTGCCTTACAAGAGACCCTGAAGGAAGCCCTAAACATGGAAAGGAACAACCGGTACCAGCCATTGCAAAAACATGCCAAAATGTAGAGACCATCGAGGCTAGGAAGAAACTGCGTCACCTAACGAGCAAAATAACCAGTTAATATCATAATGGCAGGATCAAGTTCACACATACCAATATTAACCTTAAATGTAAATGGACTAAATGGTCCAATTAAAAGACACAGACTGGCAAACTGGATAAAGAGTCAAGACCCATCAGTCTGCTGTATTCGGGAGACCCATCTCACATCCAGAGACATACATAGGCTCAAAATAAAGGGATGAAGGAAGATCTACCAAGTAAATGGAGAATAAAAAAAAGCAGGGGTTGCAATCCTAGTTTCTGATAAAACAGACTTTAAACCATCAAAGATTAAAAGAGACAAAGAAGGCCATTACATAATGATAAAGGGATCAATTCAACAGGAAGAGCTAACTATCCTAAATATATATGCACCCAATACAGGAGCACCCAGATTCATAAAGCAAGTCCTTAGAGACTTACAAAAAGACTTAGACTCCCATACAATAATAATGGGAGACTTCAACCCTCCACTGTCAACATTAGACAGATCAACGAGACAGAATGTTAACAAGGATATCCAGGAATTGAACTCATCTCTTCACCAAGCGGACCTAATAGGCATCTATAGAACTCTCCACCCCAAATCAACAGAATATACATTCTTCTCAGCACCACATCACACTTATTCCAAAATTGACCACATAATTGGAAGTAAAGCACTCCTTAGCAAATGTAAAAGAACAGAAATTATAACAAACTGTCTCTCAGACCACAGTGCAATCAAACTAGAACTCAGAACTAAGAAACTCAATCAAAACCGCTCAACTACATGGAAACTGAACAACCTGCTCCTGAATGACTCCTGGGTACATAACGAAATGAAGGCAGAAATAAAGATGGTCTTTGAAACCAATGAGAACAAAGATACAACATACCAGAATCTCTGGGACACATTTAAAGCAGTGTGTCGAGGGAAATTTACATTGGACTTCTTTAGGAAAACAACCCCAAATTCATACAGCTAAAATTGTTCCTTCTTTAATCCATTCAAATAAGCTAGTTCTTATCTCTACCTCCTATATTTTACCCTTATAATTTTTTTCTTGTTCATTGTGTATGTTTGTATCCATAGCACATTTTCAGAGCAAAGCTTGATTGAGATACAAACAGCACGAGTTACAAATCTTTGTGTTAATATAGTTCCTGGTATGGTGACTAACACCGCAAATCTAATGTTTATCAAGTGAATGTTTAAAGAGTAAAATGAATGAATCCGGTTGTTCAACATAAATCCTACTTTAAGAACTAAGGATTCCATATACAAGACATCAGAAGTTAACCCTTAAAGGAGTTTTTTTTGTTGTTGTTGTTGTTTTGTTTTGGTTTTGACTGTATGAGAGACTGATAGTGCAGGAATGGCTCAGACTGATTAAAATGTTAATTTTAGCAGTTCGATACTCATGCCACCAAGAATGGCACTCTGGGCCTTGGAGGTAAAGCTGAGAACCCATGACCTCAAAGATCAACTTCAGAAGGAAAATTTTGCAGCTATCACCTACACCAAGCACTGAAATGGGCTATTTTTCATACTTGATCTTCCCGAATTTTCACAACAAACTTTCTTTACGATTATTAATAACCCAATTTTTACAGAGATGGATTTAAGTTACCTTGTCCAAGCTCAAGTTAGAATAATCAATGAGCAGCAAGAACCCACACCCTATTCTGTCTGACCACTAAGTAAATCCACTTTCCAATATGTCATTCTGCTTGGAAATCTGGAATGGATCATCTTTAAAAGAGATAGGTATACACTAAATTTGTGTCTTCCACCTCAAACCCAAAACATATGTTGAAGTCCTAACTCCTAATGTCACTCTATTTGGAGTTAGGGTCTTTAAAGTGGTAATGAAGGTTAAATGAAATCATAAGGGTGGGACCCTAATTCAGTATGGCTGGTATCCTTACAAAAAAAACAGAGAGATGGTAGAATGCTGTGTACACAGAGGGTAGAGCTTGAAGGTAGCCATCTGCAAGCCAAGGAAGCCAAGACATTGGGAGAAACCAACCCAGCGGACACACTGGTGGATCTTGAACTTTCAGCACCCAGAACTGTGAGGAAATAAATTTCTGCTTCTTAAGATACCCAGTTGGTGGTATTTTGTTATGGCAACTAACACAGAAACACTATGAAAAAATCAAAGTTTATCCAAAAAGCAATAGTTCTTAGGTCTAGAGGTTATGAAATGATTTAAAGATATAATGTCTCAGTGCTTTGTGTGGCAGCCTCATTCAATTGTATTAAATCAAGACATACTGATTTTATACTTACTATGTCCTGCCAAGTCATGCCCAGTGCAAGAGGAAAAGCTTTGGAGGCTCTCAGTTTGGCATTTCTTTTTAATCTCTACAATTCCCTTTTGTGGCATCACCTTTCTAGATTATAGTTTAATAAAACTTGTTGTCATTGTACTTTGCCAAATACAGATACTGCTAATCCCTAAAGCAAAATTAGCTATTACTTAACTGTGAACTCTGTTTTCCTAGGAATGCAATGAATTGCAAAAGAGTAGAGATATAGGAAGCTGTAACACTGTGGGGCTGTGCTTATCCACCTCACCCCACATGGGAGGAAAGCCACATCAAAAGATGGTCAACTTAATGCGAGTCAGCAGGCAGATTCTGCTTACTGAGGATATATTTTATTTTCCCATTTGCTCATTTCCCTCTTTTTCTTTATGTACACTTCAATGCTCAGAACATCTTTTGACATACATGTGACACTTTTCCCTCAACTGAGTGACGAGCAAGATATTTATGCAACAGAAACTGGCCATCATTGCCACCAAGAAGTAATTTTCTTACCTCCTTTGTGTCCTTGGCTTTTCTGTTTTGTTTTCTTGGTGCTACATTTTTAAATGCTTTATTTACACAATATTTCTTCAAAGATGCTGCTCTCTTTTAAAGTGATACAATGGAAATGAAAAGACTATTGAGAACTCTGAGCTGAAAAGTATTGCTTTCTTCTATCAGCATGACAGAAAATGGTGTATAGTGAAAGGAGGAACTTTCTCATTGCAATAATGTTGTTAAACGACAGGGCAATCAAGCCCTCAAGCTTCATTTTTAATTTGAAAAGACAAATTTATTGCTAATACTGTGGGATACATGACATCTGTAATCAAAAGCACTTAACTTTAAAAGGAAAATAATCTTATAAGGCTATCCAAGACAGTAGAAGATTCTTGTCAGAATCATTAGCTTTCTACTGGGTTCGAGCAGAATATAACCTGGGAGGTGATTCTTCTGCCATGAATCTGATCTCTTGTTCAAATTCCCTGAAAAGGAACAAAAGTGGTAGAATAAGTTTAGAGTTTGTTACATTGAGCCCTATAGTAAAACTCTTTATACATATTAGATGTTGGTCACAAACAGAAAAAAAAAAAAAATACAAAGCCTTAAAACCTGTGGCTCTGCGGATACTAATGCAGAGATGTTAAAAAAAAAAAAAAAAAAAAAAAAAAAAAAACACAGATTAAAGATAGAGAATTTTCTGCATTTTATAGAGGTATTTTCTGAGTTTTGCAATATCAGATAATCCCAGAGGCAATTAAAACAAAACAAAACAAAAACATTCTGAAAGGTCCCCTGCAGGATAAGTATCAGGCCAGTTATATGAATGATCATCAAAGTCATAGAATCTTCTGTCAGTTCATCACATCATTTCCTTCTGGATGAAATAATTTAAAAAGCATTTCTAACACTTGAACTTATGGCTATTTCTATATAATAATAATAATAATTTATGCATAAAATACATTTATAATATACAATCATTCTTTAATTCTTATAACAATCTTGATTGGTAGACTTTATTATGTCCATTTTTCATATTTATATAATTCAACATTCAAAAAGTTTGTATCTCTGATCTAGTCAATGTCACAGTTAAGACTAGATTTGTGTTCCTTCAGTTCCAAGTTCAAAGCTCTTTGTGAGGGTACCATAATAGTCCTTACCTGTTTGGTTAGATATTATAAGGAGATGGCTAACATTTTTCACCCCTTCTTTTTCATTTCAGGATATTTAATGTTTAATTCTTGGACTCTTGGGGAGATGCCTAAATTTCTTGAAGATTTATTGTAGGTCAACTTCTAAGCCTGGCTTAATCTCGGTTTAGTTGCTTTACAAGGAAAAGCAAATCTTTAATTTTCTTTTAACTATACATCCCCTAGGAGACTCAAAAATATTTCTAAATTGCACATCTTAAAATGTAATTCATTTGCAATTATATGGAAGAGTGGCGACTATGAAATTATGTAATTGCATTTATGTTTAAGAGAGAAGGTATGCCTTTAGAGATCTGTAAAAACAGTATCTTATATTCAAAGGACAAAAATCTTAGGGAAAGTCTTGCCTGAAGACAGAGCTATATCAGGTAGTCTCTGAAATATGTTTAAACTCAATGTGCTGACGAGGCATGCAAGTATATTTTTCTTTGGAATCTTGATACAGAATAGATCATCATCACTGTCCAGAAGCTTTCATTTTCAACTAAGGCCAAGATAAAAACATAACAACAATGGTGAGAAAAGTATCAGTGTGTGTGTGTGTGTGTGTGTGTGTGTGTTTAAATGCCCATCCAAAAAGGAAGAAGTAAAAATGTTCCAAGCATCTTATTAAGTGTCCTAATAGAAAGTTAAAAGCAGAGTTAAGTTAGAACTGACACAAAGAATTGGAGACACAATAAACAGGAAAAATGCACTGTGAGAAAATAATAGATGTGTTAGAAAAAAAAAAAAAGAGTGAAATCTGTGGAGTAAAGAAGACACTGAAACTAGTGATGGAGAAATGTAAAGGTAGGAGAGATTCAGGGAAATTGCTCAAATAGTGTCCCTAAGACCTCAGTTCCCCAAGTTATTTTTATATACATTTCTGTTTCCAACATAATCACCCACTTGTAGTGACCACTAATATATTTACTAGGAGTGAATTCTCCCTTAAGAACCACTTTTGTAAGGTTAAACTGCCAGTTGATTTTAAATTCTGATGTTTTCTCATTCCAATATTGTTCAGAATCCAGGAAAGAGTAAAAGAGAGGGGAAAAAAAGGCTACATGTTGGCTTTTTGGTTTTGGCTTAAATTCCCTCAGCCAAGTAAGCACTGCCTATTTTAAAAGATGCAAAACATAAAACTGTTTTCTGATGATTCTAAAAAGTCTCCATTTTATTTTGCACCCCCACATTGTTTTTGATATATTTTAAATTATTTTTCCTTCAAGTATCTTTTTTTTTTTTTTTTTTTTTGAGACGGAGTCTCGCTCTGTCGCCCGGGCTGGAGTGCAGTGGCCGGATCTCAGCTCACTGCAAGCTCCGCCTCCCGGGTTTACGCCATTCTCCTGCCTCAGCCTCCCGAGTAGCTGGGACTACAGGCGCCCGCCACCTCGCCCGGCTAGTTTTTTTTTTTGTATTTTTTAGTAGAGACGGGGTTTCACCGTGTTAGCCAGGATGGTCTCGATCTCCTGACCTCGTGATCCGCCCGCCTTGGCCTCCCAAAGTGCTGGGATTACAGGTTTGAGCCACCGCGCCCGGCCCAAGTATCTTTTTTTTTGTTTGTTTGTTTACAAAATTTGAGGAACTAAAAATTTCTAAGGAATATGCATGTGGCAGAACTCTTCAATGTGTCACATTTTATATTCAAAGGAATTACATGATCAAGAGGAAAGCAATGTCTCAGTGAGACATTCATCTGGTATTACTGTTCTACAATAATAGAAGTGCTTCCATCTTGGTTAATCATAAAGAAAGAGGCCAAGACTTTAATTAATAAAAAAATAGTGTAAGATTCTTGGATTTTAATCTATTTTAACAATTAAACTCTACTGTGTGGGGGAGGTGGGGAGGATGTGTGTGTATGTGCATGCATACCTTATAAAAAGATGTCTTCACATAGTAGTTATCTAGAGCAGAAAGTTTTTAAATAAAATAATTAGCAGGCCAGGTGTGGTGGCTCACACCTGTAATCCCAGCACTTTGGGAGGTCAAGGTGGGTGGATCACCTGAGGTCAGAGGTTTGAGACTAGCCTGACCAACATGGTGAAACCCTGTCTCTACTAGAAATACAAAAATTAGCCAGGTAGGCACCTGTAATCCCAGCTACTCAAGAGGCTGAGGCAAGAGGATCTCTTGAACCTGGGAGGCAGAGGCTGCAGTGAGTGGAGATTGTGCCACTGTACTCCAGATTGGGAGGCAGAGCAAGACTTCATCTCAAAAAAAAAAAAAAAAGAATTATCAATGATCTTCAAAATTCTAAACATAAATAAATAGATTACATGTCGGAAGAAATACTTACTAATGCAACTTAGTCAATTTTTTGTTGCTATAACAGAATACCATAGACTAGTATTTGCGTCACAACCACTTAAGTACCATTGACCTTTTAACCATCTCCACACAGTAAAAAATCCATGCATAACTTTAAACTCCCCCAAAACTTAACTGTTAACAACCTACTGTTGCCCAGAAACCATACCAATCACATAAACAGTAAATTAACACATATTTTGCGTGTTATATGTGTCATATACTGTATTCTTACAATAAAGTAAGACAAAGAAAATGTTATTAAACATCTTAAGAAGAAAAAATATATTTAACATTATTAAGTAGAAGTGGATCATGATAAAATTCTTCATCCTTGTCATCTTCACATTGAGTAGGTTGAAGAAGAGGAGGCAGATGAGGGGTTGGCTTTACCGTCTTAGGGGAAATAGAGGTTGAGGAAGTAAAGGAGGTGAAGGTGGAATGGGAAGCAGGACAGTCAGGCACACTTTGTGTAACTTTTATTGAAAACAAAATCTTGGTATAGTAAACCCATGTATTTCAAACCTATATTGTTCAAGGGTCAACTGTAATCTCTAAGAAGATTCAGACTTTCTCTACATTTCTCTTCTTTTCACCAAAATCTCCCATAATGTTCCATTCATGGCAAAGCAAGCTTCATCTATCCTGCTCCTCCCAACTTTTCCAGCCTCTACCCATTACCCTGTCCCAAAGGAGCTTCCACATTTTCAGGTATTTCCCATAGCAACAGCTCCAATTCTCAGTACCAATTGCCTGCGTGAATCTGTTTTCTGTTGCTATAACTGAATACCATATACTGAGTAATTATAAAGAAAGTAAATTTATTCTTACAGTTCTGGAGTCTGGGAAGTTTATGAGCATGGCACTGACATCTGGTGAAAGCCTTGCTGTATCATAATAGTGGAAGGTATCACATGACAAGAGGGCAAGACGATGCCTGTCAACTCAGATCTCTCTTCCTCTTCTTACAAAGCCAACAGTCCCATCATGTGGATCCTACCCTGATGACAATCTACCTCTGTTACCTCTCAAAGACCTCACCTACTGATAGCTTATAAAATTGGGGTCTAACCGCATATGATTAAGTTTCCAGTATGTGAAGTTTGGGAGATTCATTTAAACCACAGCAACAACTATTCAGCCTATAATGCAGCCTTGAAAAAAACCCAGCTCACTAATAAAATGTTGGTAAAACCACCAAAGAACACAGTTTCCCCAATATCATACTGTATCTTCAATAACTAAGATAGTGGAAAGAGTGGGATCATAATCTTTAGAAGGGATTCATTTGAAGGTGTAGCATTCAGATTGGCATTATTCAAGGTTACATTCTAGAGAAAAAAGATCACAAAGAAGAAAAGCAAAATGTGTGGCCTCTCTGTGCTACACAGGTACCAAAAATATACATCTATTAGAGTTCTCTACTAGAGACAAATTAGTCAAGACCTTTTATTTTGTATGTTTAAACACATGCCCCACTTAGAAGATGGATTTAAACAATATAATTAGAGCCAATAATTCCTATATGCTGGTAAATGCTTTTTGGAGGAGAAATTCTAGCAAGATAGAAGGATAAAAATAAAATAACTTTAATTACAGGGCTGTGAATCAGAAAAAGGGTGACCAGGTCTCATTTATGCTTCTTAATGATGTCGCGTTTTCCAGTAAGTAACAAAATGGAGAACAACATTCTGTTTTCATCTCAAAGAGGTGAAAATAAAAGGATTAGACAGAGAAAAGGTTGAAAGTAGTAATAAGATTTTACTGCTTTCTTTTGCTTCCAAATTTCAAACTTGTCTATGTCTTTTACACAATCATGAGCATCAATATATTTCCCAAATCTTTGATATATCTCTTTCTAATTTGCATCCTCTTGTTTTACTTAAGCCATGTTAACAAAGTGTATTAGTTCTGTTCGTGAAATTTAAAAGCCTATTCTTTATTCTTCCTTCAGTCTTCTTTGTGTGTGTCTGTGTGTGTGCATATGTGTATTTGTGTCTGAGAGAGAGAGAGAGAGAAAAGAGAGTGTGTTATATACTGGTTTCTCATCTTCATGTTTAATTATGTTATGATCTCTAGGTGTCACTTGCTAGAACTTGATCTCTCCAATCATCACATAAAATGGTGAATGGAGGGGATGTCTCACTATGTGCTAGGTACTATGTCAGATGTTTTAAACAGATTATTGTAGTTCATCATTATAACAACCCTATGAGGTATGCACTAATATTATTTTTATTTTGAAAGTGGACAAAATGAAGCCTAGAGAAGTCAAAGACTTTGTATAAGATTACACAGTTTTAATAAAACTGTACTTAAACCAGGGTTTAAACCAAAGACTGAGTTTACAATAGAACTTACTTTCTCCACTAAAATTGCTAAAATAAGACGTGAAAATATAGTGAAATGCTAGGGTTTTCTTTCTTGAGGTCTTATTTCTTCTGTACAATCTTTTATGTTGTAGTAAATTGATTATAGTACCTAGTAGTTTGTCTACCTATACATATAATATTCTTTAAAAAGTTTCCATTATCCCCTTTCTTTTGGAAAGGTACTCTCTCTACCAATTGCCTTAGTCCCTCAAGGCTGCCTTAACAAAATATCTTAGACTGGGTAATTTATAAATGACAGAAATGTGTTGCTCACATTTTTGGAAGCTGAGAAATCTCAGATTCAAGTGACGGCAGATTTGACATTTAGGGAACACTTATCTTTCTTTTTTCTCTCTCTCTCATTTTGCAATTAATGTCTTTTTAAAATTTCTGATTAAAAAGGTGGGGGGAGATCGATGTGCAGAACGTGCAGGTTTGTTACATAGGTATACCTGAGCCATGGTGGTTTGCTGCACCTATTGACCCATTCTCAAAGTTCCCTTCTCTCACCCCCTACCCTCGAACAGGCCCTGGTGTGTGTTGCTCCCCTCTCTGTGTACATGTGTTCTCAATGTTCAACTCCCACTTATGAGTGAAAATATGTGGTGTTTGGTTTGCTAAAACTATCATCTTTCATAGTTAAGGTCTTCTTTCTGCTTCCTCACATAGCAAAAGGGGGCAAGAGAGTGAGTCTCTTCATAAGGCCACTAATCCCATTCATGAGAATGGAATCCTTGTGGCTTAATATCTTCCCTAAGGCTTTACCTCTTAACACTATTACATTGGGTATTGGGTTTCAACATATGAATTTTTGGTCAATACCAGTATTCAGACCACAGCATCAAACATATCCACTTCAATGTATTTTCCATCCATGGCAGGAGAAGACAGAAAATTATCAAAACCAAGCCCGTAAGAATTCTTCTGTGGAATTTTTAAAAGTGGAACAAAGGAAAGTTGTTGATGTCTTTATTTCCAACCAAAATTTCAAGATTGCCAAAACTTGTGCTAAAATTCAATGTGCTACAAAACAAATTCTCAATCTGATCTATAGTTGAAAATAAGCAAGCCAACAAGGCAGAAACAATGAAAATAAACAGAGAGTCCTAGCACTATCTCACATGTGGTTCTAACTGAGATTTTACAAGATTTGCCAATCCATGTGCTATAATTCAATGTGCTACAAAACAAATTCTCAATTTGAAGTTGGATTACCTGGATTTATATTTCAGTTGTTAACACCTGCTCTATTTTAATCCTTATTATTTGATATCATCAGATTGTAATATCAAATATTATCTTTAAATTATATGAGATGTGAACATTTCTTGCAAATACTATGTAATAAATAAAGTTTATTTTAGTTTTATGTGAGACAGAAACACTATTTTGTAACATGTTAGTGTATGGACCTAAGTGAAGGAAATATATGGGATGATGATAATTATTAAAAAGCAACAAGCATTTTGGTATCCAACATCTTGTATGTTTAAGAAGCTGTGTGTGAAAGTAGAAGGATAATCTATATATCTAAGAATTATACACTTTGTTTGCCAAATCTATTTTTTATTAATTTAATATTGACACAACATGTTGACCCAATTAACTGCTCAGAAAAATATTTTGATACTGATAATAGGCAGTACTAGGTAGTCTGAACATATAAAGTAGAAAATCCCTGAATCCATTGAGTTTACTGAAAATGAAAAATTATAGTAGATATCAACAAACATAAACGCTCAGGATAGCTTGTGTGTTGAAAATTCATGATAAACATATAATTTTTCTGATAACTTTTGTTATCAGCTAGAAATGACTTGTTTGTAAGAAAACACAATTCAAACTGTTATGAGCATGAAAGAGAAATTTTTGGCTTACATTATAATAAATCCAGGAATGGGTTTGAACTCAAAAGATGTCATCAAGATCCAATTTATCTCTGAGGTTTTGTTGTTGTTGTTGTTTATTTGTTTCTATATTGGCTTTATTCTCAGTCACCAGTACCCCAAATTTCATGTCTTCTTAGGTGAAAGTCCTATTTTGCAGAGACTTACATTTGCATCTCATTAACTCTGGTGGTGTTATATGCTGATTCCTAAACCGGTGCCTGAACATGCCATGCAGGGGCCTGGAGATCACTCAGTCCCTTCGACCAGTGTTGGCACAGAAGCATTTCTTCTGAAGGCCTTAAGGTAGCATACCCAACCTGCTGCTACCACTGCAGCTGGCACTCACCTGCACATGCCAACTTCAGACCTGAAGACTGCTTTACCTAGCCCATCACAGCCACCACCAACACCATTACAAAGCACTTGGGAGCCAGAGAGTGGGCCTGACACTGCTACTGCCATCACCTGTGCCACACCTGCTGTCCAAGACCCTGAGAACCTGCCCACCCTCTTGGCCCACTGCTGACACTGCCAGCACCTCAACAACCTGTCTGGAGGTCCAAGAATCTTCCCATATGGACACAATAACACCAGTGCCACCATATGCTGTGCTGGCTTCCAAACACAAGCATGCTCAGCCCACCACTGTCAACACTGGGGCCCAAGGAGTGACCCACCTAGCATGCATTCCTACCCCTGAAAAACTTCACAACAGCCTCCACTAACAACTGCATCCTAACTTTGGATGTAAACAGGTTAAACTTTCCATTGAAAAGAAATAGACTAGCTGAATGAATGAAAAATAAAAAATAAAAAATAAAAAAAAAACACGACTCAACTTTATGCTGCCTATAAGAGACTCATCTCATCTGTAAAGATATACAGACTGAAAGTAAACAGATTTTTTAAAAAGGCTATTCCATGTAATTAGAAACCAAAATCAAGCAGGAATAGCTACACATATCAGATAATATAGATTTTGAGTCCAAAACAGTAAAAAGAGACAAAGGAGCTCATTATATAATGATAAAGAGATCAATTCAGCAAAAATATATAAATATTCTAAACCTATATGCACCCAACACTGGAGTACCCAGATATATAACGCAAATATTATTAGATCTAAAGGCAGAGATAAATTCCGGTACAATAGTATTTGGGAATTTCAACACGCTACTCTCAGCATTAGACAGATCATCTAGATTAAAATTAACAACAGAAAAAAGAAAAGGATTTAAACTATACATTAGACCAAATGGACCTAGCAGATATTTATAGAACATTTTATCCAACAGTGACAAAATACACATCTTCCCCATCAGCATGTGGAATGTTTTCCAGGTAGACTAAGTTTTGTAACACAAAAGAAGTCTCAACAAATTTATAAAAGTATAAATGATGTCAGATATGTTCTCTGACCAAAATGGAATAAAACTGTAAATGAACAAGTGGAATTTTGGAAACTGAACAAATATATGGAAATTAAAGAACATGCTTCTGAATGACTACTGGGTCAAAGACAAAATTAAGAAGAAAATAAAAAAGTTTCTTAAATGAAAATTGATACATAACATGCCAGAACCTATGGGATATATCAAAAGCAATGTGAATAGACAAGTTTATAGCAACAAATGCCTAGATCAGAAAAGAAAGATTTCAAACCAATAATCTAACAATGGACTTCAAGGAAAAAGGAAAGCAAGAACAGGCCAAACCCAAAATTAGAAGAAAAAAGACTGGAGCAGAACAAAATTAAATAAAAAGTAAAAAAATGCAAACTATCTACAAAGTGAAAAGTTAGTTATTTGAAAATATCAACACAATTGTTAAACAGCTAGTCTAATGAAGAAAAAGAGAGAAGACCCAAATAAACAAAATCAAATATTAAAGAGGAAACATTACAACTGATATCACAGAAATACAAAAGATCATCAAAGACTATTATAAACAATGACATACTAACAAACTGGAAAACCTAAAGAAAATTGATAAATTCCTGGATATATCAATCTACCAAAATTAAATTAAGAAGAAAGAGAAAACCTGAAGAACGCAATGATGAGTGATAAAATTGAAACAGTAATTAAAAAAAAAAAAAAGTCCCGTACTCAATGGCCTCACTGCCAAATTCTGCCAAACATATAAAGAACTAACACCAATTTTCCTCAAACTATTCTAAATAATTGAAGAGTAGGTAATTTTCCCTAACTTATTTTTCAAAGCCAGCACTACCCTGATACCACAACCAGACAAAGATATAACAAGGAAAGAAAACTACAGGCCAATAATCCTGACAAATGTAGACACAAAATTCCTCCGCTAGATACTAGCAAATCACATTCAAAAGCATATCAAAAAGATGTTGATCACCATGATCAAGTGGGATTTATCTCAATTATGCAAGGATGTGATACATCACATTCTCAGAATGAAGGACAAAAACTATACGATTATCTCAACAGATGCAGGAAAAAATTGATAAAACTCAAGATTTCTTCATGATAAACACTCTCAACAATTTAAGCATAGAAGGAACATAAATCAACATAATAGAAACTGTATATAGTAGACTCAGAGCTAACATCATACTGAATGTGGAGAAGTTGAAAGCCTTTCCTTTAAAAACTGAAACCAGACAAATATGCCCACTTTCACCACTGTTATTCAACATACTACTGGAAGTCCTAGCAAGGGCAATAGGACAAGAGAAAGAAAAGGCATCCAAATTGGAAAAACAAGAATTCAAATTCTCTCTCTTTGCTGATGATATGATCTTATATCTAGACAAAAACTAAAGATTCTACCAAAAACTATCTTATAGCTGACAAACAAATTCAGTAAATTCATAGGTTATAAAATCCACGCAAAAAATCGGTAGCAATTCTGTACTCCAATAATGAACTAGATGATACAGGAATCAAGAAGGCAATCCCATTTACACTTGCTACAAAAAATAAAATAAATTTAAGTAAAACAAAACAAAACACCTAGGAATACCTTTAACCAAGGAGGTGAGAGACCTCTACAAGGAAAACTACAAAACATTGATGAAAGTAACTGAGGAGGATAAAAGAAATGGAAAAATAACCCACTCTCATGGATTGGAAGAATTAATATTTTTAAAATTGCCATTATACCCAAAGCAATCTACAGATTCAATGCAATCCCTATCAAAATGCCAATGTCATTTTTCACAAAAATAGAAAAAGCAATTATAAAATTTGTATAGAATAACAATAACAACAAAATACAAAGCAATCCTAAGCAAAAAAAAATAAAGGTGTAGGCATCACACTACCTGTCTTCAAAATATAGTAACTAACATAGCATAATATTGGTATGAAAACACATTGACCAATGGAACGGAATAAAGAACCCAGAAATGAATTCATGTATTTACAGCCAACTGATTGTTGACATAAGTGCCAAGAGGAAACATGGAGGAAATGATACCCTTTTCAATAAATAGTGCTGGGAAAACTGAATATTCATAGACAAAAGAATGAAACTGGACTGAGTGCAGTGGCTCATGCCTGTAATCCCAGCACTTTGGGAGACTAAGGCGGGTGGATTACTTGATTACTTGAGGTCAGGAGTTCTAGACCAGCCTGGCCAACATGGTGAAACCCCATCTCTACTAAAAACAAAACAAAACAAAAAACTATAGCCAGGTGTGGTGGTGCATGCCTGTAATACCAGCTGCTCGTAAGACTGAGGCAGGATAATTGCTGGAACCCAGGAGGTGGAGGTTGCAGTCAGCCAAGATCACACCACTGTACTTGAGTCTGGGTGGCAGAAAGAGACTCCATCTCAAAAAAAAAAAAAAAAAAAAGGAATGAAACTGGACTCCTACCTTTCTCAATATGCGAAAATCAATTCAATATGTCTTAGAGACATGAAACTATAAAAGACCTAAAACTGTAAAATCACTAGAAGAAAATTTAAGGGTAAGACTTTAATACGTTGGTCTAGGCAAATATTTTATGACTAAGACCTCAAAAGCACAGGCAACAAATACAAAAATAGATACATGGGACATATGAAATGATGGGACATATGAAATGTAAAAACTTCTGTACAGTAAAGGAAACAATCATCAGAGTGAAATGACAGTTTGCTCAATGGGAGAAAATACTTGTGAAGTATTCATCCAACAATGGATGAATATCTAGAATATACAAGGAACTCAAACAAGTCGAGAGTGGAGAAACAAAAAGTAGGTAAAGGAAATGAGTAAACATTTCTCAAAAGAATACATAAAAATGACCAATAGACATATTTTTAAAATGCTTAACGTCACTAATCATCAGGGAAATGCAAATCAAAACCACAATGAGATGTCATCTTACCCCCAATTAGAATGTCTATTACTAAAAAGACAAATAATAACAGATGTTGGTGAGCATGTGGAGAAAAGGGAACTGATACACTGTTGATGAGAATGTAAATTAGTACAGCCAATATGGAAAACAGTATGGAGATTTGTTTGAAAACTAAAAATAAAACTACCATACAATTCAGCAATCCGCTCTTGGGTATTCAAAGGAAAAGAAATCAGTACATCAAAGGAATACCTGCATCCCCGTATTTACTGCAGTACTATTAACAATAGCAAGGCTGTGTAATCAATTTAAGTGTCTATCATTGGATGAATGGATAAAGACAATGGGGTGTATGTTTGGTCATAAAAAGTGAAATCATGTCATTTGCAGCAAGATAGATAGAATTGGAGATCATTATGTTAAGTAAAATAAGCCTGGCACAGAAAGAAAAAATATTGCATGTATTCACTCATATGTGAAAGCTAAAAATTTTGATTTCATAGAGGCTGAGAGTAGAATTATAGATACCAGAGACTGGTAAGGAATGGTGTGTAGGGTTGGTGATTACCATGAAGAGACATTGGCTAATGGATACAACTATACACATACGTAGGAGTAGTTCTAATATTTGGCAGCAGAGTAGAATGACTACAGTTTACAACAATGTATTGTATATTTCAAAATAACTAGAAAAGAGGACTTGCAATGTTCTCAACACATAGAAATGATAAATACTCAAGGTGATGGATATGCTAAATAGCCTGATTTGATCATTAGCCATTCTATGCATGTAACAAAATATCACAATACTCCATAAATATGTATAAATATTATCAATTAAAATTAAATATATGTAAATCCACTTTTGAGTCATTTGTTCTTTTTTTTTTTTTTTTTTTTTTTTTTTTGAGGCGGAGTCTCGCTCTGTCGCCCGGACCGGAGTGCAGTGGCCGGATCTCAGCTCACTGCAAGCCCCGCCTCCCGGGTTTACGCCATTCTCCTGCCTCAGCCTCCCGAGTAGCTGGGACTACAGGCGCCCGCCACCTCGCCCGGCTAGTTTTTGTATTTTTAGTAGAGACGGGGTTTCACTGTGTTAGCCAGGATGGTCTCGATCTCCTGACCTCGTGATCCACCCGTCTCGGCCTCCCAAAGTGCTGGGATTACAGGCTTGAGCCACCGCGCCCGGCCGAGTCATTTGTTCTTAAAAAGATAGATCTACAATTAGCATATGCGTATTAAATTGAATATGGGATGTGTTAAAGCTTGTTTGTGTTTCACAAACATCTGTTGGTGGCATTTTTATTACCAGGGACCTAAAGACCATTCACGTAATTCCTAGTATTCATTATTTGTCAATCTCCTCTTTACCCTTCTTCAACAAAAAGTGTGTGGTAAAAATTTAATTATTGTTATTTCACAAAGATTTCTTAATTAATAAACTAGTAGTTTTATTTAGCTAGGGCTAAAGCTTTTTGGTCTGAAGTACTTAAATCATGTGTAACATGATCATCTAAGAAATATAATCTATCCAAATAGATTTGACATTGATGTATGGTACAGTTAACTTTACAGATTTTGCTTGTATTATTTGGTTTTTCTGAAACAAATGACATAGATCAACATGAGAATTTAAAAAAGAAAAAGTCTGCCATCTTGTAACAATAGGGCTGTTCTATATCTTCAGTACAATTAAGAATGTATAGTACAGTTAGTTAGCTTTACAGGTTTTGCTTTTATTATTTGTTTTTTCTGAAACAAATGGCATAGATCAACATGAGAAATTAAAAAGGAAGAAGACAGCTATCTAATAATAATAGAGCTGTTCTATATTTTCAATATAATTAAGAATGGTGCATCTTCTGTAACTGAAGTGAGCAGTTAGGAACAAAATACTTTTATTGAGAAAATAAAATATTTAGCGTAATGTACTAGCTTTGCACACCTGGCCAAATGTTCTAGTTGCATTTCTGCTTATAAATAAAGTTTTTCTTTGAGTTAACTAGTCTTTTGTACTGCTATTATTTGTATATGCATTCTGTTTCAAATATCAAATATTTAACAGCATGACAAAACTACAACTGGTAGACATCGTTTCCTCTCCTATCTTTAAGAGAATGCTATAGTTAATTTTCCTAGGAGTTATTTGTGCCTTTATTTATTTTCAAGCTCTTGAATTTTTTCCAGAAATATCTTGTGGCTTTCTTGTTTGTTTTTATTGTATATATGTGGGTATGATTTTTGTTTTGTTTAGTTGTTGTTATTGTTTTCCCCCTTTTTGGTGAATTAGCACAAGCTAAAGGACTAATGTCAATATGTCAGTCCTCAAGCACGTAATATCTTCATAATTTCTCACGCACACTGGTCTGTTTTTAGTCTACTGATTTATCGTTTAACCAGAGGCCTCATGATTAAGCCACTGAGGAGTGTGAGTGTTAGTGCAAATGCTGCCGGCTCCTTCCATGTCTGCAAACTGTAAGATATGTTGAAACACACAATCATCCATGTCAACATAGGTATGTGATGGATACCCAGTATATACTCCTGGGGCGATAGCACTGTTCAGGAAATGAGATATTACAGGCCCAAATTGGCCACTTATATTCTGGTAGTGGCAAGTCATTTAATTTCTGTAGTTCTCAGCTTTTCTATTTGGAAAATGAGAATAATAAAGTATACCTCACAGGGATATTATATAGACTTGGAAACACATTGAGACACTCTATATACTATGGAATAGAATTAGATTTCAGCCAGTTTTCTCTTATTGTATGTGATCTGAGAGGTTTGGGAGGGTAAGTCTAGTTTTTCACACTAAACAATAGAAATCGACATTATAATATCTTGATATCATCAGCACTCTGAGTATAGCCCTCAGGTTTAAAACAACATATTTCATTGTATTACCATAGCCATAATTTGTAAGAGGTCAATATATAAAACTAGAAGCCACTTCATTATTTAGATAAAATATTTATTCCCAGTGTCCTGAATACTCATGCATCTCTCACACACATTGAGTAATGTTAGAGTTTCTGGGAAGTCAAGAGTTACCCTAGAGAATGTGGACTAACAGGTAAAACATGAAAAATTTTAAGGAAAATGTCTTCCGAGTCATGTAAAACCCCATACCCCACAACATAATGTATCTCCTGCTTATACCAATGTTTCCCAGACTCATTATCTTTTTTGTTTGGACAATAATAAATATTAAAATATTCTTCCTCTCTGACTCCTTTTTATTATTCTCTCTATTATTCTTATTTTATTTTTATTATTCTTTCTTCCAGTAGAATATTCTTTTTTTCAGACATCATATAACACTATTCATTCTCTCTCTATATACAGAAACACCTGAGGACTCTATAAAGAAACAACACTGCTCTAAAGAAACACCTGAGGCTGGGTAATTTATACAGAAAAGAGTTTTAATTGGCTCATGATTCTGCAGGGTGTACAGAAAGCATAGTGGCTACTGATTCTGAGGAGACCTCAGGAAACTCACAATCATGGTGGAAGCAAAGGAGAAACATGCCTGTCCTACATGGCCAGAGCAAGAGCAAGATCAAGAGAGTCAGAGGAATGTTGCATACTTTGAAACAAGCAGATCTCTTAAGAACTACTGTAGGAATGATAGCACCAAGGACGATCGTGTTAAACCATAAGAAACCACCACCAATGATCTAATCAGCCACCAGGTTCACCTCCAACACTGAGGCTAACAATTTGACCTAAGATTTGGTTGAGGACACTGATCCAAACCATTTCAGATTAGTTTAGGTTTACTTAGTTATAATCCATTTCCATACATAACATTCCAAACCTACTGTTTTCCATAATGAGTGCTCTCAGAGGTGTTTTTCTGTACTTATATCCAGTGCTCAACCCAAAACATAACCTCAATTGACTATGAATCAAGGGTTAAAATGTTAAACTTTATATAATGGTGCTCAAATGACTTTGGGATTCCTTCAATCTTTGTGTACCTCCAAAACAATTGTCTTAGTCAGTTTTAGCTGACATAACAGAGTACCACAGACTGGGTAGCTCATATTCAACATACATTTATTTTGCTTAGTTCTGAAGCCTGGAAGTTGAAGATCAGAGTGCTAGCATGACTGGGTTATGGTGTGGGGTCCCTTCTGGATTGTGGACTGCTGACTTCTTGTTGTATCTTTGGTGTCAGAATGACAGCTAAAGAGAGCTCTCTGGGGTCTCTGTTATGAGGGAATTAATCCTATTTATGGGAGCTCCACCCTCATGACCTAAATTACTTCCCAAAGGCCTCATGTCCTAATACCATCATATTGGAGGTTAGGATTTCAACATAAGAAATTTGGGTGGACACAAACATTCCATCCATAACAACAATGATACCCACTAGGATTACTTGCGAGCCTTTAAAAAAATATTGAAGTCCTGTACCCATCAATTAAACATTCTGATTAAACCACTTGATATAAGTATTATTCATATTTTCATTTTACAAATTAGGTAACACATACAATGAAATTAAAGTGTGATTAATTTTAGAATGAGTTTTTTGAAGTTTTAGAATTCTATTTATTTGTCAATATTTAAAAATAGAATTCATTCTTTTCTGAGATAGTCCACATATAATTACTGGTAGAAGAAAGGAAGATGGTGATATTTCAATGACTTATGACTGTGCAATATTTAAATTGACTAAACTCATGACTAAATGGAAATTTTGCTCTGACCACAGAAGACACTATCTAAATTATAGTACAAAGCTATGTAAAAGTGAATAAAATCATTTAATATCAAATACTGGTTCTTAGAGATGGTCACACATTTAAAATAAGTAGTATCATTGTGTTTCTTATCATATAGTACCTAGATATGTTACCATTACAACAATCATTTTTAACATATATTCTTCAAAAGAAATGAGGTCCTCAATTGTTACTACAAAATTGCAGATAGTGAAATTGAAACCTGAGAGGTTAAGTTACTTTCCCAGAGGTAAAACATACATTTGTCTGAAGGCCTTATCACATCCCAAGAATGTGATACTATCTGCTTGGCTCATTGCACTGTAAGAATCATTTAGGCCTCTTATCTAATGGGCCATACTGAAGGTAGAGGACACTGTTCTCCATAAGACCATCTTCATCTCTGACGCTAGCTCCAAGCTGGGGGCAGTTTTCCAAACCAGCTCGCATATCGATAATTTACTATATGGACTGACAGAACACACTGAAAGGTATTATACTCATGGTTACAGGTTGGTTTTGTGTGTGTGTGTGCGCGTGTGTGTGTGTGTGTGTGTTTCTTTTAAATGGAGTTTTGCTCTTGTCGCCCAAGCTGGAGTGGAATTGCACAATCTTGGCTCACTGCAACCTCTGCCTGTCAGGTTGAAGAGATTCTCCTGTGTCAGCCTCCCAAGTAGCTGGGATGATAGGCACGACCACCACACCTGGCTAATTTTTGTATTTTTAGTAGAGATGGTATTTCGCCATGTTGGCCAGGCTGGTTTTGAACTCCTGACCTCAGGTGATTCATCTGCCTCGACCTCCCAAAGTGCTGGGATTACAGGCGTGAGCCGCCAGGCCTGCCCTCACTTACAGTTTATTACAGAGAAAGGCTACAGATTAAAATCTGGCAAAGGAAAAGGTGCGTAGGAATGTCTGGGAGGTCTCCAAATTAGAAGCTTCTGTTGTCCTCCCCTATGACGCTGAGCCTCCCAGCATCAATGCGTGTCAGTATGTAGAGTACTGCCAATCAAGGAAGCTCACCTGAGCTTAAGGTAAGCTTTATGTCCTAATTTTTATTTGTGACTTTGTTACAGAGTCATGACAAATTGTCCACATGCTGGAACTCAATCTCCAGGTCCACTAATATCACAAGATCCGAAGTTTCCACCTTAAATTATATGATTAGTTTTTCTGGAGTGGCCAGCCCCTATCTTAAACAGACACTCCTATCAGGCATGACATATAGTACCTCCCAAAAGCCATGGGCAAGGGCAAAAAATTTCTTTGGGCAAGGCCACATTTTTACTACACACCTCCAAAATCTTTCTATGGTCATTTATTTCTGGTCATTCATTTCTTCAATAATTATTCAGTGAATAGCCACTCTGAGAGACATTTTACCAGGTGCTGAAAATCAATGAAGACAAATGGTATACTCTTATGAAATTATTGAGGGAGCATCATAAAGTCACATAACTCACCATATAGTCATGCTTTGTTTAGTGACGAAGACACATCCTGAGAAATGCATTGTTAGGCAATTTTGTTATTGTGCAAACATTACAGAATGTCCTTACACAGACCTAGATGGTATAGTCTACTGTATACCTAGGCTATAGGATATGGGCTTTTGCTCCTAGGTGACAAACCTATACAGCATGTTACTATACTGGATGCTGTTGTGATTGTAACACAATGGTAAGTGTTTGTGTATCTAAACAAATTTAAACACACAAAAAAGTACAGGAAAAAATCCAGTACTATCATCTTATGGGAGCACAGTTGTATATGGGATCCTTCATTGACAGAAACATTGTTTTGCAGTGCACAAATATAAGTAAAGTAATTATTAAGATAGATGAAGTAAAGTATAGGGTTTTGTAACTGAAAAAGGTCAGAATTTTATATAGGCACAGGACTTAAGGAAGGCCTTATGAAGAAAGAAACATGTGAACTAGTGTCTAGTAGTCTGCAGTTGGCTAAATCAAAATCAGTTTCGGTAATGTTGACTATAGACTATGTTCAGATTTTTCTGAATACTTGACCTTTATGATTTTACTTAAAAAAAAAAAAAATGGTCCGAAGTACCTCCCTGAAACCAAAAATTACGAAGCACTTCAATTCTTACTTCTTAGAGAGATCTCCAAACTGCTCTCCATAGTGGCTGAACTAATTTAAATTCCCACCAACAGTGTATAGGCATTCCCTTTTCTCTGTAGTCTCACCAGCATTCATTAGTTTTTGACTTTTTAGTAATAACCATTCTGACTGGTGTGAGATGACATCTCATTGTACTATTCAACGCAGCATCCTCTTATTGGGTACATACCCAAAGGAAAATAATTTGTTCTATCGAAAATACACATGCACTCATATGTTTATAGCAGCACCACTCACAAAAGCAAATACATGGAATCAACCTAGGTGCCCACCAACAGTGGACTGGATAAGAAAATATGGTACATATTCACCATGAAATACTACACAGCCATAAATAAGAATGAAATCATATCTTTTGCAGCAACATGGATGCAGCTGGAGGTCATTATTCTAAGGAAATTAATGCTGGAACATAAAATCGAACATTGCATGTTCTTACCTCTAAGTGGGAGCTAACAATTGGGTACAGTAGTGATTAAGATGGGAACAATACACTAGGGACTCCTAGAGCAGGGAGAGAGGGAGGAGAGTAAGGGCTCAAAACTGCTACTATGCTCAGCACCTGGGTGATGGGACAATTTGTATCCCAGATGTCAGCATCATGTGATATACCCATGTAACAAACCTGCACATATACTCCATGAATCGAAAATAAAAGTAAATAGTATTTTCTAATAGGATGTCAAAGCACATACTTAATGCTATTCATGCTGTTTTACATACTTATGTCAATGCAATAAATATCCATGTATTGAGCATCTATCATAAACCTACTCTAGGCATTGAGTAAATAACCAGCAGTGAAAAAGGAAAATAGAATAAAATCTCGATCTTCATGTAGCTCACAGCCTAGATATTTAAATAACTGAATTTCAGCTCTGAAGGCAGTTATAGAATAGTGGCTTAGAATGTAAAATTCTGGGTAAGACTGCCTATTTAGTACCAGTTCTACTACAAAATGTCTGTGTTCTATGTAAATTATTTAGTTTGTCTGTGCTTAAATTCCTTTATATGTGAAATGTGAATAACGAAAATATTTATCTCTTAAATGGCTGTGAAGACTAAAAAAAATATTGAATAAGCTAGTCTGGTATTATTTAAATATTGAACGCATTTTAGTATAGCTTTTGTTTTTTATTAACTTACAGAATGACTATACTTCAAGTTTTGTGGGCTCAGTTTCCTCATTTGAAAATAAGGAGTTAGGATAGCTTACCACTAAATTCCTTAAAAAATATTCCACGATTTTTTTATGACCATAGATGGGCTCCTAAAGGCCAAACTTTGCTCCTTTGTACATAATTTTGGGAAGAACCCAGGACAAAGTAATTACTACCTTATCCTTGTTTTTTATTATATTAACTGAAAACCTAAAGTTATTCCTTAGCCAGAATGTTCATGTCTACTATGATGGAGGTAACCATTTTGTCTAAACGGAAATTAACTGAGACCACAGACTCAGCTGATAAGTTTTTGTGGAGTAACACAATCCATTAAGATGCTGCTAGAAAGCCATGCTTTGAAAGAGGTCTTCTGAAGTCAGCAACAGAAAATTAAGCTTGGCAAGAATTAGAGGCCAGATGCCCTACTGTTATTTGTGTGTGGTGTGTTTCTCTCCTCTTAGTAAAGTTGGAGTAGTCATTTGACATTTCCCTTTTGACAGGAGATGGCTAAGGAAAAAGGCATCTAGAAATTGCTTTCCTATAAAGATAAAGTAAAAGCTAATTTACCACTGTCCTACTGAATCTCATGCCTCACTTCAACAGATCAAGGTAGAGTTAGTGATCAGAGGAATCAGATACTAAAGAGATGTCAAGGAGACAGTAAGCAATTGCTTTATTGACTGCTACTGATCCAATAAAATTAGTTCAGACCATTGACAATTTTTCTTCTTCCCTAAACTGAGATTAATTAAAACCTAGGTCAAACTTTAGGCAGTCAATGTGATGTAAAGAAGACTATGGTTTAAAAGAAAACTAATGAAATAGGGTATAATCAAAATAAGAAAACATGAAAACAAAAGCATCTGTTTTGTAAACCCAAAACTGAGCATTTTTAGAATTGCTCAAAATCTTAAAGATGTATCAAGTTGAAATGAAATGGGAATTAAATTTATGACAATATAAGGGAATATCACCAAGGTAAGATTATTGGTAAAGTGCATCAGTTGAAATATATAGATAACATTAATTATGTAATTGGCAGATTTTGAAACTCTAAGGAAGAAATATAAATACCATTGTATTTCAGCAAAGTGTCATAATCTAGAATTATCATACAAAGATTCATGAAGGTGGATGTTATACTAATAAAAAATATTTTTGCTACTTTGAAAAACTTGTTTGTAAAATGATTAAAGAAATGGAGCAATGTGAAAATCACTTAAATACGATTTGTTTGACAAATTATTATTAATTATAAAATAAATAACAAGTAAATTTTTAACAAATACAATTTAAAATTAAATTACCTCGAGAACAAAAATCATGGAAAATATAAATAAATCTTATTTAACTACAAATGAATTTATGAAAAATAGCATAATACATTTTCATTTTGGAAAAACCAATTTTTGTTTTCAGTTTCTTTTTTTTTTGAGACAGGGTCTCATTCTGTCACCCAGGTTGGCATGCACTGGTGTGACCATGGTGCACTGTGGCCTTGAACTACTGGACTCCAGCCATCCCCCCCACCTCAGCCTTTCAAATAGCTGGGACTACAGGCACATGCCATGACATCCAGTTAATTTAATTTAATTTTATTTTATTTATAGAGTCAGGGTCTTGTTATGTTGCCCAAACTGGTCTCGAATGCCGGGCCTGGGGCAAAATTTAATCTTGACTTTTCTTACATCATAATATGTTTATGTTAATACTAATTCAAAGTATATTTTTTCCAACTCTTAAATGGTGTCATCAGGATTTTGTGATCATTTATTATTATTATTTTTTTTTATTATTATACTTTAAGTTCTACAGTACATGTGCATAAAGTGCAGGTTTGTTACATATGTATACTTGTGCCATGTTGGTGTGCTGCACCCATCAACTCGTCAGCACCCATCAATTCGTCATTTACATCAGGTATAACTTCCAATGCAATCCCTCCCCCCTCCCCCCTCCCCATGATAGGCCCCGGTGTGTGATGTTCCCCTTCCCGAGTTCAAGTGATCTCATTGTTCACTTCCCACCTATGAGTGAGAATATGCGGTGTTTGGTTTTCTGTTCTTGTGATAGTTTGCTAAGAATGATGGTTTCCAGCTACATCCATGTCCCTACAAAGGACGCAAACTCATCCTTTTTTATGGCTGCATAGTATTCCATGGTGTATATGTGCCACATTTTCTTAATCCAGTCTGTCACAGATGGACATTTGGGTTGATTCCAAGTCTTTGCTATTGTGCATAGTGCCACAATAAATATATGTGTGCATGTGTCTTTTATAGCAGCATGATTTGTAATCCTTTCGGTATATACCCAGTAATGGATGGCTGGGTCAAATCCTTGAGGAACCACCACACTGTCTTCCACAAGGGTTGAACTAGTTTACAGTCCCACCAACAGTGTAAAAGTGTTCCTATTTCTCCACATCCTCTCCAACACCTGTTGTTTCCTGACTTTTTAATGATTGCCATTCTAACTGGTGTGAGATGGTATCTCATTGTGGTTTTGATTTGCATTTCTCTGATGGCCAGTGATGATGAGCATTTTTTCATGTGTCTGTTGGCTGTATGAATGTCTTCTTTTGAGAAATGTCTGTTCATATTCTTTGCCCACTTTTTGATGGGGTTGTTTGTTTTTTTCTTGTAAATTTGTTTGAGTTCTTTGTAGATTCTGGATATTAGCCCTTTGTCAGATGAGTAGATTGCAAAAATTTTCCCCCATTTTGTAGGTTGCCTGTTCACTCTGATGGTAGTTTCTTTTGCTGTCCAAAAGCTCTTTAGTTTAATTAGATCCCATTTGTCAATTTTGTCTTTTGTTGCCGTTGCTTTTGGTGTTTTAGACATGAAGTCCTTGCCCATGCCTATGTTCTGAATGGTATTCCCTAGGTTTCTTCTAGGGTTTTTATGGCATTAGGTCTAACATTTAAGTCTCTAATCCATCTTGAATTAATCTTCATATAAGGAGTAAGGAAAGGATCCAGTTTCAGCTTTCTACTTATGGCAAGCCAATTTTCCCAGCACCATTTATTAAATAGGGAATCCTTTCCCCATTTCTTGTTTCTCTCAGGTTTATCAAACATCAGAAGGCTGTAGATGTGTGGTATTATTTCTGAGGACTCTGTTCTGTTCCATTGGTCTATATCTCTGTTTTGGTATCAGCACCATGCTGTTTTGGTTACTGTAGCCTTGTACTATAGTTTGAAGTCAGGTAGCGTGATGCCTCCAGCTTTGTTCTTTTGACGTAGGATTGTCTTGGCAATGCAGGCTCTTTTTTGGTTCCATACGAACTTTAAAGCAGTTTTTTTTTTTTCCAATTCTGTGAAGAAAGTCATTGGTAGCTTGATGGGGATGGCATTGAATCTATAAATAACCTTGGGCAGTATGGCCATTTTCACGATATTGATTCTTCCTATCCATGAGCATGGTATTTTCTTCCATTTGTTTGTGACCTCTTTTATTTCACTGAGCAGTGGTTAGTAGTTCTCCTTGAAGAGGTCCTTTACATCCCTTGTAAGTTGGATTCCTAGGTATTTTATTCTCTTTGAAGCAATTGTGAATGGAAGTTCGTTCATGATTTGGCTCTCTGTTTGTCTGTTACTGATGTATAAGAATGCTTGTGATTTTTGCACAATAATTTTGTATCCTGAGATTTGCTGAAGTTTCTTATCAGCTTAAGGAGATTTTGGGCTGAGACAATGGGGTTTTCTAAATATACAATCATGTCATCTGCAAACAGGGACAATTTGACTTCTTCTTTTCCTAACTGGATACCCTTGATTTCTTTCTCTTGCCTGATTGCCCTAGCCAGAACTTCCAACACTATGTTGAATAGGAGTGGTGAGAGAGGGCATCCCTGTCTTGTGCCAGTTTTCAAAGAGAATTTTTCCAGGTTTTGCCCATTCAGTATGATATTAACTGTAGGTTTGTCATAAATAGCTCTTATTATTTTGAGGTACGTTCCATCAATACCGAATTTATTGAGAGTTTTTAGCATGAAGGGCTGTTGAATTTTGTCAAAGGCTTTTCTGCATCTATTGAGATAATCATGTGGTTTTTGTCTTTGGTTCTGTTTATATGCTGGATTACGTTTATTGATTTGTGAATGTTGAACCAGCCTTGCATCCCAGGGATGAAGCCCACTTGATCATGGTGGATAAGCTTTTTGATGTGCTGCTGAATCCGGTTTGCCAGTATTTTATTGAGGATTTTTGCATCGATGTTCATCAGGGATATTGGTCTAAAATTCTCTTTGTTTGTTGTGTCTCTGCCAGGCTTTGGTATCAGGATGATGTTGGCCTCCTAAAATGAGTTAGGGAGGATTCCCTCTTTTTCTATTGATTGGAATAGTTTCAGAAGGAATGATACCAGCTCCTCCTTGTACCTCTGGTAGAATTCAGCTGTGAATCCATCTGGTCCTGGACTTTTTTTGGTTGGTAGGCTATTAATTATTGCCTCAATTTCAGAGCCTGCTATTGGTCTATTCAGGGATTCAACTTCTTCCTGGTGTAGTCTTAGGAGAGTGTAAGTGTCCAGGAAATTTTCCATTTCTTCTAGATTTTCTAGTTGATTCGCGTAGAGGTGTTTATAGTATTCTTTGATGGTAGTTTGTATTTCTGTGGGGTCGGTGGTGATATCCCCTTTATCATTTTTTATTGCATCTATTTGATTCTTCTCTCTTTTCTTCTTTATTAGTCTTGCTAGCGGTCTGTCAATTTTGTTGATTTTTTCAAAAAACCAACTCATGGATTCATTGATTTTTTGGAGAGTTTTTTGTGTCTCTATCTCCTTCAGTTCTGCTCTGATCTTAGTTATTTCTTGCCTTGTGCTAGCTTTTGAATGTGTTTGCTCTTGCTTCTCCAGTTCTTTTAATTGTGATGTTAGAGTGTCAATTTTAGATCTTTCCTGCTTTCTCTTGTGGGCATTTAGTGCTATAAATTTCCCTCTACACACTGCTTTAAATGTGTCCCAGAGATTCTGGTATGTTGTATCTTTGTTCTCATTGGTTTCAAAGAACATCTTTATTTCTGCCTTCATTTCGTTATGTACCCAGTAGTCATTCAGGAGCAGGTTGTTCAGTTTCCACGTAGTTGAGCGGTTTTGATTGAGTTTCTTTTTTTTTTTTTTTTTTTTTTTTTTTTTTTTTTGAGACGGAGTCTCGCTCTGTCGCCCAGGCAGGAGTGCAGTGGCGCGATCTCGGCTCACTGCAAGCTCTGCCTCCCGGGTTCACGCCATTCTCCTGCCTCAGCCTCCTGAGTAGCTGGGACTACAGGCGCCCGCCACCGCGCCGGCTAATTTTTTGTATTTTTAGTAGAGACGGGGTTTCACCATGGTCTCGATCTCCTGACCTTGTGATCCGCCCGCCTCGGCCTCCCAAAGTGCTGGGATTACAGGCGTGAGCCACCGCGCCCGGCCCTTGATTGAGTTTCTTAGTCCTGAGTTCTAGTTTGATTGCACTGTTGTCTGAGAGACAGTTTGTTATAATTTCTGTTCTTGTACATTTGCTGAGGAGTGCTTTACTTCCAATTATGTGGTCAATTTTGGAATAAGTGCGATGTGGTGCTGAGAAGAATGTATATTCTGTTGATTTGGGGTGGAGAGTACTATAGATGTCTATTAGGTCCACTTGGTGCATAGATGAGTTCAATTCCTGGATATCCTTGTTAACTTTCTGTCTCATTGATCTGTCTAATATTGACAGTGGAGTGTTGAAGTCTCCCATTATTATTGTATGGGAGTCTAAGTCTCTTTGCAAGTCTCTAAGGACTTGCTTTATTAATTTGGGTGCACTGTATTGGGTTAGCTCTTCCTGTTGAATTGATCCCTTTACCGGTATGTAATGGCCTTCTTTGTCTCTTTTGATCTTTGATGGTTTAAAGTCTGTTTTATCGGAGACTAGGATTGCAACCCCTGCTTTTTTTTGTTCTCCGTTTGCTTGGTAGATCTTCCTCCATCCCTTTATTTTGAGCCTATGTATGTCTCTGCATGTGAGATGGGTCTCCTGAACACAGCAGACTGATGGGTCTTGACTCTTTATCCAGTTTGCCAGTCTGTGTCTTTTAATTGGAGCATTTAGTCCATTAACATTTAAGGTTAATATTGGTATGTGTGAACTTGATCCTGCCATTATGATATTAACTGGTTATTTTGCTCGTTAGGTGACGCAGTTTCTTCCTAGCCTCGATCGTCTCTACATTTTGGCATGTTTTTGCAATGGCTGGTACCGGTTGTTCCTTTCCATGTTTAGGGCTTCCTTCAGGGTCTCTTGTAAGGCAGGCCTGGTGGTGACAAAATCTCTAAGCATTTGCTTATCTGTAAAGGATTTTATTTCTCCTTCACTGATGAAACTTAATTTGGCTGGATATGAAATTCTGGGTTTAAAATTCTTTTCTTTAAGAATGTTGAATATTGGCCCCCACTCTCTTCTGGCTTATAGAGTTTCTGCCGAGAGGTCTGCTGTTAGTCTGATGGGCTTCCCTTTGTGGGTAACCCAACCTTTCTCTCTGGCTGCCCTTAAGATTTTTTCCTTCATTTCAACTTTGGTGAATCTGGCAATTATGTGTCTTGGAGTTGCTCTTCTCGAGGAGTATCTTTGTGGTGTTCTCTGTATTTCCTGAATTTGAATGTTGGCCTGCCCTACTAGGTTGGGGAAGTTCTCCTGGATGATATCCTGAAGAGTGTTTTCCAACTTGGTTCCATTTTCCTCCTCACTTTCAGGCACCCCAATCAGACGTAGATTTGGTCTTTTTACATAATCCCATACTTCTTGCAGGCTTTGTTCATTTCTTTTTCTTCTTTTATCTTTTGGTTTCTCTTCTCACTTCATTTCATTCATTTGATCCTCAATCGCTGATACTCTTTCTTCCAGTTGATCGAGTCGGTTACTGAAGCTTGTGCATTTGTCATGTATTTCTCGTGTCATGGTTTTCATCTCTGTCATTTCGTTTATGACCTTCTCTGCATTAATTATTCTAGCTATCAATTCTTCCACTCGTTTTTCAAGATTTTTAGTTTCTTTGCGCTGGGTGCGTAATTCCTCCTTTAGCTCTGAGAAGTTTGATGGACTGAAGCCTTCTTCTCTCATCTCGTCAAAGTCATTCTCTGACCAGCTTTGATCCGTTGCTGGCGATGAGCTGCGCTCCTTTGCAGGTGGAGAAGCGCTCTTATTTTTTGAATTTCCAGCTTTTCTGCCCTGCTTCTTCCCCATCTTTGTGGTTTTATCTGCCTCTGGTCTTTGATGATGGTGATGTACTGATGTGGTTTGGTATAGGTGTTCTTCCTGTTTGATAGTTTTCCTTCTAATAGTCAGGACCCTCAGCTGTAGGTCTGTTGGAGATTGCTTGAGGTCCACTCCAGACCCTGTTTGCCTGGGTATCAGCAGCAGAGGTTGCAGAAGATAGAATATTGCTGAACAGCGAGTGTACCTGTCTGATTCTTACTTTGGAAGCTTCCTCTCAGGGGTGTACTCCACCCTGTGACTGTGAGGTGTGGGGTGTCAGACTGCCCCTAGTGGGGGATGTCTCCCAGTTAGGCTACTCAGGGGTCAGGGACCCACTTGAGCAGGCAGTCTGTCTGTTCTCAGATCTCAACCTCCGTGTTGGGAGATCCACTGCTCTCTTCAAAGCTGTCAGACGGAGTCGTTTGTGTCTGGGTAGGTTTCTGCTGCTTTTTGTTGTTGTTGTTGTTTAGCTGTGCCCTGTCCCCAGAGGTGGAGCCTACAGAGACAGGCAGGTTTCCTTGAGCTGCTGTGAGCTCCACCCAGTTCGAGCTTCCCAGCGGCTTTGTTTACCTACTTAAGCCTCAGCAATGGTGGGCACCCCTCCCCCAGCCTCGCTGCTGCCTTGCTGGTAGATTGCAGAGTGCTGTGCTAGCAATGAGGGAGGCTCCGTGGCCGTGGGACCCTCCCGGCCAGGGGTGGGTATAATCTCCTGGTGTGCCTGTTTGCTTAAAGCACAGTATTGGGGTGGGAGTTACCCGATTTTCCAGGTGTTGTGTGTCTCAGTTCCCCTGGCTTGGAAAAGGGATTCCCTTCCCTCTTGCGCTTCCCACGTGAGGCGATGCCTCCCCTGCTTCAGCTCTCGCTGGTGGGGCTGCAGCAGCTGACCAGCACCGATTGTCCGGCACTCCCTAGTGAGATGACCCCAGTACCTCAGTTGAAAATGCAGAAATCACCGGTCTTCTGTGTCGCTCGCGCTGGGAGTTGGAGACTGGTGCTGTTCCTATTTGGCCATCTTGCTCCGCCCTCCTCTGTGATCATTTAATAGGCATTCTGTACTTTAAGAACTTGAATTTCTAATCATAAAAGCAATATAATCAGAGTAGAAACACAAAAAAAAAAAGATACTTTTGTCAACTCTACTCTCATAATTTCTAGCATCTTCCTTGGTCTTTATCTGTTTAGTCTCTTTTTTCCCTGTATATTTTTAAATATAACATAATTTTGGAGTACCTACAATTTGATGTTATGCTTTATATTTTAAGTTAAAGATACTTTCAAATTGTTACATATATTTAAATCAGGACTGTAATAGATGTGCACCTACATCCGTACACATATATGCATATAGAATATGTATGTACTAATCTACTTTCCAGTTGTTCTATTTTTGAATGTTAATACTTGGTTTTTAAATTTTTACTATCATAAATAACATGAACATGTGTATAAGAAATACACATGCTTCATATTTTGTATTTATTTTCATAGAAAAATTCTCACATCAATGATTATTTAGTCACAGGGCAAGTAACTCAATTTTGAAAAATGTTTTCCCCCTTTTTATTTAAATGTATTCTGGGTTTGGGTATTTAAATAATGTATATACCAATCTAAAAGGAAAAAAAGTAAAATTCCCAAGACAGAAAAAAAAAAAAAAAGGATTTGGTGATCTTTGGTATAAAATTAAATTTACAAAAGTGGTTGCCAGGATACTTTTTGAATTTCTTGAGCAGCACAATTTCAGTGTATGCGTGGTAGCTATACACTGCCATTGGTAAGATATACAACAGCTATACTGTGTTGTATGGAAGATGTCTGATTTTTATAGTGCTCTTCAAGACAGGAATTGTTACTTCACTTTCATGGAGGTTCATAGCATTCAGGCTCTGTGAGAGGGCAAATGATATACCCTAAACCACATAATTATTGAGTGGTAGGACCAGGAAAACAAAAGATTTTTGATCCCAGAGTGAGAAAACTGTATCACTTCTCACAAAGTGAGAAAAAATATACATTGCTATGTATGATATTTGAGTTATATCAACCTACTTGTTATTTCTCTGGACAATCATTCTCCTTTTCTACTGTAAATGTACAGCTGTTTCTTCTTTCTGGACATGTTTCTTCATACCAGAAAGACTTATTATGTTCTCCTCCTTCATTTGACATCTCACCACTTAAAATTCTACATTAGAAATTAGAGACATCCTTTTAAAAAAATAGACTTAAATGTTTAGAAGAGTGTTAAGATTTTATAGACTCGAATAAAGGAGGAAAATTGAGAAGATGGTACACAGAGTATCCAAATATTCCATTTCTACTTTCTCCTACTATTAACGTCTTACATTCATATGGTACATTTTTTACAATTAATTAACTAATAAGATACATTATTAAGTAAAGTCCATGCATTATTCAGATTTCTTCAGTTTTTACCTAGCGTCTTTTATCTGTTCCAGGATCTCATGCAGGATTTCACATTGCATTTGGTTGTCAAGTTTATTTCGATTCATGTTAGCTGTGGAAGTTTCTCAGCCTTTGATGACTTTGACAGTTTTGAGGTCTACTACTCAGATGTTTGGTAGGTTGTCCCACTACTGAAAATTGTCTGATGATTTTCTTATGATAATTTTCACATTGTAGGTTATTGGGAGGAATACTACAGAGGGAAAGTGCCATTTTCCCATATCATGTTAGAGGTACCTACCGTCAATATGATTTATGACTTTCGATATTGACTTTAATCACTTGGCTGAGGTATATTTGTCAAGTTCCTCTCCTGTAAAGTTCCTTTTTTTCCTTGCTTTTCTATTCTGTTTTTTAAGTTGGAGAGCTCTTCTCTTTATTCCCCAGCTACCTTTATTATTGCTCATCCAGGAGGGGGCAATGATTTTCTTTCATTTCCTTTTTATACTGACCTACGAGCTGACAGAGGAGGGAGCATTCTGGTTATCTCTGCACCCTAGACATCTATCACAGAGCGTGTTGTATAGAACAGTGGTCCCCAACCTTTTTCAGCACCTGGGACCAGTTTTGTGAAAGACAATTTTTCCACAGACCGGGATGGGGGAGATAGTTTCAGGATGTAACCGTTCCACCTCAGATCATCAGTCATTAGATTCTCATAAGGAGCATGCAACCTAGATCCCTGGCATGCACAGATCACAATAGGGTTCGTGGTCCTATGAGAATCTAATGTGGCCCCTGATGTGACAGGAGGTGGAGCTCAGGCGGTAATGCTGCCTCACCCATGCTCACCTGCTGCTGTGCAGCCTGGTTCCTAACAGGCCACGGACTGGTGGTAGTTCATGGCGTTGGGGTTGGGGACCCCGGTATAGGGGATATGCAGTTAAATATTTGTTGAATAAAGGGACATTTTTACAATAAGTCAAATTTTGTAACCCCAAACAAGTTTTATTGAGCAAATATGTCATAATAGATGGTATATTCAAATACATTTTGCCATAAAATTGAGATATGCCCTTAAAATATGTGACTGTGGTTTTCACATATGTACAAAAGGTCAGGAACATTGGTAGCAAGAAGAAATTTTCTAAGTTTTAAAGCAATGAAATAATTTTTTCAAAAAATTTTGCACAAATTATATACATATAAAAGTTGAGTCGTTCTTGTCAAAGTGGAAGTGAAGGATTTTTATAAAGTTAGAAGATTCTATAAAAACTCATGAAAGCCTTAGTAAAAGCAAAATATCTTGATATTATTCTAAACAATTTTCTCACAAAAGTAACGTATTTTAATTACACTAATAAAATTAATCCTGAAATATGCATCTTAATATAGAGTGGAAACTTCATGTAATATTACTGACTGAGGTAAGAAATACCTAATCTAAAAGTTGTTTATAAGCCTATCAAGAATGTTTCTTTTTTTGTTTTTGCATTTCTATTTTTTATTACAAAATTAGATTTTGAAGAAATTTCTTTTTTACTTTTTTTTTCCTCAGAAATGAGAGTGGTAACATTGCCTTTGATATAAGAAATCTATAGGAGAAAAATGACATATCTTCTACACTTGAATAGAGATAAATTTCCTCACAGGTTCTGTTTCATTTGGCTTGAATCATGGCATTTTGTGTTTGTTTGAAGGTAGGCTCCTCTTGAGGAGAATATTTAGGCTATTCTTATGACAACTTAGAAATTAATTACCAACTACATAGTAAAACATCCTCTTTATCATGAGGTTTTTAATTATTCCAAAAATAGAAATTACAAATCTCCATGTCTTGTAAATCCCAGGAAAGTAGTTCTAATTTGTGGGTTTTTTTTTTTTTTTTTTTGCTTGTTTCCTACTGAACCTTTGATACATGCTTAATATTTGCAGGTAAAGGTCTAGATACTTAAAAATTAAGTCAGGTATTAGAGACTTTGGTTAACATCAAATAAATTCAAACAGCCACATAAAACTGCTTCCTCAGGCTTGTATTTAACTTTACACACTGCTTGGCAAGGCTGTAGAATTTATCGTTATTCAATAGCCTCCTACTTTACAGTAAATATGACATTCAATAAAGTCAAGGAACAATGGTCACAATTTTTACTAAAGGTATGTACCATATAAACAACCCATTAGTAAATGAATACTTGTCTTCTACCCAATACATATATATTTTTAAATTAAATATAAAAGTGAATACTAGCATTTTCTGGTAGTATTTCAAAACACCTAGTGGGCGATATCAAATCTTATAATTCTTTCTATTACAATCATCTAATTTGTTAAATCCTCCATATCTGTTGATATTTCCTCCATGAAATAGGACTGTTGCTCTTTAAATAAAGAGGAGATTTTCTGTACAAGGGTGTTTAGAAAACCTTTCTCTTCTGTGTTTCTTTCATAAATCAGGAGGGAGAGGTGTACTGAATGTTCATGAGAAAGACTTTGAAAGTTTATAGCCCTTGACCTGAATTCTGATTCCTTTACTTGTGAATTTTGAGAACTAGTACAAATTTGTGAATTGACTGAGCCTCAAGTTCTTCATTCATAAATGATGGGGGAAAAAAATCACTTTATAGATTTGCAGTGAATATTAAAATAAACACACATGTAATGAACAATATTTGAGATACCTTTATCACTAGCAGGTAACACATGTATAATGTAGAAGTAGGAATAAACAATCAAAAACTCAAATATTCAGATTTTCTACAGGCTACAGAGAGATTCTTAGATATTTCTATGTCCCCAAACTATAAACACATTGTTACTGTTTCATGTTTTCCTATCCCATCTTTGCCTATTTTAAAGCTTCTTTTAGAATCTTTAAAGTATAAATAAATATACAAATGTACTATATACATGTAAGAAAGAGAATATTCTAAGGTTGTCTATCTTTCCTAAAGTAGAGCCTTTTCCCTACGCTACTGTGATCATATATCTGCAACTGTGTGAATATATATATATGCCTCAATATTAAACATGAAATTTAAAAGTAAACTCAGTGAGAGGTTGAAATAAATGTAATAATGACAGCAGTAGTATTACATATTCCAGTACCATTTTGTAATTTATGTGATATTATTACAATACACCCAGATGCCTTTTTATGCATTTGTATTCTTTAAGAGATCCACAATTACTTATTTATCTTGCTTTATATTTCTTAAGTGTGTTATTGTAAAACCATTCTTCAAGTGAAGTGAAGAAAAAAGTAGCCATTTAATTTCCAAAGTACATGTACAAACACACAAGGTACAAGTAGTTTGGATCTCATGATATTGAAAGTGATCTCTGCACTTTTTAGTGAGCATAAAGCTTAGAACTGCACCACAGTAGGAATCGCTATTCTCTAGGTCAGCTGTGGTGAGGAAATATGAAGGGAAGTTTCAGAGGCAGACCATAAGAATAAAAACTCCTCTTATTCTTCTGTCTCAGTGAAATAAATTCTTCTAGGGAAGAAAAGAGTTTTAGGTATATTATGCAAAAATATGATAATTGTAAACATCTAATTAGCTGTAAGTAAATATGTAAAGTAAGAAAAAAATTAAAATGTATCTGGACAGTTTAGATCATTGAAGGTAATCAGTTTCAGGCAAAATAAGGAAATAGTAGACTGTCAGTTCCTTGTTCACAGAAGAGTGGCTTAATCTTCATGTCCCTCAAAGCACCTATTGTAGTATCTTGATCTATAATATTAACAAAAATAAAAATAATAAAAGTGCATTTCTAAGTTATATAGGTTATTTGTCTCTTGTGTTTTCTTGTCTCACTTTACTTATTTGGAATTTTAACATATGGAAATATGCATTTTCACTGCGTTGTGGAGGTGAAAAAATGGCTCTATTTAGGGCTCTTAATTATGATTAATGTTACCTTCTTTCTTCCATTCTTAATATCTGAGTAAATTTTTTTTTTTTTTTAGTTTCCATAAAATACAAAGGACAGTTGAAAACAAAATGTATAACATTGTTCTACACGATTTATAATGTATATAGATGTAATATACCTGGCAAATATAAGATAGACTATTGGACTGGAAGAGGGGGTTGGGATAGTAGACAGTATGTATATTGGAGTGGGAGAAGGGGTTGGGATAGCAGATAGTATGTATGTTGTAATCACTGGTGCCATCACACCACACATACACATAAACATATTTTATATATATATAAATATACATATAAATATATTTATATATTTAATATGTTTATATATATAAAATATGTTTATGTGTATGTGTATATTTCATATATATATTTATATGTAAAACTTATATATATAAAGATATATAATATATATCTTTATATATATTTATATATAGATAGAGATATAATATATATCTTTATATATATTTATACATATATATAGTTTCATATAATTTAAAAGAAGTCGGGAAGAATTAAAGGTAGAAATAAACAATTATATAACTATAGGTGAAGATTTTAATTTCCATTTCTTATCAATTGGTAGAAAACCCAGACTAAAAACATGCGACAGTTGCATAATTCACAATCACAAAGATAAATCATATACTGGGTCATAAAAATGTCTTCATATATTTAAGACACTTTATATCATGCAGGAAATATTCTCTCACCACAATGGAAAAATTTTAAAGCATAACAAGAAGAAATCAATGATAACTTCACTATTTGCCAATTAACGATTCTAAATGCTGTATTGATCAAAGAAGAAACCATAAGGCAAATCAGAAATATTTTAAATGGCAAAAAATTATAATTTGATGGATGTAGATAAAGTGTTGCTTAGAAACTTAGTGCTTTAAATACTTATATTAGAAAGCAAAAATAGTCAAAAATTAATATACTATATTCTCCTTTAAGCTATTATAAAGAGAAGAGCAGAATGAGAATGAGAATGGCAGAATAAGAACTGAAATAGTGAATATAAGAACAGAAATTAATAAAATTGAAAACAATAGAGACATTAACAAATCGAACATTTGGTTTTTTGAAACAGTAATAAAATTAATAAACTCCTGACTAAATTAATGAAGACAAAGATAGAAGGAAAATAGGTTTTTAGCACCAGGAGTAAAAGAGGAGTTATCCCTAGAGACTTACGAATCTTTGTTATCCATCATGGTTTGCCCAAACTACATATGGCTATTTAAATTAATTAAAATTAAACCAAGTTCAGTTTCTTAGTCACAATCTTATTTCAAATCCTCAGTAACTGGCCGGGCGCGGTGGCTCAAGCCTGTAATCCCAGCACTTTGGGAGGCCGAGACGGGCAGATCACGAGGTCAGGAGATCGAGACCATCCTGGCTAATATGGTGAAACCCCGTCTCTACTAAAAAATACAAAAAGCTAGCCGGGCGAGGTGGCGGGCGCCTGTAGTCCCAGCTGCTCGGGAGGCTGAGGCAGGAGAATGGCGGAAACCCGGGAGGCGGAGCTTGCAGTGAGCTGAGATCCGGCCACTGCACTCCAGCCCGGGCGACAGAGCGAGACTCCGTCTCAAAAAAAAAAAAAAAAAAAAAAAAAAAAAATCCTCAGTAACCACATATCCACATATGGCTATTAGTTACCAGATTGGGCAGAGCAGCTGTAGAATATTTCCATTATAACAGAAAGTTCTGTTGGGCAGCACTGCCCGTTAAAAGGAAAACAGGAGAGTATTATAAACAAGCTTATATCAACACACTTGACAACTTAGAAAAATGTACAAATTCATTGAATAATATGATTTAGCAAAACTAACTCAGGATGAAATAAAATCTGAATATTCTTGTATCTATTAAAGATGTTAAATTTGTTATTTCACGTCTTCCCAAAAAGAAAACTCTGAGCAAAATGACATAATTGGCTAATTATATTAAACATTTAAGGAAGACATCAAAATCTTACACAAACGCTATCAGAAAATAGAGAGGAAGAAAATATATCCCAATTCATTTCATGAGGCCAGTACAACCCTAATACCAAGATCTGACAGAGACATTGCAAATAATTATAATAATAGTAACTGGCAGGTAGCCTTTATGAACACAGATGTAACATTTTTACACAACATTAGCAAGCCAAATCCTTTAATACAGAAGGAAGATCACACATTGTAATAAAAAAGTATTTAGCTTAGGAAAGCAAGGTTGGCTTTAAATGTGAAAATTATGATACAATATAATTAACTCTATTAAGCGTTTTAAAAGCATATCAACATTTCAAAAGGCACAGGGAAAAAGAACTTGACAGAATTTAACACTTGATGATATATACTTCAGCAATCCAAGAATAGAATTTTCTTTTCCTGTCATTATCAATATGCCTACTGTAAAATATGGAACATTTTAAAAAATATTGTTATTCTCGGCCAGGCACGGTGGTTCACACCTGTAATCCCAGCACTATGGGAGGCCGAGGTGGGCGGATCACTTGAGTTTGGGGGATCAAAACCAGCCTGGCCAACATGACGAAAACCCATCTATACTAAAAATACAAAAATTAGCCGGGCCTGGGGGCAGGGACCTGTAATTCCAGCTACTCAGGAGGCTGAGGCAGGAGAAATCGCTTGAAACGGGAGGCGGAGGTTGCAGTGAGCTGATACCGAGCCATTGCACTCCAGCTTGGGCAACAGAACAAGACTCCATTTCAAAAAAAAAAAAAAAAAGTTATTATTCTCACCTTTTCTAGTCCATATTGTACTACTCATTATAATAAAAGAAGGAAAAGAGGCCAGGTGCGGTGGCTCACGCCTGTAATTCCAGCACTTTGGGCAGCCGAGGCAGGTGGAAAACGAGGTCAGGAGTTCAAGACCAGCCTGGCCAACATAGTGAAACCCCGTCTCTACTAAAAATATAAAAAAATAAAATTAGCCAGGCGTGGTGGCGCTTGCCTGTAATCCCACCTACTTGGGAGGCTGAGGCAGGAGAGTCACTTGAACCAGGGAGGCGGGGTTTGCAGTGCGCCAAGAGCACGCCACTGCACTGTAGTCCGTGGGGCAGTGCAAGACTCTGTCTCAAACAAACAAACAAAAAAAAAATGGAGGGCATATCATTCAGAGAAGACATTGAACTGTCCTTGTTAGCACAGGAAATATGGGTTTATATAGAAAATTCTGAAGAATGTAAAGAAAAACTACTGCTAAAACTGATATGTGAATTTAGTGAAGTTCCTGAATACAATGTTAAAATACAAGAATTAATTTTAATTATATATATATATTTTATTATACTTTAAGTTCTAGGGTACATGTGCACAACATGCATGTTTGTTACATATGTATACATGTTCCATGTTGGTGTGCTGCACCCATTAACTCGTCATTTACATTAGGTATACAGGTATATCTCCTAATGCCTTATATATTATACATTAGGTATACAGGTATATCCCCCTTACCTTATATATTCTTATATACCATGTTCATCAATGAGAACGCTTGGACGCAGGAAGAGGAATATCACACACCAGGACCTGTCGTGGGGTGGGGGGCGTGGGGAGGGATAGCATTAGGAGATATACCTAATGTAAATGACGAGTTAATGGGTGCAGCACACCAACAAGGCACATGTATATATATGTAACAAACATGCATGTTGTGCACATGTACCCTAGAACTTAAAGTATAATAAAAAATAAAAAATAAAAAGAGATTCTTATGTGAATGTACATAGTAGCTTTATTTTTAATTCCAAGAACTATAAAGATTCAAAATATGCGTCAACTGGTGAATGTTTATATAAACTAGTATCTCCATAGAACGGTATACTTCTTAGCAATAAAAAGGAACATAAACTACTGATAGATACAACAACATGGATGTTTCTCAAAAAAAATTATGCTAAGAGAAAAAAAAATATCATGTTCATGCATTAGGAGACTCAATATCTTTAATATATCAATTTCCCTTAAACTTATCCGCAGATTCAACAGAACTCCATTTAAAAAGGATAGAGCTAAAGAATTTTACACTGCTTGATTTCAAGACTTACTTTAAAACTTTAATAATTAAAAGTGTGGTACTGGCACAAGGATTTACATGTAGATCAATGAAACAGCAAGCCTAGAAATAGACAAACACTTAATCATTTGATTTTTGACAAAGATGCCAAAACAAGCCAAGGTGGAAAAAAGTCTTTTCACAAATGATGTAATAACTGAATATCTTATGGAAAATAATAAATGTAACTCTATGTCTGTTTTATAGTATACACAAAAATAATTTGAGTTAGATCATAGTTCTAATCATAAAAATTAAAATTGTAAAGCTTTTAGAGGAAACCTTTTAATTATGCTTTGTGCTTGGGAATTTTCCTAACAAAAATTTGGGAACAAAAATAGAGCTATCTTTCTTTTTCCATTCCTACTAGTACCTTCAGAAACTTCTTATTCCACATAAGAACTATTCAATAACCACCCAACTAATCCCCATACATCCTATATGTATTTCCAAACATTCTTTTACATTGCCACCAGACATATCTTTCTAAAATGTTGTTTTATTCAGGTCATTATAATTTTCAGTGGTATCTCATTTTCCACAGATCAGACTGTCATTATTTTTCACTAAAGCCCAGTGTCTCCTACAGTTTATTGCTTCATTTATTCCTTTATTCCTTTATTCTTTCAAACAATTATTGAGTTCCCCAGTCCTTGATTAATCCATGTGTGAGCAAGTCCCTTCTTTTTATTGCACTGCTGGAGAAAAAAATGTCATACAAATGTGGAAATTGAGACCGCTGTGCATTTTTATTTTCAAACTTCCCAGAAATACTTCAAGGTTTCCTGACTCAGCTGTCGTTTGTGTTCTCCACAAGGGCTATTTCTAACATTCTACTCTTTGTAAAACTCTGACTGTGCCACCTCCTGTTTAATTCTCAGCATGTGACCTCATCTACTCTTCCAAGAAAAAGTATAAGCCAAACAGTGAAAGCTCAGATAATTTTTTATTATCTAAAATGATAAAGTTGTCCACAATTATACAATACCTATATTATTCCCTTCCTTTATATGAGAAGTGTCATTTTTTTTTTAGTGTCTCTCCCAGCCTGACCAAGATAGTGAAACCATGTCTCTACTAAAAATACAAAAACTAGCCAAATATGGTGGTGCACACCTGTAGTCCCAGCTACTCTGGAGGCTGAGGCAGGAGAATCACTTGAATCCGGGAGGTGGAGGTTGCAGTGAGCCGAGACCGCACCAATACACTGCGTTTCAAAAAAAAAAAAAAGAAAAAAGTGTGTTTCTTTGTCTGGGCTCTCACATCCTCAAGGACTTCTGTTTCCATTCTCGTTTCCCCTATGTGTCTAATCTATGTCAGTTTCCTAATCCTTCAGTGATTCCTTATTACTTATGGTAATTTCTAAACTCCTTAACATAGTTTACGAGCTTCTGTAGCCTTTCCCACCTCACCACCTCCCCCGCTCCCCCGCCTTCCTTAAAATCGATGTTCTTGTCATCCCAAGCTTCTCCTAGTTTCCTGATTACACTATGTACTTTCTCAATTTTGGACTTCTCTCATGTGCTGTTCTTCCTTTTAGATAAATCTTTATTCCTCTCAACCTGATACGTTCCTCCTTAGCATGTAGGCCCCAGCTTACATGCAATTTATTTCAGAAAATCTTCCAAAACACCCCTCATATATTTTTTTTACCACTTCGCCCTGTATCTCCCCTATCATAAGACATGACATTTGATATTGTAATTACTTACTTGTTTTTATCTCTTAAGTCTGAAAATGTCATTAGTTCAGATATCTTATGTATAAACTTGAATAATTGAACAATAGGTGGTTAAGGAAGCAAGGTACCATGCTAGGCATCTGGATGAGATGAAAGGCAGACTCTGTTATCAAGGACTTCACAGTCTGGGAGAGTAGACAAATGAACCACAAATGATACTATTAAGATATTAAATACTACACTATGGTGCCTGGCCACGTTTCCCTTTCAACTTTGCCTCCAACTGCTTACATTCTTTAAACCTCTACACCCATCAGACATTTCTACTACTTACCATTTGAACAAGTCTTATGCTTTTTCTTTACATGTTTTGCTCATGTTTCTGAATCTTTCTGGAAACCATGGACACTTCAACAATCATAAATAACATTAATGAAATTTGCCCAACTTACTATAAACCATGATATTCTCTCCTTCCTCTGCATTTTAATAGCAATTCTAGTACTATCATTCATATGATAATCATAATAAAGTATTGATTAATTATTTATAGATATATAATCCATTTTAGATTGAAAGCTCCTGGAAGACCAACATATTATCTACCTGTATATGTATATTATCTCTTTCCTCTGAGCTTATTTATAGATAGATAGATAGATAGATAGATAGATAAATGAAGATAGATATAGGTGTACATGTAAAACCCCTGAGGGGCCCAATAGGAAATTGAAAAGAATCTTGCTCATAGAACTTTCATCATAATTGATTATTTTTAAAAAATTATGAACTATGCCATCAGTCCTATTTCTGCTCTGCTGAATCTTTTGTATTCGTTATCTATTGTCCAGATTCTCTCTACAACATATAAATCTCACTTATCTTAAAAAGTTGAAGACTAGTGTTTTGTTTATATTATTAACTAGCTTTTCACATGTCCCAAGAATTATATTAAGTGCTTTATATACAGTTTGCCCTTTAATCTCCCCAGTAATCGTATCAAGCAGGCACAGCTGATAACTCTATTACCTTTGAAAGAAATGAGTCTCAAAATTGGTTCAGTTACTTTTTCAAGGTCATACAAAGAAATTTGTACAGGCACTATGATATACTTTAGAAAAATAAATCCTACAAATTTAACACAATATATATTTTTAGAAAAGTAGCTACTGTTTACCAAGGATCAAAGTGGGCTTGGTATTTGGCCAACATTATCATTTCTTTTTTTTTTCTTCCCAGAAGATTTGTAAAGTTAATGTTCTTATGATCACTTTACACCCTAGAACTTAAGACTTGGAAGGATCAAGTGATCTCTTCAGGGTAGCTCACATAGCTAGTAAGTAGAAGACTGGATGTGAAACAGTCTGTCACCAAACTTATGTTTCTAACTACTATACTATACTGCCTTGTTAACTCTTACTTAACTCTTTAGTGTTGTACCTCTCCATTTGTTTAATATCTCTTTGTTGTTGTGTTACACTGTAGAATATTAATGTGAGCAGAATACAGTTAGGTAAAGTTACTGACTGGGTTCTAGGTAACTGGTTTAACAATATACTGACTTTCTACTATTTGAAAAACTTGCTTGAGATACTACAATTTTATCAAATTTAAAGACATTTTATAAATAAAAATATTAACATCTTTTAATATTCCGTTAAGCATAAGTGTTCAAGCACATGCCTTCCTGGCAAATCTATCTTGTTTTAGAATTAGTGATTGACATATTTATATAAGATTCATTTTATACTTTTACCAGTGTCTCCCTTGTAACTCTTACTCAGAGTTTTCAGATTCTTTCCTGCAAAGTCTATATTTTATAATCTAGACACAATTATGGGCCCAGGTGGGATACCTGCAATCATTACATTTTTATCACAGTCTTTTTCATGTAATCAGTAAAACTAATAAAAAGACATACTAATGTAAGATTAAAAAAAGCCAGCTGCATTATTTCAATCCAGTGATTGAATTCTATCAATCAGGGTACCCTTTGCTGTCAGAAAAGAAAGCAAGAAGGTTTTATGTGGAGGAAAATAAGACTTAGGGTAAATTAAAGTAAAAAGCTCAGTCTATAAAATAAATGTATTTCTAAAACTGGGACTATGAACCAGGAAAAACAAACAGTATTTGATAAGGCTTGTCTAGACATTGGTATTTTGAGTATGAATATTGAATAATAAGATTGAAATGAATAATATTATGATAAGATCAGGCAAATTTATGAAAATATAAATCAACGAGAGAGAACAAAAATCTTGGCACTGTCATTTTAAGGCCTGAATACAAATATGGCTGCGCATTTATTTGGCAGACTCTCTAATCAGCTAATCACTCTATAATGCCTGCTACGAAAATCACTAATTCTTTTCAATCTGCTTTTATTGGGGATTTAATGAAACCACTTTGTTTTCTTAATAAAATTTACTTTTTATCATTATAAATACGATATGTTTATTAACAAAATTTATAAAATTTAGGAATGTACAAAAAATAAAATTTGCCAGCTATCAGTTATTTTCAGAGTAAATCCTTGCTAACACTTTTATTACTGGGACTTTAAACAAGCCAATATTAAGTATTCTGCATCTTAAATAAGGTTATATAAATTTATTTATTATTAGGTTGGTGCAAAAGTAATTGTGTTTTTGCCATTACTTTTCATGGCAAAAACCACAATTATTTTGCACCAACCTAGTAGCTTATATGTTGTTTCTTGTAATTTTTTATTTACCTGTTTAGTTTCTAACATAGTCTATTATATGTGTTAAATCATATTTGCAGAGATAAATATTAGGGACATCAAAAGACACATTTAAAACTATGAAGTGTGAGAAATACCAGTTTTCACCTTGTATCTTATGCATGTACATGGAACCAAATAAATTGCCATATGGAAACTGGAATGTTTGCACTCATTTGACTATAGTCCTGTCTCTTGGGACTATGTGGTCACTTTGGGGAAAGGCAATGTAATTCAGAGCATACGCATGTATCTCTCTTGAAACTCATTCACAATTTGGAAAAATAATGCGACGTGTTAAGAGGTGGCTCAGATTCCTAACGTTTCTTTTAACAATTCTAAAATTGACAATAATTATGGTTTTCCTTTACTTAAAAGCATTAAACTTGTTTACTTGGGCTTTTGCTACTAAACTCTGGAGAAGCACAAATCTGCTGTAGAAGAAGATATAAGGGACCCACGGTCTATAAATTTGCATCCACAAAGAAAAAGTAAATTGCTTATGGGAACTGATTTTCTATTGACAGTGACGAGCTTGCCTTGAGACATTAGCTTCATCTTCAACAATGTATTTGAAAACAAGCTATTGGATTATCCCTCCCCTGTAAATATTAGTGCTGCTCAAAGTGACAAATCATAAGTCAGAGCTTGCCTATATTAAGAGGCAAAGGAGTGACTCACATCTTCATTGAGAGGATAGCTTGTTCCAGGCTCCAAAAGAGGAAGTGAAATATGACAGGCATGTAGTTTTCATTCAGCACATGTTTACTGACATATTTCATGTGTCAGACACTCCTAAGGCCCTGAGAGTACTGGAGAAATCCTGTACTTTCTCTTGCAATGCTTTCTGTTTCTTCTTCTTCTTCTTCTTCTTCTCTTCTTCTTCTTCTTCTTCTTCTTCTTCTTCTTCTTCTTCTTCTTCTTCTGCTTTAAGTTCTAGGGTACATGTGCACAACGTGCAGGTTTGTTACATATGTATACGTGTGCCATGTTGGTGTGCTGCGCCCATTAACTCATCATTTATATTAGGTATATCTCCTAATGCTATCCCTACCCACTCCCCCTTCCCCACAATAGGCCCCGGTGTGTGATGTTCCCCTTCCTGGGTCCAAGTGCTCTCATTGTTCATTTCCCACGTATGAGTGAGACCATGCGGTGTTTGGTTTTCTGTTCTTGCGATAGTTTGCTGAGAATGATGGTTTCCAGCTGCATCCATGTCCCTACAAAGGATACGAACTCATCGGTTTTTATGGCTGCATAGTATTCCATGGTGTATATGTACCACATTTTCTTAATCCAATCTGTCACTGATGGACATTTGGGTTGATTCCAAGTCTTTGCTATTGTGAATAGTGCTGCAATAAACATACATGTGCTTGTGTCTTTATAGCAGCATGATTTGTAATCCTTTGGGTATACACCCAGTAATGGGATGGCTGGGTAAAATGGTATTTCTAGTTCTAGATCCTTGAAGAATTGTCACACTGTTTTCCACAATGACTGAACTAGTTTACAGTCCCACCAACAGTGTAAAAGTGTTCCTATTTCTCCACATCCTCTCCAGCACCTGTTATTTCCTGATTTTTTAATGATTACCATTCTAACTGGTGTAAAGTGGTATCTCATTGTAGTTTTGATTTGTATTTCTCTGGTGGTGAGTGATGATGAACATTTTTTCATGTGTCTGTTGGCTGTATGAATGTCTTCTTTTGAGAAGTGTCTGTTCATATCCTGTGCCCACTTTTTGATGGGGTTGTTTTTTTCTTGTAAATTTGTTTGAGTTCTTTGTAGGTTCTGGATATTAGCCCTTTGTCAGATGAGTAGATTGCAAAAATTTTCTCCCATTCTATAGGTTGCCCATTCACTCTGATGGTAGTTTCTTTTGCTGTGCAGAAGCTCTTTAGTTTAATTAGATACCATTTTGACAATTTTGGCTTTTGTTGCCGTTGCTTTGGTGTTTTAGACATGAGGTCCTTGCCGATGCCTATGGCCTGAATGGTATTATCTAAGTTTTCTTCTAGGATTTTTATGGTTTTAGGTCTAACATTTAAGTCTCTAATCCATCTTGAATTAATTTTTGTATAAGGAATAAGGAAAGGATCCAGTTTCAACTTTCTACTTATGGATAGCCAATTTTCCCAGCACCATTTACTAAACAGGGAATCCTTTCCCCATTTCTTGTTTTTGTCAGGTTTGTTAAAGATGAGATGGCTGTAGATGTGTGGTATTATTTCTGAGGGCTCTGTTCTGTTCCATTGGTCTGTATCTCTGTTTTGGTACCAGTACCATGCTGTTTTGGTTACTGTAGTCTTGTAGTATAGTCTGAAGTCAGGTACCATGATGCCTCCAGCTTCGTTCTTTCGGCTTATGATTGTCTTGGCAGTGCAGGCTCTTTTTTGGTTCCATATGAACTTTAAAGCAGTTTTTTCCAATTCTGTGAAGAAACTCATTGGTAGCTTGATGGGGATGGTATTGAATCTATAAATTACCTTGGGCAGTATGGCCATCTTCACAATATTGATTCTTCCTATCCATGAGCATGGTATGTTCTTCCATTTGTTTGTGACCTCTTTTATTTCACTGAGCAGTGGTTTGTAGTTCTCCTTGAAGAGGTCCTTTACATTCCTTGTAAGTTGGATTCCTAGGTATTTTGTTCTCTTTGAAGCAATTGTGAATGGGAGTTCATTCATGATTTGGTTCTCTGTTTGTCTGTTTCTGGTGTATAAGAATGCTTGTGATTTTAGCACATTGATTTTGTATCCTGAGACTTTGCTGAAGTTGCTTATCGGTTTAAGGAGATTTTGGACTGAGACGATGGGGTTTTCTAGGTATACAGTCATGTCATCTGCAAACAGGGACAATTTGACTTCTTCTTTTCGTAACTGAATATCCTTTATTTCTTTCTCTTGCCTGATTGCCCTAGCCAGAATTTTCAACATTATGTTGAATAGGAGTGGTGAGAGAGGGCATCCCTGTCTTATGCCAGTTTTCAAAGGGAATGCTTCCAGTTTTTGCCCATTCAGTATGATATTGGCTGTGGGTTTGTCATAAATAGCTCTTATTATTTTGAGATACGTTCCATCAATACCGAATTTATTGAGAGTTTTTAGCATGAAGGGCTGTTGAATTTTGTCAAAGTGCTTTTCTGCATCTGTTGAGACAATCATGTGGTTTATTGATTTGTGTATGTTGAACCAGTCTTGCATCCCAGGGATAAAGCTCACTTGATCATGGTGGATAAGCTTTTTGATGTGCTGTTGGATTTGGCTTGCCAGTATTTTATTGAGGATTTTTACATTGATGTTCATCAGGGATATTGGTCTAAAATTCTCTTTTTTTGTTGTTTCTCTGCCCGGCTTTGGTGTCAGGATGATGTTGGCCTCATAAAATGAGTTAGGGAGGATTCCCTCTTTTTTTATTGATTGGAATAGTTTCAGAAGGAATACCAACTCCTCCTTGTACCTCTGGTAGAATTCAGCTGTGAATCTGTCTGGTCCTGGATTTGTTTTGGTTGGTAGACTATTAATTATTGCCTCAATTTCAGAGCCTGCTATTAGTCTATTCAAGGTTTCAACTTCTTCCTGGTTTAGTCTTGGGAGAGTCTAAGTGTCCAGAAAATTATCCATTTCTTCTAGGTTTCTAGTTTATTTGGATAAAGGTGTTTATAGTACTCTCTGATGGTAGTTTGTATTTCTGTGGGGTCGGTGGTGATATCCTCTTTATCATTTATTATTGTGTTTATTTCATTCTTCTCTCTTTTCTTTTTTATTAGTCTTGCTAGCGGTCTATCAATTTTGTTGATCTTTTCAAAAAACCAGCTCCTGGATTCATTGATTTTTTGAAGGGTTTTTTGTGTCTCTATCTCCTTCAGTTCTGCTCTGATCTTAGTTATTTCTTGCCTTGTGCTAGCTTTTGAATGTGTTTGCTCTTGCTTCTCTAGTTCTTTTAATTGTGATATTAGGGTGTCAATTTTAGATCTTTCCTGCTTTCTCTTGTGGGCATTTAATGCTATAGATTTCCCTCTATAAACAGCTTTAAATGTTTCCCAGAGATTCTGGTATGTTGTATCTTTGTTCTCATTAGTTTCAAAGAACATCTTTATTTCTGCCTTCATTTTGTTATGTACCCAGTAGTCATTCAGGAGCAGGTTGTTCAGTTTCCATGTAGTTGAATGGTTTTGAGTGAGTTTCTTAGTCCTGAGTTCTAGTTTGATTGCACTGTGGTCTGAGAGACAGTTTGTTATAATTTCTGTTCTTTTACATTTTCTGTGGAGTGCTTTAATTCCAACTATGTGGTCACTTTTGGAATAAGTGTGATGTGGTGCTGAGAAGAATGTATATTCTGTTGATTTGGGGTGGAGAGTTCTGTAGATGTCTATTAGGTCTGCTTGGTGCAGAGTTGAGTTCAATTCCTGGATATTCTTGTTAACTTTCTGTCTTGTTGATCCATCTAATGTTGACAGTGGGGTGTTAAAGTCTACTATTATTACTGTATGGGAGTCTAAGTCTTTTTGTAAGTCTCTAAGAACTTGCTTTATGAATCTGGGTGCTCCTGTATTGGGTGCATATATATTTAGGATAGTTAACTCTTCCTGATGAATTGATCCCTTTACCATTATGTAATGGCCTTCTTTGTCTCTTTTGATCTTTGATGGTTTAAAGTCTCTTTTATCAGAGACTAGGATTGCAGCCCCAGCTTTTTTTTGTTTTCCGTTTGCTTGGTAGATCTTCCTCCATCCCTTTATTTTGAGCCTATGTGTGTCTCTGCATGTGAGATGGGTCTCCTGAATACAGCAGACTGATGGGTCTTGACTCTTTACCCAATTTGCCAGTCTGTGTCTTTTAATTGGACCCTTTAGTCCATTTACATTTAAGGCTAATGTTGTTATGTGTTTCTTGATCCTGTCATTATGATATTAGCTGGTTATTTTGCTCGTTAGTTGATGCAGTTTCTTCCTAGCATTGATGGACTTTACATTTTGGCATGTTTTTGCAATGGCTGGTTGTTCCTTCCCATGTTTAGTGCTTCCTTCAGGGTCTCTTGTAGGGCAGGCCTGGTGATGACAAAATCTCTAAGCATTTGCTTGTCTGGAAAGGACTGTATTTCTCCTTCACTTGTGAAACTTAGTTTGTCTGGATATGAAATTCTGAATTGAAAATTATTTTCTTTAAGAATGTTGAATATTGACTCCCACTCTCTTCTTGCTTGTAGAGTTTCTGCCGAGAGATCTGCTGTTTGTCTGATGGGCTTCACTTTGTGGGTAACCCGACCTTTCTCTCTGGCTGCCCTTAACATTGTTTCCTTTACTTCAACTTTGGTGAATCTGACAATTATATGTCTTGGAGTTGCTCTTCACGAGGAGTGTCTTTGTGTCCTTCTCTGTATTTCCTGAATTTGAATGTTGGCCTGCCTTACTAGATTGGGGAAATTCCCCTGGATGATATCTTCCAGAGTGTTTTCTAACTTGGTTCCATTTTCCTTGTCACTTTCAGGCACACCAATCAGACCTAGATTTGGTCTTTTCACATAATCCCATGTTTCTTGGAGGCTTTGTTCATTTCTTTTTACTCTTTTTTCTCTACACTTTTTGCTTCATTTCATTCATTTGATCTTCAATCACTGATAATCTTTCTTCCAGTTTATTGAGTTGGTTACTGAAACTTGTGCATTTGTCACGTAGTTCTCATGTCATGGTTTTCATCTCTATCAGTTCTTTTGAGGTCTTCTCTGCATTGATTATTCTAATTATCCATTCATCCATTCTTTTTTCAAGGTTTTTAGTTTCTTCACGCTGGTTACATAGTTCCTCCTTTAGCTCTGAGAAGTTTGATCGACTGAAGCCTTCTTCTCTCAACTCGTCAAAGTCATTCTCCGTCCAGCTTTGTTCCATTGCTGGCGATGAGCTGCATTCCTTTGGAGGGGGAGATGTGCTCTGATTTTTTGAATTTCCAGCTTTTCTGCACTGCTTTTTCCCCATCTTTGTGGTTTTATCTGCCTTTGGTCTTTGATGATGGTGACCTACTGATGGGGTTTTGGTGTGGGTGTCCTTTCTGTTTGTTAGTTTTCCTTCTAACAGTCAGGACCCTCAGCTGCAGGTCTGTTGGAGTTTGCTTGAGGTCCACTCCAGACCCTGTTTGCCTGGATATCAGTAGCAGAGGATGCAGAAGAGAGAATATTGTTGAAAAGCGAGTGTTGCCATCTGATTCTTGCTCTGGAATCTTCATCTCAGGAGTGTACCCCACCGTGTGAGGGTTGAGGTGTCAGTCTGCACCTAGTGGGGGATGTCTCCCAGTTAAGCTACTCAGGGGTCAGGGACCCACTTGAGCACGCAATCTGTCGGTTCTCAGATATCATCCTCCATGCTGGGAGAACCACTGCTCTCTTCAAACCTGTCAGACAGGGACATTTACATCTGCAGAGGTTTCTGCTGCTTTTTGTTTAGCTATGCCCTGTCCCCAGAGGTGGAGTCTACAGAAGCAGGCAGGCCTCCTTGAGCTGCGGTGGGCTCCACCCAATTCGAGCTTCCCTGCAGCTTTATTTACCTACTTAAGCCTCAGCAATGGTGGGTGCCCCTCCCCCAGCTTCGCTGCCCCCTTGCAATTAGATCGCAGACTGCTGTGGTAGCAATGAGGGAGGCTCTGTGGGCATGGGACCCTCCAGGCCATGTGTGGGATATAATCTCCTGTGTGCCATTTGATAAGATGTGTGCCTTGATAAAGCGCAGTATTAGGGTGGGAGTTACCCAATTTTCTAGGTGTTGTGTGTCTCGGTTTCCCTCGGCTAGGAAAAGGAATTCCCTTCCCCCTTGCACTTCCCAGGTGAGGTGATGCCTTGCCCTGCTTCAGCTCTCACTGGTCAGGCTGCACCCACTGACCAGCACTGACTGTTCAACATGCCCCAGTGAGATGAACCCGGTGCTTTGGTTGAAAATGCAGAAATCACACATCTTCTGTGTCGCTCACACTGGGAGCTGGAGGCTGGAGCTGTTCCTATTCGCCCATATTGGGCGCCACCCACCCTTGCAATGCTTTCAAGCAATTGTTTTCTAATTTGTAATATGCCAAGCAAGCCACTTTCTGTTACCCTAAGGACTGATTAAAGTGTTCTAGAAGGCAATTAACTCTTTGAATAATCACTTCTACAGTACCAATCTTTTGGTACTTTTCCAAGTATCAGAAATCCATAGACCCAAAAGGATTTCCTGTAAGACTTGGTGTTAGGGTAATTTTGCAACCTGCATCGTGGATTTCTAAAGTGCATTCTCATGAGTATATGCTTTGATTCCCCCAAATACTTACTTAAGATTTGACATTATAAGAATTATTATAAACATTTTAAAAATTAGATGCTTAATCAATTCATTTAATCTTTTCAACAGTTCTTTTTTTTTTGCTTTGATTCTGTATGGTTTGTATAAGATACCTACTATTCCCCAAAAAGCTGTTAATTTAAAATGTCCTATTTATTTACAAAATCAGGGATGTTATAAAGTATGAGAGAATAATTATTCTTCACATAAATTAATGATAATCCCTGAATAATTCATCTGTTGGCTAATTTAAATAATTTTTGCATAGGTAAATAGATATGTCCCTCCCTCCCTATAAAACGGAACCAACTGTTTTCTTCTAGCTCCACTGTCAGGCTGTGTATTCTGCATGTGCAATTAAGAGTAATTGAAGAAATCTCAGTATTGGCCAGAAACAGATAATAGGAAAGGGCAAGAAGTAAAATTAAGGAAAAGGGTATCAACTCAGCCTTCCGTGGATATTTTACCCCCAAAAGATAAATAGAAGTCTAGTTTAGGCAAAAGTCAGTCTGTTGGTCTTCCAGACTTGAATGTATGGAATTGTGAAGCCCACATTATTTTAAGCTTCAACAAAGCAGGCCTCATAGGTCCCTTTGCTCCTTCTATGCAAAGTATTCCCTAGGTGAGATAAAAATAAGCTAAGGGAAAAGATCACTCTTATCATTTGAGGCATAGTGTTACACTAATCTTTCTTCCTAAGAGTAGGATTATAGCCTTAGGAAATTCACTCTGCTTTACTTAGTCAGCAACGTGACCCAGTATGTACAGTTAATTAAGTAATAGATTAATTAATTTTAAAGTTACAGGCCAAAATAAACACGTTTCTGAAGTAGCATAGTACAAACAAGATCCAAAGCCTTCTTCCGCAGCTGACCTATTTATACCAGGAAGCCTATCTTTGCAAGGCCCGAGGCAAGGATAGAAGCCTGGAGTACTGGGTTCTACCTAGAATGTAACAGCAAAGTTGGATAATCTCAAAGTGACTCTTCCTGGGACTGAGCAATTCTCCGAGCCCCAGCCAATTTCTCCTGAAGCATTAGTACCTCTCCTTCAGAAACTTTATTATATTTCTTCCTCTACCTTTGTAGAGTACATATAACGAGTCTAGGAAAGGAAATTTGAGACAACTTAGGATTTTGATGAGTTTGACATATGCTCAGGAATCAAAATAAATATTCTTGTTGAAATATTGGGAAGATAAGTTTGAGCTCTTATATTTATTTAAAATAATGGTTTCTTATTATTTTCAAGAAGTATGGATTTTATTATTCTTACATGTCATTGCAATATCACATAAGATTGTTGTATTTTATTTTGGGATTTTTGAGGGTTTTATTTTATTTGCCTTTCCAATATGCAAATATATATAATCTGCCCCTTTGGGTAGCACTTGTGATTAATATACTACTCTCTTTTTAAATTATCTTTCTGTCTACCCCACTTCTAAATAATAATTGGATTGTGTGATCTTCTTTTTGGGTGAGAACATTCGCCTCACATTCTTTCCCTGGGTGTCATAGGCTAGCTTTTCTCAATCAGACCTATATGCACCAACAGAAAAAATAAAATGAAAAGACAGAAAACAAAACCAAACCAAAAAATATACTCTCATCCATATATTTTCTGATTATATAATCTGCTATCTTATATTCCCAAAAGTTAAAGTTTTAATCATGGCTTTGCTGTTCAGTTAATCATAGCCTGAAGCTATGTTATTAAACTATATCTCAACAATATTCACAATTAACACTGAGGGCAAGAAAAAGTGAATGCAATTAAACTACTCTGGAACTTTTCAAAAAAAGACATACACTGGCCAACAAACAAATGAAAAAATGTTCAACATCACTAATCATTAAAGACATGCAAATCAAAACCACAGCGAGTTACCATCTCATATCAGTTAGAATGGCTCTTACTAAAAAGCCTAAAAATAACAGATTCTGGCAAGGTTGTGGTGAAAAGGGAATGCTTACACACTTCTGGTGGGAATGTAAATTAGTTCAACCACTGTGGAAAGTAGGTTGGTGATTTCTCAAATAACTTGAAGAAGAACTATCACTTGATCCAGGAATCCCATTATTAGGAATACACCTGAAGGAAAATAAATTGTTCTACCATAAAGACAAATGTACTTGCATGTTTATTACAGCACTATTCATAATAGCAAAGACATGGAATCAACCTAGATTCCCATGAACATAGACCAGATAAAGAAAATGTGACACATGTACACCACGGAATACTATGCATACATATCTATAAAAATAGAGTGAGATTATATCCCTTACATCAACATGGATGGAGCTGGAGGCCACTATCCTAAGCAAACTAATACAGGAACAGAAAACCAAACACCATGTGTTCTCACTAGTAAATGGGAGCTAAACATTGAGTACACATGGACACAAAGAAGGGAACAAAAGACCCTGGGGCCTACTTGAGGCTGGGAGGTGGGAGGAGGGTGAAGATGGAAACTACCTATTAGGTACTGTGCTTATTACCTCAGTGACAAAATAATCTACACACCAAACCCCAGTGACACACAACTTACCTATAGAACAAACCTGCACATTACCCCTAAAACTAAAAGTTAAATAAAAAATAAAAATATTAAGCCAAAGAATAATTAAAATAATTTACAGTCTGTGGTAAGTGCTGTGAAGGAAGTGAGGATAGTTATGTGAAACCACAGACAGGTGGAGACAATTAAATATTGCAAGTGTTTTGGAAACTGGAAATAAAAATTTAAAAATAAAATACTTTTGGAAAGCAATGAGTGAAAACAACTAAGATAGCCTTCACCAAAAAATATGATCCATTAAAATGAATATTTTTGTTTGGTGAAATCCCTCAGAAAGCACCCAAAAGTGTAAACATGTTTGCACTGATTATGTGTGAAAACCTACAGAGAGGCCATCTGGTTTATATTTTTAACTTAATCAGTTTTGAAATAAAAGTTATATATATATATATATATATATATATGTACATTACATGGCATAAAGTTCAAATTGTTCTATAAAGCTTAACATATAGATGAGTGGTTATCTACTTCATACTACCCCATTCCTAATTTCTGTTCTCCAAAGACATCCCACTTTTAGCTTTTCTTTGGATGTGTTTAATCTGCATATTTAAAAAATAACGTGCTTATACTGATATTTCTTTCCTTTTATTTTTTGAGACAGGTTCTCACTCTGTCACCCAGGCTAGAGTGCAGTGGTGCAATTATGGCTTACTGCAGCATTGACCTTCTGGGCTTAAGTGATCCTCCCACCTCAGCCTCCCAAATAGTAGTTACAACTACACACATGCACCACCATGCCTAGCTAATTTTTGTATTTTTTTGTGCATATGGGGTTTTACCATGTTCCCCAGGCTGATCTCAAACTCCTGGGCTCAAGCAGTTCACTTGCGTTGGCCGCCCAAAGTGCTGGGATTGCAGGCATGAGCCACCACACCCGACCTATACTGGTATTTCTTGACTTTTCCAATTTAGGTACCATCAACTACCTCCCTACTGAAAGATGAATGTTTTGTTTGCTTACAATTCTCTCCCATACTCTGCCTACCGCACAAATGTTTCCAATATTATATCATGGTATTGTTTAAACCAATATTCTCTGTTTTCATCATCTTGTATATTATCTTCAGAGCTGAACCATGTAGTATGCTATGAATACATTTATTTACTTTCCTATTTTTAAAAACTTTATTGATGATACACCTTCTGAAACCCTGTGTGTATTTGCTGTCGTTTAGACTGGTTGCATGGGTGTTATCAGGATTTCCTTTTACCAGCCTCCTGGGAAGTAGCTTTTCTTCCTCATGTGAAGGCCCTTCTGTCTTCTGGATCATTAGCCTTTTTCCAACTTGGCTTTCTGTTTTTCAGTGGAGGACAAAAATGTTTCTGTATTACTGCTTCCATATAAGCTTCCTGAGAGAAATTGCTTGAGTAATAAATTTTTGGTTGGACTTATATCTCTGAAGAAAAAACATCTTTATTCTATTCTCTCAACTCATAGTTTGACCATGCATAGAAGTAGAAGCTGAAAATCATTATATATTTGACTTTAAGGTAGTGCTTAACTGCTTTCTAAATTCCACTTCTACTACTGAAGTTTTCATGCCATTGTAATGTCTAGCTTTTTGGATGTGATTTAAAAATAATAGCTTTATGAAGATATTACTCACATACCATACAATTTACCCAACTGGAATATAAAAATCTAAAGATTTTTAGTATATCTATAGTTGTGCAACCATCACCACAATAAATTTTAGAACATTTTCATTATGCCAAAAATAACCATGCATCTATTAGTAGTCACTCCTCATTTTCCCGCAGTATCTCCCACCAGCACTAGGAATAACCATTCTAATTTGTCTCTCCTGCTTTGTCTATCCTAGATAATTCACATAAATGAAATACAATATGTAGTCTTCAGTGACTGGCTACTTTCACTAGCATAATGATTTCAAGTTTTACTCATGTCATAGCTTGTATCATACTTTATTCTATTTTATTGCCAAATGATATTCCATTATATGGATATACCTCTTTTTGTTTACCTATTTATTCATTGAAAGATGCCTGAATTGTTTCCAGTTTTGGCTGCTATAAGTAACTCTGCTATGGACATTCATATACAAGTTTTTGTGTGTTCTAATTTCTTTTGGGTGTATATCTAAGAGTAGAATTGTTGAGACATACAGTGACTGTACATATAACTTATTGAAGAACTGCCAAAATGGTTTCCAAAGTAGCTGGATCATTATATTTCTACCGGGGTGTAGGAAGATTCCATTTTTCTACATCCTCACCAATACTTGCTATTGTCTGTCACTATAATTATAACCAACCTAACAGGTATGAGATAGTATTTTGTTGTGGTTTTGATTTACATTCACCTAATGAGTACAGATGTTGAATATCAATTTATGTGTTTATTGGCCATTTGTACAACTTCTTTATAGAAATATCTGCAGATCCTTTGTTTTTAATATTGGGTTTTCTTTTTATTATTGAATTGTACGAGTTATTTATATATTCCAAATACAAGTCTCTTACCAGATTTGATCTGAACTGTTTTCTCCCATTGTATGAGTTGTTTATTCATTTTTTTGATGCTGTTATTTGAAGCATAACAATTTTTACTCTTGTTAAGTGCAGTGTATCTTTTTTTGCCTTTGTCACTTGTGCATTTTGTGCCATACCTAACAAGCCTTTTTCTAATCCAAGGAAACAAGGATTTACTCATTTTTTTCTTCTAAGAGTTTTATTATTGCAACTCTTTTACTGAACCCAACAGTCCATTTTGAGTTAATTTTTGTATGTGACATAGGAAGGTTCCAATTTTATTTTTTTGCATGTGTATTTCCAGTTGGCCTAGTACAATTTGTTGGAAAAATTGTTTCTTCCCCATTGAACTTTCTTGGCACCCTGTCAAAAAGTAATTGAGCATAGATGTGAGAGTTTATTTCTGGATTCTCAATTCTGTTACATTTATCTACGTGCGCATCTTTATGCCAGTACTACCCTGTCTTGATGATAATAGCTTTGTAGTTTTTCTTCCTTTTTTTTTTTTTTGAGATGGAGTCTCACTGTGTGGCCCAGGCTGGAATGCACTGGTATGATCTCAGTTCACTGCAACGCCCGCCTCCTGGGTACAAGTGATTCTTCTGCCTCAGCCTCCCAAGTAGCTGGGAGTACAGGCATACACCACTATGCCCAGCTAACTTTTGTATTTTTCATAGAGACGGGGTTTCACCAAATTGGCCAGGCTGGTCTCGAACTCCTGACCTCAGGTGATCCACCCATCTTGGCCTCCAAAAGTGCTGGGATTACAGGCATGAGCCACCACACCTGGCATAAGTTTCAAAATGGGTATTCTGCTATTGTTGGGTGGGATGTTGTAGATGTCAGCTCGGTCTAGTTTAAAATGTTGTTCAAGTATTCTATTCTTTGTTGATCTACTGCTTAATTGTTCTTGCCATTATTAAAAGTGGGACATTGAAGTCTTCAACTATTGTTCTTGAATTCTCTATATTTCCTTGCAATTCCATCAGCTTTTGCTTCATATATTTTGTGAGTCTATTTCTTTGGTTCTTATATGTTTATAATTGTTGTATTTTTTTCTGATGGATTTACCCTTTCATTGTTGTAAAATGTCTTTGTTTCTTTTTTTGTTTTTAAAGTCTGTTTTGTCTAATAATTATATAGTCACTCCAACTTTCTTATGGTTGCTATTTGTATACTTTATTTTTTCCCATCCATTTTCTTCCCACCTATTTGTATCTTTGGATCTGAAGCATGTCTCTTATGGATGGCATATAGTTTAATCTGAAGTTTTTATGCTGTCTGATAGTTCTGATTCTGACTTTAGATTTCATGTTTAACCCATTTACAGTTAATGTCATTATGGATAGAGTCAAATTTATATTTGGTATTTTACCTTTTGTTTTCTTTATTACATGTCATTTTTTGATTTCTATTTCTTTTTTAATGTTTCCTCTTCTTTAAGTGAATATTTTGTAGTGTAATGTTTGAGTTGTTTTTTAAGTAGTTGCCCTAAGTAATACAAGATATATCTCACTTTTTCATAATTGACTTCAGATTTGTATTATCTCTAGATATAGAAACATTACTCATATATAAATCTATTCTCTCTTCTTGTATGATTGCTATTATTGTTACATATATTAACTCATTGTGTTATAAATCCAGTAATACATAGCTATAATTATTACTTTGTATAAGTTTGTGTATTTTATAGGGGCTGAGAGAAGACAGGTTAGGAAAGATTTTTATATTGACCTTCTTTTTTGTAGTTCTGGTTCTCTTCATTGTTTCTGTGCATTACAGTCTGATGTCATTTTCTTGTTCCAAGACAGCATTACTTTTGTTTTTCTCCTTTGTGCTATTGTTGGCAAATCTATTACATTTCTATATGTTATAAGCCTGATACATTTATATACATAATTTTTACACAATTGCTTTATAAATCAACTATGAAATGATAAATTATGTACTTGTAGCATCTTTTATACTTAGCCATATCATTATCAATCTTAGGCCTTTGTTTTTCATATGGTTTCTACTTTCTGTAGTCAATTGCTTTGTGTCTGAAGAATTTCCTTTAGTATTTCTCGTAAGCTAGCTTTACTAACAACACGTTCTCTCAGTTTATTTGGGAATTCTTATTTTGTAAAAACAGCTTTTCTGGAAATAACATTCTTGGTTGACATTTTTATAATATATTGTAAAAGTGTAAGTACTTTGAATATATTATCCAACTGCCTTTTGACCTCCATAGGTTTCAATAAGGAGTCAGCTGTTATTCATATTGTGACTTCTTTGTATAAGTATTTTTTTCTCTTGCTGCTTTAAAATTTTTTTCTTTGTCTTTGTCCTTCAACATTTTTACTATGTTGTAGGTGGCTTTGTGTATCCTACTTGGACATTGTTGATTCTTGGTTGTGTTGATTTTTTAAAATCAAATATAGAAAGTTTTTGGTTTTTTTTAAATGTTATTGTTCTGTCCCCTTCTTTTCTTCATATTCTTTTGTTGTATACTGACTGATGTCCCACATTTATCTCAAGCTCTGCTTATTTTTCTATAGGTTTTGTTCCCTGCATTACTCTGATTATATAATGCACCTTCAAGTTTATCAATTCTTTCTTCTAGTTAGTTAAGATATACTATGAAACCCCTCAAATAAAATTTTCTTTTTAGCTATTTTTCTTTTCAAACCAAGAATTTCCATTTGGTTCATTTTAATAATTTCTACCTTCTCATTTGTATACTCTTTTTGATGGGGCATTGTCTTTATAGATTCATTGACTTCTTTTTAATTTTATTTTTACTACTTTTATTGTGGTAACACACATATAATATAAAACTTGCCATTATAGCCAATTTAAATTGTATAGGTCAGTGGTATTAAGTACATTTATATTGTTGTGCAACCATCACCGTCCATGTTCAGAAATTTTTTATCTTCTCATACTGAAACTCTCTGCCAATTAAGTAATGGATTCTTGTTTCTTGCTTCCCCCACCTCCGGCACCCACTATTCTACTTTGTCTCTATGAATTTTACTACCCCAAGTAACTAATATAAATAGAATCATACAATATTTGTTCTTTTGTGGACAAGTTATTTCATTTATTGTAATGTCTTTTAGGTGTATCCACGATGCAGCATGTGTCAGAATTTTCTTCTTTGTTAAGCTTGCAAAATGTCCCACTTTATGCATATGCTAAGTTTGTTCATCCATTCATCTGTCAGTTGACATTTTGCTGGTGCATTGGTTCCACTTTTTTATTGTGAATGACACTGCTATGGACATGGTTGTACAAGTATCTCTTTGAGACCCGACTTTGAATTCTTTTGAGTAATGCCCAGAAGTGGAATTATGTATCATATCATAATTTTAACTTTTTATGGAACTACCATACTGTTTTCCACAGAGGCTGCACCATTTTGCATCTCTACTACCAATACAGAAGGATTCATTTTTTTTTTCCAGTCATCACCAACACTTGTTGTTTTCTCTGTTTGTTTGTTTGTTTGTTTAGTTTTGTTTAATAATAGCTGTCTTAATGGGTGTGAAGTGATGTTTCATTGTGGTTTTTGTTGGTATTTCCCTAATGATTAGTGATATTGACTATTTTTACATATGATTATTGGCAATTTGTGTATCTTTGGAGAAATGTGAAGTCTTTGCCCATTTTTTAATTAGGTATTTTTTTGTTGTTGACTTGCAGGAGTTCTTTTTATGTTATAAATATTAATTCCTTATCTTGTATGATTTTCAAATGTTTTCTCTCATTCTATGGGTTGCTTTTTCATTCTGATCATGTCCCATGTATAAATGTTTGATATTTTGTGAGTTTAAATTTATTTTGTTCTTTTGTTGCCTATGTACTGCTGTCATATCATTCCTTTACTTACATAAGCAAGTTTTCAAAAGTTCTCTGAATGTATTTATAATTGCTTCTTTGAAGTCTTTGCTAATTTCAACATCTGGATCCTCTGAAAGGCAGAGTCTGTTACTAACTTTTTCCTTGTATATGGGTTACACATTCCGATTTCTTTGTATGTCTCGTAATATTTAGTTGAAAAGCAAATTTGATGTAATATATTTTAGCAACTCTGAAGACCCTTCCTTCCACAGTGGGGTTTGTTTTTGTTTGCACATTTATTTGTTTGTTATCTGAGCTGGCCTTTTTCAGTGACATCTGTTTCCCCATCGTGTGCAGTCTCTGATGTACCCCTTAGAGGGTATAACCTTGAGCATGTTCACAATTACCCCATGGTGACAGTGGGCTTAACATGACTCTCTTTGACTGTCTGTTTATCTGATCTTTCTATTAAGCTGTGTGTCTTTATTGGTATGATACTTATCAGATAGCTTGCACTGTCAGCTGATTGTTCTATTACTTTTTAAAAAACTGTTGTTTGCCATAAGTTGCTCTATAGTCTTATTCAATAAAATCTTGGCTACTTTTCAGGAGATTCAGAACTTTATTCTAAACCCACAATGGTTCTTCTTAGCTATTTTTTTCTTTGTGGTTTTATCTGGCCTGAATTTTAGCTTATTATTTCCGTGAAGCTACCATCTTTGTCCTAACTGATAACCACCAAAATATTCATTGTTTTTGACAGTGCCTTTAGGCTTGAGCTTTCCCATGCTCTGTTACCAATAAAGTCAGTTCTCTTACGGTGAGCTACATAGCTCTATTTGTTAAGCCTACATCTCCCTGAGCAAAACATCTGCATCATGGCTCTGGAGCTGGGGACTGGGACAGTGCTTCATTCTTCTTAGAGTTACACCTGTGCCTTACAAGTGTCGTGCTGAGTACAAGTGGTTGACTTTGATCTTCTTGGCTTGCCTCTTTTGGCTTGGAATCACTGTCCTATGAAGGATCTGGATGAGAGCAACTGGACCCCAGTATATTCTTGATCTGTTCCTGGTATAGAGCTTCTACCCTATGACTGTATTCCTCCTATTTGTAACTTGATATTCATGGGTTTTGGCTGTGTCTGTGGTTTTTTGGTTATAATTATCTAGTTCAGTCTCTTCAGAGAGTAATTCTTTAGTATTCTGCTGCAAGTGTTAAAAGAGAAAATTTAGGAGATGTAACTTCTCCTTTCAACCAATACTCCAGTTTGTGTTCCCACTCCATTCCACTCCCATTTCCACTATTCTCAGGGGTGTTAAGAACCTGTAATTCCTAAACCTTTCCATTATTTTGGTTTTGTATTGATTTGCTTCTTGGCCTTCCTCCGAGAACTTCCATGTTGCATGATTTTATTGAGTGACATTCATATCAAAATTTATTTTAATAGTGTCCCCTGGAGTTGTGTAATGCACAGTCTTTGTGGTTGGAATATAGCAGCCCTGACCATCATCTCTCTCATTATCTTCAACCACTGGCTTAGATTTTACTGCCTAGAAATACAAAGAGCTAAGTAGCTAAGTTAGCTAACACTGATTTATTGCTTTATTGCTTCTAAATTTTTGTTGATATCATTTGTCCACTCTAGCTTCCCTCCTAGTCTCTTTATCCTTATGGGTTTGTGCCTTGTATATTTTATTATCATGCTATTGGGATTTTGGCAAAGTGCATAAGTGAAAAGATATGTTCAATTGCTACTTTTAACACAGAGTTGGCATTTTTTGACCTGATATGCACCAAGCATGGTGTTGGATCTTTGCATTTGTCTTTGTTCATCTCATTATGTTGAACATACAGATATCTTCTCAAAGTTGTTATTGCCTCCTATGTCTAATAAGGGGACTTGTGTGTCCCATGAGGGGAAAAATGACTTTTCAGTTTTAAAGTAGATTTAGTCACAAGTACTTCTAATCTACTAAATATGAAAAAAATCAAAATGTTGCTAGCAATATGAATCCCCTTTTACAAAGGAGGTTACATTACTCATGTAACCCACCTCACCTCCGCTAACCTAATTGCTACTACTACCTCCACCCTATTTTATTCCTCTCACAAAACTAGGTAATATAGGAATTATATGTGTATAATCTTTCTTCAATTATATATGCATCTTCTTATCCTCCTACCTCAGGGCACAGAGAAATTCCCTTATTGTGTATACATAGTTTCTACTTGTATTTTTCTCAGGTCCCTCTGGTGAATTTGGTTATATTTTTTTCTCAAGCAGAGTTTCTGTCTGTTAGCAACTAAATGCATTGAATCAGGCAAAGATCTGATATTGGTTATTTTATTATTAATAACTCTAGGATGTCACCCTTACTGCAAAATCAAATGCAAAACTCAACTACAAGGTATGTAATACCCCAAACACCCTGGCTTTGCCAGTCCAATGCACCTTGTACACTCACCTTTTTCTCACCTATCTTTCTCTGTACTGGCCCATATCTCAGCATTTATGAGATGCTCTAGAAGTTATAGAGTATATTTTCACTCCTTATATTTTTTAATATTCATATAAACATATCAAGATATTTGCTGGGTCAGAATCTAAAGCTCAGAAAGTTGAAGAAACGTGCCTGTTATACCTGTGGTATAACAGTTGATTATACCTGTGGTAGGAGATAGTACAAATAGAACTATGTCTTCTACTTAAGGGTCTGGAGCACACTTTGAGCTTCCATTGTGTCTTAGTTTATTATCTGATTCAAAGAAAACATGGAAATTAAAATCACTGAATTCCTTTGGTTGTGATTATAATGATAATAATATAATTGCCAACCTATAGTAGGTGTTTATAATGTGTCAAATTAAGTACTTCTACTGAATTACTGTGTTTAAATCTCACACAATTTCTATGAAATGTCATTGTCCTCATATAATTAGTCTAAAAAGAGAACCTCACACAAGCACATTTCGCTTTATGTTATCTTCTCATATCTTTTTATAGATTATGCTAAAGTAAACATTTTTCCTCATACAATATTCGCAGTAATAAGTTATACTTAAAGATTATACTTTTTAAGCAAATTGTGTCAATGAATAAACCAGCCATTTTTATTTTATAATTTATAAAATAAATTAATCTCTCTTCAGATTTGATTATGGCTTTGTAGCTATATTTTAATTATCTGTGTAATAAAATCTACAATAAAATGTTTCTAAACAAATCAGAATCTAAAGTTGCAAAGTTACTAAAAATGATTATATTTAGAGATTCAAAATAAGCAATTTTTTAAATCCAGTATTCACCAATGAGTTGAGGTGGTTGGGGCTCTTTCTCTGAGAGATTTCTTAACTTGCAGGCATAACATAAAATGAGAAAGTCTCCTAGCATTGATGTGGTACACTCTCAGATTTTTTTAAAAAATGTTACTTTGGTTTTTGTTTAATTTATACATTTCAAAGCATACCTGGTGGCATATATCAGAATTGTATTACAGAGAAATATATTAGGAAACAGCATGAAAATCATAAAAGTAAATTGGAATTTCCAGACAAGAAGAAGGGAATATGAGTGTGGAGAAAACATGCACACACACACACACACACACACACACACATATATATATATATATTTTGAGATGGAGTCTCGCTCTGTCACCCAGGCTGGAGTGCAGTGGCACGATCTTGGCTCACTGCAAGGTCGCCTCTCGGGTTCATGCCATTCTCCTGCCTCAGCCTCTCGAGTAGCTGGGTTTACAGGCACCCGACACCACCCCCAGCTAATTTTTTGTATTTTTAGTAGAGATAGGATTTCACTGTGTTAGCCAGGATGGTCTGGATCTCCCGACCTTGTGATCCACCCGCCTCAGCTTCCCCAAGTGCTGGGATTACAGGCGTGAGCCACCGCGCCCACCCAAACATGCATATTCTTATTCTCCCTGACACAGAAGTTATGCATATCACTTCCACTCATGTTCTATTGGTGAGAACCTGCTCTATGGCCCTAACCCGACTAAAGGAGAGGTAGGACGTACAGTCTCTGGCTGGATAGTCACTTCTCAGAAACAATTCTGCAGTATGCAAGGGAGAGCACAAATACTTTTTTAATAGATAGCTGTATTTACCATACAAACTAAATGTGTTTCAGCAAAGAATTGGTTAATTAAATTACTCATCATTCATAAAATGGAACAATATTATGCAGCTATTAAAAAGGATGGGACGATATACATGTATTGAGTACATACACATACGCACACACACACACACACACACACACACCTCATTAATTTTGTTTTGAGACTAGGGAAAGGCTGTATTGAAGTGGAAGAAACAGCAATTTTGAGTAGATCTAAAGGAAGAGTTCTACATTGCGTATTACTCATTTCGTATTACTCATTACATGAAGAGAGTTTTTCTGAATGAAAAATGTTTAGGATGTTGAGGTGAGAAAGAACAAATTAATAACGAATGATCTCCACAGCCTAGACCTCAAGGATCTTATGCGTGCAGGGTACAGTTCTATTTGCAAAAGTCCTCAGGGACAGCATGAGGGCCTCCACTGCGGTGCCTTGGGCTCCTTCCAGAGCAGCAGTTGAAGTGGATCGCGCTGAAGTCCAGGAGACAGGTTTGGGTTACTCTCCTTTCTGGTCGCTTCCTGAAGGAATCCGGGATTTTCAGCATCTTCCTGGGAGGCCTGAAATGCAGAGGGCGCCGTGGATGTGTGTCCTTCCACTTCTGTAGGCGCTAGTATCTCCAACCCTGACTCAGGCCACCTTGGACCCCTCCACTGGTAGCATCTGCGTTGTCTTGAGGTGACTGGAGCCTGTTTGTAGTTTCAGCCATTGACTCCCAGACATGGTAGTCTCGAGAGAGTTTGTGGTCCCTCTCATCTGCGGGAAGGGCTCGGTGCCCGATGGAGGTGCAGTGCAGCAGCCAGCGCGTAGCAGAGCTCCTGTAGAACTGAAGACATTAGCAGGAGCAGCGGCTTAGCACAGGGAAGTTAGCCAGTGCCCTGTCCCAGGCTTGCTCTAGATTCAGGTCCAGTGGTATATGGGGCTCTGGCGCTGCCTGCCTCCAAGACAGCTCTTAAAAGGCTGATGGATGGAACTCCATAGCCTCAGCCTCCCAAGGCTGGACCAGGCACAGCCACGTAGTCTAGGACAAAAGCAAATGGCCTCGTTATTTTAAAAAACAAAACCCCCAAACCGTATACAGTCTTATAATGTAAACCCCAGACTTGACTTGGCAGGGTGTGGTGGCTCACGCCTGTAATCCCAGCTTTTTGGGAGGCCAAGGCAGGTGGATCACTTGAGGTCAGGAGTTCGAGACCAGTCTGGCCAACATAGTGGAACCCCATCTCTACTAAAAATACAAAAATTAGCCGGTTGTGATGCTGGGCACCTGTGGTCCCAGCGACTCAGGAGGCTGAGGCAGGAGAATTGCTTGAACCCGGGAGGTGAGGTTGAAGTGAGTGGAGATGGAGCTGTTGCACTCCAGCCTGGATGACAGAGTAAGACTCTGTCTCAATAAAATAAAATAATAAATAAACACTGGCACCTCAGTCCATGTAATATTTTCTCAGACCACATGGTTGGTCCACAACTTCCACCTTATTACATCTAAATTATAGAAAATTTTGCTTTTTCTTTTTGAAATAGTTGTAAAATCTTATGAAATATTAATAGACAAAATGAAAATTATGAAGTGACGATGTTGTCAGTCCCATTTATTAAATAAACTTTCAATATAACTGCTTACTAGTTCTGGTGGGTTTTTGATAGTTTTAAAAACAATTTTCTACGTAGACAATTGTTGTTTACAAACAGAAACCGTTTTACTTATTTCATTCTTTCTAATTTGTGTTCCTAACCTTTATTAAAGCCCCTTAATGCACTGGTTACAAACTTCAGTATATTATTGAATATAAATGGTGAGAGAAGTTATCCTACTTCTGTTATGATATGTTCGTGTTTTGGGAACAAAATCATTCATTAGGTTGAAGAAATTCCCCTCTATTATTATATTGTCAAGGGTTGTATTTTAAATAATGAATGGGTATTTTTTGTTGTTGTTGTTAAATACATTTTGGGCATCTATTGAAATGATAGGGTATTTTTTCCCTTACTGTACTGATAGGGTGACCTGGATTAATTGATTCTTAAATGCAAAACTAGCCTGGCATCATCATGATATATTATCCTTTTATATATTGCTGGATTTTAGTTGTTAGTAATTTTGCAGAATTTTGCATCTATATTCATAAGGAATGTTGTTCTACATTTTTTTCTTTAATGCATTTGTATGATTTGTGGATTAGGGTAATTCCAGCTTCATAAATTAGTTGGAAAACGTCTGTTTCTAGAAGGGCTTATGCAGAATTAGTTTTATTTCTTCCCTAAACATTTGGTAGAATCTTCAAGGAAGCTACCTAGGCCTAGCTTTTTTGCATGGGAAAGTTTTTAAATCATAAATTCAATTCTTCTCTCTCTATAGGGATATTCAGATTATATGTTTCTTCTTGAGTGAGTTTTAGAAGTTTGTATCTTTGAAGGAACTTGTCTATTTCATCTAAGTTGTCAATATGGTCATAGAGTTGTTCATAGTTTTCTTTTATTATCCTTTAACTCTATAGGGTCTGTGGTGATATCCTCTGCTGCCTTGCTGATGTTTATAATTTGATAGATTACTAATTTGGTGTTTGTAATTTATTTCTTTTTAGTTTTCTCATCTGTTTAGCAAGGTCATATGATACAAGTTTAACATATAAAATTAATAATATTTGATTGATTGCTAGCAATGGACAATAGAAAATTACAGTAAATAATACCATGTAAAATAGCCTCAAACCTATGAGACAGATATAAATTGAACAACATATGTAGAAGAGCTATATTCTGGGAGCTCATGAAAAATTTAAAAAATTTAAAATAAATGTATATATACCTACCATATTTGTGAAGTAGAAGACTCAGTAGTTAAGATGTCAGTATGCCTCAATCTATAAATTTAACATAATTCCAATTAATATCCTAGTAGGATTCTTTAGGCACTGAAAGGCTATTTCTAAAATTTACATGGAAATAAAAAGGACCTAGAATCTAAAGGAATCTAAAAAATAAAAGAACAAAGCATTGAAATTTATGCTACAAGATTTCAATATTTTCTGTCATCAAAATAGCATAATTTACAGAAAAGACAGGCATACAGATTAACAAAACATAAGGGTACAACAATATACCCATAGATACTTGGTCAATTCATTTTTGACAGAGGTACAAAGATAATTCAATGGAGAAATGTTAGTAAGCTCAACAAATGGTACTGGAACAATTTAACATTTGTGTGCAAAATGATCAACCTTGAGTCATATCTGGTACCCTATATGGAAATTAAGCAAAAATAAACTACAAATCTAAAACTTTAAAATTTCTAGAAGTAGTATAGGCTAAATTGAGTCGGTAATAGATTTCTTAGATAGAACTCCCGAAGCAGGATTTATGAAAGAATACATTGAGATTTGATTTTATCAAATGTAAGATTTTTTTCTTTGAAATTCTGTTATTTGAAAAGCAGTAACAAGAGAATGCAAAGAGAAATTAGAGACTAGGAGAAATGATATACAAATCATATATCTGATAACAGACTTGTATCCAGAATACATACACATGCTCACACATGCATGCACATACACACACTCTGTCTCTCTCTCTCTCTTTCAAAGCTCAATAATAAGAAAACAACCTAATAACAGTCGGCAGAAGATTGAACAGAATTTCTCTGCAGAAAACATGTATGACTAGCCAATAAGCACAAAGAAAAAAACAATAATAATTAGAAAATGCAAATTAAAATAATTGTACAATAGTTACCACTATGTATATACTCAAATGTCTAAAAATAAAATTAAATTAAAAGCTGAAAATACCAACTGCTGGGGAGAAGGTAGAGTAGCTGGAAGATTGATATATTGGTGGTAGGATTATAAAAGAATGCAGCCACTTTGGAAAATAGTTTAGTAATTTATCATAAAGTAAAATATCCACTTACCACATAACCCAGCAATCCCATATTTACCCAAGTAAAATGATAACCTATATTTACACAAAAGCTGTATATAAATATGTATAGAGACTTAATGCATCGTAACCCCAAACTGGAAACAACTCAAATGTGTGTTACTTGTGAAATGAATGAACAAAGTGAGATATGTTCATATAATGGATTATTAATCAGTAATCAAAAAGGGAGAATTACCTAATACTAACAATAATATAGATGACTTTTTTTTTTTTTTTTGAGACGGAGTCTCGCTCTGTCGCCCGGGCTGGAGTGCAGTGGCCGGATCTCAGCTCACTGCAAGCTCCGCCTCCCGGGTTTACGCCATTCTCCTGCCTCAGCCTCCCGAGTAGCTGGGACTACAGGCGCCCGCCACCTCGCCCGGCTAGTTTTTTTTTTGTATTTTTAGTAGAGACGGGGTTTCACCGTGTTAGCCAGGATGGTCTCGATCTCCTGACCTCGTGATCCGCCCGTGTCGGCCTCCCAAAGTGCTGGGATTACAGGCTTGAGCCACCGCGCCCGGCCAATATAGATGAACTACCTAATACTAACAATAATATAGATGAATCTCAAATACATTATGCTAAATAAAAGATGTCAGATTAAAAATACTAAACCCTGGATTATTTCATTTATATGACATACTGGAAAAGACAAAACCATTGAGATAAAAACCAATCAGTGATCACCAAAATTGTCAGCAGGGCAATGGGTTGACTGTAGAGGTACAAAGGGGATATTTTGGGATAATGATCCTGTTCTATATCTTATGAATGATACTGGTTAAACAACAATACACATTTATCAAAACTTGCATCACTGTACATAAGAAAGAATGAATTTTGATGAATTTAAAATATGGACTTCATTAAAATACCAAAATTAGAACAAAAATGCAATAAAAAAGCATTGTCTCACTGCTCTATCTTCTTGTAAGAGAACACATTGAAACTTTGAGGCCAGTAAGTAGATCTAGCACTAAGCAAAGGATTCTAAAGAAATTCACATAAGCAGCCATAAGCAACAGCCTAATCTCTGCAAACCAGCTCACACTGCATTTTACTAGGCCAAAGAAACAGGGGTAAGAGGATGAATGATGTGACACAAATTATCACCATTCTAAATATGTCAAGCATATGTCCTGCTGACAAGAGGGGCTGTCTGGCATGGTAAGTAGCTGTGTCAGCTTTTTAATCTTCAAGCATAAAAAGTGAGTGAAGTTCTTGTTTTTTTAATGTGCCACATAGGGAAAGAATAATTTTTTCCTCATTACTGTGGTTCTAGTTTTTGGTTAAAAGGCATTTTTGTACATGTCTAATTTAAGAAGCAATTTTATTACTAAAATTGAGAATGAAATATCATCCCATTTTGGAAAATGATATCTCAGATAACTTATGCGTATGGAAAGGTGCTTATACAATTTTGTATTTCCAAAGGATTTCTAAAAGTTCTAATCTACTCTCTGAAACATAACCTGGAAACATACAAATAAAATAGCACAGCCGTGTTTTCACTGTCTTGCTAAGTCCAATACATGATCAATGTGAGTTATTTGACTATAGATCACAAAGGCAGCAGCATAATGCTATTGACTATACAATGGTTGATCCGATAGCTATACAAACAAGATAGCAAACAGTGGTTGTTTGGTTTAGAGCTTTTTATGTAAACAAAACTAATGAGGAAAAAAGACCTCTGCTGGTAATAACTCCTAATGGTTGGAAACTGGTTGCCAACTTCTAATCACCTTTCTCTATTGTCCTGTTTTCACTCTAAGGGAGGTCAGCATGATTTATTTACATGTGTTTCCTAAATCATATACTTGCACACATTTGTGAAAATGTGTCCTAAATCCCAATGATGTTACAAAGCAAAACAGCCCCTAAAAGCTATACAAATTAGTATATTTCATAAAAATTGCTTGTCTAAATTGTAAATTGGTCCATGGTTAGGTAGCAAATTCAATGTGGATGTACATTGCTTCAGAGGTTGAAATTTATATTTTATAGAAACAAAAAGGTCAATGTAGAAAATTCTTATTTCTTATGATTAGTGTTTCCCTATCTGTTGGAGATTGTGCTTTCAGGTGAATTAGAGAACTTACCAAATAAACAAATGAAAAACTTCCCCAGGAGACATCAAGAGATGACAAAACTACAACCGAGTCATGTACCACCCAAAAATAAAAGCATGAAAGAGAAAACCCTTTTCAAAACAGCACCAAATTGCTTACAGTGTATATGCATTATGACAGGATAACAATAGAAATTCTGTTGTACTAAACGGATGATTAAGCTTAAATGATAAAATGATAAAAATAATTATGGTAATAAAAATAGTTACTACGTGTCAGCAATATTTTAAGAACTTTGTATCACCTCATTTAAGCCTCCCAACAACCTGATGAAGTAGTTTCTATTATTATCCCCATTTTGGGGATGAGGAAAAGCCTGCAATGAGAGCTTTAGTCATGTACCCATCACCACTCATATGTAACAAATAACCTTGATATCTCAAGGACTCAATACAATAATAACCCATTGTTTTCCCTGATATCACAGTCCAGTTGGGTTATCAGTGATTGACTTCCCAGGTGCTGTTTCAGGCTCTTTCCATTTTGGGCTTCTGCCATCCCAAGGGGTGAAGAGTCTGCTGGATCCCCTGTACCCAGATGGCTGACAAGTGTACAGAGAGTAGAAGGTTGTCAGGATGCTGTAAGCATCAGGTCAAGGAGTGGCACACACCAATTACTCTCTACATTATATTGGCTAGAAGACACAAATATGGCTCCAATCTAGCTGGAAGACAACTGGGGAATGTCATCTTTTTATTTACCTAGAAAGAGGAAACAAGATTGATGCACATTTAACTATTCTCTGCCACACTCAGCCTGAAATTACTAAAATAGTTGGAGGTAAAGCACTCTTGTTGCAGAGACCCAAGCTTCAACATAATACTCTACCGCCATTCAGAAAACAAGATAAGTGGTGAAATCAATTTCAGTTTTACTATGAATTAATTTTTATCCTGTTAGATTCCCTCTTGCTACTTATTAGTAATACATTGATACCTATTTCTTGACTATTTCTAAATCAAATGGTTTAGAAGTTTTGATGTCTCAAAGCTACCCACTACTTGTAAACTGTTACCTTGCATTTTATAGAGAAGGTATATTCATATTTTAATAACAATCTCTTTTGCAACTTTTCCTCCTTTACAACTTTGATAAGGGCCATATTAGTCCATTCTCACATTGCAATAAAGAACTACCTGAGACTGGGTAATTTATAAAGAAACAGGTTTAATTGGCTCACAGTTCTGCAGGCTGTACAGGAAGCATGGCTGAGGAGGCCTCAGGAAACTTACAAACATGGTGGAAGCCAAAGAGGAAGGAGGCACGTCTTACCTGGCCAGAGCAGGAGGGAGAGAGAGTGAAGGGGGAAGTGCTACACACTTTCAAACAATCAGATCTCATGAGAACTCACTCATTATCATGAGAACAACAAGGGAAAAACCTGCTCCCATGTCCAATCACCTCCCTCCAGGTTTCTACCCCAACAATGGGGATTACAATTCAACACGAGATTTGGCTGGAGATGCAGAACCAAATCATATCAAGGTCATAAAAAGATCCCTTAAAAACAGAACAAAGTAAATCTGTGTCAGGGGAATCTTCATCAATTGGATTAGATTTGATCTGTGAAATGACAGCTTCTCTATTTTTATTTATTTATTTTTGAGACAGAGTCTCACACCGTTGCCAGGCTGGAGTGCAGTGGCACTATCTCAGCTCACTGCAACCTCTACCTCCTGGGTTCAAGTGATTCTCCTGCCTCAGCCTCCTGAGTAGATGGGACTACAGGCGCACACCACCACGTCCAGCTAACTTTTTTGTATTTTTAGTAGAGATGGGGTTTCACCATGTTAGGGAGTATGGTCTCCATCTCTTGACCTTGTGATCCACCTGTCTCAGCCTCCCAAAGTGCTGGGAGTATAGGCATGAGCCACCACGCCCGGTGACAGCTTCTCTCTTTTAATCAAAAAGATAGCTTTATTTTATGATAATGCTGAGGAATATAGATCAGATACCGTGTTTACATGTCTGTGTTCTCACTTGCTTATTTGCTTCCCTAAGATACGAGTGGTCTTCCTACTTCAGTCTAATTTCCAAACTAATGATAATGTTACATAAGCCAATGGCTATGCTTCACTACAGTCACTGGGTGAAGACTAATGGTTCAAGTACAAAATTTTTTGCTGTATTCAAATAAGTTTTCTAACAAAATTATTCTGATATGCTTTTAACTATGTTCATAGTCATTATAGTGTTGCATGCAATGAAGCATAAATGCTCAGCAGTTCAAATAGATAACTATAATAATTAGTATTGCTTTCACAGTCTGCCAGATTTTAAATTTTAGTGTTCATATTGTTAGTTCTTCATGGTTCTTCACAGTCTGTTAGCAGAATCAATATTTACCATTTCGCCTAATATAATAAACTGTTTAATCATCTCCTTGTCATCACTCTACATATATACAAATCCTCACCCAGGGTAAGTCTAATAAACTAAAAGCTAACTTGACCTTGTATATTTTGCTATTTTCAACTAACAGATCTCCTCCTAACCCTCAGAACCATGTTTGAGGTCTGGTCTTTCAGATCATTTTTCCCCCATTTTGCATTTCTCAACTCTCCATATCACTACCCCCCTCTTTTCAGTGTTCACTCTCCATCTTCCAGATATGTCAAGTAGAGAGAGTAGAAAGATGGGATCCGTAGTATTTGGATTTTCTACATTGGATCAACACCGTGAAAAAGTGCAGCTGGGCTCCAGGGATTACATGGAAAAATAATAAATTTGACTCACTGTGTGAATACACCTGCGTTAAGGTAGAGACTAAATAAATTAGATCAAATCTCTACCCTCATTCTTTTTATACTATAACCGAATCTATTTTCTGTGAGAAACCTTTCCTGTTTCCTCTTTCTGTTCCAACTCCTAATTATATTCACCTTTGTCTTCACTGCTCCACTCAAATGCTTTTCAACACCCTTAATAGATCCTATTAGGAAGACTAGTGCACTTTACTGGCTTCATTCATGTTTATTTCTCAGTGAATTTAACATTGATTTCCCTGCTTGCTTCTGTAGACTACTCTTCTTCCTTAGGTTTTGTGAGACTTTCTAGGTTCTTCACCTATGTACTTTATTATTTCACAGTTTTTCTTGGTGGTGGTTCTTATCGCTGATACCTCTTCTGTTTGATTTTCAGATGAAGAAGTTCTCTGGGTTTTTTTGTTTGTATCCCAAACATTCTTTTTAAGGGAATACTTCTTTATTCTTTAGGTTTCAGTGACCAACTTTATGCTTGTGACTTCCAGACTGATGTCTCCACTACAGACTTCTCTTCAAAGATAGACCCAAATTCTCACTTTCTCCCTGGCTATTATGTTGCCAATATTTTAAACTGAGTATAATCAAAGACAAATAATATCTTCTTCCCAAACTTGTGGTACTTCTGTTGTACTTAATTCATTTTATTACTACTACTCATTTAGTGTCATTATGCTTTCACCAAGTTTTTGGCCATCTTTCTAGGCAAATATTCATAGTCTTCATTTATTATTTTGCCATTCCTAGTCACTTAGATAGCTTTGTTTCCTTTACTATCTTTGTCTCTACTCTTAGGTACTTTTGAACAATACAAGTCAGAATGTATCACTACTGTCCTCAATAACCAGCTATGTCTCCTGTTGCCTAAACAGAAAATTCTACTTAATCCATGAATTACTTAGCCTTGATCTGGCTCCAAACAACAATGCCAGTCTCTCTCTCTTTTTTTTTTTTTTAACCACATCAAGCATTATAGGTTAGCAATGCAGAGTTCCTTATTGTTGCCTTTATTTCTTGTATGCTTTCAGTTCTTTCTATTTACTTCCTCATATTGTCTTCTTTACCTAGGCTACATTCTCATTAATTTTGTCTATAAGAACTCTTATACTTTTAAGTCTCAACTCAAATTCAACTTCTACAACTCTTTCTCAGATATCCTCCTGCATATTCAGCTTCTAGATGAATCTTTCTCTTTCTAAATCCTACCACTTGTACTTTTATTTAGCATATATGTTTTGCTACTATGATTTATAAATACTGTTTTACATTGTTATTCTGTCCACATAATTCTACTCACTTCCACACTCATATTGTAAATATATTTTTTGTAATGAATTTTCATCTTTGGAACTGTAGCAGAGTGATTAGCTTTGACTAGGTACTCAATAAATATTGAATTAAAATAGTATATAGATTCAAGTCAATTTTGAACTGATTCTCTCTACATAAAGTGTAGCACTGCTGAAGTGATATCCTTGAGTAGGTGAGAGGGGATGAGATTTTTGCATAGCATGTTGGGTGGGAGCTTTGATTATGAGTTCAAGTTGGCCGGGCGCGGTGGCTCAAGCCTGTAATCCCAGCACTTTGGGAGGCCGAGACGGGCGGATCATGAGGTCAGGAGATCGAGACCATCCTGGCTAATACGGTGAAACCCCGTCTCTATTAAAAAAAAAATACAAAAACTAGCCGGGCGAGGTGGCGGGCGCCTGTAGTCCCAGCTACTCGGGAGGCTGAGGCAGGAGAATGGCGTAAACCCAGGAGGCGGAGCTTGCAGTGAGCTGAGATCTGGCCACTGCACTCCAGCCTGGGTGACAGAGCGAGACTCCGTCTCAAAAAAAAAAAAAAAAAAAAAAAAAATGAGTTCAAGTAACTGTGAAATCCAAGGAGAAGCAGTATATGCAGATGTGGGTAGAAATGAAGTATAAAGTTGGAAAATCTCTTCTGATTGTTTCAGTTTTCTCAAATAAGTAAGAAGCAAGATCGTCATATATGAGAGAATATTAGGAAGGAGGTTTGCAGTTTTAAAAAGAGAAGATGTGTGAAATAATTGTATGAGAATGCTGAACAGTAATTGAACTAAGGAAATACTATAGATAATTAAATGTATAATACAATGCCCAATGTTTAGTTTGGAATGTTTCAGGTATTCTTTTACATATTGGACTTTTATTTTTTTAAATATAATTTGATTTTATATCTGTAGCACCAGCTAAACTTGTGGCACATATCAATGTATTTAGAATCGTTTAACTTTAATCTTCAAAACCCTTATTTGCCTTTCTGGGGAAAAGGGTAAAAACAACAGTATTGTAACAATCCATTTATACCCCTATTTTCAGATAGTCATGCTTCTATCCAATATTTATCTAGTTTAGCGAATCTTATTTCTGTTAGAAATTATTTGTGTAATAAATGTGCTCCTGTCACTTCGTCTCTATTTCATGCTTTTATCATATTCAATCCTAATTTGCTCTGAAGGTTTGCTAACTTTTGCTTTAATCGTGTCTTGTCTCTAAAATGGTTCAGATATAATGAAATATATTATGTTCAGTATTTCTCTAACATTTTTCTACCAATGAAAAATAAAATATTGAGATGAGCTATATTCACATTGATTGCTATGAAGGTTGCACATGGGTTGGTAAATCAAAACAAGCTCTCAAAAGATAGAAAATCAATTGATGTGTCAGATAGGAAAGGCATAGATGGCAAAATCAACCACTGAGTTGACATCTTTCCTCTTGAAATAATTTAATTTACCAAAATTTGAAAGGTTTTGTGACTATGAACACCGTAATAAGCTAAAAAGCTGGAGACCAAACAGACTGATCTCAAATTTTATTTACAGTAATTCAAGCAAATGTAAACTAACATATTTTAGAAATTTTTTTTTTCTAGACCAATCATATAAACTTTCTGGGAGAACAATCAAGACTATATTGTAAGGATTGTGCACTGAGAAATAGAAACAATATTTACATATACAGTTAAATATAGAGAATATATTTGTTTTTCCTCTACAGAACTGTTATCCAATTGCCAACAGTTGAATTGTCAGTATAAATGTACAATGGTCAGAAATAGTACAAGATGTTACTGTGAGGATGGATTCCAAATAAAAGAAGATGGGAGAAACTGTAAAGGTAAGTAAAACATATAACTCCATCAAATGTGGTTTATAGAGGCTTAATTAACAGAAATGTAAGAAGACATCTTTGAGCACATACCATGTGCTCCACAGAGTGTTTATGTTAACTTTTCTTTCTTGAGATTTAAAAGTTGCCCACCCACCACAAACATTATTATAAGTTTATGACAATCAAATTTCAGTTTTTTTGAGTAATTTCAAACTTGAGAAATGTCCACAATGGGAAATGTTTGGGTTAACCAATAACACATTGATCTAATTATTTTAGCTTCCTATATGTTTTATGGCTGTTATATAGCTGCAGTCTAGTAGACATGTGTTATTAACTATGTTAGGTTAATAATTATTAATCATGTAATGTTCTTTATAATTTTTGCATTGGTTATTCTAGCAGCTGCCATTTTACCCATAGCAATAATAATGTAATAATGAACATAAATGTTGATTTCTTTTCCATGTCTGGATTCTTGCTTTTGTGAATGCTTTACAGCAAATGTTTATCATCCGAAATGACTCCCTCCTTCCATACTGAAGAATTTTAGGATATCCTTCCATATGGATATCCATATTAGGATATCCTCCATATCCTTCCAATTGGAGTTGACTCCAATTATACATATATTAACATGTATATAGAACATATCCACAAAGTTATATGCATTGCTTTATGTGATACTTATAATCTATCCATATCTCTACATATAATATTTCTAATCTATAATATAGCATATGTCTCTCTCTGTCTCTGCCTGTCTCTTTTCTTCTATGTGTGTGTGTGTGTGTGTGTGTGTGTGTGTGTGTGTATTCAGAGAACAGCTGCATTGCCAGAGCCACTAATAAATAGAATACTTTCCAAAGAAATTAGTGCTTTGCTGATTATTTCAAATCTTTGCTCTAATATTATCACTTTTACCTTAGAATCTTAAGTTTGGAAGAATTCTTAGAGAGAATTGTTTAAAATCTTAATGACAAAAATGAGATTCCGATAGTTAATTGACTTAAGTCCACACATCCTCTTAGTAAAAGAATTGGGACTGAAACTCAAGTCTGCAGAGCCCACTTAGTCTTATCCTGAAGAGGCTCATTGGCTTTTCAGGTACATTTGGGAATTGGATTTTAGTTTGTTGTTTGCTTTATGCATAATACCAATGTTATATAAACATTTACTATCAAGTGTTTATCAGACTCAGAGACTGCATAACCTGACCACAGGGAGGCCAAACTCGCATATTCATTTGACTCATGTCATCATGTCATTTTAAAACAACATTTAAAAATCCGAAAATTGCACATGAAAGTTCAGATGCTCTGGAAAATAAGGGCAATGCTAGATGCCTCATAATCACAGAAGTCAGACAGATAAAAATGGTGCCAGACATGAATGATGCCTTTGAACATTCATGCTCTTTCCACTTCCATACAGCTCTTGCCATTCATACATGTTTGACTTAGATACCTATTCCGCACCTATTCTTCTCACTCATTTACTACACCTGACTCCTATAGTAATGAAGATCTGCAGTTCCTTTTGCAAGGGTGGAGATGAGTTAAATATATAGATTCCTGAGTGTGGTTAATTAATTGCTTTTATGTGTTTAATTAAGCACATAAAAACAACCACAACCATAATGAATTTCTTCTGTGGAACATTAGTGAAGAATTGCACAGCAATCATTTTAGAAGTCACAGTGGGAGAGGAGCTCTTTGTACTTTCTCTGTACTCCTTGAGAGCCAAGTCTGAGCATCATTAGGCTTTCTCAAAACTGTATTTCCAGGTAGCTCTCTGTCTTTAAAGGAGAAAAGAAGGCAGCATTACAAGTGATGGTATGCCTGTTCCTCTGTGGTCAATGTTGTGGAGTTCCACCTCAGTGCATTCTGGTTAAGTAGAAAGAAGAGATAAATGAGCATATTGCTCTCCTGGAGAACATAATCATATCAGAAAAACTGAAATAGAAACGCCTAATATTAAAGGTGAAAAATCTGTGAAAATAGATAAGAATTATTACTGCCATCAGGGACAGACTTTACCAAATGTAAGCCTTAATTTCATTCAGTATTGCTGTAGACTTAGCTCCAAACATTGTATTTTTTCTATCGCCAAAAGCATTTACTTCAAATGAACATCCATGATTACTGGCTATTACATGAATCTGAAGAAACCTGAGTTTGTGAATGCCATACAAATGCATAGTTTCACAATTTAAATGGCCTTATGCTACTCAGCAATCTTTGTGCTTTCTCATAGTAAACTCTTCTTAGCTTGGATATTCCCAGAAGTCAACTCTGAAACAAGGATTCACATGAATGTTTTCCATTATTTGCCATTGTAACTTTCTCTTTTTCTTTTCTTTCCTTTTCTTTCTTTTTTTTTTTTAATTTGGGGTGGCGGTGAGGGGGAGAGGATACAGGAGAAAGGAAACCCCATAGTTGGAGCAATTAAATTAGCTACAACAAAGGGTGACTGAAGCTTAAGTATGTGGCACAACTCCCTAGCTTGAGAGACAAGGGAACTCAGGCATTTATACACCAATTTCTGAAGAGCAAATCTGTTTGTTTTTGTGTTGGAGGTGGCATTACCCTCCTAGAACCTTAACTGGCCTTGAGTCCTGGCAGAGCTTCTGGCGGGAGAGGAGGAAGGGTTTGGAAGTATGCTCAGGCACAGATAAAGATCCCTATGATTGTAGAATCACACTGAGCAATCTGAGGGATTTGAGCAGACAGCATCTGCTACAGTGCCCTTGACCCTTCCTTTCAATTTCTTCTTTATTCTCTCAAATATGTTTTCTTAATCTATTCTCTTTTGCTTAGTCACTGGCTTTATTTTCTGGGTGCCATCTTGTATTCTTCAAATTACTCTCTCTCTTCTATTTACTTGTGTACCCATCCATGCTTGTTTTGCTCTCATTTCAGAAGAGCTTTACTTCTTCTAGTCTTTTTTCATACATATTTAAAGTCCCACTCACCCAAACTTTTGTCTCAACTCGGTCCATTGGTCCATCAATTTCCACCTCTTTCTTATACATCTTTAAACACTACATTTCCACTGGCTAACACTGTAGTCAATAAATATTCTCACATGTCTTCTATTCTGAAAGAAAACAAAAACAAAAATAGAAATACAACAAATATCCACTTTATCCTCTCTCTTCCTGTAGCCATCATTCCCGTCCCCTCCTCTTTTATTATCCACTAACTTTAACAATCAACTACATTTACTTTCCCAATTATGTTTTTTTCACTTCATTCCTCCATTTACTGCTATCTGGCTTCTCATCCTATTTTAGTAAAGCAACTGTAAATATCTCTTTTCCCTTAAAATCTAGTTAAGACTGTTTAAAACCCTCACTTTTATTTTCTAAGGACTGTTAGAGGCTTCTCAGCATATCTGCAGTTTTCCAGAGCTTCTATATTCTTTATAATCTTGACTCCAAACTCCATTTTCCTATTTATGTATCATTTTGAGAGTATATATGGATTTTCTCCATCCCATACTCCTCAACCCAGAAGTAAAAGTCAGCTCTTTTCCTAGAGTTTCCACAATTATAAAATCCACGCAAACAAGACAATTTTTATATGTAGTAAGATTTACTGAAGACTTAGTAGGAAGAAGTTTCATATCATAACACACAAATAATTTCAAATGTAATTTTAGACATCCCTATATTGAAACCCTTATGTTACCTCTCCACTGGGGATTTTTTAACATGCCGGTTGAGGTTTCTTTTTTGTCATATCGCTTCTGACACGAAATTGGGTGGTATTTTTCCACATAAATTCTCTAATTCTCTAATAACAACTGGGTATCCAACAGTTCAACTCAATTCTGATATTATCCAGAGGTAGTGTAAACCCCATGGGTTATGGGTCTAGTACTGCAAGACTCAGGTGTCAGGCGCAAGTTCCAGGACTCACCTATACCTCTGACCAGCCAGCTATAAATGTGAGCACTCCCACAGTCCTCTCCTAGGATACAGTGATTCACTACAACAACTCAGAGAACTCAAGGAAGTATTTTCCTTATGTTTGTTAGTTTATTACAAAGGATGAAACAGCCAAATGGAAGTGACACATAGGGCAAGGAACTGGAAGGTGGGAGAGGGAAGCTTCTATACCCTCTCTAGGTGCCGCATCCTCCCTGGGCTCAATATCGTCACCAAAATGGAAACTCTCCAAGCCTCATTGTTCAAGAGTTGTTTTTAGGCCAATTCCCAGTCCCCTTTCTTCTCCCTGGAGGTCAGGAGGTGGGGCTGGAAGTTTCCACCTCTAATCCACTGTTTGGTATTTTGATGACCAGCCCCCAGTCTGAGATTACCTAGCAGCCCTACCCTGAGTCACCTCATTAGCATAGGCTCCAGTATATTCTGGAGGAGCTCGTTATGAATAACAATAGACACTCCTATTACTCAATAAATTCCAAGAGTTTTAGGAGCTCTGTGCCAAGCACTGTGAACAGAGGTCAAAGATATATTTTAATTATGTCGTATCAGTTTACCCACTTAATACCACAGCTTCAATCCATCCTGTTATCTTTTGCCTTCCTCTTCCTTTTTCTGTTTTTTTTTTTTTTTTCTCACCCCCTTTCTCCAAAATTATTTACAGGAGTCCCGAGTTATCTTCAGTCATCATTCCCAAGTTGTGAAGACAATAGTCTCTTAATAGGTCTAAGTTTGTATTTCTTATCCCATTTACGGACTCAGTAAAAAGCAAGTTCCAGTTAAGATCAGTCTCCCATTTGTGACTATGTCCCCTTCTTTCCCTACATTACATCAACATCATGACAATAATGTCCTAATTATTGAATCTAAATGGGAATTTTAATCTTGATCTTATTGAATTTATGCATTGCATATAACCCTTTTGAACATTCTGATATTCCTGAAAAGCTCTCATTTCTTAATTTTTTTCTTACAGTAGTCATAAATTTTCCTTCACAGGAGACTGTAGGACTTTTCTTTCTTTCTTTCAGTATTATTATCACTATTTTATTTTGACACAGAGCCTTGTCACCCAGATTGTAGTGCAGTGGTGCAATCTCGGCTCACTGCAACCTCCACCTCCCAGGTTCAAGCGATTCTCATGCCTCAGCTGTCTGAGTAGCTGGAACAACAGGTGTACACCACCACCCCTGACCAATTTTTGTACTTTTAGTAGAGAAAGGACTTCGCCATGTTGGCCATGCTGGTCTCAAACTTCTGGTCTCAAGTAATCTGCCCACCTTGGCCTACCAAAGTGCGAAGAATACAGGCCTGAGCCACTGCATCCCTCTCTGATTCCTGTTTCTGCCCTTTTCACTGCCCTTTCCACTTTGGTGTCCTACAGTATTTTGCACTAGCCAAGGTTTTCTCGTCTCCTCTTCCTCTGTGGGAAATCGCCCTTTCGTATTTTTAAAATCCATTATCTATACGCTATTGACTTCCAAATACTCCAGGACAGATCTCACCCTGTATTAACAGTTCCATTTCTCAATTGCTTATCATTACACGTTTACTCAAGGCTGCCCTACAGACATCTCAAATTTAACACAGTGAAATCAAACTCGTTATCTCCTCCCATGGTAGCCATTCAAATCTATAATTCTTATATCCTCTACTTCAAAATTGGATCAATTTTCACTTCTGTCATATCCAATCAGTTTTCAAATGTTGTCTATTCTGCTTCTTACACATTTGAGTCCATTCCCTCTTCATTTCCACTGCCACTGACTTAGTTCAAAATATAACTTCAAAAGACAAATTCTTGGATAAAATTAGCACATACCTAGTTTTCTAGGATCCTTTCTCCACATTTACCAAAACCTTTATTTCATATGAGTGTTTTTAGTTTTAAAGTGCAAAGCCGACCATATAGCCAATCTAATTAATGCTTTCCCATTGCCAGCGTGTAATGTACAATCTTTTAGTTCAGCATGCAAATACTTTCATTTTCTGGCTCACAAAGTACTTTCCCAATTTCGTCTCTTCTACTACTTTCCTTCATACACCCTTGCTTCATTTGACTCCTATGCTTCTTCTTTGAAACCCCCATGATGCCATCCCAATACCATTCACATACCGTTTTGATGAACTGATATGTCCCTTTCCACTTAGTTTGAGGAAAGCCAGATCATGCTTCACAGTGTTTAATATAAAATCTTCACTTAACATTCCCCTTTTAATCCTAAGCAGTTTGACTTGCCTGTTTTTATCATAACTAGAGTATACCCCTATTATAAGGAAATGTATAGTATCATACATTATCCATTATATTTATACATACATTATATTTCTCTAGACTTGTCTTACTCAGGGGTGGGGACCATATTTTATTTATTTTGTCTTCTGCAGGGATTAGTACTGTGCTTGGTACATAAAACAGACTGAATATACCTTTGTCTAAATAACTACTGACAGGATGCCTTTTTGTTTGCTCGGTTAAGAATCATTGAGTATCTGTTGTTCATAAAGATTTGAGCTGAATACCAGAGGAAAGAAGAATATAGAGAAAATAGAATGAAGGAGTAGAGGAAGGGACTACAGATATTAAAATAAAATTTAATTAAGACAAAATCTTTATTTTCAATAGATGCTTAATAGTTTCCTGTCTTTAAAGTAGTGAGTGAGATTTGCACAGTGTGGCTCAGAACTCTTATTTAATCTGTTGATTGAAAACCTCGTTACTAGTCTAATTCTTTGTTAAAATAGTGAAAATGTCAGTGCCATTGACACTGGAAATATTCAACAAATATTAATTGTAATGCATTTTGTACCTTTGCAAAAATATCCAAAGACTTCTAGCCTGCCTACCACAAATGCAAATAAACCTTCTTTTAAAATATATGATTTGATATTGTTTGATGTTTTTTCTCTGTAAATATTAAGGCAACAAAAAGTTTAATTTTTATTTAGTGTGGTTTTGAAAAGATTTATTAGAATTGGCTTTTCATTAATAGTTCATTTCCAAAGTTCAAAAATAATATTTTATTCAAGGAGAACCAAAAAAGTGCCCAAGATAAAGCTGCTTAGAAATGATGCCAATTTTCCTTTTAGATCAAGATGAATGTGCTGTTTATGGTACATGCAGCCAGACCTGCAGAAATACACATGGATCCTACACTTGCAGTTGTGTGGAAGGCTACCTAATGCAGTCAGACAACAGGTCTTGCAAAGCTAAAATTGGTAAGTTATGACCATTTATTTTTTGTCTTTCCAGAATTACTTGTTTCCTTTTTACAGTTCTTTTTCATTAGAGATGTGGTACAGCAGAAATATGTACTTTGAAGAAAGAGATTTTCCTTCATTTTAATACACTTCTCTATAGTTAGGAATCCAGAACAATTCTTTCAGTTGTCACTAATCATTATAAAACTCCTTTCATTACTCCTTCCAAAAAGAAAATTCCTTCCTCCCTTCTACTCTCCCTCACTCTCTCCCTCTTCCCTTCCCTTCCCTTCCTTCCTTCCTTCTTCGCTTCCCTTCCTCCCTTCCTCTCTCTCCTTCTCTCCCCCTCTCTCTCCCTCTCTCGCTCTCTCTCTCTCTTTCTTTCTTTCTCTCTTTCTCTTTCTTTCTTTCGATGGAGTCTCACTCTGTCACCCAGGCTAGAGTGCAATGGCACAATCCCAGCTCACTTCAACCTCCACCTCCCAGGTTCAAGCTATTCTCCTGCCTCAGCCTCCCAAGTGGCTGGGACTGCAGGCACACACCACTGTGTCCAGCTAATTTTTGCATTTTTAGTAGAGACAGGGTCTCGCCATGTTGGCCAGGCTGATCTCGAACTCCTGGCCTCAGGCGATCTACCCACAAAGGCCTCCCAAAGTGCTGGGATTACAGGCATGAACTGCAGTGCCCAGCCTATTACAAGAAGTTTCTAATTAGCAAAAATCTGTTCAAAAGACATGTATTAATTGATTTGAATTACCTGTCTCTCTCCTGGACTACTACAATAGATTCCTAACTGGGTTCTGTGAGCTTCTGTTTCACCTCCAAAGTTAATTCTTCACGTAATAAGGTGATTTGCTACTAAAATATAAACCAAATCATGTTGTTCTTTTGCTTCAAATCTCCTAATAACTTTCACTCACCTTGAAAATAAAACCTAAACTCCTCACAGAATCTCTAATGGGCCTAATGGCCTGGTATCATTTCCCTTTCCAATGTCTGATCTTCCACTGCTATTGTTTCATCATCAATCCCAGCACACCTACGTCCTTGTCCTTCTTCAACCATGTTGCTTTTTTATCTGCCTATAATGCTTTTTCCTGTGATATTCACATTAATGTAGCCTCCTTATCACTTGAGTCTCACCTAAAATGTCAATATTCAGAGTGATCTTCCCAGTCCATTCTATTTCATGGTATGTAGCCTCTACATCACGATGTTATTTTTCAGTGTTATTTATGCATACCTACTCTATCACTATATATTTTCCCAGTTTTATTTTCTTTATAGCATTACCACTTGAAATTAATTCATTATGTATGTTTATCACATGATTTCTCCAGAATAATGTAAGCATTATGACAGTACAGAACTTGTTGGATTTGTTTTCTGATATTTACTCAGTACTGATCATTGCCTAGAACATATAGGTACTCAATAAATATTTGTGGGAAAAAAAGGATAAGAAGGAAGAAAGGAGGGCGGGATGGAAAAAAGGAAAAGAAAAAACAAAACTTGTCTTGTTAATTAAAATTACTAAAATGAGTGCTCCACTCTTAAGTGTTTATATTTCATGTTTCAAAACTGCCTTTTACTGCTAACCTGCAAATAAAGCCTGTAGTTTCTACACAGTTTTCAGCTTAGTAAGTAAGCAATCAGTTAAGTATTGTTGATTGGCTAACTAAATAGCTTTGAGATGCCCTAGTCACAATAAGATAATGCTAATGATTTTATGGACTGAATTAGCTTGGGAATAATATAAGGAAATACTATGCAGAATATTCCATCTGGCTTCTTCTAACTTCCTCCAAATGTAGTTCCATATCAGGCATTTTCAAATTATGATGTATTGATGAATTAATGGGTGCCCTCATCCTCCCTTGTTAGAAACTGGTAAATTAAGCATGGAATTTCTTTTCTGAAACCACACTGGACAAAAGACTGGATTAGCTCAGCAAGCTGCCATTGTTTCTCTTTACACATAACCTCATGTTATCATTTCAATGATTTCCCAGAGATAGTGTGGTTAATTATTTAGAAAACATATATCTCTACAAAATATCAACAACAGCAAAACTCTTTTACTTTTTTAGTTTACTTCTTTGAATTACCGACTTGATTTATGAAGCCCTATTTGAAATAAGGCAATCCTTGAGAAAAATTAGGTCAGGTTATGTTTTTCCTTTTTGCTACCACCCAGAGTTCAGATTTAAAATATTGATGAACTAAAGAAGTGGAAGGCTTGTTATTTGCTGTTTCTATTGATCCACACAATATCACTACACAGGGAGAGCGTAATGTAGTAAACCCTATAAAGGAAGCACATCCTCTTTTTCTACATAGGTAGGTTATCTTACAATAATAGAATGCAACCAGAAAAGGATGGAACATAATAATGTCCTACTACATCAAGGAAATTTGACGACTCTAGAATTAATAATGGAATACATAAATCTCTTCACCTCTAGGTCTTTAGCTTGATGACATTGTGAGCTTACAAAATTTGAAAAATACATAGTTACCATGGGAATGTTGCTGTGGTTTATAATTTAAGGAAAAGGAGTTGCTAGCATGAGCATAAGTCTATAACAAACACTGGCGTGTTCTAAAGGTCACGTGGATATTTGAACCAATGTATTTGTACACTTTAAGAGAAAAACTGCCTGTTTGGCTTTAGTTTTCTCATGTTTATGGCAAGTGAACCAGAGGATACTTTTGGCTTCAGTTATATGTAATTCCAGTTAATGCAATCAGGTTTAAAATTTTTATGGTAGTTTTATTACACAGTAATGTGGCTATATCTGACAAGTGCTAGAAAAAATCATTATAAATTGAGCCAGGTTCATCTTAAAGCTCTGCCAGTCCTTTTTTCAGTTGCCTGGCTGCTGAGATTGGCCTCTCTTTACTCTTCTTTTTCTTGTAATTCAACCCTATTGGACTCCAGAACCTAACTTTGCCTCCACAACAAATGAGGGTTCCAGGGCTCTCAGCAGCTGGACAGTGTGGAAAACAAGGGAAGGTCCAAATGGCCTATCCCAAGACCATGGATATGTGGAAAAGATCTCCTGGTTTTAGAAAGAAAGAATGCTATAAAAATATCAAGCCAAAGTGATGTAATGGAGAGCTAGAACTAGACCCAAGAGGATGGTTCTGCAAAGACAGTACAAGATGATAGATGAATTAAAAATTCCTGAGAAATAGCCCTTTATGAATGGCAGAGAGAGGCAGAGTTAATGGGCTGGGAAGCGACCTCTAAAGGTGCTGCACTAGTGCAACATAGAACAATATCATGGTCTCTTCCTAACTGTTCACCCCAGAGCTTACCAGTGGGGTCTTATTTTCAAGACAATAGATAATAATTAGGTAAATTAATGTAAGTTAATTGATTATTCTTCCTTTGTAATATAATATCTGAACCCAAATAAAATTAATAAGCCTTAAGAGCATCTTTAAGAAATAACTGTTTTGAAGGGAGGAGATTTTAGACACTACAACAGATGGGGGAAGAGATTAATATTAGGCAGGAGGCCTTTTCATTCCTATTAATTCATGTAATGCAGACAAATTTTCTCCTTTCTACACTTAGTAAGATTGACTCTGACTAATGAACTAAAGAATAAATTGTTTCAGAGTTGAGAGGACTTTCAATGGTAATCTAGTACAATTTAACACTTGATACTATCTGTTTTTTATCTTCAAAAAAGTAATTTCCAAAAGAAAAGTCTGAAACATATTTTTTAAAGTGATTTTAACTTAAATATGCACAGTTGAATAGTTTTATATAGGAGACATATAAGACTATAAATTTTATGAGAGAGCATTTGTTACTTTGTAATAGAACACACATTAAAAACTAGTAATTAATGTTTATTTATTTATTTATTTATTTTCTTTTAAGAGATGTAGTCTCACTCTATTGCTCAGGCTGGCATGCAGTGGCATGATCATAGCTCACTGTAGTCTCAAACTTCTGGACTTATGCCATTTTCCCACCTCAGCCTTTGAGTAGCTGAGACCATAGGCATCAACCACCATACTCAGCTAATTTTAAAATTTTTTGTACACACAGGGTCTCTCTATGTTGCCCAGGCTGGTCTTGAACTCCTGGCTTTAACCATCCTCCTGCCATGCCCTACCAAAGTGCTGAGATTACAGGTGTGAGCCACCACACCCACACAAAAGCTAGCTATTTTTCTAATTAAACGTTAGGACTTGTCATGTGAAAAACATAAAAATAAAAATAAAAAAATAACCATGTATAGGTACCCAGTAAAACTTCTTGCATATTTTGATATGTTTTTTGAAAACCGAGTTGTAGTAATGACTTGTCAAATATGAAAATAAGAACATTTTTAAATGTGACTTTATTTTAATTGATTTTATTGAATTTGATATAAAATATGTATTGAATGTGAAAACTTGGGGCTGAAAGCAGGCTCATGTAGAACCTGTAGCAGTAAAAGTAATAGTAAATGGTGTTTACTTATGAACTGTTGGCAATTTTACTCCTAATAAATTCAGACTCATTGGACTGTACTTTTCAGTCAGTGTCCTAACCACTCACTGAAGGCATACACATTCTCCTGAACCTCTAGGGCTCTACTGATTGCACTGAAGCAATAGTAAAATAAAGAACACTAATTTTATGATCATCACTCTATAGTCAATGCACCAAATGGTGCCCTGGGAGAGTGTACCTCTTTGCCATGGAGTAATTGGAGCAGTGAGAGTAGAGAGCCTATTAAAAAAAAAAAAAAAAAAAAAAAAAAAAAAAAAACTTCAGTATTCTATTACATCTTATATTTGCAGTTCATTGAAAAGAAAAAAATAAACAGAAGACTACTGAGGCAATGAAACTGTTAGTTGTAAGAATAGGAATCATAGTCCCTGTATAATCGATGGAAGCATATTTCTAGACAGCGTTGGGGAGGGAACATTTTCATATCATTTGCTGTTTTCTCTGCTATCATTCTTAAAAAGAGAAAAGAGAGAGAGAAAATAAATGACATATAACTTCCTATGGCTCTTACTTTAAAACTCTAGGGGTGATTTAACATCTAGTAACATAAGTTTAAAGTTTTTCGGGGGGAGGCGGAGAATTTACCCATGGTTTTTTGCCAGGGCTGATTCTGTGTGTGGGAGAATGGGCAGGTGTCCGTACAGTGAGGGAATAATTCTCTGCCACATAGTATCATCTTATCAGACACTTAGTAATGCCTGAAATTCAGCTATTAAAAGACTATTCCCTTGCCTTTTATTAAAGCATCTCATATTAAGATCTATTCTTAGGAAGGGTAACATATTAAGTCTTAATAATTTAAACAACTTATGAGACTAGTAAATAAGATCTGTTTCAGTATACTATTGGCTAAGAATGGCTTCTTGTAGAATGACAGATGTGTGAAGATTCACCATTTAGCGTTTTTTTTTTAAATTATTTTTTAGATAGTCAAAAGTTCTAATTCCTGTATAAGTTATTATTTCATTGAGCCATAACAGCCAATAACACTTGATGACATGATAGCGCATAAGACCTATTGGCTAGGAGTAAGCCTAATCACCAGCACCAGCCTGGTAATACAGATTTATTGTTCTGTACTGTCGCATATGCATGCATGAAATTAGGAACACTGTGGTAAAGAGTAAGTAGCAAAAAAGGAGTTCAATGCCTGAAGCAGAGTATGTGCTTGACAAATGTTTGCTGGATGCTTTAGAAATTTCTAGAACATTTAAGAAGCAGAATGAGGGTAAAGGATAGTCAGAGGTTTGCAAGAGGTTCAAAGGAGAATAGAATATTTGACCAGCTTTGTCCTGTTACTCGGGGCTAACTATAGCTTTGGTATAGTGTTGTCATTAAACAGTAGTTTCCTAAGTGTGTCCCCTCCACCAAGGACCTCTCCCCTCTCCAATAAACATGCAATCCTAGTAAGAGCTCTGTGCTTGCTGCAAAAATACAGCTGGAGGACAAGCTTCCCTATCTGCAATCACACTATACTGAATAAGCCTCTGTACTATAGAAATTCTAGAGCTTCCCAGTCTGCCTTTGGAATCCCTCCTGGATGGGTAGCCTGGCCATTAAACTATTTCTCTATTTTATGGAGTATTTTTACTCTACGTCTTTTCTGGCCGATCATTCAGTTAGAAATCACATTTCATGGCAGGACAGGGCAAGGATTTCTGATGGAATTTTTATTATCCAAATGATACAACATACTTTTTTTTTCCCTCTCCAAACACTGTTAATGAGTATGTCAGTGCTGGGGTACACAATCTCCTCATTATTATTCTATGTTGGTTTTGGTTTATGTTTTTATGCTAGGGGATATCATCTTCACAGTCTAGCACCTTTCTTGACATTTTTAATCTTTTTTCCAGAAACAAAGTTGCAAGATTGATAGCAGAGTCATAACCATGGTGTTTTATGTGTCATGACACCTTTCATTTACTCTTAGTCTAAGAAAATATCAGAGAAAAAAAGCATGTCTTCCATTTTCTTCATAACATATTTTTATTGCAATCTAGCTGAGAACTTCTGTGTTTGAGTATGAAAAATGACATGGCTGTATTTATGGGCTCTGGGTGCGACAGTCAATAAACTTTGCTTTTATAAATGGCACAACAGATAGGCAGAAATTTCTATTGTGCTTTTTATAATTTTTTGTAGACAAGCTATCAAATTATTGATTAAATCTTCAATTTAGAATGTGAGAGAAATTATATCACCCTCTACAATTAACTCTTGTTTTCTATCTTAAAATTGGATATTCTAATGAAAATAAAAAGGAAGGAAACACATTTAAATTTATAAAAATTACAAGTGGTTAAATAGATGAGGCAAGACTATACATAGGTATATACTTTTCTGTTGCTTTACTTGGGAAAAATATAAATGTATATCACTATTGAAATCCTCAGGGGGAAAAAACCTTAAAATTCGAGTAGACAGAATAATGTTGACATTTTTATAAGAAAAAAATTGATTTTTCAGAGTCTTCAAGGCATTCTCTATATCAGTTGCAATCAACAGGGATTGAAAAAAATCTGGGGTAATAAAAGCAGTTAGAGAATGCCCTTTGGGCAGTCCTTCCGCTGGAGAACACAATTGCCTTTGACAGAGATAACTACTATTCTGCATATTTCCCCTAATCAGGCTGCCTAAAGTCATTTTAGTCTTGAGACAAGAAAACCTGTTGCATTGATTTCATTTTTAAACGTGTGTATTTCTTTTAGGACTCACACAGCCGCTGTCTATACCTCCCATGAAATATAATCCTGACCAAATTATTAAATTATATCTTAGTACTCTTTGGATGTTTAGAACATCAAGTTATAAAGAACATAGCTGATAAAGTAGCTAGAAGTTTGGCACATAAGAATGATTGAGTACTTAGAGTACTTAATCTCTATAATAGGAAGTAGAAATTAGTGATCTTACTTATAAATTTTATATTTAAATCCTTGTCAGACAACAGTGAAATATATTAAATGACCTTTACTTTTTTCCATTACTAGATGATGAGTTTCGTACATCTACCTCCCTTCTCCTTATTGGAAGGTGACGATCTTTTTTCATATTTCCTTGAGAAAATATAAGCAATTAAAAGAGAATTTTCTCACCCAAACTCCATTAACTCTACTAGTCTATTTGAATCTAGAGCTAACCACCCCATCTTACTCTTATTTAAATTAGAAAACAAATTGACTTTTCTCCTATTAAAGGTCAATCCTACAAATGTACACGGATCCTATCTTCTGTCACCTGTTCAAGGACTCGACTCATATAATTGTCTTCTTTTTTTCTTGAATCGTTGATATTTTCTTTTCTCTTAGGTCATTCTCACCAACATACAAGCGTGTTGCAAAGATGATGCAAAACAACTTCCTTTAAACGTATATCCCTGTCCGGCTACGTCTCCATTGTTCTTTTCCCTGCGTAGAAAAACTCAGTGGAGAGTTGTTCCTTTTCCACTTTCCTTTGCTCTGCTGTTGAATCCCCTTCAATGAATCGTACACTATTCTTATCACTCACATCTATTGCCAAGGTCTTCAGTGACCTCCTGTTGCCTCATTAGTTAACTATTGGTCTTAGGCACACAACTGACAATTGTCTCCTTGAAGACTTTACCTCTTAAAGCAGCACAATCTTGAAATTTTGCTCTTGCCTTACTGGGCATTTTTTCTCAGTTTACTTTGTTTTATTATCTTCATTTTGCCAATATTTTTGGCATGATTCAGCGTTCAGTCCTTTAGACATCTTCTTTTTATTGATTTCCTAGGACCTTTCATCCTGTATCATGGCCTTAAAAACCCTCTGCCATGGCTTTAAAAAATATCAAGAGACTGAGACTTCCCAGTTTTTATCACCAGTTATGATGACTGTTGAACTCCAGACTCACAGATCCGATTATATATTCAGTATCTCCATTTGGATATTTAACAGAAATATCAAACTCTATCAACTTTTGATTTTCTCTCCTAATAATGCTCTTTCTTCAGTTTTTCATCTTGGTAAGGTTTCCAACATTCACCTAATTATTTAAGCCAAAATATTGGATTCATCCTTCACTGCACTCTTTTTTCTCAAACCCTTTGTTTCTAACTTGTAAATATATTCTGAATTAGATTACCCTCTCTAAGGATCAGCTCTCATCCCCATTACTCCTATACTTTACTCACTTTCATAGAATGTATCACTGCCAAATAATATTGGTGTTTGTCTACCTGCTTATTGTCTTTTTTGTGTACTAAAATGTAAGCTCTGTAAAAGCAAATATTTTGTTAGTTTTGTTCACTGTTGTATTGCTAGCATCTACACCCTGGCAGAAGCTAGCCAGGCTCAATAAATATTTGTTGAATGGATAATAAATATTCAAATACTGAGTCAGTGTTTCCCTTTCAGGGGCCATATTAAATGTGGCTCTTTTACGGACTCATGTTTTCAAACTGAACTTACTTTACAAATAGGAGTTACTTAGAAGCAATTTTCAAATGAGTCAATACCTATTACATTTTGAACTCAAAAGTTACTAATCTATAACGTAGAGAAAGAAGTCTGAGTAGAGAAAATATTTTTCTGTAGCTAAAGTATTTTCCACTGGCTACAATTAGAAAGGTGAGTAGGAGATTTTAAAGCTGCCATTAGCCACTTCTCAGTAACTAATGTAAACTGACCCTCACTAGACCGTCTGCTAGTTCTAATATTCACGTAATAATCTAAAATTTGAATGAATTATATTCTGAAATTTTGAGATTTACTTACAAACTTTCAATGGTTATCAATTACATTTCTTTCATTATTTTTTCTGATTAAAATAACTGTATTATTTATTTTATTGTGTTTACTGAAATACATTATTATTATACAATGTATTAATTCAGTAAAGTCTCTTTAAAAAACATTGGGGAGTTCATATTCAAACAGTCCTCCACGTTTCATTCATGTATTAAACACTTGCCATGTGCCAAGTAAGACTTTCAGATAATAGACAAGATACCTCCTTGGTTTGGTTAGACCAGCCTTCTGCGAAACAGGGAAACTGTGAGAGCCACCAATCTGCAAAATGAAAAGATACGTTTGTGCTGGGGAGGGGATGATGTTATTGTCTTTTGTTGTGCTTATAAAATGGGTCTTCTTCCAGAAAAACAATATATTGCATCGCTTCTCAATTATCACATTTCAAGTTGAAATATTCTCTAAATGAAGGCACCAGTATTTCACTACTAAAGTCTAAATAGCAAAGTGACTAAATTGTTTTAAGATTTATGGTTAATTCAGGTTCATCAGTAGTTTACCTGGGTGAGTTTTTCCAATGCCAAAGACAAGATTAAAAAGCACAGGTTTGGCACAGTGGTTCATGCCTATAGTCCTGGATCTTTGGGAGGCCAAGTGAAAGAAGATTGCTTGAGACCAGGAGTTTGAGACCAGCCTGGGCAACGCAGTGAGATCCTCTCTCTCTCTCTTCTCTCTCTCTCTCTCCCTCTCCATAGAGAGTTAAGAGAATGGAAAAATACATCTTTGCCATGTTTCCCTGTTTCGCAGAGAGCTGGTTTAACCAAACCAAGGAGGTATCTCGTCTATTATCTGAAAGTCTTACTTGGCACATATAGAGAGAGAGAGAGAGAGAGAGAGAGAGAACACAAAACAAAACAAGATAAAAAAACACAGCTTTAGCCATTGGACTAATGTGCCAATACTGAACTCATCATCTTTTCTAAAAACTGATTCTACTTTCTTCCCTTACTGTTTATTTTAATGATACCTTTTCTCCCCATCACCCACATCTAAAATTTCCAAATAATCCTTGACTTCATGCCACTCGTTGTCCACAACACAATAATAACTGCAATTTTGAACTTCTGCTTTATTACATCAACCTATTTCTACTTAAGATCTCAACACTTCCTACTTTAGTTTCTCGTCACCCAGTTTCTGAGAAATTTAAAATGGCCTTTCTCTATTCAGTAATTCAGATATCTGCTACCTATGTCCACAAGTTTTTCATAATTTTGGGTTACTTCCTTTATAAAAACAAATGAAATTAATGCCATTCTCTATGTGACATGTAGAATCTAGTTTGGAGGACCATAGAAGAGTTTACTTAGGAAAAACTCTGAGAATTCTCTGGGGCTTACATTTTTCCTAATGACCTCTGCTTCCAGTAGGAATGTTGCCACATATGGCCATTCTCCATTTCTGCAATTCATGAATCTAAACAGGAACAAAGATATATTTTTCCATTCTCTTAACTCCTTTCCAACTTCACTCTAGATTTCAAGGCAGTGTGTAAGTAAGACATTTCCATTTTACCTTAATGTACACATGAATTATACTTCTGACATGAATTATACTCTACCAGTTAAAAAGTAAAATTATACTCTACCATTTATAAATAAAAGCAAGAACATTTTTAAATAATCCAACATGTTATCATTAACTATAGTTACCATGCTGGAAAACAGATCTATTTAACTAATTACTCCTACCTGTAATTTTGCATACTTTGTCTAACATTTCCCCAACGTGATCCCCCAAATGCCTTAGCTTCTGGTAACAAACATTCTACTCTCTATTTCTATAAGATCATCATTTTTAGATTCTACATGAGTGAGATACGTGGTACTTGTCTTTCTATGACTGGCTTATTTCATTTAACATAATGCTAAGAGAAGAGATATTAAATGTTCCTACTACAGAAATGGTAACTATGTGAGGTAATGCATATGTCAATTATATAGGTTTAACTATTCCACAATGTACGTATACTTCAAAACATCATGTTGTACACTATAAAGACATACAAATTTGTATCAATTTAAATAAATAACCCCCCGAAATAAAAGCAAAAACATACAATTCGGAAAGTTGAGTGGGAAATGTATACTTCTCACTGTATTCTACTAATCTTTCTCACTATATTTTACCCACCCAAATAATATCTTACATATTATTTTAGACTTTATCTTCTTAAAGCATAGTTTTGACCACATTATACCGTATTTCTACAATTAACTCTGGTTTCCCATTGCAGCCAAAATTAAAAATAATTTCATTATCTTGACATTCAATAACCTGTACATTTTGTCCTTAACCTATTTTGTCAGCTACTACAAAACCCTATAACTTTGAACTCAGTTATTTTCACTTAACAGTTATATTAACTTAAGTGAGTTATTAATATTAAAATGTGGTAAATATTAGCTGAATCAAAGGGATATTGTGCTTATACAATAAGCTAATAAATGTGAACTATGTATTACAGTGTCTAGCTCCTAAAATATGCTCTGAAAACAGTAACTATTATTAGTGTCATTATGAAATATTCCACCAGTTATGCATGTTGTACCTTGCAGAAAACTGAAAAACTGAGGTCAATCTCTCCTCAACATATTCAAATCTTTCACACATCTGTACTTCTATCAAAGCTGTTTCTTTTGCTTGACATTCTTTTATCCATCTCTGCATATTGAATTCTTATTCTGCCATAAGGCAAGGCTGAGACCAAATACCATCACCATCAGGAAACTTGTGCTTCCACTAAACAGACATATCTAGCCATTCTTTGAAACTCAATAAAACTATACATCTTTTATGAAAGATGTCATACCTGATTATTAAAATATAGTTCTTCACAGATATCTTAAACTTTCTACTTGATTATATCTTTCTTGAAGGCAGACTGTCTTACCGATCTCTTTCAGATCCCAGTTAATGCTGAGATCTATAAATACTAGATAAATAAATAAATTAATTAAAATGTCTACCCAAAGAATACTTCAGCATAAATATATTGTGATGATAAAAGGTAGTGCTAAGATAAATTATAGCAATATTCATTTTCTTGCTCAGTCCAATACAGTTGTTAATACATTTTCATTTTCCCACATTTGATTTATATATTATTATTATTATTATTATTATTATTATTATTATTATTTGAGATGGAGTTTTGCTCTTGTTGCCCAGGCTGGAGTGCAATGGCACGATCTCAGCTCACTGCAACCTCCACCTCCCAGGTTCAAGCGAATCTCCTGCCTCAGCCTCCCTAGTAGCTGGAATTACAGGCATGTGCCACCATGCCCGGCTAATTTTGTATTTTTAGTAGAGACAGGGTTTCTCCATTTTGGTCAGGCTGGTCTTGAACTCCCAAGCTCAGGTGATCCACCCACCTCGGCCTCCCAAAGTGCTGGGATTACAGGCGTGAGCAACATGCCCTGTTATATTTTGTTTTTATAATAAAATGTGATAGAATACATTCTTTTGGTATATGACAATATATCATTATTCTGAATATTATTCATTTTGGTAAAGATATTTGTTTCATTAAAAATAGTTAAGGAATGAAAACAGGGAGAAATCAATATGGCAGTATGTTTTGAAAAAGAAAATATTTCAATGTTATATCTTTTTTTCACTTACATGATATTAACTTGATTCACATTTTCAGTTTGGTTGGTTGACTTTGATCTACAATTTATTATATATTTGAATACTGTAATACTTTCTTTCTCTTTTTTTCTCCACACCATGATTCTGTATCTCTCCTTTTTAAACTACATAATTTTCTCCTAATATTACATATTTAACTTTTTCTGTTCTTTGCATAATTTTATAAGTTTTTTTCAAAAAATTAGCCCTTTTGGCTGGGCACAGTGGCTCATGCCTATAATCGCAGTACAAAAAGTAGTCAGGCATGATGGTGCATGTCTGTAGTCCCAGCTACTCAGGAGACTGAGGCAGTAGAATGGCTTGAGTCTGGGAGGTGGAGGCTGCAGTGATCTGAGGTCATGCCACTGCATTCTGGCCTAGGTGATGGATCAAGACTCCCTCACACATACACACACCAAAAATAAAAAATAAAAATAAATAAATAGACCTTTTACAGATTGCCTGAATTTTGTTTCATATATTAGTAATTCACTTCTTACATAAGTTTTAATGATTTTGATTAGAAGTTCTTAGTCTTCTCATTTCTAACTGCATACCCATTTTCCTTATTTTTACAGCCTTTATATAATTTGTATATGATAAAATAAGAGTAAATCTGAAAAAAATCCTCTTTCAATCTTTGAAGTTCATGACTGGCTTAAAACCAATTCTTTGTGTTGTGTAGATTCCAATTTTCTGTTTTCTCACAACATTAGTCTGACTCTCCATTTTATATACTTTATATGCGAGTCATTATTCAACCTTTTATTCAGTTAAAACTGGAATTTTTTTCATGTTTGACTTCAGAAATATTGATATGCACATACTGGGAACTTCATTTAGTGGAGACAATTGCTTACACATACAATTACAGGTTTAATTAAAGAAAATTAAAATATAGAACAATTAGATTATATATATTTATATATACATGTATACATATATTTGTTAGTTACATAATTATTTGTTAATATCTGAATTCATTACTTCAATCACTTAGAAGGAAACTAGCCAATTAATATTCTTATAATTGAATAGAAGAACTGGAGGTTTAAATGAAATCTTAAAAATGGCAAGTTTTTATACACACTGAAAACATTTATTTAGCACAAACTATATATCAAAATCATATTATTGTAAGTAAATAAATCCACTTTTAGTATACTTTTGACTGGGAGAGGATAAGGATAGGCTTTCAAGGACATGATTATAGTGACTTGGAATTTAAATAGGTATTTTTATGAACCTGGTCAAATAAGCATTTCCACATTTCCAACTTCCTCTTTTCAATTCACAATTTTAGAATCAGTCTTCAAAGGTTGTGGCACTAATGAATACAAATACATTACTGGAAAAATCAAATCATTTTTTGATCATACAGAACACAAATACAATGCTCCATCACAGGAGAGAGAAGTGTTTTCAGGTCTGTCAACATACAAGGAGTGATGAGGAGTATGAGGACAATTTTTCTCCTCTACCGTGAATCAGTTGACAACCTGCTGTAGGTGTTTATTCAACCAACGTCTTGGTTCTCTAAGTTAAAATGTCAACCAAGTGCTTGTTTGTGCTTCAGTATCTTCTATGTGGAAGGTTAATGTTCATTACCTCTCACTAAGTGTTGATGCAGGTATCCCTTTGATTGAAGTCATCTAATGTGCTTTTCAAGTGTTCTTTTGGGAAAACTGTCCATTGAGTAAGGATGACAACCAATAAGAGCATCACATCTATTCTGGTCAGTCTCGTATCCACGTTACCCAAGCTGGTGCTCTTCAACTGGCATGTGGTAATGATGCACAACAGAGATTAGATGCGGTGCAGGTAGAGCTAGATTACATATTTGCCAGGGCTATGCCAGCTTTCAACTTGAAATACACTGAAAGAATTGGATCCTTAGACCTTGAGGTTTTTTGTGGGTTCTTGTGTTTCAGTGGCTTCCTTCCTCCATATTTGACCTTCTGTCTCAAGAGGTAAACCACAGTTAATAATTAGCAAAGACCAATAAAGATTACTTAAATAAAGCATTCACAACTTATGTTGTAGGTATCCTTCCTCCAGTATGTCCTTTGATTTTTTTAAAGTCACCATTATTAAATCAAACCCTGTTAGATTATGAAGCACCTGACTTTAGAATTACTGGTTATGTTTTTCACTAAAACAATTAATTGATTGACTCAACAAGCAGCTACCAAAACCAAATAAGTTGACTAATTTTGTCAAATAAGCATTCTGTGTTAACCATGAACCCATTTCCATCTCAGTTTCTCAGGGGAATCTCAACACGCCTTTATATTCCAGCCTCTCTTCAAAGAATGTTTATGACATACAAAAGTTTACTGACCAGTAGCTAGCCAAAAAAATGGCTGTCTAAATCTGGATTTTGCATAAAACTTTGCAGCAAGGATGCTTTCCATAGTGGGTCGTTTTGAGTGAGAAGTAGTTTCACTAAGGTCATTTCAGTTGTCAAATGAAGACACTAAGGACTGACATTGTCAGCCTATCTTTGTTAACCTGATTAAACACCCATCTAAGATTTTACTATCACCTGAGAAATCTATGATCCAACAGGTCTCAAGAGTCCTAAGGTCAACAGTAAAGTGACAAAAGTAAGAGTAGAGGGAAGACTAAGTCTAGATCCCCAAATTTAGGAATGATGAAGGCAAGTGAAACACAGTTCAAGATAGATTTAAGAGATTAAGAGAGAAGCTGACTAGCTAACCAGGCTCAGATGTGGTCAATTGACGAGGTTATGTTAAGCAGAGATGATTCACTATTCTACTGATGCTTCTGAGAGAACTTTTTTGTGTATGCAAATAATCTTAGCATTTGTAAGAACATTTTTGTTGTGGGCTTATACTCAGATAATCCAGGATAAGTCTATTTTCTCCATTGGGAAAAAACTGTTGTGCTACTTAGTTTTATAATCTCATTGAGGCTTTCTTGGTTTATTTTTGTTTGTTTTATTGTTTTGTTGTTATTATGTATAAAAAATGTTTAAAGTCTTGTTAAAGGCAGACAGGAATCCTATGACTTGAGAGAATTTCTTGGGGGAGGAGAGGTTTATGGCAGATGCATTTGACAACAATAATGTAACTTAAGCAGACCCTGTATGGCAGGTGCACATGATAGAAGTAACAATTTAAGAAAGGAAGGTTGCCACGTGGAGGTTGCAGGTGGTGGGGCGGAGCAGGGCGGTGGGGGAAATGTGCTAAGGGAACGTGCTATATAAGCTGTGTGCTTTTTCACAAGTGGTAGTGGTTCATCCAGTCTGCTGCTGCTGGACAGTCTCTGTGTGTAAGTTTCCCTAAATGTATTTTTTTTTTCTTCTACTTGTGTCTCTTCTTTGGCCTCTTGAACTTGGCACCACCGCTGTTGAAGTTAAGAGGGATCTGGCATGATGGGGATAAAAATTCCAATGTATGAATTATAGGGTTTCTTTAAGCCTGTGAGGTGAGGCCCCAAATTATATTCGCTGGTGGGCTCTTCTATTTGAGAGAAACATAAGTGCCTGATATCCTGGCCCATGCCAGAAACAAACAAACAAGAAAAGGCCACTAAATAATATTGCTTCAAAACTTAAGACTTAGTTACTTACATTAGTTATAGTATAGGCTCTTGCTTTTGCCCTACCTTTACAGTGCTCAGCTTCAGTTTCTTACAGAATGGTCAAATGATATTTATGAAATTTTCTGAATAGCTAGTCATAATCCGAATTCCCTTCATGGGTTAAATAAACAAATTATTTTTGTTGCATTTCATGAAATGTTTCAAAAGAAGTCTGTCTTCTGTGTGAGAATTCCATGTGTCCTTTTCATTTATTCAGAAAACTGGTATTGAATGATCACTAAGCTCTAGGCTTTTTCTCTAGATGCTAGAGGTAAAACAGAAGTAAAATAAATAATCAGAAAAGTACATAAAACATACTTTGGTGAACAAGAACGAAATAGAAAGTATGTAGAAAGTGTAGGGTCTTAAAATTTTTAGAAGATACAGTTCTAAGAGATGCCTCACCTAAGATGACATTTGCATAATGACCTAAAAGAGGTGAGCAAGTAAGCCATTCCAGTAATTGATAAATGATTATTCCAGGAAGTGAGAAGCCCCTCTGAGGTGCAGCTTGCCTGGCTTCTTCAAGGAACAGTAAGAAGTGCAGTGTGTCTGGAGTGAGACAAACAAGAGTAAGAGTAGTAAGGAGATGAAGGAAATGAGATTAAAGAGGTAATGAATATACAGATCAGGTAGAGTTTTACAGATCATTATAAGAGCTTTGAATTTTGCTCTGGTTAAAATAGGAGCCCTTTGAGGGACTGAGTGAAGAACTGACATTATCTGCCTTAGCATTTTAATGGTATAACTCGGGCTGGTGTGTTGGGATATTGTAAAAATGAGGAAGGCATAGATGGAAAAAGGGAAACCAGTCAGAAAATTTTGAAATAATCTTGGTGAGTAATAATGGCAGGACAGTAGCAGTAGTTACTGAGAAGTGGTGGGATGTCTGATAGGTTTGACCTCATGGTCAAAGGGATTTATTGATGCATTAGATGCAGTTGAATTAAAGATTTCCACCTATTTCCTATTTCTTAATTAGCAGAAGAGTTACTCTGAATATGATTGTGTAGCTAAACTCTATCAACACTAATTTTCTATCAGATTTTACTGTTACCTTTAAATATGCTATTGAAACTCTGGGAAATTAGCATATGTTCATCAAAAACTCAGTCCTAATACCAGCAAACCTGCATTGTTTAAAAAAGTGGTATTAAAGAAGTTTATTTTAAATCTAGAATCTTATTTTTCACCTAGACTCTTATTTTTCTGACTATAGAAAATGGATGTGGAAGGAACTGGCTCAGTAATCACTATCTAGTCACTAAGAGAATGTGTGATTGTTTGGCTCTTGGGGTTGGTCAAGGAGCCAATGAGGCCAAAGTCACAGGTGCACTCTTTGTATAAGCTTATGAACTTTGTGTTTTCTCCTCCAGAGAATCTGTTTCTGATCTCTCACATTCAACTCAAAAAAAACATTACCTTGCTCATGAGGGTAACCTGCAAAACAGTATGGAGAGGTCAGTCTAGATCCATCATCATTTCTAGAAACACAATTCACACCACTTCCTTTACTTACAACAATAAAAGTAAATGACATGTCCCCATATTTAGACAATACATTATGACTAAGGAAATAACGAATACAAATGTTCTGCAGAATGTTTTTTTTTGTGAAGTATACATATGACTTAAAATATTTTTATAAGAAAATTTCTATTTTATGAATTTATTAAAAGTATAGAAAATAGCTTTCAATAACTAATGCAAAGCTGTAAAATAATCATGACTCTTACTGAACTTACTTATTTTTCTATTTTATTCCAGAACCTACAGATAGACCACCTATACTATTAATCACAAATTTTGAAACAATTGAAATTTTCTATCTTAATGGAAGTAAAATGGCAACTCTAAGCTCAGTCAATGGAAATGAAATTCATGCTCTGGATTTTATTTATAATGAAGACATGATTTGTTGGATTGAATCAAGAGAATCTTCAAATCAACTCAAATGTATCCAGGTAACAAAAGCAGGAGGATTAACAGATGAATGGACAATCAATATTCTTCATTCCTTCCACAGTAAGTGTTTCAATTAAATATTATATGCCACCCTTTACTGATTTTATTTACAGACCCGTAGGCTGGATTCTCAAATTTCTAGCATAGCTCATGGCTGTTGGAAAGCTGTATGTGCAAATACGATGAACTTGAATTACTGTATCCACTACATGTTTTGCGTATGCAAACACATACACATACACTTTCTCTATTTAGGTAAGTTGTAAATTGCAGAGTTAATTGTAGTTCTTTCTTTAAGGCTTTTTATAGTGTCACCTAACTGGGAATTTTGATTTTTTTTTTTTTTTTTCTCACTGAGTGGTAATTCACAATGTGATAGTGAAGGTGGGATTAAAAAAAAAAAGGGGGACAGAGTTGATAATTATAAGTGCATTGACTGTAGTTAAAAAAATATCTCAAATAATTAGGTTTATGCTAATTGGGAGTAACTACCTGTTAACTCTCTTTAAAGCAAATCAATTTTTATACGTCCTCTTCCAATAAACTTGTGATTTGTGATTCACTTTGACTTCTCATGTCAGAAACTTGACAGACTAACCGTCCTTCTCTTCCTGCATATTACCATAAACTGAAATCTCATTGTCACACGCACACACACACACACACACACACGGAGATGCACACATATTCTCTCTCTCCTTCTCTCTCCCTGCTTCCACATAGAAGTATAAAAATTGCTTTGTGTATGCTCAGGGAAACCATAAGCATGAAAATTTTAATATGTATCCATTTAATTTATGATTTACAGAAAGTGTTTCTTACAAATTCAGCTAAGATAAAAATCTAGAAAAATGAAGAGAAGCTGGGCACAGTGGCTCATGCCTGTAATCCCAGCACTTTGGAAGGCCGAGTTAGGTGGATCACCTGAGGTTAGGAGTTCAAGACCAGGCTGGCCAACATGGTGAAACCCTGTCTCTACTAAAAATACAAAATTAGTCGGGTGTGCTAGTGCATGCCCTTAATCCCAGCTACCTGGGAGGCTGAGACAGGAGGATCGCTTGAACTCAGCAGCTGGAGGTTGCAGTGAGCCGAGATTGTGACATTGCACTCCAACCTGTGTGGCAAGAGCAAAACTATGTCTTAAAAAAAAAAAAAAAGAAATGAAGAGAAATGTGTACAATCAAGTTAAGTGGAAAAGAAGAATGCTGTGATAGAATAAAGGTGATTTTCAAATTTAGAATATTTGGTCTAGTTTCAATAATAAAGCTTTTCATATACAATTAAATGAACTGGTTATTAATCCTTGTATAAAGAAATAATACTATGTAATGTTTGATCATTGTAATTAGATTAAATGAGTCAATGGCAAATTGTGAAAAATAGGACATACAGGTATAATTTTATATACTTAAATGAACAAAGTGTTTAACAAATATTGTCGAACATTTTGAAGATCCTCTTAATATAAATGAAGCAATTGATGAAGTTATTTATTGTGAAAAAAGATCAAAATTATAACGAAAGCAGTGAATATTTCAAGAACTCTATAGAGAAATGGTCATTCATATTAAATAATAATACATATAATAAAGGATGGCACAAGGCAGATAATCCTTATTATGTAATTTATGTTATTATGTGAGTAATAAGGATTATCTGCCTTCTGATGCAAGTATTTCAGACATTGGCTTAGGCAGCAGCTGGAAACTGAACACAAGGCCCCAGTCCTTGCTACATTAGTGATTACCTCAACTAACCCAAATGTATTTTCCCCAGTGAATGGAATACTGAATAGTCAAATAGCTCAAATATTCACTAAGTTGCCCAGTAGAGTTATTTTCTAAGCATACTTAAGAACTTTTTATCTACACTTCATATGCCCTAATAATGGTAGTCTTCTCTTCTTTAATATATGTTTTAAAAACAAATATTTTTAAAAATAAATCTAAGGAAGGTCAAGCAATTGCATATTGAATATTTGTAGAAAATAAGTATAACTTAGATTAAATTTGATTTATTAAGCAATTCAGCAAACCTAGAAACATATATTTTGTTGTTGTTGTAGCTAGGGAATTCAGTGAAATGCCAAATAGAGTATTCATTTTGAATAATAAAAATTCACTGAAAATATTTTAATCTGAGTAAATAATCTGTGATGAGGTTAAGTTTAAGCATGCAATTACATAGTCATGTTAGAAAAAAGTGATTAAATATGTGGAAGTAATTTCATGACTGGACTGGGGTAGGGGTGTGAGCAGGACTGAGCTTCTCTGTCATTGCTTGTAAGCCACGCATTTTATCAACATGTCACAGAAGAGCTGCCATTGAATACGGTGGGCTCTGTGTTCACTATGACAGTTTGTGATATGATAATGAAGTTTGAATAGTCTTTGCATCTATAATTACATAAAATCTTTGTCATACCGTATAAGCAAAAATAATGAACTGATGGAAGTCAGCCTGAATACCTGTCACTTTTATCCACTGTTCCAGAGATTCTCTTTAGTTCCTCCCACCCCCATTATATGTAGGTGCTTTTCTCTTAACTCACCTGAAGAGAACATGCTTTTTTGAGAAAATATAAACATTTTAGTTTTCAAAGGATTATTATGAGAAGAAAATCAAACATTGCAGGTCAAACTAACTTGCAGTTAACACTTCCATAATATAGTAGTAAATATTTTATTGCAATATTTTAAAAATTGCACATCTCATCTCGTTGGATACCCACTGCATCTCTGTGTAGTAAGCAGAAGAGATATGCCCTTCCTGTTTTATAATAGATGGCATTTTTATTCAAAGTTCAGATGTATTAGGCAAACCTGGATGGCTAAAAAAAATGCAGAAGTGGGATATCTAAGCCCTGTTTTTTGTAAAAGACACTAGAAAAACAAATCTACCTTAAATGACATATTTTAACTGTGTTGTATATGCTGAAAGACTATCTGCAACCGGGAGATATTATTCTTTTGTTTTTATGGGAAAATTGAGACTGAGTAGTTAGATAATTGTACACAGCATAATTAGGTATGTTTCACTTGGGTCAGACTTTATAGCTTTTTCTAAATACCACGCTGCGCTTAGGTCTCAACTTTTTCACGTTAGCAAAGCAAAAATGATTAGGTCTACTAATATTACTAATGTTGGCTTGCAAAGACAGGTCCTCTAAGTGGGAGAGAGTTGTATGAATCTTGGAAGGGAGGTGGAAAAAGTGGATTGTAGAAGTCTATAGCATTGAAAAGGCCGACCCAATGATTCTGATGTGGCCTCCTTAAAAGTCTTACGTTTAACATTGCACATCATTCCTAAGCAATATTGTGAGAGAATCAAGATGAATGATAATAATATGCTCAATAAATTGTATTAATGAACCTTGGAGGAAATGATAGAAATTAAATTTCCTATTGAATTGTATTTTTTTATAACAATAACTAATATTTATTTTTTAGCCTGAAAGTTGCAGACTTTGGGGATAATTTTGGAGTTAGATGTCTTCTAAGCAAAACTTGTTTTTAAGAAAAGTATTCATACAAAGCACATTTGTAGCAGCTGATTGTTTCCCAAAATTTTTCTTGGAGAGTACTGTGGTAGGGACACAGATACCCAAAATAACAAAAATTATGGGATTTACAAAAGTGTTGAATTCAATCTGTTTCCTCAGGACAAAGTGGATAGAGATGATTGAGATAAGAATATTTTCTGAGTTAATCTCTTATTAAGGAGGATGATTCAGAGCCATATAGTCATCCCCCAGCTGGACAGTAAACACTTTCATTGTCTTTTTATGGGTAAATTCTTCAATACTCTGAAAAATTCAAGGATCACTTTTAAGATTCTAACATGGATTTAGCCAGCTTCTCTTGAGCCACTCATGGGCTCAACTCCAATCCAGTAGAGTATACCTAGCTAAAAATAAAGTAACTGCTTATTCTTCATGGACTTAGCTTCTGAATTAACCCCTTTCACAGACTTTTATATTTTTCCTTAGCTTGTTTTAATATCAAACTTAAATCATGTTCTATTTGAACCTCTAACTAGAGCTACTAAATTAAGTCCTTATTGGATAATTTTTGAATTCTGACTTTTTTTTATCTTTAATTTTATTTCAATTTCTGGGATACATGCACAGGATGTGCAGGTTTGTGACATAGGAAAACGTGTGGTTTGCTGCACGTATCAACCCATTATCTAAGCATTAAGCCCAACATTCATTATTTCCCCTGATGCTCTCCCTTCCCCACCCCACCCCCACAACAGTCCCAGTATGTGTTGTTCCCCTCCCTGTGTCCATGTTTTCTCATCGTTCAGCTCCCACTTGAAAATGAGAACATGGTTTTCTTAGTTTTCTGTTCCTGTGTTAATTTGCTAAGGATAATAGCTTCCAGCTCCATCCATGTCCCTGCGAAGAAAATAATCTTGGTTCTTTTTATGGCTGCATAGTATTCCATGGTATATATGTACCATTTTCTTTATCCAGTCTATCATTAATGGGTACTTGGGTTGATTCCATGTCTTTGCTATTGTGAATAGTGCTGAAATGAACATACACGTGCATATATCTCTACAATAGAATGATTTATATTTTGGGGGGTATATACCCAGTAATGGGATTGTTGGGTCAAATGGTATTTCTGGTTCTAGGTCTTTGAGGAATTGCCACTCTGTCTTTCACAATGGTTGAACCAATTTGTAACATGTGACTAACATGTAAAAGCATTCTTATCTCTTGACAGTCTCACCAGCATCTGTTGTTTCTTGACTTTTGATAATCACTATTCTGATTGGCGTGAGATGGTATCTCCTCATGGTTTTGATTTGGATTTCTCTCATCAGTGATGTTGAGCTTTTTTCCATGTTTGTTGGCAATATAAATGTCATCTTTTGAGGTATCTCTTCATGTCCTTTGCCCACTTTTTAATTTGTGTGTGTGTGGGCATGCACATGTGTGAATTTGTTTAAGTTTCTTGTAGATTCTGGATATTGGACCTTTGTCAGATGGATAGATTACAAAAATTTTCTTCCATTCTGTAGGATGTCTGTTTGCTCTAATGATGGTTTCTTTTGTGTGCAGAAGCTGTTTAGTTTAATTAGATCTGATTTGTCAATTTTCGCTTTTGTTGCTATTGTTTTCAGTGATTTTGTCAGGAAATCTTGGCCTGTGCCTATGTCCTGAGTGGTATTGTCTGGATTTTCTCCCAGAGTTTTTATAGTTTTGAGTTTTACATTTAAATCTTTAATCCATGTTGAGTTAATTTTTGTATAAGATGTAAGGAAGGAGTCCAGTTTCAATTTTCTGCATGTGGCTAGCCAGTTTTCCCAGCACCATTTATTAAATAGGGAGTCATTTCCCCATTGCTTGTTTATGTCAGGTTTGTCAAAGATCTAATGGTTGTAGATGTGCGGTCTTATTTCTGAGTTCTCTGTTCTGTTCCACTGGTCTGTGTCTGTTTTTGTACTAGTACCATGTACCAGTTTTGGTTACTGTAGTCTTCTAGTATAGTTTCAAGTCAGCTAGTGCGATGCCTTCAGCCTTGTTCTTTTTCTTAGGATTGGCTTCGTTATACAGGCTCTTTTTGGATTTCATATGAATTTTAAAATAGTTTTTTCTAATTCACTGATGAATGTCAATGGTAGTTTAATGGGAATAGCATGGAATCTATAAACTGCTTTGGGCAGTATGGCCATTTTCATGATATTGATTATTCTTATCCATGAGCACAAAATGTTTTTCTGTTCATGTCCTCTTTCTTTCTTTGATCAGTTGTTTGTAGTTCTTGAAGAGGTCCTTCACTTCCCTTATTAGCTGTATTCCTAGGCATTTTATTCTTTCTGTAGCAATTGTGAATGGGAGTTGATTCATGATTTGGCTCTCTACTTGCATAATGTTGGTGTATAGGAATACTAGTGATTTTTTGCAATGGATTTTGTATCCTGAGACTTTGCTGGAGTAGCTTATCAGCTTTAGAAGCTGTTAGGATGAGACAATGGGGTTTTCTAGATACAGGATCTTGTCATCTGCAAACAAAGACAATTTGACTTCCTCTCTTCCTATTTGAATCCCCTTTATTTCTTCCTCTTGCCTGATTGCCATGGCCAGAACATCCAATACTATGTTGAATAGGAGTGGTGAGAGAGGGCATGCTTGTCTTGTGCTGGTTTTCAAGGGGAATACTTCCAGCTTTTGCACATTCAGTGTGATATTGACTGTGGTTTTGTCATATATGGCTCTTATTATTTTAAGGTATGTTCTTTCAATTACTAGTTTATTGAGGGTTTTTACCATGAAGGAATGTTGAATTTTATCAAAGGCCTTTTCTGCATCTATTGAGATAATCATGTGGTTTTTGCCTTCAGTTCTGTTTATATGATGAATTAGGTTTGTTGATTTGCATATGTTGAACTAGCCTTGCATTCCAGGAATGAAGCCAACTTGATTGTGGTAGATAAGCTTTTGGATGTGCTGCTGGTTTTGGTTTGCCAGTAATTTTTTGAGGACTTTTTGCATTGACATTCATTGCAGATATGGCCTAAAGTTTTCTCTTTTTTTGATAATAGCTCTGTTAGGTTTTGTTATCTGGATAATGCTAATCACATAAAATGAGTTAGGGAGGAATGCCTCCTTCTCAGTTGCTTGGAATAGTTTCAGAAGAAAAGGTACCAGCTCCTCTGCACCTCTGGTAGAATTCAGCTGTAAATCCATCTGGTCCTGGGGTTTTTTGATTGGTAGGCTATTTATTACTGCCTCAGTTTCAGAATTCGTTATTCAGGGATTCAGCTTCTTTCTGATTCATTCTTGGGAGGGTGTATGTGTCCAGGAATTTGTCAGTTTCTTCAACGGACAGATTCTTTTGTTGATTCTTTCTAGTTTATTTGCATAGAGGCATTGATAGTATTCTCTGATGGTTGTTTGTATTTCTGTAAGATCAGTGGTTATATCCCCTTTATTATTTTGTATTGTGTCTATTTGAATATTCTCTTTTCTTCTTTATTAGTCTAGTTAGCTATCTATTTTATTGATTTTTTCCCTCCCAAGGGTTTTTCATGTCCATTTCCTTCAGTTCCAGTCTGATCTGGGTTATTTCTTGTCTTTTGCTAGCATTGGGGTTTGTTTGCTCTTGGTTCTCTAGTTCTTCTAATTGTGATGTTAGGGTGTCAATTTGAGATCTTTCTAATTTTTTGATGTGGGCACTTAGTGCTATAAATTTCACTCTTAAAACTGCTTTGGCTGCATCCCAGAGATTTTGGTATGTTGTCTTTTTGTTCTCATTGGTTTCAAAGAACTTCTTGATTTCTGCCTTAATTTCATTATTTACCCAGGAGTCATTCAGGAGCAGGTTGTTCAAGTTCTATGTAGTTGTGTGACTTTTCAGTGAGTTTATTAACCTTGCATTATAATTTGATTGTGCTATGGTCTGAGAGACAGTTTGTAATGATTTCAGTTATTTTGCATTATTTGAGGAGTGTTTTACTCCCAATTATATGATCAATTTTAGAGCAAGTGCCATGTGTTGCTGAGAAAAAATGTATATTCTGTTTTGGGTTTGGAGAGTTCTGTAGATATCTATCAAGGCCATTTGATCCAAAGCTGAGTTCAAGTCCTGAATATCTTTGCTAATTCTTTTATCTCAATAATCTAATATTGACAGTGGGGTGTTAAAGTCTCCCACTATCATTGTGTGGGAGTCTAAGACTCTTTGTAAGTCTCTAATAACTTGTTTTATGAAACTGGGTGCTCCTGTATTGGATGCATATATAGTTCGGATAGTTAGTTCTTCTTGTTGAATTGAACCCTTTCCCATTATGTAATGCCCTTTCTTTTTTTTTTTTTTTTTAATCTTTGTTGGCTTAAAGTCTGTTTTGTCAGAAACTAGGATTGCAACCCTTGCTTGGTAAATTTTCCTCCATCCCTTTATTTTGAGCCTACGTGTGACTTTGCATGTGAGATAGGTCTCTTTGCAGCACATCAGTGGGTCTTTTCTTTTTATCTAGCTTGCCATTCTGTATCTTTTAATTGGGGCTTTTGGCCCATTTACTTTTAAGGTTATGTGTGAATTTGATCCTGTCATCATGATGCTAATTGGTTATTTTGCAGACTTGTTAATGTAGTTGCTTCATAGTGTCACTGGTCTGTGTAGTTTTTAGTGGCTGGTAATGAGCTTTTCTTTCCATATTTAATGCTTCGTTCAGGAGGTCTTGCAAGGCAGGCCTGGTGGTAATGAATTCCCTCAGCATTTGCTTGTCTGAAAAGGATTTTATTTCCCCTTTCCTTATGAAGCTTAGTATGGCTGATACTGAAATTTTTGATTGGAAATTGTTTTTTTAAAAAATTTTGAATATTGGCTCCCAATCTCTTCCAGCTTGTAGGGATTCCACTGAGAGGTCTGCTGTTAGTCTCATGGACTTCCCTTAGTAGGTGACCTGGCCTTTCTCTCTGGCTGCTGTTAACATTTTTTCTTTTCTTTTCTTCTTCTTTTTTTTTTTTTTTTCCCCCAATCTTGGAGAATCTGATGATTATGTGTCTTGGAGCTGATCTTCTCATAATCTTACTGGGGTTCTCTGGATTTGAATGTTGGCCTCTCTTGCTAGGATGAGGAAGTTCTCCTGGATATTGTGAAGTATGATTTCCAACTTAGTTCCATTCTCCCTGTCTCTTTCAGGTACCCCATCAGTCGTAGGTCCTGTGTTTTTACATAATCCTATAGTTCTCAGGTTTTGTTTGTCCTTTTTATTATTTTTTATCTAACCTTGTCTGGTCTGTGCTATTTCATTAAGATAGTCTTCATGCTCTGAGATCCTTTCCTCCACCTTGGTCTATTTGTTTGTTGATACTTGTGGTTGCATTGTGAAGTTCTCATCTTGTGTTTTTCAGCTCCTTGAGGTCATTTATGTTCCTGTCTAAACTGGTTATTCTGGTTAACAGCTGCTGTAATGTTTTATCATGATTCTTATCTTCTTGAATTGGTTTAGAACAGACTCCTTTAGCTCAGCAAAGTTCATTATTCACCTTCTGAAGTCTAATTCTGTCAAGTCATTCATCTCGGCCCAAGCCTAGTCCAGTGTCCTTGCTGGAGAGGTGTTTGGAGGAGAAGAGGCACTCTGACTTTTTAAGTTTTCAGCATTTTTGCATTGATTCTTTCTCATCTTTGTGGGGTTTTCTACTTTTGATCTTTTAAGACTGCTGATGTGGTTTTTGTGGGGTCTTTTGTTGATGTTATTGTTGCTTTCTGTTTGTTTTGCTTTTAGCAATCAGGCCCATCTTCCGTAGGGCTACTGGGGCTAACTGGTAGACCACTGCAGACCCAATTCACTTGGGTCTCTCCTGTAACTGGAGGTATCACCAGTAGAGGCTCCAGAACAGCAAAGATGGCTGTCTGTTCCTTCCTCTGGGAGCTCTATCCCAGAGGGGTACCAAGCTGATGCCAGCCAAAACACTCTGGTATGAGGTGTCTTGTGACCCTTGCTGGGAGGTCTCACCCAGTCAGGCGGCATGTGATCAGAAGCCTGTGTAACAAAGCAACTTGGCTGCCCCTTGGTTGAGCAGGTTTGGCTGCACTGGAGAGAATCTCCCTCATCTGGACTGCCAGCAGGCAGGAAAGACTAGGTCCACTAAATTCAAGACCACAGTCACACCTCCCCCCAGGGTCTCCTTCCCAGGAATATCAGAGTTCTAGCCATAAACCCCTGGCTATAGTTGCAGCAATTCCTGCAGGGAGGCCCTACCCAATGGGAAAGGATGCATCTGATCTCACCTGAAGGAGCAATCTTGCCATGATATGCCACAGCTGTTGTGCTTTGCTGTGGAGGAATTCCTCTCAGTTTAAACTGCCTCATCTCCCCAACACCAGCAGTGGAAAATGGCTGATGAGAGCCTCAGTGATGGTGGCTGCCTCTCCCTCTGGGAACTCAGTTGTCTTAGGCAGTGTCCAGCCTGCTGCCACTGGCCTTGACCCTTTTGGGTTGCACAGCTCTGAGTTTGGGACCCAAGGCCCTGGTGGGGTGGGCTCACAAGGGGATCTCCTGATCCACAGGATGCACAGGATGCACAGATCTGAAGAAAGAGTGTGGTTTCCCAGGCAGGGTAGCATGGTTACTGACCGCCTCCTTTGTCTGGGTGTGAGAGTTCCACTAATCCTGTGTGGCACCTTGGTCACTGCACCACCATGCTTTTCCTTACTCTGCATGGGTCACACTAACTGCCTAGTCTGTCCCAGTGAGAGAACCTGGATAGCTCAGTTGACAGAGCAGGATTCACTTACTGTTTTTGTTCTTCTTAGTGAGAACTGCAGACTGGAGCTGCTTCTAACTGGCCACCTTGGCTCCTCTCCCCTCTGTTTTTTATTGTAGATTTGAGGGGTACATGTGCAGGTTTATGAGGTGGGTATGTTGTGGGATATTAAAGTTTTGATATTAATTGAACCTGTCACCCAAATAGTGAACATAGTACCCAATAGGCAGTTTTTCAATCTTTCCCCCTCACCCCTTCCCTTCTTTTGAAGTCCTCAGTACATACTGTTGCCATGCTTATGTCTCTGTGTACCCACTGTTCAGCTCCCACTTATAAGTGAGAATATATAGTGTTTAGTTTTCTGTTTCTGAAGTAACTCACTTAGGATAATGGCTTCCAGCTGCATACATGTTGCTGCAAAGGACATGATTTCATCCTTTTATGGCTACATAGTGTTCTATTGGGTATACATACCATATTTTCTTTATCCAATCCACAATTGATGGACACCTAGGTTGACTCTATGTCTTTGCGGTTGTGAATAATGCTGTAATGTGTGTACACATGCATGTATCTTTTTGGTGGAATGATTTGTTTTCCTTTGTGTATATGCCTACTAATGGGATCACTAGGTTGAATCTATTTTTAGTTATTTGAGAAATCTCAAAACTGTTTTTAACAGTGGCTGAACTAATATACATTTCCACCAACAGTGTGTGTTTCCTTTTTTTCTGAAATCTCACCAACATCTGTTATTTTGACTTGTTAATAGTAGCCATTCTGATTGGTGTGAGATGGTATCTCATTGTGGTTTTGATCTGCATTTCTCTGACTATGAGTGATGTTGAATATTTTTTCATGTTTTTGGGCCAGGTCTATATCTTCTTTTGCAGTATCTGTTCATGTCCTCTGTTCACTTTTTAATGGAGTTTTGTTTTGTTTTGTTTTGTTTATTAAGTTCTTGAAAGGTTTTGGATATTAGTCTTTCATCAGATGCGTAGTTTGAAAATATCTTCTCCCACTCTGTAAGTTGTCTGTTTACTTTGTTTATAGTTTCTTTTGCTGAGCAGAAGTTCTTTAGTTTAATTAGAGTTCATTGTTAATTTTTGTTTTTGTTGCATTTCTTTTTGAGGACTTAGTCATAAACTCTTTGCTAGGCCAGTGTTCAGAAGAGTATTTCCTATGTTTCCTTCTGGGATTTTTAGTTTGAGGTCTTACATTTAAGTTTTTAATCCATCTTGAGTTAATTTTTGTAAATGATGAGAAGTAGAGGTCAAGTTTCATTTTTCTGCATATGGTTAGCTGGTTTTCTCAGCATCATTTATTGAGTAAGGCTGATACTTCTGTCTTCATCAAGCTTACCTTTTTCCTTTGAGTTAGCAACTGTCTAATAATTACACAGTATTTTGGAACAACATGTATTGAATGGTTATATTGTGCATTTGGAAATCTACATATTTACTTCATTACCATCACACACAATTATAACACATGTATACTGTATATAATTACCAGTATATGTATGAGAAAATGAACCTACAAAACTAGGAGCAAGAAAGTAGAGGGAGGTGCCACACATTTTTAAATCACCAGATCTCGAGAGAATTCACTCACTATTCTGAGGACAGCACCAAGTCATGAGGGATCTACCCCCAGGACCCAAACACCTCAACTAGGACCCACCTCCAACATTGGAGATTGCAATTTAATATGAGATTTGGTAGGGACATACATTCAAACTGTATCATTCCTCTCCTGGTCTCAAATCTCATGTTCTTCTCACATTGCAAAATACAATTATGACTTCCCAACAATCCCCGAAGTCTGACCTCATTCCAGCATCAAATCAATTAAAAGTCCCAAGTCTAAGGTCTCATCTGAGACAAGGCAAATCCCTTCCACTTATAAGCCTGTAAAATCAAACAAGTTATTTACTTCCAAGATACAATGGAGGTATATGCATAGTACCTATAATGGAATCAGGATGAGTAAACATTCCCATTCCATAAAAGAGAAACTGACCAAAAGAAAGGGGCCACATGTCCCTATAAGCTTGAAATCCAACAGGGAAATTATCAAATATTAAAGATCTAAAATAATCTTTTTTGACTTCATGTCTTACAGCTAGGGCACACTGGTGTAAGGGGTAGGCTCCCAAGGCCTTGCACAGCTCTGCCTCTGTAGTTTTGTAGGGTACATCCCCTGTGGCTACTCTCAAAGAATGAGTGCCTGTGGCTTTTCCAGGCATAGGGTGAAAGCTGCCAGTGGCTCTATCATTCTGGGGTCTGAGGGATAATGGCCTCCTTCCCCCAGCTTCACTATGCAATGCCCCAGTGGGAACTCTGAGTGGAGGCTCCAACCCCATATTTCCCCTCTGCCCTTACTTAATTGAAGTTCTCTCTGTAGCCTCCACTTCTGCATCAGGCTTCTGCATGAGCAACCACACTTTCCAATACATCGTCTGAAATCTAGGCAGAGGCTGACAAACTTTCACCACTCTTATACTCTGTGCAAGTGTGGGCATAACAGCACATGGAAGCTGCCAAGGTTTATGACTTACATTCTCCAAAGTGGTAGTTCGAGGTGTATCTGGAACCTTTGAACCCTGGCTGGTGCTATAGTGGCTGGGATGTGAGAAGCAGTGCCCTGAGGCTGTGCAGAGCAGCAGAGCCCTGGTCCTGGTCCCTGGACCATTCTTCCTTCCTATGTCTCTAGGCCTGTGATGAAAGGGCCACCACAAAAGCCTCTGAAATGCCTTTGAGACATTTTTCACCTTGTCTTGGTTATTATCACTTGGCTCCTTTATGGTTATGTAATTTTCTCTAGCAGTATTTCTCTAGTATTTCTCAGCAGACTGCTTGAATTCCTCTCTAGAAAAAGCTTCTTCTAAGTTGATTCCCTGAATAGACCAATAACAGGCTCTGAAATTGAGGCAATAATTAATAGCCTACCAACCAAAAAAAGTCCAGGACCAGACAGATTCACAACCGAATTCTACCAGAGGTACAAGGAGGAGCTGGTACCATTTCTTCTGAAACTATTCCAATCAATAGAATCCTCCCTAACTCATTTTATGAGGCCAGCATCATCCTGATACCAAAACCTGGCAGAGACACAACAAAAAAAGAGAATTTTAGACCAATATCCCTGATGAACATCTATGCAAAAACCCTCAACAAAATACTGGCAAACTGAATCCAGCAGTACATCAAAAAGCTTATCCACCATGATAAAGTGGGCTTCATACCTGGGATGCAAGGCTGGTTCAACATATACAAATCAATAAATGTAATCCAGTATATAAACAGAGCCAAAGACAAAATCCACATGATTATCTCAATAGATGCCGAAAAGGACTTTGACAAAATTCAACAGCCCTTCATGATAAAAACTATCAATAAATTCTGTATTGATGGGATGTATCTCAAAATAATACGAGCTATCTCTGAAAAATCTACAGCCAATATCATACTGAATGGGCAAAAACTGAAAGCATTCCCCTTGAAAACTGGCACAAGACAGGGATGCCCTTTCTCACCACTCTTATTCAACATAGTGTTGGAAGTTCTAGCCAGGGCAATCAGGCAAGAGAAAGAAATAAAGTGTATTCAATTAGGAAAAGAGAAAGTCAAATTATCCCTGTTTGCAGATGACATGATTGTATATTTGGAAAACCCCATCGTCTCAGCCCAAAATCTCCTTAAGCTGATAAGCAACTTCACCAAAGTCTCAGGATACAAAATCAATGTTCTAAATCACAAGTGTTCTTATATACCAGTATCAGACAAACAGAGAGCCAAATCATGAATGAACTTCCATTCACAATTGCTTCAAAGAGAATAAAATAACTAGGAATGTAACTTACAAGGAATGTGAAGGATCTCTTCAAGAAGAACTACAAACCACTGCTTAATGAAATAAAAGACACAAACACATGGAAGAACATACCATGCTCATAGATAGGAAAAATCAATATCGTGAAAATGGCCATACTGCCCAAGGTAATTTATAGATTCAATGCCATCCCCATTAAGCTACCAATGACTTTCTTCACAGGATTGGGAAAAAAAAAAATTCTTTAAATTTCGTATGGAACCAAAAAAGAGCCTGCATTGCCAAGACAATCCTAAGCCAGAAGAACAAAGCTGGAGGCATCACGATACCTGACTTCAAACTGTACTACAAGGCTACAGTAACCAAAACAGCATGGTACTGGTACCAAAACAGAGATATAGACCAGTGGAACAGAACAGAGCCCTCAGAAATAATACCACACATCTACAACCATCTGATCTTTGACAACCTTACAAAAACAAGAAACAAAATCTCTTTAATAAATGGTGCTGGGAAAACTGGCTAGTCATAAGTAGAAAGCTGAAACTGTATCCCTTCCTTACACCTTATACAAAAATTAATTCAAGATGGATTAGAGACTTAAATGTTAGACCTAAAAACATAAAAATCCTAGAAGAAAACCTAGGCAATACCATTCAGGACATAGGCATGGGCAATGACTTCATGTTTAAAACACTAAAAGCAATGACAACAAAAGCCAAAATTGACAAATGGTATCTAATTAAACTAAAGAGCTTCTGCACGGCGAAAGAAACTACCGTCAGAGTGAACAGGCAACCTACAGAATGGGAGAAAATTTTTACAATCTACTCATCAGACAAAGGGCTAATATCCAGAAACTACAAAGAACTTAAACAAATTTACAAGAAAAAAACAACCCCATCAAAAAGTGGGCAAAGAATATGAACAGACACTTCTCAAAAGAAGACATATATGCAGCCAACAGATTCATGAAAAAATACTCATCATCACTGGCCATCAGAGAAATGCAAATCAAAACCACAATGAGATACCATCTCACACCAGTTAGAATGGTGATCATTAAAAAGTCAGGAAACAACAGGTGCTGGAGAGGATGTGGAGAAATAGGAACACTTTTACACTGTTGGTGGGACTGTAAACTAGTTCAACCCTTGTGGAAGACAGTGTGGTGGTTCCTCAAGGATTTGACCCAGCCATCCATTACTGGGTATATACCAAAAGGATTAAAAATCATGCTGCTATAAAGACACATGCACACATATATTTATTGTGGCACTATGCACAATAGCAAAGACTTGGAACCAACCCAAATGCCCATCAATGACAGACTGGATTAAGAAAATGTGGCATATATACACCATGGAATACTATACAGCCATAAAAAAAGATGAGTTCATGTCCTTTGTAAGGACATGGATGCAACTGGAAACCATCATTCTCAGCAAACTATTGCAAGGACAGAAAACCGAGCACTGCATGTTCTCACTCATAGGTGGGAATTAAACAATGAGAACACTTGGACACAGGAAGGGGAACATGATACACCAGGGCCTGTTGTGGGGTGGGGGATGGGGAGGGATAGCGTGAGGAGATATACCTAATATAAATGACGAGTTAATGGGTGCAGCACACCAACATGGCACATGTATACGTATGTAGCCTGCACGTTGTGCACATGTACCCTAGAACATAAAGTATAATTTTAAAAAAGGAGAAAAATAGAGAAAGCTGCTTCTTTCTCTGTCACATGGCCAAGCTGCAAACTTTCCAAACTTTTACACTCTGCTTCCTGTTTAAATATAAATTCCAACTTTAACTCATTTCTCTGCTCCCACATCTGAGTCTTGGTTTCAGAAGCAGCCAGGACCCATCTTGAACGCTTTGCTGCTTAGAAATTTCTTTCACCAGACACCCTAGGCTATCACTCTAAAGTTTAAATTTCCACAGATCCATAGGGCCTGAATAGAATGCAGCCAACCTCTTTGCTAAGGCATAACACATGTGACCTTTGCTCTGGTTCCCAATAAGTTCATTTAGATCTGAGACCTCCTCAGCTTGAACTTCACTGTCCATATTAGTATCAACATTTTGTCACAACCATATACCCAGTCCCTGAGAAATTTCAACCCATCCCTCATCTTCTTGTCTTCTTCTGAGCCCTCTAAACTCTTCGAATCTCTTCCTGTTACCCAGTTCCAAAGTCACTTTCACATTTTCTGGTATCTTTATAGCAAGACCCCACTGCTCTGTACCAATTATCTGTATTAGGCTGTTTTTGCATTGCTACAAAGAAATCCCAGAGATTCAGTAACTTATAAAGAAAAGGGGTTTAATTTGCTCATGGTTCTGCAGACTGTACAGGAAGCATAATGCCAGCATCTGCTTCTGGGGAGGTCTCAAGAAGGTTGCAATCATAGCTGTAGGTGGAGGGGGAGGAGCAGGGGTCTTACATGGTAAAGCTGGAGCAAGAGAATGGGGAGAGTTGCTATACACTTTTAAATAACCAGATTTCAAAGGAACTCACTCACTATTGTAAGGACAGCACCAAGCCATGAGGGATCTACCCCCATGACCCAAATATCACCCACCAGGCCCCACCTCCAATACGGGGCATTACAATTTAATGTGAGATTTGGTGGAGACATATATTCAAACTATATAAGCTCTATATCAAATTTATCAAAGTGCCTATCTGTTTTTAGAATGAATTTAGCATAAACGAAGAAGTGTGGCTGAGTGACCGTGCCAAATCATGACCTTAGACATTCAGAAAACTTGTCTGCATCATAGGTAAGATATGGTCTGTGTCTGGATAAAGCTCAAGTGCTAATTTCAGTGTTTGAGACACTGGATCTTCTTAGCGACTACTGGCTTTTATTCAGGCTTGGTCTCTGACTTCCCACGATGCACCTATGAATTTATTTTGGGGTCTAATGCCAATGAACATAGAAACAGCTTAACACAAATCTGTTTAAGTCTCCCCTACCTTTCTACCCACACCAATGCAGTTATAATTAAACAAGATTGGAGTCAAGGTATTTAAAATAGAGGTCAATTAATGTTAGTACAGGATCACTCAGAATGATGCAGACTTTTAACCCTTTTATCCACTTAGTCTGAGTAGAGATTTTCCAGTGAAGGAAGCTCTGCTATTTTATATATAGGTATTTAGATGCATAAAATGTTGTATGCATTAGGAGATACATTTCCAATCCCAATACTATATATTTTATTACTATTAAAACTGATGTCTTTTAGAGTAACAGTTAAAGGATAGGCTCAGGTGTCTGTGGTATCTCTCAGCCTTTGAGAAACTCTGTCAGCTACCTCCAACCTAGAAATGTATGCTTTTCATTCTTCACCAGAGATAAATTATGTTAAACAATTGATTAGTTCTGGTTCCAGTATTCTGTTAGAAAAAGTTTAAGAATTGACCACCTCCTAAATTGAAGTTATGATGATGATCATCCTTAATCATGTAAATTAATGTGATTTTGTAACAAGAATACGGTCAGCCTTCAGCATCCTTTGGCTCCACGTCTTCAAATTAAACCAACCATGGATTAAGCAAACCATCGATCAAAAAAATTTAGGAAAAAAAACAAAACAGTAAAAATAATGCAAGTAAAAACTGATACAGTATAGCAACTATTTTTATAGTATTTACATTGTATTTGGTAGTATAAGTAACCTAGAGATAACTTAAAATATACAGGAGGATGTGCATAGGTTATATGCAAACAAAGTCCTCAGATAATGTGGTGTCATTCAACAATGTTTCATTATAATATTGATGAGAAAAATAAATTGAATCCAGGCTGGCGCCACTGTCTGTGTAGAGTCTGTACATTCTTTCATGTCTGTGTAGGTTTCTTCAGGCACTCCAGTTTCTTCCAATGTCCCAAAGCTGTGCCATTAGTTAACAAGTGTATCTAAATGTTCCCAGTGTGACTGGGGAGCGGGGAGGCGGGGTGGTGTGAGTACACCTTGTGATGAAATAGTGGCCTGTCCAGGGCTGGTTCCTGACTGATGCCCCGAGCTGCTGGGATAGGCTCTGGTTGCCACCAGAAGCCGAATGATTATCTTACTTTGATAAATAATTATCTTGTTTTTATTAATCTTTATTAAATGCATGCATAGCTCATATTTATTTCAGTGTTTAACATTAGAAGTGTTTTGGCTGGTCAAGGGGGCTCATGTCTGTAATCCCAGCAGTGTGGGAAGTGAGGCAAGAAAATCACATTAGCCAGGGTTTCAAGACGAACCCGGGCAACATAACGAGACCTCATTTCTCCAAAAACAATTTAAATTAGCTGAGGATGATGGTGCGCAACTGTAGTCTCAGCTGCTCAGGAGGCTGAGGTGGGACGATCGCTGTAGCCGGGGGTGTTGAGGCTGCAGTGAGCCATGATTGCACCACTGTACTCCAACTTAAAAAACAGAGCGAGATTATCTCAAAAAGCAAAAAGAAGTGTTTTGGGTCTGTATTTAGAAGTTTGGTAATGTTTTCATGACCAGAAATATGCCATAGCAACTTAACTCTTGTTTATGTCAGTTACCCTATGGTAAAAAGGGTTTCATTATACGTCAACATTTGGCTTAAAGTTGTAGTTTCCAAGAATGAATCAGTTACATTAAGCAATGACTTCCTGTACTACACCATTTTATATAAGAGGCTTGACCTTCCTCAGAGTTTGATATTTTGGCTTAGGAGTAGGTCCTGGAATCAATTGCTTGCATATACCTAGAGAACTATATTTTCTTCTTGATCTATATCACCTGCATCTTTCCCCCAGAGAAAGTGAGTTATTTCTGTTTTGTTTTTGTTTTGTTTTGCTATTTAGAATCTAGACTTTTTGGCCAGGTGTGGTGGCTCACGCCTGTAATCTCAGCACTTTGGGAGGCTGAGGCAGACAGATAACAAGGTCAGGAGATCGAGACCATCCTGGTTAACATGGTGAAACCCCGTCTCTACTAAAATACAAAAAAAAAAAAAAAAAAAAAATAGCCTGGCGTGGTGGCAGGAGTCTGTAGTCCTGACTACTCGAGAGACTGAGGCAGGAGAATGGCATGAACCCAGGAGAAGGAGCTTGCGGTGAGCCGAGATGACGTCAATGCACTCCAGCCTAGGTGACAGTGTGAGACTCCATCTCAAAAAAAAGAAAAAAGAATCTAGACTTTTTGATCGATATATCTTGGGAAAAAGTAAATTTTACACAATAATTTTTGCTGCAGTAACTGACTTTATATTATTCCCTAAGAAACTCTGTGAAGAATTCTAAGCACATCTTTTGTAAGGATATTACAACTCCTTATTCTCAGAGATACTTTACTTTTTTAATTAATTGCTATTTTATAAGCAAATACATGTTTTATTAACCTCTTTATACTTCTTAAAAGCTTCTTATCTTCTATTTAGCACATTTATATAGAAACATAAAAATCGCTTTTTGTCCTGTGTTTGTGTGCGTGTGTGTGTGAAGCTAAATAATACAATGCGTTCCTTGTGGTAATTGGAATTTTAGTGAGGAGATCAGGCCGTCCATTGAGAGTCAAAAAGGGACAGTTATAATTAGCAAAGATGTTGATCTGAGGACACATTTCCAGAGAATTTTCAGAGTTTCCTTCCTGATACCATATGCTTAATGTTTCTGGTATTAGAATTAAATTCTTCCTTAATTTTTATATTAATATTAGATTAATTTATTTTGAAATAACTTGTTCTGATTTATGATCTGTACATAGCCACAAAAAGCCATCCTGAATTCTTAGTTTTTATTTTATTTTATTTTTCTGAGATGAAGTCCCTCCCTGTCGCCCAGGCTGGAATGCAATGGCAGAATCTCGGCTCACTGCACCCTCTGTCTCCCGGGTTCAAGCAATTCTTCTGCCTCAGCCACCCAAGTAGCTGGTATTACAGTCGTGCACCACCAGGGCCAGCTAATATTTGTGTTTTTAGTAGAGGTGGGTTTTCGCCATGTTGGCCAGGCTGGTCTCAAACTCCTGACCTCGTGATCCACCCACCTTGGTCACCCGAGGTGCTAGGATTACAGGGATGAGCCACGGTGCAACCCTGAAAGCTTATTTTTGTTTGTTTGTTTGTTTGTTTGTTTATTATTATTATTAAAGGAAAAATGGGCTGGGTGTGGTGTCTCACACCTGTAATCCCAGCACTTTGAGAGGCTGAGGGGGGCGGATCACCTGAGGTCAGGAGTTTGAGACCGGCCTGGCCAACATTGTGAAACCCGGTCTCTACTAAAAATACAAAAATTAGCTAAGCATGGTGGTGGGCTCCTGTAATCCCAGCTACTCAGCAGGGTGAAGCAGGAGAATCGCTTGAACCTGGAAGGCAGAGGTTGCAGTGAGCTGAGATCACGCCAATGTACTCCAGCCTGGGTGACAGAGCGAGATTCCCTCTCAATAAACAAATAAATAATAGGAAAAATGAAAAAAATAAACCTCTTAGCATTCTGTTGTGCTATAAATTTGTCTTTATTATTAGTTCAGTTGTTAGGCTGCAAAGACTATTCGTATTTTTTATTGTCGTTTATCAGTAAGTTTGAAACTTGTCAAAGTAGAAATTAGAGATGCACTAGGCTTCTATTGTATTCTATGCATTTGTTAAACTAGATTTTACACTAGACACGTACTCTTCCAAATTGTGTTTGATGGCATATCAAACTTTTAAATGATTATTCTCAAAATTAGTATTTTTTTGTCCAGAATCACATTTTTGATTGTTTCATTAAAGGATTTTAGTATTTTAAGTAGGAATTTCTTGATGATAACATCACTGTGCCATATACCTGATATAACATGAAATTTATCAGGTTCATTTTATCTACCAATCAGAAACTTGGAAGGTATAATGTTCTTTTTATCATAAGTCATGAAATATATTTGAAACCCATAATGTTTAATTACTGAAACTGATGTTTCTGATAATTAATTTTGTCTTTATGGAAGAAAAAGGAAGTGAAGATAGAAAAGAGAACAGAGAAAAGAGAGAAATTATTACTTTTGTGGCAAGTAGCCTAATAAAATAATTTCTGATATAATGCTTATTTGATGTATTTTTTCTCTTTAAGTATAATTATTGTCATTTTAAATTTTTTATTTTGGACTTTCCTAATGGATTTTTGTCAGGTAACATGGGCATTTTTTTGCTGATATTTCCTGACCTCCATAAGTTTTTAATCTTATAACGATATTTACAAGATATTGGGATATTGGGAAAGTATCATTAAAACTAAAGACAAGGAACAATAGGAACCTAATTAAGCAAGGTCATAAAACGCATGCAGCATTTCAGTTTTTGATTAAGATTCTTGTTTTCTTTTTTTTTTTTTTTTTCCAGGCTGTAACATCTTCTGACTTAGATTTATTTTAACATTGGGCTTTGTATTTGCCCTACCACAGTATTTGGGAGTGAGTTGATATGGTTCTAGTTCTGTCATTAACTAGCTATGTGACTTCACACAACTCACTTTAAAACAAAAACACTCTTTTGTATAATTGCTAGAATCTCAGATATAAACATACTTTCCCCTTCAGTTCCCTTCCACTTACTTTCCTCATAATTTACGGTGTACCTCCCTCTGTTGGTGTCTGTGTGTTTGAGGGCAATATTTGTCTCTTCCCTTACTTTCTCCTTTTCTTTTTTCTTCCTTTTAACTGCTAGCAATAGATGTACCTTCATCCTTTTATACTGCCATTTCTTTATGTTCCTTGGGACACCATTTCTGAAAGATATTTTTGGAAAAATGATTACATAGGCAAATGAGTTTGTGACATTTTGTATGTTATATAACCTTATTGTAGATTATAATGCTATCAGCATGTTGAAAATTGTGAGAATTCCTTCCATAAAGTACCTATTTAACATTGTTTAGCTCTTGTATTAGTCTGTTCTCACACTGTGAATAAAAAGATACCTGAGACCTGGTAATTTATAAAGGAAAGAGATTTAACTGACTCACAGCTCAGCATAGCTGGGGAGACTTAACAGTCACAGCATAAGGGAAAGCAAACACATCCTTCTTCACATGGCAGCAGCAAGAAGTGTCCAGCAAAAGGGGGAAAAGTCCTTTAAAAAAACATCAGATCTCCTGAGAACTCACTCACTCTCATGAGAACAGCATGAGGATAAACACCCTCATGATTCGGCTACCTCCCACGAGGTCCCTCCTATGACAGGTGGGGTTAGAGGAACTACAATTCAATCTGAGATTTGAGTGTAGACACAGAGCCACACTATCAGTTCTAGGTTTGTTGTTTTCTGTGAGTACTGAACACTTTCTTGTTATTGTAGCGCTGTGTCTGTGAATGTGTTTCTGTGTAGATGCTTGTTTCTAAGGATGTGATATGAGTGTGTGTATCTAATACGTATTAGCATCCCACATATTTGGTGTTTTATGTTATGATTTTGATAATATTGTTTTAAAGGCCTCAGGGAGAAGGCCTTCAGATTGTATTCTCCCATCCCTTTTAGATATATTTACTGTATCTGTGGCTAAACCTGTAAGGCCTGCATATACAAGGAGATATGGGACCTTAATCTAGCTTTTCTGGTTGTGGTGCAGTGTGGCAAGGAGTACTCCTCTATGCCAGTAGCCAAGAGATGCAAGAGCCTACTGTAGTCCATGCAGGTCTTTTGATGCTAACAGATGGCCATAGTCATTGGCACTACCAATGCTGCAACGGTCTCATCAAGGTGAATGTTTGGACCCGAAGATGATTGACTCATGTACTTTGCAACACAAATTACTGGAACCTGTTCTGCTTCTGGGCCAGGAGCAGTTTGCAGGTGTGGACATCATGTCTGTGTGAAGGATGGTGGTCATGAGGCCCAGTTTTATGCTACCCATCAGTCCATCTCCAAATCCCTGGTGTCCCATTACCAGAAATATATGGATAAAGCTTTCAAGAAGGTAAAAGACATTCTCAGTCAGTATAATCAGATACTGCTGGTAGCTGATGTATTTCCAGAACTGAATGATAGAGAAAGTCCTATATATACTACTTCCCAACTATGAGTCTAATTTTCTAACCTTTAAATAAATCTGTTTTAAATCATGCTTCTCACGCCAGACACAGTGGCTCACACCTGTAATCCTAGCACTTTGGGAGACCGAGGTGGGTGGATCAACTGAGGTCAGAAGTTCAAGATTGGCCTGGTCAACATGGTGAAACCCCATCTTTACTAAATAAACAAAAATAAGCCAGGCGTGGTGGCGGGTGCCTGTAATCTCAGCTACTCAGGAAGCTGAGGCGGGAGAATCGCTTGAACCCAGAAAGCAGAAGTTGCAGTGAGCTGAGATTGCACCACTGAGCTCCAGCCTAGGCAACAAGAGCGAAACTTCATCTCAAAAACAAAACAAACAAAAACAAAAACATGCTCCCCAAATGTGCTAGAGGATAGTGTTAGTCTTAGATGCTTCATACACACAAAATATTATTTCCATAACTAAAGAAGCTTCTATTTTAGATTTTTATGTTGTTGGTAAATAACCATTTTGCTTACGAAAAACAAAATAACAGCAACAAAGAAACCTTTATAGAATTCCGTTGTGATTTGATACAATATTTCAGCTTATGTGAACCCCTGAGAATAATTCATTGCCATATGAAATACCTCACTTGGCCTTAAGGCTTAGTTTGGCATTTTACATTGTTTGAAAATATATGGGTACTTTGTTTGGAGTTGTGAGAGGTAGACAAAATAAAAATAATTATAAAGTCTAATTTGTCTTTATAGAATATTGTGTCTGAGAGAATAATTTTTCTAACTCGGTATATCAGTCTAGGTTATGTGCAAGGAACAGAAACCTCACCACTTAAGTCAGGAAGTGCTTTAATACATCATGCTCTCAAAATTGTTAAATGAGATACGGGAGAGAATTCTAGAATGTGCCTTTGGAAATGATACCCAGAACAACATAAAATTTAGGGACTCCTATTTTGTAGTCTTTACCAGAATTGTGCTGAAATCAGGAACCCACTACTACTGCTTCGGATGACTGAATACTCTGGAAATCTGAAATTGTACACCCACAGCTGCAATCCAAGAATTAGAAAGGCTTGTGCTGAAGCCATGACATTATTGTTGTGACACACACTACTTCTTGTCACCCAGGAAGCTGGATGATGGACTCTGAAACACAACTCCAAGTAAATGTCTTATTACTAACCATCATGCTTGCCAGCTGAAAAAGTTAAAATTGTCAGCAAGATAGCCTCACTCTCACTTCTGCTTGCAAATTTCCAAATGCACTTTGATTCGCACACAGAACCTTAGTTTCAAGTGTGTGTGGAAAAGATAGTTTTAAGCTTTCCAATCACCTCAGATGGACAGAGGATAGAATGAGGCTGAAAGAGCCAATTCAGGGTACCCACTACAATTGTTTTTGGTGTTCTTTGTCCAGAAATAGTAGCAATTCTTTCTTAATAGAAATTCCTTATCCTGGGTACTTATGAGGACAGTAAAACCAGCATAGGAAATGGTTGTTACTATGTTTTGTCCTCTTTGGGGAATCTTAAAAATAGTTTTCTTGGTGATCTGGCTTCAGGGTGTGTGTGTGTGTGTGTGTGTAAATAGTTTACTTCCTCACCTCACATTATTTTTATTCACAGTTATGTCATAATATGGTTTTGACAGTTCCGTATCTTTCCTTCGCATCACCAGCTTGCTTAAAGAAAAGACTCCCATATTTTCTCCACGGTGCCTCATTAGGCCCAGTCTATTGTTTGCTCCTCTCAAGTGATTTCAGAAACTCGTCAAGTATTTCATCTTCTTTCATGGCTATCAAAGAAAGGGTCACTTCTGGCAGGAAGAAAGATGGCATCATTGAATTCTACTGACATACAAATGCAGGCTTTTAAAATAAATGAACTTTTTCTTGTTTGTCTTTTGTTATCTCAAAGGGAGATATTTAGTTGTCTCCAAATTTCTGAACAGAAACCATTTTTAGTTAAATGTTTTTCAAAGACATTTGAAAAATAAGGCTTTGCTTTAGCCTTTTCTCTGTATCAGATGCAAGTTTTACTCTGTCTTTCATCTTTGAGTAGTTGATTTGCAAGAAGAATATACAATTGAGTAAATTAGAACTATCGTCGTTCTCTCCACAAAGATTTTGGACTGAAAGGAGTGCATTAAGTTTGCAATTACTCATGCAAAATGCCATGGGGAATTAAATCATGTACTTACATAAATTGTGAAAAAATTGTTATTGCTAAAATACGGATAATAGAGGCAAAATTATTTAATGTATACATTATGCAAATAATCCCCTCAATGTTCCACCCCATTCTATGTGAATAGCCCAAACTTCTACTTTGGGACTCTCATTGTTATCTGTCCTATGTCCATGGGATGATATTCACACAGAATTACATGGAGAGTCAAGGTAATTATTCTGATAAACTCAAGTTCAATCATCTCAATTTTTCCCTCTTGAATTATACAGGTAATCAATTATTTTTTTGAAGTCATATTGAATGTAGCACTTAATTTTAATCATCATATAAAGTTCGAAAATAATGGAAGGTGATTCTAGCCAGATATATAACAAACATCTAAATTTATTAGAGCTTTTTGGAACTTTTACAAGAAATATTACTTGAATAATATTGATATTTTGTCTTGATCAGAGATCAAGTGATACTACCATATGTAAACTAATGTTTTAAAACAATGGTTTTTAAAAATCAGGTATTTTTCAATCTAAGATTATACCTAAGATGGGCATGGAGCTATTAGGTAATGTATATGCCTCATATACATCTCTTAAATTCTTTTTTTTTTTGAGACAGTCTTGCTCTGTCACCCAAGCTAGGGTGCAGTGGCATGATCTTGGCTCACTGCATACTTCGCCTCTCAGGTTCAAGAGATTATCTTATTTCAGCCTCCCAAAGAGCTGGGATTATAGGCACCCACCACCACACCTGGCTAATTTTTGTATTTTTAGTAGGGATGGGGTTTCACCATCTTGGCCCAGCTGGTATCGGACTCCTGACTTTGTGATCCACCCGCCTTGGCCTCCTAAAGGGTCATCTCTTAAATTCTTACAAATATGAATTATTTTCAAAACTTACTGTCAGCAATTATTTATTATGGATAAATTTCAATATGAGTACATATTTGATAGTTTTCCTTTCCTCATCTCAAACATATAACTGCATTTATTTCTTGGTAATCACGTCTGAAGTGCTGTAAATCCCTAGGAAAATAACACCCCAATTCTATTTGGACTAGTCCTAGGCTACCTTTGGAAGTGAAATATCTGAGGTGGAGGACCATAAACTGGCCATCGCAGGACCATTCCAAATCTGGATTTCTCTCATATCATTCTCCAATTCACAGATGTTCTAACAACTTTCAAGATGCCTCAGTGCTACTCCTGGAAGTCATTTCTCCCCACGTCAAACAAATGAAACAAGTCATTTGGTGATTGGTTTTGATTGTTGGACTTGATTCTTGCAAAAATGACAATCAAAGGCACTTATTGATTTTTATAAGCTATGTCTCCAAGAACGTGTGCCATTTTATTACCATTATGTAATTAATTTTGACAAATCAAGAGAGTTTAATATCTAAAATATTTGTCCAACCCCATTAAAATTAGGCAAAGATGTAAGGGTGTCAATTTTAGATCTTTCCTGCTTTCTTTTGTGGGCATTTAATGCCATAAATTTCCCTCTACACTCTGTTTTAAATGTGTCCCAGAGATTCTGGTACATTGTGTCTGTTCTCATTGGTTTCAAAGAACATCTTTATTTCTGCCTTCATTTTGTTATATACCTAGTAGTCATTCAGGAGCAGGTTTTTCTGTTTCCATGTAGTTGTGCGGTTTTGAATGAGATTCTTAATCCTGAGTTCTAATTTGATTGCACTGTGGTCTGAGAGACCATTTGTTATGATTTCCGTTCTTTTGCATTTGCTGAGGAGTGTTTTACTTCCAATTATGTGGTCAATTTTAGAATAACTGTGATGAGGTGCTGAGAAGAATGTATATTCTGTTGATTTGAGGTGGAGAGTTCTGTAGATGTCTATTAGGTCCGCTTGGTCCAGAGCTGAGTTCAAGTCCTGAATATCCTTGTTAATTTTCTATCTTGATCTGACATTGACAGTGGTGTGTTAAAGTCTCCCCCTATTATTGTGTGGAAGTCTAAGTCTCTTTGTAGGTCTCTAAGAACTTGCTTTATGATTCTGAGATCTCCTGTATTGGGTGCATATTTATTTAGGATAGTTAGCTCTTCTTGCAGCGTTGATCCCTTTACCATTACATAATGCTCTTTGTCTCTTTTGATCTTTGTTGCTTTAAAGTCTGTTTTATCAGAGCGTAGCATTGCAGCTCCTATTTTTTCTTTTTTTTTTTTTTTGCTTTCCATTTGCTTGGTAAATATTCCTCCACCCTTTTACTTTGAGCCTATGTGTGTCTTTGCACATGAAATGTGAGATGGGTCTCCCGAATACAGCATACCAATGGGTCTTGACTCTTTATCCAATTTGCAACTCTGTGTCTTTTAATTGGAGCATTTAGCCTGTTTACATTTAAGGTTAATATTGTTATGTGTGAGTTTGATCCTGTCATTACGATGCTAGTTTTGCTCCTTAGTTGATGTAGTTTCTTCATAGTGTTGATGTTCTTTACAATTTACTATGTTTTTGCAGTGGCTGGTACCAGTTATTCTTTTGCATGTTTAGTGCTTCCTTCAGGAACTCTTGTAAGGCAGGCCTGGTGGTGAAAAAACAGAACAGAAAACCAAATATTGCATGTTATCACTCATAAGTGGGAGTTGAACAATGAGAACACATGGTCATAGGGAGGGGAACATCACACACTGGGGCCTGTTGTGGGATGGGGGTTATGGGAGCAATAATGTTAGGAGAAATACCTAATGTAGGTGATGAGTTGATGGGTGCAGCAAACATGTATACCTATGTAACAAAACTGCACGTTCTGCATATGTACCCTAGAACGTAAAATATAAATAATTGGGCAAAAACATGAACAGACATTTCTCAAAAGAAGACATAATGTGTGGCCAACAAACATATGAAAAAGAGCTCAACATCACTGACCACTAGAGAAATGCAAATCAAAACCACAATGAGATATCATCTCACATCAATCAGAATGGCTATTATTAAAAAGTCAAAAAATAATGTGTTATCGAGGTTGCAGAGAAAAGAGAACACTTACACCCTGTTGGCGGGAGTGTTAATTAGTTCAACCATTGTGGAAAGCAATGTGGCAATTCCTCAAAGAGCTAAAATCAGAACTACCATTCAGCCCAGCAATCCCGTTATTGAACATACACCCAGAAGAATATAAATCATTCTACCATAAAGACAACATGCACGTGTATGTTAACTGCAGAACTATTCACAATAGCAAAGGCATGGAATCAACCTTAATGTTCATCAATAGTAGAGTAGATAAGGAAAATATAGTACATATACACCAAAGAAAACTATGCAGCCACAAAAACAAAACAAGAAACCAAGATCCTATCCTTTGCAGGAATATCGATGGAGCTGGAGTTCAGTCACAAGTGGGAGCTGAATGATGAGAACACATGGACACATGAGGTGGGGGCAGCAACACACTGAGGCCTTTTGCGGGTGGGTGTAGGGGAGAGAATCAGGAAGAATAGCTAATGGATTCTGGGCTTAATATTTAGGTGATGGAATGATCTGTGCAGCAAACCATCATGGCATATGTTTACCTATGTAACAAATCTGCACATCCTACATATGTACCACTAAACTTAAAATTTGAAACAAATAAAAATAAAATATTTGTCAATGGAAATATGGCTGAAAAAGCATCTTACAAATATTTGGTCACTGGGTTTCTTGGTTGCAATTTTTTTTAACAGACTGAATGCAACTGAAAACATTGATCTAACAGAACCTCCTTTTATTTGCAGAATCAGTCCACTGAAAGTATTCAGTCCAGAGTCTTCTTCTCTAATTGTATATTAGAGCTAATACTTTGGGGAAATATACATCATTTCTATGTTCTATTTGTTGTGATTTAGATGAGTCCACAACTTGGGTAGCTTAAGAGCTATGACAAAAATGAATAATTTAAAAAGATGCAATAATTTTATTGGTATAAAAACATATGTAATAATTATATAAATATAATAATAACTTAAAATATGTATTTTTAGGGACACAAATCAAAAGATAATCTAAAGTAATCTAATATATGCAAACAGAAGTTGTCAAGGTAATCGGTAGTCTCAAATAAAACCGTAGACTAGGTGTCAGTAAATTCTTTCTTAGAGGATAGGATCAAGAGCCATAAAGTTCCATGACTCTGAGTCAGAAAATGCTTCTTGGTAGGGGATAGATAAGAAAGCACTCTAGATAGCCCTCCAGATAATCACAAGCAGCAAGGCTGTAAAATCAAGATGTGGCAGTTTTAAATGTGGCAAGATGTGCATAAGTGGATATGGTAGTATTTCATCCTCAGTAGGACATTTTGTCAGGACATTATTTTGATCTTTGCTTTCTTATCCATTTTTACTCATTCAGACTCACCAGTTGTCACTATTATTTCACACAGTGTTATGGTGTTACCATCCCTCACGCTATTGTTACTCACCCTGGGTACTCATTCCTGCAAATTGCTGTCTGCCTAATTGTCCTTTCATAAAATTACTCATCTACTTTAAATAATATAGGTCCTTCTACTCTACTTATTTCTCAGGTAAAGTGACTTATTAACTTTGAACTCATGGTAAAAGCAAAGAATATTGCAGCTGATTAAGGAACGAAAAAGCTATGATTTCAGATGCTGCTGAAACTGACTGAAGAGATAAGAGCACAGATTTTAGGCAAGAATTTTTTGAGCAAAGGCTATTGTGAAAATAAGAGTATATATTTCCAAATATTCACTGAACACTTACTATGGGCTAAACACAGTTCTGGGTTTTGGAAATAATAGCAGTGAATTGTACATATAGGGCCTTTGCTCATATATGGGGCTTATAGTCTAATGTGGGGACATAGTGCACCGGTAAGTCACTAGTTAACTTCTCAGTGATGAAAACTACAAGGAAAATAAAATGAGGGCAATGGCATACATTGATGGGGATGAGTCACCGCGTGTGTGCGCGCATATGTGTGTGTGTGTGTACATACGGTGGGATAAGTGGTCTTCTTAATATCTACTGGTCAATGGAGGCCTTTCTGAAAAACTGACATTTGAGCAGATACTTGAATGAAGAGAGAGCACAAGCCATGACTATATCAGATACTATTTTGTCTTGAGGACTAAGTAATGTCTGGAAGATCATTCCATCACCTAGGCATTAAGCCCAGAATCCATTAGCTATTCTTCCTGATGCTCTCCTCCATACTCACCCCCAACAGGCCTCAGTGCATTGTTCCCTCCACCTCATGTGTCCATGTGTTTTCATCATTCAGCTCCCACTTGTGACTGAGAACTCCAGCTCCATTCATGTTACTGCAAAGCATATGATCTTGGTTTTTTGTTTTGTTTATTTTGTGGCTGCATAGTTTTCTTTGGTGTGTATGTACTATATTTTCTTTAATCTACCATTGATGAGCATTAAGGTTGATTCCACATCTTTGCTATTGTGAATAGTTCTGCAATTAACATATACATGCATGTATCTTTGTGGTAGAATGATTTATTTTCTTCTGAGTATATGCCCAATAATGGGATTGCTGGGTCCAATGGTAGTTCTACTTTTAGCTCTTTGAGGAATTGCCACAGTGCTTTCCACAGTGGTTGAACTAATTAACGCTCCCACCAACAGGGTATGAGTGTTCCTTTTTTTTCTGCAGCCTCGCCAGCATGTGTTGTTTTTTGACTTTTTAATAATAGTCATTCTGATTGATGTGAGATGGTATCTCATTGTGGTTTTGATTTGCATTTCTCTAGTGGTCAGTGATGTTGAGCTCTTTTTCATGTGTTTGTTGGCCAGATGGATGTCTTCTTTTGAGAAATGTCTGTTCGTGTTCTTTGCCCACTTTTTAATGGGGTTGGACAAACGTTTTAGACACTAAACTCACTTGACTTGTCAAAATTAATGACATAATGGTAATAAAATGGCACAAGTTCTTGAAGACATAAATTATAAAAATCAATAAATGCCTTTGCCTTTTTTTTTTTTTCAAGAATTGAGTCTTAAGGAGCTTACTCTGCAGATTCAAAGAAAAGCGCAGATGAGTGTGACTACAGTAAAGTGAGCAAGGGCAATATGGGAATAGGGAGTTTAGGTGCCTTTTAGTTCATATTAAAGAGTTTAAAGTCTCTCCTGATCATGGTGGAAAGCCATTGGAGATTTTTCAGTAAAGGAGCAATATTTTGGAAAAAAAAATGTAGAGTGAAGATTTAGAGTAAAACCTGTTGTTGATTAAAACTATGTAGAAGAAACAATAATTCAAATAAAAGCCCATTGAGCCTCAGTTCCTGAGTGGCCTTCATGGTAAAATGTTATAAGAGAAATACTCTAAAGAGTTTTAACATAAAATTGAGCTAAAGTTTAGTAAGCTGAGATATTTGCAAATAAATTGATGATAATTCTTCTGAAAGCATTTGTGCAGGATGGTAAATCCTAAGAGTCTATCAGTTTAAGACTTTTGTTCACTGCAGTGTACTGGAACAGAACCCTGATCACAAGGAGCACTGATTTCTTCTATGGTGTCATGGTGTAATTTTTGTTTTGCAATGATCACTCTGGGTTATCTGTGAGGAACTTTATAGTGGGTCTAGAAAGGAAGCAGAGAGACCAGTTAAGAAACTATTATAGCCATCCAAAAGAGACAAGATAGTGTCTAAACAAGGAGAGTAATGGCAGATATGGGAAGAAGTGGAACGTTTCAAGAGGAGGCTTTAAGATTGACAGATTGAATATATGATGAATTGGGGAGAGATAAAAATGGAATGTATGAATCCATTTGATTTGTGGATTGAATAAGAATATGATGTTTGACTACTGGGAAAAAGACACCTCTGCATAAACTATGTTTTGTGCTGTAGGGATGGCATAATCCTGGAGTCTTTTCTAAGTGCATCTACCATAGGAAATTAAATTGGCCTGTGGCCTGTGCTAGAAGAAAGAATTTGGGAAATGGTGGAAAAGTGAGTGGAAGGAGGTACAAAAGCTCAGTCACCTGCGCCCAATGAAAGACTCCCCCAAACAAAAAGTAAAAGAATATCCAAGACCCTGCACAGATACCTGGTATTGACCTGCCACTACATGACAGGAGCACTTTCCCTGTCTTTTTCCAGAAAGACATGCACGGGTTCTATGTAGAGCTTTGTGACTACTAGCATTCAGAAATGTCCTAGATACTTATTTTGAATTCATTTTATCTGTTTAAGAAACAGGATCAGAGCATAGATGGGGCAGTCTTTCATTAAAGGAATAAGGAAGGGCTCTGTAAGGTGCCACAGAGTCTTTTCTGATTCAGGATATGCTTGCTCATTGAACTTCCTTAATACCATTTTAATTACTGTACCAACCTGACAGAGTCTTTGTTTGTTCAACTCAGTTTACTTAATTCCATCCAGAGATAAAGTAAGTCATGCTTCTGGATAAAGATTATAGTGACATATAAAAGTAAAAATAAATGCAATTATACCATCTTATTCAGTAGGCATTTTCAAATGTTCTTGCAAAGAAATGTGGTATAAAACCTAAATGTTAATTTCCCACTTAAACCATTCAAGAGATACATAAATTGAGGAAAATGGAATAGATTTCTTTATAATTTTACCTTTTTCTTTAACATCACAACTTATGGAGCAATAATTGAGTAGAAATAAAAATGTTAAAATATTCATAATATACAAGAACAGAAATGTGAATAGAAACAAATCTGCATTTGGAATTTTTCTGATTTTCTGTGATGTCTTCAAAATTTCTGCCATAACTCTTAGCTCCTACACCAAAGCTAGAAGGCAACTTAAATGTATCCCATTAAATATGATTATATATTTAATATTGACTAAAGAAAGGTGGTGAGTTTCTGTCACATAACTTCACTACTGCTTTGATTCTCTTTGAAGTTTCCATATTTCCCTCCTGGAAATTGCAGAATGTTCCTAACTGGTCACTGGTTTTCAGACTTTTCCCTTTTATCCATACAGCAACCAGGATGATCTTTTTCAAATGCTGAATAGACATCTTCTTGCCCTGCTTGAAATAGTCCCTAGTGACCTTCCATGAAACACTGCAGATGAAACAAGAGTTTATATCATATATATTCTTTTTTAAAGTCTACTCTAAGTACAGTCAAAAATGCTTTTGAATGTATTAACGCAAAAATATCAAAAGAAAGAAGAGACAAATAATGTGAGACAATTTCGGACAACAAGGAGTGGATAATTGAATAATAAATGAATAAGATTTCATATTTTCCTGCTTTGTTGACCAAGTACAAGTAAGAATCTAAGATAAGAACCCCAGCAAGGCTAAACATTTAGAGACCTCGGGCACCAATGAAGGTGGGGTTTTTCAGTGGGGTTGGGTATAAGAGGATTAGCTTAGTTAGGGCCTGTTTTGAAAATAGCTGGACCTCTAGGTTCCCTAATACAACCTCAACAGACAGGCAATTTTTTATCCACTACTGCATAAGTCTGATCTCATGCTGCTAATAAAGATATACCAGTGGCTGGATAATTTATAAAGGAAAGAGGTTTAATTGACTCAAAGTTTCATATAGTTGGAAAGGCCTCACAATCATGGCAGAAGGCAAATGAGGATCAAAATTATATCTTACATGGTGGCAGGCAAGAGGCTTGAGCAGAGGAACTCCCATTTATAAATCCATCAGATCTCATGAGACTTACTACCACAAGAACAGTTCAAGGTGTGAGATACCTTGAATTGTAAGATGGGCTGGTGATACATCCATACCATATCAACTACTTCGGCAGAAAACAGGGAGTTTAATTTCAGAAGCAGTAAGTTTCATGACTAATAAACGGAAGCCCCCAAACCCTGGCTAAGGAGTAAACCGTTGCAGTTTGGAACAGGAGTATGGTAGGCAACAGGAATGATGTCAAAAGTGAATAACAGCAACAATAAAAAAACTGAATAGAACACTGATTTTCCATTTGGGGAGGAGTTTTGTAGTTTTCCTGTAGAATTATTCAGCAATAAATTCTAACAAAGAAAAAGAAAAGCTGAAACACAAGGCAGTTAACTCTAACTCTAAAAATAACCCAAAACTTGTTCAAGGAAGGAAGTGTAGTAATACTAGACTACTTTCTCACCTATCAACAAAAATGTATATAGTTGTAATTATATAAAGACTGAATATTAATTTAACTAAAAATTAGATTATGGGAGGATGAGGGGAGAAAAAGTATGAATATATATGTGTGTGTGCATGAGTGTGGAGGGGTGTAAATAGTAAGTTTCTAGTCTTATATAGCAGAAAGTAAAAAACTAATAGAAACATCTTATAGAGAATTATGAAAGTAAATGCAATTCACATAGCCAAAACATTTGGAAGAGAATGGAGAGGAGTGGAGTGGACACTGCTGTTTTTTATCATAAGCCTTGATGGAGTGTTTGGCTTTTTAAATCATGCACATTGACTGTATGATAGAAATAAAAATCACATTGAAAATAAAGTCATTCCTTGGTTTCACAATCCAAAATCCATCCCCTGACTATAGCTTACAGATCCCTGCCTATCTTTGCTACCTCATATTTTCTCATTCATTCTCATTTTAGCTGCAGAATAGCCCCTTTCACCCCTGCTTCTCATTTTCAGAAAATGCCGATTTCTGCTTGGTAGGCCTTACCCCCCAAATTCCACATAGCTAGCATCTTCTTGTCAGAGCACAGTTCAAATACCATCCCTCTCAGGGTGGCTTCCTGAAACAGCCACTCTCTGCCATTTTTCTGTTTTATTTTCTTCATAACACTAGTCCTATCTGATGCTGCCCTTCTTGGGAATGGAAAAATATAAGGGATCCAGGCCTAGGTTGTGCCCCAGTGCAGTAGTTTTAGCACAGAATCACACTTTGATAAAATAGAGCAGACATTTTCAAGAAAGTGTGTCTTTAAATTTCTCAGGGTTCATTTATGAATTATCCTCTGTGTTTTCAGCATTAGAGCTGCACGATGGATAATTTCAGGAATCCAAAACAGTTATTGATGTAGGCAGTCTTGTTTAAATGTTGGTCAGAAAATAATAGCCAAATGGTGGGAAGCTAACAAAATTCATCTTTAAAAGTTGGAGGGATTTGACTACTCTGGTATGTTTTGCTGCATAGATTATTCCAAGGCTTGCTGACTTTAAAAACAGCAAAGATTATTATCTTTTAGTTTCCACGGGTCAGAAATTCAGGAGTGGCTTAGTGAGGTGGTTCTGTTATAGAGACTCTCATGAGGTTGCAATCAAGATGTTAGCCAGAACTGCAGGCATCTGGCATCTTAACTGGAGCTAGAAGACAGACTTCCAGGCTCACGCTTGTGGCTGCTGATAGGAAACCTCAGTTCCTTGCAGTATAGACCATATAGAGCTGCTTGAGTGCCCTCATAGCATGGCAGGTGGCTTCCACCAGAGTGAGTGATCCAAAGAGAGAGAACTGAATGGAAGTTACAATGCCTTTTATGACTTACCCTCAAAAATCATACTCCATCATCTCTTCCATATTCAGTTCAGTAGAATAACGATGAACAGCCCACCTTCAGGTGCAGAATTAAACTTCATCTCTTAAAAGGAGGAGTATCAAAGAATTTGTGGGCATATTTTTAAATTATCACAACTACTGCATATGTTATTAATGTATTGCTTTAGTACTGTAATATTCTCTAGTACATGCATATCACAAGCAGTCATAAAGATATAAATTAAAGGGCAGTCTTTTTGTTCCCTCTGGGAGATAACTAACATTTTTGAAAAATCTACTGGATATCACTATCCTGAATTTTTAATATTTGTTATCTGATTTAATTGCCTTACCACTTTGGAATCTTGCTATTTTTTTATTTAACATAAGGACAACTACTCTTATTGATGTTAGTAACCTTCTCAAAAACATGTTGAATTAGAGGACTAAGCTGAACCAAATGATATAGGGTATTTTCTTCGCCATGGTGCCATCACACTAGTGGCCCTTGGTTCACTATGGTTGCAGATAGGTTTGGTTGAATACATAAAATGCTTTATAAATTTTAAAAATTAGTTTATAACATTGAAAAACTGAGAGATTTCAACTGAAATCTGGAAATCATGTTTTGAAGTTCTTCGAAGCAATGAAGCATCTCTAGATCAAAACGTGCTGAAGTTAAGGCTGCCTTTTTTAGGTAGGTGTATACTTTCTGGCCATCATCTAGATTTGCCACAGTCCTGATTAATACATTTAGCCTATTTATGTTCTCATTCTTATCCTTGTAGACATTTAAATTTGCCATTTCTGGTTGGCGGAAAATCAATATAGAAAAGAAGAAATCAAGTACTGACAATTACCAGTGTATAATTTTCAAAAAGTTAAAAACATGACTTACGCAAATATATAGAAAGTGTATGTCAAGCAATCATTCAGCTCATTAACAAGAGAACCAGCAGGATGGCAAAACTGTTTCAAAGTAGAATGGAAGAGGTTGAAATATTTATAATCGATGAAAGAAAAAGTACTGATATAAGATTGCAAAGTTACAGATAAAAACAGTCAATATTGTACTGGACAATAAAAGTATAAGCTTTGCAGTTATCTTTTCTACCTGATGGAAATCATTTGCATCTCTATTGGAGAAAAATATTTTTAATGCATTGATCTACAAATTAAATCCATAGAGAATGAGACCTAAGCAATATTTGCTTGAAATTGTAAGTCAAACAAAGGTATATTCCCCAGAAGAATGAACTAATCCTTGGATGACCATCTTAGACAATGGTTCAGAATGACATAAAAAAGACATGCACCAAATCCTTTTATTTACTTTATTTATTTATTTATTTATTTTTAAGCAAGATTTGACTTTCTCAATTTTGTGGGGTTTTTTTTTTTAACTTTTATTTTAGGTTCGGGGTACAAGTGCAGGTTTGTTACATAGGTAAACTTGTATTACAGGGGTTTGCTGTACAGATTATTTCATTGCCCATTACCCGAAAGTTGTCTCTTCTACTCCTCTCCCTCCTCCCACCCTTCACTCTCAAGTAGACCCCAGTGTCTATTGTTCCCTTCTTTGTGTTCATGAGTTCTCATCATTTAGCTTCTACTAATACATAAGAACATGCAGTGTTTTGAGTTCTGTTCCTGTCTTAGTTTGCTAAGAATCTCCAGTTCCATTCATATGCCTGCAAATGACATCTCATTCTTTTTTATGGCTGCATAGTATTCCATGGTATATATACACCACGTTTTCTTTATCCAATCAGTCACTGATGAGCATTTAGGTTGATTCCATGTCTTTCCTATTGTGAATAGTGCTTATAGTGCTGTGTTGAACATTCATGTGCTTGTGTCTTTATGATAGAATGATTTATATTCCTCTGGGAATATACACAGTAATGAGATTGCTGGGTTAAATGGTAGCTCTGCTTTTAGCTCTTTGAGGAATTGCCATACTGCTTTCCACAATGGTTGAACTAATTTGCAATCACATCAACAATGTATAAGTGTTCCCTTTCCTCTGCAACCTTGCCAGCGTGTTATTTTTTGACTTTAAAATGTTTCAGTTCTACATTCACCAATTCTGGTAATTATTTGCCTTATAACAAAAAATGTGATGAATCATTTTATAGCCAATTATGAGTTATCATCATGACTATTCATTTTTTGAACTCTTTTCTAAATGTTTCATTCTCATTAATTATTACTGAGTGCAAATTTAAGTTTTTAAACCTGACAAATAACAAGTTTTAAAAACAAATAAAAAGTGGCTTATATTTATGTATTACTTTACAAGTTTCAAAATATTTTTATTATTTTATTCTTCTAATTTTGCCAATGTTGATATTTAGAGTTATCTATATTTCAGAAGGTGAGTGGTCAATATTTTCAGATGTTATCGAAATAGAGCAGAAAAGTTCTCAGTAACTTTTGACAATGAAGGAATTTTCAGTAATCAAAATAAGAGCCACTTCAAAGGAACAATGAGAGCAAAATCCAGGTGACTTTTGGTTGAAAAAAGGAATAAGCAGCAACTAAAAAAATATAGTAAGAAGGAAATATTTAAAATTTTGTTCCAGTAACAGTAAAGAAACATGGGCCTTACATTTTGAGATATTTTAGTAATGTCATGAAATGATTATGGTTATTTTCAGTCATCTCCTATGAACTTTGTTATATTTCAGCAGCATTAAGGTAAAATACTCAATACTTTAGGAAATTCACTTCACTCCTAAAATGTTCAAATCATTTTCTGATTTCTGAAGACAGATATATAATTTAGACTTTTAAAAATTCTAATTTCTGGGCTAGTTGAAAAAAAGCTTCCTGTAATTTGGAACACCTTTAAGTGCTTATTAAATTTGGTCAAATTTATCTATCCATTCATCCATCTAATGTATTTATTTATTGGCTTACTTGCTTGAACTCTTTGTCTAATTGCCTCAACTCTCTAATTCTAATACAAATCAAATTAAAAGCACACACTTCAACTATAAAATGAGAAAGCCAATTCCCCATAGTTACTAAGTGTTTGGCTTATTATTAAGTTCTGTAGTGAGGTCTCAATGCTTCAGAGTTGCTTGGTTGTTAACAATATCTATTGTTTCAGTAGCAGAAAATCTTTCTGAAATGATAAAGAGTTGAGAGAAGGTATGAAGGCTGTCAAACAGCTCTTTTGTCTGAAATTACAATTGTATAGACTAAAGCAACTGCATGCCCAGCTTGAGGGATGGGTCATTGAATGGACTCTGGCACATACTATGTCTGAACCCAAGGTATTTGAAATGACATTTGAAACAGTGAGTTCTGAGCTCTAGCTGATAAAATAATACAAAAAGACTCAAAAACAAAGCAAGCCATACATTCCACATTTCTCAAGACAGATAAATAATTCACACTTTTAAAAAAGTCCTGGTTAATGGACTGGTTGAAAAAAAAAAGTTTCTTTTTGCTTGGGAAACACTTGAATATTTATGATTTTATAAAGACTGTATAATTTAGGAGTAAAACTATTAATAGCCTGAAAATCTCTATCCAATTAATTGCAATATCTTCTTTCTTCTTATCCTTGTAGGAGATGATAGCCATTCCCACAAAGTTGCTGCCTTCTCTACCTTGTTTTGACAACATACCCTTACAAATGATAATGCTGACACATACATCTATGTTAGTCCTTCTATTGAGAGAACATCATCATTCACTGAAGCAGCATGTTACTGAGGAAGTATATTGAGGTATAGAGTAGGCAGAATGTTTAGGCTGAGATTGCAGAAGGAAACTCTTACAGGGGAGAAAAATATATAATTTTTACTCGTTTTCAGTTCTCCAGCTGGGGCCATGCCAATTAGACTAACAAAAAACAGATTAACGAGAAAAATACGCACATTTAATTAATAGAAGTTTTATGTGACACAGAAGCATTCATAAGGAAATGAACACCCAAAGAGATGGTTGAACCTGAGTGTTTTCATACTAGGTATGATGAAGAGTGGAAAGTTACTGAGAGAATGTGATAGGGCACGGTTAAGAGCTAAGAATAATAAATGGATCATTTAGCGTCTCCCATTTGTTCAGAATTCTGGTTCCCACCATCTTTGGAAATAAGAATATTTCTTTCCTCTGGAGATAGGGAGGTCACCTCTTACATGAGGATCTTATGACCTATTCCAGGGGAGAAGGGGAAGGTTAGAGAGTTTTTGCAGCATCTGCTCTTTCTCTGACCTTCAGAGGAAAGGGGAAAGTTAGGAAGTGCTTCTTGCACCTGCTGTTTTTCAAATTCCTTCAATATGCCAAAGTGCCATATTTTGGAGTAGCCTGTTCACAACCTTGTCACTCTGTTTAGTCAGTGAATCATAGTTTAATTCTAAGTTCAAGCAAGGAAGTATCAAAGTATAATTTTCAAAAGTTAAAAATATGACTATAATGAAAATCTAGAATGAACATAGATCAGAAAATTACTTATGGCATTATTGAGGGAAACAGACCAGTACTGCTGGTCTAACCTCATTAGAGGAATTGGGTATTTATAGGCATTTTGATGAAAAATAATATTTAAATGAGATTCATAGGTTAGGCATATAAATGTTTAATGCCTCACAGGGCAATAAAATCCTAGCCTTTGAGTTTATCTTTTTTATCAGAGAAGTATCTACAAATTAACATGTAATTTCAGTGTATGTCTGATCAAAAGATAAGTCAAAGACAGATACACTCTTCTAGAGCTGCAGTATCAAGAATAGTGTAGGGGCAAAAGGAACTTTGCTTCTGTCCTGTGAAGATTCTGTACTTTCAGTCTGGAATAAACTGGACAGCAGACATATCAACAGGAGAAAAGGGGTGTCAATTTATTACATGCATACTCACTGGGGTTCCACAAAGTATATGACTCCAAAAAAGAGCAGATGACTGAAGCTAATATAGTATCCTAAGCTACAGAAAACAATAAAGGCATGGATTTGAGGTGATAACAGGTTATGGGAGGTTGAGGGGAGGAAATGCATGGAGAATAAAGGCTGTCTTGATATGTAGATTCTCTCAGGTAGCAGTCCTCAGCAAAAGAGGTGATGTGTTGACCTTCAGCCTCTTTTCCTCTGACTTTATCTTTCCGGTCTGATGAGATTATAGGGAGTGGGTTTATGACAGATTTTTCTTTTATTCTCCTTTCCTCTCCTCTTTTCTCCTCTCTTCTCTCTTCTCTTCTCTTTTTTCTTCTGAAGGAACTTCCCTATGTCAGATAAAAGAACTTCAGAGAAAACCCATCCCTGCATTGGCTGCTCCCCAGGTGCTTTGCAATCTGAAGTCCAAAGCAGCATATATTTTGGGATATTTTTTTCTGAGCCCTGACAGTAGCCACTAGGTACCTATGTCATTTAAATTTAAATTCCAATTAATTAAAATTAGATATGATAAAAATTCAGTTTTCCAGTCATAGTAGCCACATGTTAAATTTGGCTAGTGGTTACTTTATTGGACAGCATAAATAGGAATATTTTTATTGTTGACCTAAAAGGAAGAAGCTGAGGCCAAATTAATCTAAGTAGAAAGTTTACTTGGGCCAAGCTTGAGAATTGCAACCCAGTAGTACAGATTCAATTGGCTCTGAATGTATACTCCTATTAGCAGTAGTTACAAGTAGGTTTTTAAAGGGAAAGAAGAGGCCATTCCTAACTTGTTTACTAAGAATTTACATGAAAGTAACATAAGTTATTGATTGGCTATACATCCTTCTTTGTATCACAAGTTCCAGAAACATGAAGATAATGAGTGAGACAGCTAGTCAGAACTGAAATGCCTTTAAACAGCTGCCCTTGGGCTCGGGTGTAGAAGGTATAGCTGAAATCCCATACTCACGTCTCTCTGAGCCTGATTAATTTTGAATACCTCACATATCCCAGACTGCTCTTAGCTATTTTTCTTTTCTCATCACCACTGTAGAAAGTGCTGTTGGGCAGCACTCTTCTAGAGAATGAATTAATCAATCCTTGAACAAGCCTTTTTTACAATTTCTAAGTATGCCATTGAAAGAAACTATCACCCCTCCATTTGCTTTATTTCCAAGTTTTGGATATTTTTTCAAACAAAGGAATCTTACATATATCCTTTTCTATCTTCTCCACCCTCTCCTTCTTTTAATAAAAGGGAATCAGAAAACAAGGATTTGCCTTACACTCACAAAAGGTATTCATTCCTACTACAGAGTTTAGCTGTGTTTTTGAATCAGTTCTGTTCCTTCCATCAAGTGAACTAATTTGGACAAATACAAAAAGAGATTGTATTCTAAATACCTATATTTTAAAAGGTGGAAACTGTTTATCCTTGTATCTAGGTCATCTTCAGTCTTCAGATAGCAAGAAGAAAGGTACCAAGATGTAGTCATTATTTTACATAATTATTAAGTCACATTTTGGCATAGCAAGAGACTTTGCAGTTTCTTTTCATAAAAAAAATGTCTATACTTTTGAAATGTCCTCTATGATGGTTTGGAAACACTTACGTTATTTTTGGATCATGATACTAGGTTGCATCTGTGATTCAATGATCTCGTGTATGTGTTTTTCAGATGTTCAACAAATGGCGATTGACTGGCTCACCCGAAATCTCTATTTTGTGGACCATGTCAGTGACCGGATCTTTGTATGTAATTACAACGGTTCTGTATGTATCACCCTGATTGATCTGGAGCTTCACAATCCTAAAGCAATAGCAGTAGATCCAATAGCAGGGTAAGAAATTCTTTATGGTGTTTGTTCTAAAAAAGTTTGCATTTAAAAAGAAAAGATTGAAGTATGACAAGTGTTGTTGTGGAAAATAAGACTACAGACTTAAACTTTTTAAAAATGTTGATTTTAACAACTGTGTCGCAGGAAACAAACAAGGCTATAACTCACCAGGCAGAAGCTGGTGAGTTCTTAGCACATGAATATTGCAGGTCTAATGTAAGACACAAATAACCTTCCATCTTCCCTTCTACTTTCCCAAGAATTGCATCGGGGTCATCAGAGAAAAGCCTCAGCAACCCTAACCCTAACCCTAACCCTAACCCTATATATATACATATATATATATATATGTGTGTGTGTGTGTGTGTATATATATATATATATATATGTGTGTGTGTGTGTGTATATATATATATATATATATTTTTTTTTTTTTTTTTCTTTTCTTTTTTTTGAGACGGAGTCTAGCTCTGTCTCCCAGGCTGGACTGCAGTGGCCGGATCTCAGCTCACTGCAAGCTCCGCCTCCCGGGTTTCCGCCATTCTCCTGCCTCAGCCTCCCGAGTAGCTGGGACTACAGGCGCCCGCCACCTCGCCCGGCTAGTTTTTTTATATTTTCTAGTAGAGACGGGGTTTCACCGTGTTAGCCAGGATGGTCTCGATCTCCTGATCTCTTGATCCACCCGTCTCGGCCTTCCAAAGTGCTGGGATTACAGGCTTGAGCCACCGTGCCCGGCAGCCTCAGCATATTTTTAGGTTAAAGAGAGGAAACTTTTTAATGCTTAACAAGGAACTTTGTAGTTAGCAAACATCAAGGATGCTACTTGAAGGATGTATTGTTGACATACTTATATCCAGCATAATATTTAGGATTTACAAAAGGGGCACAGCATATGTTTACCCGGGTACTAGTAAAACATTAAGAATATCTTTGTTCAGATTCTCTTTATGTTCGGTGACTGTTGATATGTAAACCCAAATATTATTACAGTGTTATGAATTCCTCATCAGAATTCATCTTTCTTTTTTTTAACCTCCCAAATTCTCGAACTACTTTATTGGTTGAATAGAGACCCTCTGACATTCTTTAGCTAATAGGCTCATTAATCTTTTTACCACATTTCATAATTTGTAAAAATATAGTCATAAAATGTTTACATTCCCATCATATTTGCTCCTATGATTAGAAAATCAATACAGGAATTATGCCCTTATTTTACAAACGTGGTGGTATTATTAGAAGACAGGAGCAAAACTCAGTTCTTTCAGCAGTCACCATTGGACAAGGATACTTGCAAATTAACCACATAGTGTACCACTTTATTTGAAGGAGCTGTTATTTTTTGTAAGATGTAAATTGTAGCAAAGATTTGAAAATTGAAATGCTATCCTTGTTATTGTTTTAATCGTCCTCAGGCAGTTCAGGCTGAAATGTCTGATGGAACATATCCTAAAGTGCCATAAACACCCATTCAATAAATGGGAAAATATTTACTGAAGAAACAGCTGTCATCCATATGTGGACTTTTGTCACTCTTTACTTAAAGTCTGATTGAATATTAAGATGCATCATCACAATAGTTCTGATTTTGACAAGAACAGCTTGCACGTAAGAACTTTGCTGGGAAGGCTGTGTAATATAATTCTTGAATGTAGCTCTATTTGTACTTGCAGCAGATGGTTACTTGACTCAATCTGACTGCAGTGATGCTTCAAAAGACATTAGGAAAAGAAGTCATATTTAAACTGATTTGTTTGGGTTGTTGGATAAGGGTAGTAAGAAAGAATTGGAAATTTACAAATGCACTAACAACATTCTTTTGGCATCCTGTTTAGAAATATATTTGCTTGCATGGTTTTCCCTGGATGTGATAACTGAATTTCAAATTAGCCTTTAGACAGTCTTGTCTGTCAGATGTTAAGAGTTGAAACTATAAAGCTGTTGTGTTTTCCCCATTTTTCTACTGCTCTTATCCTTCCCCATTCTTAAAAACAAAGATCCGGAGACCCTTTTCAAATAAAACTGCCAATCTGAAATATATGGGAACACCGTCTCCCTTTCTGAACAACAATATATTTTATGTTCTCAGGTTTCCTATTTCTCCCTGTCATTATATGAAAGAACCATATTTTATCATTTTTGTCAAAGGAATTAAGAGTAGAAAATCCCCACATCGTTTGCTCTTATTCTCTGCTGGATTCCTTTGGGTCTCGTAACTGTTTAAATGTAATTTTGTCATGTATCATTTATCAGAATAGGTTCTTTGGATTTTTGTTTGAGTTTGTTCTGTCTCTATAGCACAGTTTTTCAATCATGAGTCATAGATATCAGAGAAGGAAAAGCTTGGCTTTTTTTTTTTTTTTTTTTTTTTTTTTAATAAATACAGGCCTGGTTGGCACAGAACACTTTCAAATATATTCTGCCTTTCTCTTAATATCAGAAATTTAGTTAGGATTGATGTGATTCTATCTAAGAACGGAACAGAAGATCTTTTTCTTTAACTTCTACATTTGGGCCTGCTCTAGAATAATTTGAATAGATTTTGGTTAGAAAAACTGCACATGACCTACTAAACGGGAAATGTTCTGCCCCTAAAATTTCTCCTAGGTTTTCCTAATTTTACAGGATGATACGTCTTTGGCTTTGCCTATTATAACTTCTGTTCAAAAAGTGTCGGAATGTATTCATAATCTGACCTAATTCCTAGAAACTTAACCTTCATAGGTTTTAAAATGGAGAAAAATTTGCCTTACCCCCGAAAAGGCTACCTGGAGAAAGTACCTGTTACTTAAGCATACTGTTTTTTTTGGAGACAGAGTCTCGTTCTATTGCCCAAGCTGGAGTACAGTGGCACAATCTCATCTCACTGCAACCTCTGCCTCCAGGGTTCAAACAATTCTCCTGCGTCAGCCTCCCAAATAGCTGGGATAACAGGTGCCCACCACCATGCCTGGCTAATTTTTGTATTTTTAGTAGAGGTGGGATTTCACCATGTTGGCCAGGCTGGTCTCAAACTCTTGACCTCAAGTGATCCTCCCACCTCGGCCTCCCAAAGTACTGGGATTACAGGTGTGAACCACCGCACCTGGCACTTAGGCACATTTGTAACTTCATTTTTTCTCAACCTCGTATTCTTTTGTTGCTAAGGACTATTGAAGAAATATAATTTTTTGGTTCTTTTTTGTTTTGTTTTGGTTTTAGTTCTCCGTGGTTTGAATACAGATTACTAACTTTCTCTGGACTCTCATTATGACTTGAGCCAAGCTCCAGTCCCAATCTTCCAAGAAGAGATTTTTAAGTCAACCTTGTTTTTAATTCTTTTAGATTTTTAGATGTGGACATTGACTCATTAATTCAGGCTATTTCCCAGAGATGCTTCTAGAAATTTTCTTCTTCCTTTCAAAAATTTTTAGCAACATTTCCTTTCAATAGTTCCTTGGAAAAGTTTCCAAGATTATTTCTCTATAGTCATTAGAGTTGGCAGGTAGCATAGAGATCATATTCCAACCAACATCAAAAACTGCATTTCTGTCAGATGGTGATTAGGTCTCTGCTTCTTTAACGGTTAAGAACTTGATGCTGGAGTCAGTCTCACTGAGATCAAATCCTGGCTCCAGCAGTTACCAGCTGTGTAACTTTGGATATTGCTTCTGCCTTTGTTTTCTTATCATAAAAACGTGCATTATGATAACCCTGCCCTGCAGGGCTGTTGAAAGGATTAAATAAGGTCAAATACATAAAGAACTTTAACAGTTTGAGTTGTGGAATATGTGAAGTTTCTTCTTCATTTCACCACAATGATAATTACTAATACTTTCAACACTTATGATACCATTATGAATAGAATAATGAGACCAATATTCTACCCCATCAAAGATGACCTTTTTCTTTTCAGCCGCAGTCTCTTTCTACTACAAATCCTTCTAAAATTTCATACAGATTAAATCTATTATGTAATAAAGTGTTGAGAAAAAAAAGAGAGAAAATAAGAAAAAATAAATGAAGCGTAGCCTAGGAAGAAATAAAGATGAAGGGTATATAAGGTGTAGGAAGAGAAAAGTATGGAGTACCTTTGAGTATGGGTATGTGGACACGGAGGGGGATCTTTTTTCTTACCCATCGCTACGCTCTGGCTGAGGCACCTATAATAAAAGATGTATTAATAAGAGAAAAGCATACAAAGGTACTTGTAAATTTGACGTGACATAGGAGCTATTAGAAATGAACATCTGAAGTAATGGAAAACCGTGTGTGTGTGTGTGTGTGTAATGGAACATTTGATGAAATGGATAGCTGTGGAGAAGTACGATTCAAGAAAAGGGGTATAATCTAATGATAATCAACTGGGGGAGACTTAGTGAGGGCTGTGTTTCCAGTTTCTTCTCTGTGTCCCCATGTTTTCAGAGACATGGAAGCTCCTTTCCTCCGGGTATAGAGTGGGCTCCTCTCACAAGAGGTTCTTATGACCTACTGCAGAGAAAGGTCAGATAATTTGTTGATGACCTGCATCAGGGGAGAAGGGACATCTGCTTCTGCTGTTTCCTCAACTGCCAAGGTGCGAGATTTGGGGTTAGCATGTCCTTTGAGGACACCATCACAGAAGATGTAACAGAGGAACAACCTTATTCTAACAATTGATGTTAAGCAAGATATATTTGGATTACTTTCAAGGTCTTTCAAAAGATAAGAGTAAAGAATAAAATTCTATTGTAGTTATTTTTGTCTGTGGAACTGCATTTTTGAGCATGACACTGCTTCAATATTAAACCATTTAGTACTGGGGTCTATTGAGGATTGTAACTGAGGTCAGGGGTGGAGCTGGTCTACAATTTTGTTCCTAAGCTGTGGCCCTCAGCTCTCTACTAAAGTAAAATCATCACCCTAGACTTGAGACAGAGTGCAACTCACTATGAGTGTAAACTTGTTGCTAAAGTATTCTACAAGAGGAGATAATTAAGTCTAGGTGTGATAATTATTAGAATATTAGAGTAAAAGTAAATAGATATTTTAGAAAAGGTACCAAAGTTGGATTTAAAATTTTGAGAAAATATATTTTGGGAGACTTGGAGTACCATTAGTAACACTCAAGTTCAAAAGAATTATGTGAGGTGGCTAAACTGAGGGAGGGGGAAGATCTCCTTTGTTAAGTAAAATAACAGAAATTAAATATTTCCCAAGGACAATGTATACCTTTTTTCTATGTAGGATAAATCTTTTGACTGGCAGAGTGAATAGCAGAGTGATCTGTAGGATTTATTTGTGAACCCATCACCTCATGTCAATAATAAGGGAGAAGTGTGTTGTCTTTGTTCTATACACGAGCAGGACATCTGCCAGGAGACAGGAGAGTGAAGCTCATCTCAGAAGTTAAATTCACACAAGAATGATTGACAGTATTGAATAGTTTAAAAAACCCTTTCCCATCACCCACTTGGATCCTTATTGAAGCTAATAATGACTGCGAAATTAAAGACTGAATTAAAGTTAACAGCTATCAGGGAGTAGGACTGACTAATGAAATTCTAATCTGGATTGTTACGTGAAGTTGGGAAGATAGCAAATGAAGTGGATTTTGTAACAAGGTCTTTGGGGTAGTTAGCAGGTTTTCTATTTCTGTTAGGTGGCGCTCCCTGGGCAGGCACAGGTTCCAAGCTGAAACTGTCACTAACTAATGCACTTGCAGTAGGAAATAAGTGAAAATGTTACAGACGTTTGGCTATTAAATGCCTCAGACTATGTTTGGACAAATTAAACATAGAGATAGCTTCCCCACCCCCAAACACTATGTATCACTTCGAGGACCGAGATGGTCCTAAAGCTGTAATGGGTTTGAACATCATAAAACATTTAAACATATGACCCTTTGTACTTTTTTCTCCCCATAAATATATCCATCTTGGAAGGTAGTGTCCTCATCTGTGATTCATGACTGCCTTAAACTTTTAAAATTCTTATTTATATTTTGACAGGTTGCAAATTGTGAGTCCTAGCTTTTTAAGGGTAAACAGCCCCCTACACATACCTACAAGCAACTCCCCCTGTAACAAAAGTTGATTTCCTAACTTCTTAACTGCTTCTAACCAGCTGTGACTTAGCTATCCACAATCAGATGCACATCCCCATTGTTCCAGGAAAGATCTGTTTCTATAAACTTAGTTTCCCTCCAAATTTTCTTGTGTATTTCTTTTCTTTAGGAGGAAAATCAGAGAAAAATGAAGACATTCCAATAACTCCAATAATAATTCTCCTGAGTTATGTATTGAAATGTTGCAGCTTCTCTCTCAGATATCTGTGACTTAAAGTTTCTTTGGAAAAAAAAAAAAGCTAATAAACAAAATGAATTGGTAAAAGTATATTTTGGGTTATTAGTATATGTTTGAAACAACCTAGGGTCTCACACAGAAGCAGTACTCAGGTTAGCTGACCTCAGCATTCACCCGTAAGATGGGAATTAGCAAGGGGTTATTTGCCCACTTTTCCTTTTAATCAATGGGTATTAATGCAACATAAGGACAACATCCCTAGGCTTATAAATTTGTATTAATTATTCTAAAATCTACCAATGCTTTTTTATCTGTCGCCCACAGATTCAGTGGGTGGTATTATATAACATTTTGTTTCTTTCATCTGTCTAGATCCTATTAAATATCTAAATATTTTTATGTATCCCAATTCCTTATTTGACTCTCCTCTCTTTTTTTTGGATGAGTAACACTTCCGGTGGTAGTTAAGTTCGTGAATTAACTATGCAACAGCTATCTGCCTCTCTCAGACCAGTTTGCTAAGAGCTCCAAGAAAGTAATCCCTTATCATTTCCCAAATTCAAGTTCCTTTCAGGATTTGCTGATGTGAATAGGCAAGAGCACATGGGTGTGAAAGTATGTGTTTCCTGGTCTGCACTAATTTGGACTGAACTTAGTGATTCAAAGGCTCATTCAAAGGTATCAATTCATGTTAGCTGTTTTATATATGACTAAAATTCTTCTCATCAATTACTTTTTTTGTTAAGCTTCAACCTCTTTCCAAATTCTTCTCTAGACCTTTCTTCAAGTGGCAGTTCATGCCTAGTATTACCATTGGTTACTGTCTCTTTCAGTTATAAATTATATTTCTATTACAATGTGCTTAGCCTGGGAATACAGCAGGGGGACTTGGAGTGGTTTATGTGCAGTGAATCCTTTAGTGGAAATGGAAGGCAAATCAATTTGACTCTCACTGTGCTCTTTGACTCATATTATTCATAAAGTCAACACAATGCAAAAACATTCCACATTTCTACTTTCTACCTTTGTCATTTTTTTGTTTCTTTCTTTTTTACTCTATAACTTTTCAAAGTCCGTTAAACCTCTCTCTCAATTACTGAGCTCACAGCTCTATTTCTAGTATTCAATGCCTTTCCCATCTTCTAGTCACTACCTATAAGGATTTCTTCTCTGAATTCCCACTGTTTAACACTGTCCACTTGAATAGGTAAAGGGACAGAAAAAACAACTACATGTCGCCTAAACAATGAAAGAATTTTTCACTTTACTTAAAAATCTACATTGAGGACAGTCCCAGGGTTGGTTACTTTAGTAGATTAACAATATCATTAAGGACCTGGGTTCCTTTTTTTTTTTTTTTTCTACTTCTTTGCTCTGTAATGTGATCTTTAGTGTATTCTGTTCAGGCTAATTCCTCTATGGTAATAAGATATCTATTGAAGTTCCAGGGATCCTGTGCGGAAACACGATATTCAGTTGAAAAACAGTACTGTTTCTTCCTTGAGTGTACAAGAGCTCCCAAATCAGACATTCTCTCATGTCTTCTTGGTCAGAAACTGGAGTACATGCCCACCTAAACAAGACAACCACATCGAATTAGACAATTTTTACCATTAACAAATGAAAAGCAGAGGGACATGAGCATGCAGCTGGGACCAGGCTAATGTAAAGAAAGAAAAATCATATTATGGAGTAACAGCATCCATTGCCACAACTGTCCTATGGCCATCTTTTGTCATCTGCTGCTCTTTATCTTTTCTTTGTTCTTCCCAGGCAGTGAAGGATCTTGTTTCACTTAGATAAGCCTGTTCAAAATGTGAACAAATATTATTTGTTCCAAATCTCATTTCCTCTTCTAAGAGATCTCTTCCATTTCCTTTCAGCCAAGGTTGTTTAAACTTCTTCTGAGGAATATTTTTCTAATCTCTTTTCAAGACAAATGATAGGGTTTTTGTTTTGTTTTGTAACATTTTATAAAATACCGATAAGAGGCTGGGGTGGGAACATTCTGGATAACACATGCATACCCCTGTTTTTATTTTTAAAGACATAGTTTAGGAAACTGATAGCAGGTTTTATTCTGTCATATTCTCCAGCACTTTTGGAAGCTATATGAACATTTCCAAACCACTTGGGTAATATTCAGTAAGTTATTGTTTCACTTATAAAATGAGTCTCACATGGCCTGAAAGCTTTCTTACTCTCTGCCAGAGAATAGCTTACATATTTGAAGTGTCTGTGCCAATAGCATAAAATAATAATTTTATATTTTCAAGTAGTTTACAGTTATTTCTAGTTGTTTTTTATATGGAGTTCTATGAAAACAAGAAGCAGATATGAGCCGGTAGTACTGTTTTTGAAAGGACTGTACATGGACAACATTCTTGTATCACTCAGGTGTGACCAGTGCATCAAGGGTAAATAACATGAACTCTTGGAGTTATGCAAGAAATATTAAATATTATAATGAGAAGATATGGTTATTCTAGTTTACAAAGAGCCCCAAACTTTCCAAACAACAAACAAAATACTAAGTAGTGATTTCTTTGAAATTCTGAGTTAAATAATGGATCAGGCACAAAATGTTATTTTCAAAAATTGAAAGAATCTTGGTTTGTAAACACCACAAAGAACAAAAATTAAAAACAATAAAATAAATACTTGACACCATTCTGCTTATACATTACCACTCTTTAATATATAACATAAATTTGAGTTTTTACTGTAGGCTATATAATTACATTCAACTAAAAAAGAGGAAAAAACCAACATTCAGCTTTTTTGTTGTTATGATTTGTTCTGCTTGACTGCTGAGCCTTGCAGGATATTGAACCAAAATTTATATTTTTCTCTTGAGCCAGACTCTTAGTGGTTTGACTTGCAAAAAATTGGCTTGGCCGGGCGCGGTGGCTCAAGCCTGTAATCCCAGCACTTTGGGAGGCCGAGACGGGCGGATCACGAGGTCAGGAGATCGAGACCATCCTGGCTAACACGGTGAAACCCCGTCTCTATTAAAAATACAAAAAACTAGCCGGGCGAGGTGGCGGGCGCCTGTAGTCCCAGCTACTCCGGAGGCTGAGGCAGGAGAATGGCGTAAAACCCGGGAGGCGGAGCTCGCAGTGAGCTGAGATCCGGCCACTGCACTCCAGCCCGGGCGAAAGAGCAAGACTCCGTCTCAAAAAAAAAAAAAAAAAAAAAAAAAAAAAATTGGCTTGACTTTAGGGTTAAGGGGATGTTTTTTGATGTAAGTCGGTTTCTTCTCCAGATGGTAGTGGTGGTGTGGTGGTGGTGGTGGTGGTGTGGTGGTGGTGGTGGTGGTAGTGGTAGTGCTGGAGGTTGTTTTTGTCATAGAAAAGGAAAAGGCAAATGTTAAAGGTATTTGGTCTTCCTTTGATTTTAGTGATAGAATTGTCTTTATAAGAACGGAGGTAAAAATTGTGCAGAGGTAAACCCATGAACTACAGATAAAATGTACCCCAGTGGAATGTTAAAATAATGCAATGCCTTTTGGTAAAAACAAAACTAACTATTTTGCCATTGCCACTGATTTTCATAATGATTGAATACAGTCATGGTAACGTCATCCACAACCAAACTATTTAGGAAATCTTTGTACTTCCTAAATCTGGTTTAGTGAGATATAAAATGAGATTTAAAAGAAACATACGAAGAAAATATTGCTGCCTTCTGAAAGTTTTCAAACTAGTTCCCCAAATGGAATGTAGCATTGGGAATCTAAATTTCAAAACATACCTAAATAATTAATCTCATAAATTCAATCTGGGACCTGTCTAAAGTATTTGGAACTCTACAATGATCAAGAAGCCTCCAAATCGATAAGGTTTCTGATTCATTTTCTGCAAACAAAATTTTTTCTGTTTTATTTAAGCAATTTAATTGGATAAAAATTTCAATGTATTCACATAAATTTATTAATTAAATTGACTGCATAAAACAATTATAATTTATACAGTGTACACACTAAGCTTTGTATTGCTATCAATAGAACAATCTTATAACAACAGTGTTTAGTAAGCTAATGATAGTTGCTTTTATGAAGTCTGGATTTTTGACTTAATACAATTAAATTATATTTAACATTCATACATGAGTCCAGCAAGAGTGTTATAGGTTGACGGGAAGTTTTTCTCTTGTCCATCAAGGAGTTATTCAAGAATCAAGGTTCCTTTCATTTTATAGCTGTAAAATCTCATAGGGCCTTGGAATACTCTGCTCCCAACTAGCAGAAGGAGAAAAATACTGAAGATGTATTTACACAACTGGATGCAAGTCAATGAAGAAAATTTGTCATCTGGTTAGGCAGTTCCTTGCCCATGACAGCATCACACTATGGAAGTGAAAGGATGCATTTCCAAGGAACACTTGTTCATTTCTGCAAAATTTTCTCTCCTGCCTACCGAATATCTAAATGTATCTTTCCGCCCATAGATAGAATACACTACATTTAGGTCAAAATACAGGAACTCCAGCTGACTTGCAGTCCTCTCCATCATGTCCTTATATATATATATACAATCACATAGTAACTAATGCAACTATTAATATTGTGCTTTTAAACTCATGTCCTAAGAACCAAAAGGCTCAAAGATATCTACATCCACTGTCCTATCTGTATAAAATATCAAAAGACACTTGTTTAGAAAATGGAAGACTGGGAAACACTCAGTGGCCACTGGTCCAGAGCCAGGCAATGAAGGTGAAGACCTCCTGCTTTGGCGATTGAGAAGTCACTTGTTAGCCTCATTCTTTTCTGTGTAAGGTTCCCCATTGCCGTTTGTTCTCTTTAAGCTATGCTTCCAATAGGACGTTCTTTCTAATCTGTTGTGATCCACACTACACCTGAAGTTGGCAATGAGCGTATCTTCCCCCCTGGGGTTCTGTATTTTATAAGCTTTTCATTGCCTTTTCCAGTTTTAAGATATGAAGAGACAAAGATTCTGTAAGCTACACTCCTGGTTTTTGAAGTTACACATTTGTTTGCAAATTAGTAGAATTTTGATTTGTTTCCCATTAGTTCTACAAACCAATAACCGTATTTAAAGTTATATTCTAGAAATAATGATCAAGCTCAATTTGTTTATTTGCACTTCACCCCCTTGGCTTTCTCTTTCAACTTATTTATAGGTGGTTGCTTTGAGGTCATCTAAAATAATGTTTCAGAGTAAAACAAATAATTTCTGTCTGAAGGCTCACTCTATTTAATTGAGAAGTCCTAATTTAACTTTTGTTGCTTAAAGCATTTTCAGTATTTTCTCTTACTGTTCAGGTATTAGAAGCATTAGAATGTAGAAGTTTCTAATATTAGAAGTATTAGAAAAGTCTGAACCTGGGAGCCCCCAGTTTGGACTTGTTCTGTTCACTTTCAGTTTTTGCTTTATCCAGCTAATTCTTCTCTACACTCATTTCTTTTGTAATATCTTGCCCAAGTAATCACATAGTAACTAATGCAACTATTAATATTGTGCTTTTAAACTCATTTATTTAAATCTGCAGGCTCAATACACATTTCTTTTTCCTGCCAAGGTATAGCAAATGATATTATTTAGCCAAATATTTTTTAAACCAAATATTTTAATGTTGGTGAATATTTCCATTTTCCATTCATAGTTACCCAACTGCTTGCCACCTTACTATTAATGGAATGTTAGATGGTTTAGGTTTTTATTAAAGCACTATTGTACTTGTGGTAGCAACTACAGTATTAGTTTGGTAACACTAGCTTCTAGAAATTTCAGTGGATTGACATATTTATTTATTTTTCTACCTCAAATTAGAGCCCAATGCACATACTCCTCATTATCAGCCAGTTTTTCTCCAGGTAGATGGAGACTCCTTCCTTCTTGTGACTCCTATGTCTTTGGTTTAAGAATTCTCTGATTTTGAGCAGAGGTAAAAAAGAGATGCCTGATTAAAAAATAATAATAATAATTCAGCTCAGTGGTGCCATACATCAGTTCTGCTACATTTCAGTACTTATATCTAGTCACTGGGTCATATGTTGAGCCAAGAGACTAGACAATATGGTCTTTATCTTAAAAATAGTCAACCAATACACACTTTGGAAAAGGCAGAAGGAGGGCATTAGTTTCTGATTGACAGATGTTTGTCTCCTGTAACTGTAACTACTATGTAATTTTATTTCTTTTTTGGGGGGGGTAATAAACAAAGAACAGGTTAGCATCTCAGCCTCTATTTTAAAAGACATCTCAAATTGGGTGGGGTCATCTTTTTCAAAATCTTCTTTATAGTCAAAATTCTGTTTTATTTTACCTAGAATGAGTCATTATTAGATTCATTTTTTTTTTCTCTGAGATACTTAGGAAACCAAATCGTCTATTAAAATTTTGTTTTGAAAATATAATCAGAGAAACAAGTTGTATTAATCTGTTCTCACACTGCTAAAAAGAACTACCTGAGACTGGGTTATTTATGAAGAAAAGAGGTTTAATTGACTCACAGTTCTGAAGGCTTAATGGGAAGCTTGGCTGGGAGGCCTCAGGAAACTTACAATCATGACAGAAGGCACAGGGGAAGGTCATCATGTGACCTTCTTCACATGGTGGCAAGAGAGAAAGAGAACAAGGGGGGAAATGCCACACACTTTTAACCATTAGATCCCATGAGAACTTACTCACTATCATGAGAACAGCAAGGGGGAAATCTTCCCTCATGATCCAGTTACTTCTCACCAGAACCCTCCCGTGTAACATGGGGATTACAGTGTGACATGAGATTTGGGTGGGGACACAGCCAAACCACCTCATTGTGCCACTAGCTTTTTGTGGAGGGAAATGATGGATATCTGAACATAGTCAACTTTATGTTAGGGAAAATAATTGGTAAAAGCAAAACTGAGATGGTTTATGTGAGAATGGAAGAGGGATGTATGGAATTAATATCATGAAACTATTTGCTGTGGGATGTGCACGACTTGAGAACAAAATTGTATTCTTCCTAATGGATATTTTGGGGCTTTTCATCAAAGCTCTGCAAATACTAGATAAGAATGGTAATGGCAGTGATGATGATGATGACAAAGAGGGCAGTGACAACTACATCAATAATATCAGTGAAGGTGATGCTTACCTCAACAAAGCAGTAATTGAAACTATGGATATAAAGTGTGTGTGTATGTGTGTGTGTGTGTGTGTGTGTGTGTGTGTGTGTGTTTTAAAGCATGCTAAATTTAAAGAGAAATCTCTAGCTTCTTCCAGAGAGAATGATACTTTAGGAATCATTAGTCGCATCCCAATAAATAAGATGTAGGTTTGGATAATTGAAAATAAGGGAAATTCTAGTTAGAAAATAGAACTACTGAATGAAAGGTCTGCCTTCGTTAGATCCTCTTACTTTTTGGATCGATATATGTTTCTGTTATTCAAAGGTAAGTATTCACATAATATAAGCAGATATAATAAATTTCAGGTTGCTTAGTAGAGAAAATCTATTTTAAGTCATTACTGGTTTTATAATGTCCATTTTTCCATAGACATACATATATATATATATATATCAGATTCTATTTATCAGCCAGTTTAATATTGTATGATTTAAATAAATATTTTGTGTATTTTATTAAAATTAATTACATTAAGATAAAAATAGGGAATAAGCTGTTGATAGTGAATATCAACAGCTCATAAAACTTGTTTGGTAATCTATGGGATTAAAGGCTAAAGTATGATTTTGATTAAAACCAAATTATCTTTTTTCCCAAATGATATAAGAATATTAATTTTAGCCAGTAAGATTATGAGTAAATGTAAAGGATCACAGTTCCTTGCCTCAGATACCTGTAATTAATAGCATTTTTCATAACATATCTGAGCTGCAGCATTTTCTGGAAAGTGGTCTTATTAAAGGTTTAAAATGGGAAGAACATTGCATTACATCTTTGTCATAAGGAATATTCTGAGGGTTCATGTTGTAGAAGTATACACAGGCCAGCTGAGACCACGTTATAATGCAATGCTTCATGGAGCATCCTGCCCTGACTCCTGCCCTGGATGAATTGATGGTGAATACTTTACATGAAGTGCATAGAAAGCTCATCTGTGCTATGTGAACTATTTCATGATAAAGACTATTTCATTGAGTATCTTCTCATATATGATATCGAGTACCCTAGAACATCTTTTCACCTTGCCATCATTTATCTAAACACTAAGTGTTTTGTGTTTGGAGAAGCGGAGTCAACGAACTAGTTTTGCATTACCTATCCTTTTTTCTTTTCACGTTGTGCTGCATCAGAATGTGAATTTAGAGTTCTGATTGGGACAATTTTCTTTAAGAGACAGCCAGAGAGAAAGAAGGAGAATAATCTGAAGGGCAATGTTACTGTTTATTTTAGACCAGTCATTGTCCAGAGCATTTCTTCCACATTGATCCCTGCAATCTTCACAGCGTTTCTTGTGAGGTATGGCGTAGTATCATTCCCTTTTAAAGATTAGGCTTGGAGAGGTGTAATTACCTATCCACAGTAAAAGAGCTAGTAAATGTTTCAATCAGGATTCAGACTCAAGCTATGTTACTCCACAGCCTGCACTCTTAGGCTGCTATACTACAGCCACAGTGAGTCGGCTTGAAGCTGGGAGGTTTTATGATGACGGGGCTGAAGGTTTTGTGGTATTTCAGCATTCATCCAGAAGACTGCGTATCAGCCTGTGGTAAATGGCACTTGACAATATGCAAAGTGAGAATTTTATACCTTAGTATGGGACAACTCTAAGTTTGTATTGACTCCATGAAGATGAATAAAAATGACACATAAAATTTGGTGCTGAAAATTTAAAGGAAGAAAATATATGACATTTTGGGACAGTAAAAACTACAGAGAAAAATTAACGGTTACCAGAGAATTGAAGTGGGGAAGGGGGAAGTGATGAATAGGTGGAGTACTGAGAAATTTTAGGGCACTGAAACTATTCTCCGTGGTACTGCAATGATGTGTGCATGTCCTATGCACTTAACCAAAACCCATAGAACTATACAACACAAAGAGTGAAACAATGTAATCTATGGGCTTCAGTTAACAATAATGCATCAACATTGGTTCAATAATTGTAACAAGTGTTAACACACTAAGGCAAGATGTTAATGATAGGAGAAACTGCCAGTGAGGAAGACAGGAGGTACATGACAATTCCCTATATCATCTACTCAATTTCCCATAAACCTAAAACTGCTGTAAAAAATAAAGCCTAATAGTTTTTTTTTTTTTTTTTTTTTTTTAAGGAAATGAAAAAAATAAACCGTATGAGTGAGCACATGACTGTAATTGTGGATCAATCAGGAAACAGATGACTAATTTCAGAATAAAAATATCTTTTCTGCTTTAGTATTGACATCCAGAAATTCCACATTCTCACTCAGTTAAAATCCAATTCCACAAATACATTTATTCTGTGCTCTCTGTGTAATCATTGAGCTATGAATTCTAGGTGAGCCTGTTTCTTTCTTGCCTCAGCCACTCCCTAAATAGAAAATGTAACACCTTTAGAAAGTAACCTTAACTCTTTAAGGCCACAGGGGTCTAATTCAGGAGTGTTTGAGTGGTTTCCCTGAATGCATCACTTAAAAGGACAGAAGAAGTCTCCCCATGCATTTCTTACCGTTGTTGTAATGAAGGGGCTGTATTTCCCCACGCCTAGTCAGCCCTTGTTAATAAACTGGCATTTGAGAGGCATGTTTACTCTCAATTTAAAATACAAAACAACTTCTAATGGCTAAGTAAAAGGAAGTAGATAAATATTGCCATTTCTTTCAGAGTGAACAGTAGATTTATTTGCCTGCACATTTTCTCACTACTGAAGTCACAGTATGAGAAGGAAATAGTTTTAGAAATTAAGGACCAATGGACCCATAACCATGCTTTCTCCATACAGCTAAAGCTCAGTGTGAGACCTTGCTGGCAACAAGACTAGAATGAGAGAAATCAAACAACAAGGGGATTATTAGAGAAAGTAGAGCCATGAGAGAGTCATGTTTTAGCCAAAAGTAAGGACTAGCTGGCTCTCCTGTATGATAGAAAATGCTTCTTCAGTTTTCGTTTCTAGGACTGGTGGCTTGGTTGCCCCAAAAAGGGCAAGTTTCTATTAAAAAGTAACTTACGTGAATTTGCTATCATATCTATCATTTCCTATCATTTCAGGATCATTGGGTTAACTTAGTCCTCATACTTTTTTATAAGAACACGGGAGATTTTCAAAATCACAATTTTGGAAGAGAAGATCTAACCCCACACCGTGAAATCACATTGCTGTATACAATTTGACAGCTATGAGAGGATGTGGGCATATTTACAAACTGTATATTGGTACTTTATAATTAAGAATTTGCATAATTGATAACAAAATCCTCATGAATATGCTATCAATAACATGAGCTAAAGTAGCTACAGATATTCTATTCTTGTGTGTGTGTGTGTGTGTGTGTGTGAAGGTTGGGGAGGTGCAGTGGAAAGAGCCGTATCTTTTTCTGTGTCCACCTGTTCTCAAATCTTGTCTCCATTTCTAAGTTTAAATCTTACTGACATTGGGCTGGTTGCTTCCAGTTGTCCATTTTGATACATTAAGTGATGAAGTCTCAAACTTTTGTTTTAACAAAGGACAGATTTTCTTCCCTACTACACGAGAACTTTAGTTATGTCACCATTGCCCTCGTAATTCTGTTCCTCATATTACTGTATAGTGCAAGTCAGGATCAATGATAGTGTAATTCTCCTCACTTCAATTACTTGTACCTATCATGGAAAACTTTCTGATATAAGCCATTGGTGGAATTTTGAGACACCTCCAGTAATTTTACATGAAGGTTATGGATAACATACAATTTCAAGACTTATTGCTAATTGGAAGAAGTTTTTTTCGTGTTCTTTATTTACATATGTCCTATCTCGCCATTGTCTTCTTTTTTCTTTTCTTTTCTTTTTTTTTTTTTTTTTTTTTTTGAAACAGAGTCTCACTCTGTTGCCCAGGCTGGAGTGCAATCGCAAGAACTCAACTCACTGCAACCTTCATCTCCCAGGTTCAAGTGATTCTCCTACCTCAGCCTCCCGAGTAGCTAGGATTATAGGCACCCACCACCACATCCAGCCAATTTTTGCATTTTTAGTAGAGACAGGGTTTCACCATGTTGATCAGGTTGGTCTCAAACTCCTGACCTCAGGTGATCCATCCACCTTGGCCTCCCAAAATGCTGGGATTACAAGCATGAGCCACTGTGCCCAGGCAGTCGCATCTCTTCTAACCAACTTAGCTCTTAGAAATAAGTGTTTATGGCAAAAAACACCCTTGAGCACCACATTTGTACTTACTACTTGCATTTACTCCACCTACTGTGCTCTTTTTATAAGCTCTTTGCTTGTATTATTTATCTAATCTTCACAAAAGCCTATAAGATGGTATTTATTGTACCCATTTTACAAAACAGGAGACTGAGGTGGGGAAAAATAAAGTACTTGCTACATGTCACACATTTCACCAAGTAAATGAGGTAAATTTTTTTACCCAGAAAACCTCTCTCTAGTGGTCCTGATTAGAATTATAGACTTCTGGAAATGAGCAATTTAACTAAAATAAAAATATACAAATGTAAGTTGCTATTTTGGAGCAAAACATCCTTGAAATTATTATTACTGTTAGTTATTGTAATTATTTTTCTTTCATGGTCTTTTCTCTTTTGACACACTGGATTGCAAAATGTTCCAAGTTTGTGGTTCAGGATTTTAAATTTCAGTAGTGACTGAGTGTGATTATTTAATAGTTTACTGTCTTGTACAGTGGCACTTCACTGTTGTAAGTAACAGACTCATTTTCTCCCAAAACCTAGTTAAAATAGACACCATGGCTTCACTTTCCAGCAGATGAAGAACAATCTTGTTTTAATGCATGTCATTTACAATAGATACAGGCTGTCAGATAACTTCTGGTAAAATAGGATGCTGAATCAGACATTTATTTTTAGTGGCAATTGCTGAAACATAGACTAGACCACTCAGATGAAAATATGCTATATCACTTGACTTTATAGATAAAATGTGCTGAAATATTCTTTGTCATTTTGCATTTGAGATTTCTGTTTTCATTTTCTTAATATACCCTGACTCCCATTGCTTCTCTTTTAGCAACTTGTTTGTTGTCTGAAAACTATTATACTTTCCATTTTAATAGGTACATCTTCTTTTTATTTCTATTAATTGAGAATCATCTAGTACAGAGCAGTTGTGTCAAAGTTATAAGCATGTACTGCAAATCCAGCAGACATAGATTTGAATCCCAGCATAGCCACTTATTGACTAAATAGTAAATATATATTAATCACTGAAAACCACAGTTTTCTCACTGCCTAATAGTTTCATCAACAGTTACTGGAAAAAATCAAATGCATTAAAGCTTCTAAAATAATTATAATTGTATTATAAGTACTATTAATTTTAGTTCTCTAATATGAGACAATGAATAAACTATGACAGAAATTTCTGACATAGACTTTTTAAAAGTAAAGATGAATTAACACCTAGATGATTGTATCATATATATTATAATCACCTGTAAATCACCTTTATGATATATATATCACTTATATGATTATATATTGGTCATATATAGCTAGTACCTGTTAGGTTAGTTGATGACTATCTTATATTAATAAGTATTAATTAATAATTTAATACCACTCCCAGAAAGAAGAAATGAAGAACTTGTTATTATTTATTATGTGTAATTATTGAATGTCTTCTCAATTCCTCTTTGAGTTAATCTGTGTAGACATGATTACTGGAAAATATAATGGAAACTATATTCACATAAAATTAAAAATGTTGATTGCCACTTCAACCACACATATACTAAAATTGGAATGATACAAAGAAGATTCCTCTGGGTCCTGCATAAGGATGACATTTGTGAAGCATTCCATACATTAAATATTTTTAATTGCATTTTATGTGTATTTGAGCGTGCAATGATAAAACAAGTGTGGTAAAGAGTGGTAAAATGATAACCAATGAGGATTTTGAATGAGAGGTTCATGGGAGCTTTTTGTAATATTGTAACTTGTGTTTAAGACTGTAATTATTTAAAAGTTTAAAAGTTAATCAACTGTTAGAAAATAAAAAGTAAAAAAGAAGTAGCAACCAGTTTCCTAAATTAACGTGTTTCAACTAGATTTCAGTGTGTACCTACAGAATTAATGTTTCTGAAGTATAGAGGTTTCATACTCTATGAATATTATGTTATAATATTTGGATTTGCTAATACTCTGCACTGTTAGAAAAAATGTATTTCAGAAAAACAAAACATTTTTCTAAAATTGTTTTCCAGTTGTTAAAAGAGTTTAATTGAGACATCTTATATAAATTATTACAAGAATGCTATTTATCCTTTACTCTGATGCAACCAGTAAATATTTTCATACATGAATACAGCTGCACATACAAATGATGGCAGTGCTCTGTGAGTATAACAATATGTTATTGTCAAGAATGACAGAGTGGGGAAGGGGAAGTGGGGATGGTTAATGGGTATAAAAATATAGTTTAATGGAATGCATAGGATCTAGTATTTGATAGCACACCAGGGTGATTACAGTCAACAATGACTTATTGTATATTTTAAAATAACTAAAAGTATAAATGGAATGTTTGTAACATAAACAAATGATAAATGCTCGAAGTGATGATACCCCATTTACCCTGATATGATTGTTATGCATTATATGCCTGTACCAAAATATCTCATGTACCCCGTTAAATATATATACCTATTATGCTCCTGTAAATATTAAAATGTAAAAAAAGAGCGACAGACAAGATGTTAGTCAGAAAAAGCCTCACTGAGAAGATGACATTTAAGATGTTATCTAAAGGAAAAAGACAGTAAAACGACGGGAAGGAAAGTGAGAATGTAGATAAGGAGCAGGAGAAGCTTGGAGAGGGGCCAAGTCTGTCACCTTAAGGAAAGAGAGGGCATATCTGAGAAGCTGAAAGAATATTGGTATCGCTGGCTTAAACAGAGGAGCGATTCAGGTAGATTTACAGTCTAGAAAGATAGAAAGGGATGTTATGGTAAAATATAGTGTAAGTGGGGTAAGGAAGCAAAAGTAGGAATGGAAATGGGAAGATCAGTGGGGAGCCTCTTTCAATAGTGTAGGATGGGTAGTGGTTGCTTGTCCTAGGGTAGTACCTATGAAAATGGAAGGAATATCATTATATGGATCTTATGAACGTAAAAGATGTAGAAGGGATTTACTTTATTGGAAATAGCTATGGCTTAAGACTTGAACTGGAAACATTCTAATAGCTACAATAGCACATTTCACATTTAAGAAAATATTGCAACCTTGTTATAGCTAGCATTGAGTTAACCAGGATTTCCAACTAAAATAATTTTATTTTTTTAATTGAATATGAATGTATTTATAAGTATTCATATACTAAAAAGTACACAAAACTTTTAATTGCTTGTTTTCCCATATGCTATTCTTATTCTGGTTTCCTTAATGGTTCAATTATACTTTAACTGATTAATAACACAATTTCATATTATATGGTTGAGGATGATGGTAAGGATGAGGATGATGATGCATTTCCTAAATGAGTAGAATAATAAGTGAATAATTCGCTTGTAAATTATTGATATCATGAGCTTTTAAGAGACAATATAAATCTAATAAATGATATAAAATTATTAGCTAATATAGCTTGCAATCCTGATATTCCATAGGGATTGGTAACCTTTCTTATTGTATTTATAATACATATGGTTATTTAATTAATGCTATTAATATTTCACTTCTAAAGAGTTAACAAATATATCCAATAAATAGAGAAACAAAAATAAGATAGTTGGTAAACTAGAAGTGCAACCTAGTATATTGGGAAGGGCCTGGACCTATGTCAAACAATTTGGCTTTCAGTTCTGTGTTTGAGTAACTTTGGTTAATTCTTGGCTGATGATTTCTAAAGTTTCTTTCAACTCCCCAATTTTGTGATTATTTTTGAAACATACTGGCAACTAGAGCTCTTTGGCTACTTTTAATCTAGGTGTTTATGTCCATCTCACAGTCTCTCTGCCTAACAACTTTTTTTTTTTAAATGAGAGCTATCTATCAATGATGATATTTCATTGCCTATTTTGGCTTTATTGAGAAGGTGAATTCTTGAGAAAAACGGAAAAATCAAAGGCAGTTTGGCAAGCTAGAGGGAGGAATAAGATGATTAAAAACCTGCGCCGTTGAGATAGTTGGTGAAACATAAATTAAACAATAAGGGTTAGTAGCTTGAGTAGTTAGGTAGGAAAACATTATAGAATAAATTTTCAATCAGCAGAGGTATTCTGGACCAGCTGCTACTATATTTCTGATTGCCTTATCCCTTCTTAGAGTGACTCTGTATCTTCTAAATTTTAGAGTTTATTTTCTGTCCAATGGAACTATGGTGGATTTAAAACTCCTTCCCCAAATCTGGATTTCAGCAGGATCTGTTTGTTACTATCACAGATAGAAATATCACCCCAAAACAGACATCATTATAATGACTACAGAGAAAAAGAATGGAATTTGTGTTAGAGTACTTTGGGTTGAGTTCTAATTTGGTTCCCTGATAGTTGTTTTATGAAACTGTAACAAAAATCACTTCTAACATTCAAAAGCAGTGTTTGTAAAATAGAAACAATTTTATCTATTCATTTATTCTCCTTATGAAGCCGTAAGAATTAAAGACAGTAACATATGAAAGTGCTTTGTTATTTAAGGAATGTTATGCATATGTTTGCTAGTTTTTTTATTCATCAGTTTAGGTTATTTAGCGTGACCATTGATGGACATTGATGAAAATTTGGAAATTCCTTTATCACTATTAGTCAACTTTTTATTACCATAGAGTCAAATAATGATTAAGTTGTATCCCTCTACCTGACACTAATTAAGAAAAAAAAAATCCACAGAACACTTAGTTCTTGTGGCTTTTCAATAGATTATTCATTATAGGATCACTAATTTCTTTGAAAGATTTTGAGTTGCTTCTCTCTAACTTTCATCTCCACCTCTGCTTCTTTGCAGAGCAATAATTATCTTACCCTTACTTAAGCTCTATGTCATCCAATTTATATAACAACCAGAATTGAATTCAATATTTTATTAGTACCATGTAGGTTAATGCTTTTCAAGGTCTTATTTTGTTTATTAGGTCTAATGTAGTTTACCCACAGAAACAGTAAGATGATGTCAAATTTTGAAGGTCTTAAAGAATATGTCCGAATACTTAACATTAAATAGCTCTGAAGTATAGTTTACTCATGCGGGACATACATTTTGGATTGATACCTGTACTCGTTCATTTTTATGCTGCAGACAAAGACATACCTGAGACTGGGTGATTTATAAAGAAAAAGAGGCTTAGTTGACTCATAGTTCTACATGGCTGGGGAGGCCTCACAATTATGGCCGAATGCACATCTTACATGGCAGCAGATGAGAGAACGTGAGTCAAATAAAAGGTGAAACCTTTTATAAAATCAGATCTCATGAGGTTTATTCACTACCACAAGAACAGTGTGGGGGAACCGCCCCCACGATTCTGTTATCTCCAACCAAGTCCTTCCCACAACACGTGGGAATTATGGGAGCTACAATTAAAGATGAGATTTGGGTGAGGACACAGCCAAACCATATCAGTACCAGACCGAGGACTGTAATCCTGACTTTTTCCAGGCATCTTCCTCAGGCAATCCAGTGTAAATACCCAAGTTATCTTATGTCTAAATGATCATCAGCCAGTAGAATCATCTTGTACTGTAAAATGATGTTATTGTCAGTTGTTTAATTCATTTTTCAAAATTTAACTCAAATTATATCTTATGGTGTAAACTTTTTATTTAGTTCTTGGAAATATATGAAATTGTTTGACAGAAAAAAAGTTTATAAATATACACCCTAAGCATATTTGTTGTGAACGAGCTGTTTCCTTTGTTTTAAATTGTGTAGTTTCCAAAAGAAGAGCTTGAGACAACTACTTGTGTTTAGGTAGTCTATTTGTTTGGTAATCGCAGAAAGCAGGAATAAGGGATGAAGAGGAGTAAAGGAAGAAGGAAAAGTAGGGTGTATTACTGAGGCAACTGTACTGAACTTAGGCTGGATTCTCCCTGGAACTTTCTGAGCATAAATGATGTTTGTCAGAATGATCTATCTGTGGATTGACAATGACAAACTTCTTTCCTCTGTTGGTTGAAAAGTCCCTTGGTTCATTAATGTTTTGGTTTCTTCTGCATATCTGATGAACAAGATTTAGTTTGCTCAAGTTGAGATGCTGTCAGTATCTGGAAAATCCAAGCCCATATTTAACTGTCCACCACAGATTCCACAAGAATTAAGTGCCAATAGGATGCACACAGCGATATGATATACATTGTTAATATATTTTGTGAACTTCTGTGATAAACTATCTATGAAAGCACTGTTTATAAAACATCTAGACGCCAATATGATTGTTCCTATATTTTCAATTTCCAGTCAAGCCAGAATATAATTAAACTGAACTCTCTTTAGTTACTTTGTGTTTATATCAAACACTGTGAATACTTTGAGTTCTTACCCTATTTGCAAGCTAACTTCCTCACCTGCCAGAGTTTCCTAGATATTGGCAGCAGATATGATACACTTGGGTCAAAGATAAAGTACTTTATGACTCACAGTACAGCAGGCAGTATGAGCTGCAGGCTCGCATTGGTTCCCTTGTTTTCAGACATCATTGAAAAGATAAACAGCAGCACCCGGGTGTTTGCATTCTGGAGGAAGACTCCAGTGACTGTTCTAAAAGGCAAAAGATCATGAATACCTCTTTCTTACCCATACCTCCCAGGGTAATGTTACCCCTCCTTCAGATTCTGGATTTTTGCTTTCCTTCCACCTCCACAAAATCTGGGGCAGCTATAACTTTATTCATGCTCCCCAATGACCTATCCAGACCTTTTGTCTGAAAGAGTCAGATAGAAGAGAGACAAAAGCATATCTGTAAAATATTTCATAACATTTTAAATTTTAATCCTCTCATCCTCATTCTGAACCAGTTGCAATCTGGGGATTAGACTGGCCTGAGGTCTCTGTTATAAGGGAGAGATATAATATGCCTAGGAAGAGAAAGGAATCTTGAAATTTCAAATTAAGTCTATATAATTCCATATAATCTTCACACCCCTTTCATCTGAGATTTCATCCTATTTTTAGGCCAAGTTAAGTTGTCAGGGTTTTGTGGTCTCTTAGGTCAGAGACAAATGATTTCTTTCATCGCAGCACACGGCGCGCAGCAAGAACTTATATACGCAAATCGCTTCCCCCTGCTGCCTTATATCCCAAGGGATAATGTAGGGCAGACATGGGTGCTGTGCACATAGTGAGCTCGTGTCATAGCTGAGCATCCTGAGTTTAGGAAATCACCCATCTCCTAATGCCACAGTTAGCAACAAGCACAACTTGGCCCTAAAGGGAAGCATTATCTTTATTTTTCTGGTTAGACAATAAATCTGCCTTCTGACCTAAAGGGAGAAATTATCTCTGTCCTCCCAAGCTATTTGCTATACAACAATCCTTGAAAAGATAGTACAAAACACAAGTTGCCAATGCCTTTGCTTTATAAAGGTGTGAAAGTATGAGACCCAGTAGAGAATTGTCTCATAATATTTCATTTATTTTGGTGATAGAATTCTAGCATTTTCATCAAAAATGACTTTATTATTTCTGATATTATCTATCCCCTCCTGTCAGTTCTTTTAAAATAATGTAGTCACAGATTAACCTACAAATAAAGTATTAGTTGTGCAAGAAATTGAAGATGGATATTTGACAAATTTACTTTTTGCTCATCTTTTTTTGTTCGTGTGTCATGTCTTCCCAGAAAGACTGTTCACTGCTGTAGTAAGTAGGAAAATGAGCCTTCTATATAGTATGAGGAGTACTGAAAGCATCCCATGTTTGTTTCATGAGGTATATGTAAAAACAGTAACAAATTGGAAAATAAATCAAAAGTAATGAGGAAAACTTTTTAAAAAAAAATGTGTAGTGATTTTCTTCTACGTTAGATGATGGATAGAAGAAAGAGAGTCTCCTATTTTATTGTACTTAATCTTTTTATTTGGAAATATTTAAGATTTCTCAAACATTGCAAAATTAATATAAAGTTCCTCAGTACTACTCATTCTGCTTTTCCTAATGATAACATTTTACAAAGCCATAGTAAATTATTAAAACCAGGAAATTTTTATTAGTTCAATACTCTTAAATGTAACCATTCAGATTCACATGCACCCTTTTAGGTATATAGCTCTTTGGAACTTTATTATATATATACCCTCCCCAAACCCTAACTTCTGGCAACCTCTGATCTGTTCTTTTTCACTGTATTTTGTTGCTTCAAGTGTTGAATAAGTATAGTTTTAGTTAAAAAACGTTTTGAAACTGGCTTTTTTTTTTTTCCATTCAGCATAAGGCCCGTGAGATCCATTCACATTTTTGCGTACATCAGTGGTATATTCCTTTGTACTGCTGAGTGGTATTCCACTGTGGAGCTGTACCACATGATACTTATTCCTTCACCTCTAGAAGAACATTTGGATCATTTTTGGTTGGAACTATTACAAACAAAGGTGCTATGAACATCTCTCTATAGGTTTTTGTGTGTGAACATAAGTTTTAATTTTTGTAGGATAAATACCTTGGAGTGTGATTGTTGTATCTATGGTAAATTCATGTTTAACTTTATTTAAAAATGACAAACTTTTTGAGTGAGGCTGTACAGTATCACCAGCAGTATATGAGAGATCTAGTTTGTGCAGACATCCTCTCCGGCACTTGACATTGTTAGTCATATTTACTTCAGCAATTCATATAGGCACATAGTAGAATGTTGTTATAGTTTTAATTTTCATTTCCCAATGGCTAGCAATGTTAAACCTCGTGCTTATATTGCCATATATTTTTTAAATTCTTTATTTCTTCTTAAAAAAATAAGAAAAGAAATGGGATACATGTGCAGAAGGTTCAGGTTTGTTACATGGGTATACTGGTGGTGGTTTGCTGCACCTGTTGACCTGCCCTCTAAGTTCTCTGCCTTCCCCTCCCACCCCTCAACAGGCCCTGGTGTGTGTTGTTATCCTCTGTGTGTCCATGTGTTCTCAATGTTCAGCTCCCACTTATGAGTGAGAACATGCAGTGTTTGGTTTTCTGTTCCTGTGTTAGTTTGCTGAGGATGATGGCTTCCAGCTTCATCCATGTCCCTGCAAAGGACATGATCTCATTCCTTTTTATTATTGCCATAATTTTAACTATATTTGTTTTATTCTAGCAAAATGCTGAAATGTTGAACAATACATCTTTTGCCCTACTTCTTGATTTCCTGTCATTTTTGGAGGCTATGTTTAGTTTTGTCATTTTATGAAGAACTTGTGCTTTTTAAGCATGTTAATAGCCCCAAAAAGTGATTTAAAAAAAAAAAAAAGAGGCAATATTTAATTGCTCCAATTGCCTTTCAATTAATTTTCTCTGCTTTTTAAAAATTACCCTCAGATCTCTCATGTGTCTTATCAACTACGGCCCTGAGCTGGGTGCAGTTGTGTGCACCGGTAGTCCCAGCTCCTCGGGAGGCTAAGGCAGGAAGATTTCTCGAGCCCAGGAATTCGAGTCCAGCTTGGGCAACATAGTGAGACCTCTTCTCGAAAAACAAAACAAAACAAAAAAACAAAAAGAGATAAAAACTTATTAACTACATCCCTGATTTAAATTGCTTTAGTATCAATTAATGAGCATATACTGCCCTAATTAAATTATTTTCCTTCCAATTCTTTCCTCATCTGGTCTTATCAGCTGTAAAATTATGTTAGACATTTACAAAAAGTAAATGAAGAAGATCACTCTCAGTTTACTAACATGAGATTGTGTTAAGGTGATGTGTGAGAAATGTGTTTTATGATGACTAATCTGAATGTGTTACATATTTAGGTACCTTCTGTGGCAGAGAGATAACTTGATACATTTTGTCTTTTATTCGTTTCCTTTTCTTTCCTTGACTTAGTGAATACTACTAAGCACTAATTTTATTGTAAAGCACTATGAAGAATACCAATACGTAGAATAGTTGTATACTTCTAGAATCTTACGATGAACATGGAGTGAAAACTGGCTAAAAGAAATAATTTAAAATCAACAGCAACCACTCTGGACTATAAAAACTCTAGATTGATGCTTCCAGCTGAGTTCCAGTTCATCAATTTCGGTCTTGATTTTGTTATTGTTGTTATTTTATAATGTGTAAATGAGGAGCCTGCACTCAAAATTATCTGTATTCAGTGCTACTTCTAATATTCTCCGAGACTGGAAATCAGAGGAATATTCTTACAGTTTGCAGTCGGAAGGATTCTGACTGTGCAAAGAAGCATAAAGGGAAATGTATATTGTAGCTGCTTAGTACTATATCTAAGAAAAAATAGAAGAGACATAACTTACATCATGACATTGAATTACCTTTGTACCTACTTAAAAGAGGCGAAGAATAAGTGATATCTTAGTGTCTCAAGATGGACCACAAAGAGAACAAAATTGAATAGACAAGTGTCTTGGAGTGAGGTGAACACAGACTCAGGGGAGACCTGGTTGGTGCCAGTAGCACTGCTTTCTATCACAGGCTTTCTCTGCTTCACTAATTTGTCTATAAAAGAACAAGATTCACCTTTTCTATGCACTTAAAAAATGAGACATAAGGATAAATTGCTAAATGGCATAATTTATATATTTTGCTTTTTATTATATGATTTGAGTTCAGCTGCTCTTGACATCAAATTACACAGTGTTGCACTGAAATTCTGTAATTATTTAAGAGATAAAAGGATTCCCTTGTTTAACAGGAGGAGGGTAAAGAAGCATATGTGATAAAAGAGGCTTAATTCAACAGGTTAAAAAGAGAAAAAATATATTAATGTGATTTATGCGATTTCAGTCATTAATGATTATATTCAAACTGCAATCCTTCCTATATTCCTTGAGAAAATCTGATTTCCAGTGTTTCAAACACTTAACGGAACTAGCCATAAATAAATACCTTTAAAAACCTATTAATAGATAAACTGATTGATTAGTTATGAGAACTGGTGTATTTGTAGATATGCTAAACAAGCAAAATAAATGCACATATTAGAACAACATTTTTGTGCAGACTTCAATAACTATTATGTTTGCTAAACTCTGTCTAACCAATAAGAATCACAAATTACATCAATGAGGTTTTTAAAGGTAAAATAGCTTAAAGATTTTTTTTTTTTTTTTTTTTTTTTGAGACGGAGTCTGGCTCTGTCGCCCAGGCTGAAGTGCAGTGGCGCTATCTCGGCTCACTGCAAGCTCCGCCTCCCGGGTTTACGCCATTCTCCTGCAGCCTCCCGAGTAGCTGGGACTACAGGCGCCCGCCATGTCGCCCGGCTAGTTTTTTGTATTTTTTAGTAGAGACGGGGTTTCAACGTGTAGGCCAGGATGGTCTCGATCTCCTGACCTCGTGATCCACCCGTCTCGGCCTCCCAAAGTGCTGGGATTACAGGCTTGAGCCACCGCGCCCAGCCAGCTTAAAGATTTTTAACTCATTCTTAAGTTCATGGAAAAAGTTCCTACATAAGCTTTTACCTGTGTTCTTTTCTCAGCAGTGTTGAACAAGTGATAACTAGACTGTCTATTGAATAGCAAACTTTTATACAGCACAATTTTTGTGTAATTAATGATGGGAATATGTACAAAGAAGATTTGTCAGCTCCCTTTTGACTAAGATCCTATCCATGATAGCTTATTACTATTTGAATGAATTGAACTGTAGGAAAATCTACTTTTACATGTTTGTGTATGCCATTTAAATTTTGTATATTGTACAAAACAATATAAAAATGATAGATGGGCCTTGGTTCTATTTCTGACTCTGCAGATAGTATGCATGTGACTTTGGTTCTTCTTTCTGCCACCTGTTTTGTTTTCTCAACCCTGAAGAAGAAAGCAAGACTGTTCTTCTCCAAAGTGCCTTTTAGATTAAATATTCATGTTTTCTATATATACTATGTAAATATTACAATTTGGAAAATACTTCATATATATATGAAGTAATAATTACTTCATATATATATGAAGTAATAATGAAACATTATTTTATCATCCAGAAAAAAACTGTTAATATGTTGTTAATATCTATTACATGGATTTACATGCAAGCATTTATAAAATCCCATAAACTTTAATATTCCTATGTTTTATAAAACTTGAGAGCAAATGAAAATTGGTATCCTGTTACACATACTTTTTATATCCATATTTTTCATAAATTTAAAAGCAAATGATAGGTGACAAAACATCTTCATTTTTTTTTTTTTTTTTTTTTTTTTTTCTTTTTGAGACGGAGTCTCGCTCTGTCACCCAGGCTGGAGTGCAATGGCCGGATCTCAGCTCACTGCAAGCTCCGCCTCCCGGGTTTACGCCATTCTCCTGCCTCAGCCTCCCGCGTAGCTGGGACTACAGGCGCCGCCACCTCGCCCGGCTAGTTTTTGTATTTTTTAATAGAGACGGGGTTTCACAGTGTTCGCCAGGATGGTCTCGAACTCCTGACCTCGTTATCCGCCCGTCTCGGCCTCCCAAAGTGCTGGGATTACAGGCTTAAGCCACCGCGCCCGGCCCACATCTTCATTTTTTTAATAAGTACATAATAAAATAATCTATCCAATGAAGTTTGATAATAAAACTATCTTTCCATTTGTTAGATATCTCTGAAGGGTAGAAATTGGGATCTAGAACAAGAGTCCTCTGGGCTAAAGAAATGGTGTTCTGCTGAGTATTCTGAAATTTTTTACGATGCCAAAATGATAACTAATGTTGGGATTTTTCTAGCAAACATTAATTCATTGTGACTCTGCTTTAAGATTTTGCCACTGGCCGGGCGCGGTGGCTCAAGCCTGTAATCCCAGCACTTTGGGAGGCCGAGACGGGCGGATCACGAGGTCAGGAGATCGAGACCATCCTGGCTAACACGGTGAAACCCCGTCTCTACTAAAAAATACAAAAAAACTAGCCGGGCGAGGTGGCGGCGCCTGTAGTCCCAGCTACTCGGGAGGCTGAGGCAGGAGAATGGCGTGAACCCGGGAGGCGGAGCTTGTAGTGAGCTGAGATCCGGCCACTGCACTCCAGCCTGGGCGACAGAGCGAGACTCCGTCTCAAAAAAAAAAAAAAAAAAAAAAAGATTTTGCCACTACTTTACCTTGTTTCCAGACTTGATTTTTTAAACAGAAAATAAAAATTACCCTCAAAATTCAAATTCCTACATTGCACATATGCCAGTGGGTTTCCTGTGCTCATTCTTGCTTTTATATTTATCAATGAGAAAACTCTCTCTCAGAATGTAACCAGCCATTTCTACACTTCTCCTATTTCCTGCTCAGAGTTGAAGTTTGTGAATTGATTTTTTTTTCTTTTTTCTTTTTTTTTTTTTTGAGACAGTTCTGCCACCTAGAATGATCTCAGTTCACTGCAACCTCCACCTCTCAGGTTCAAGCAATTCTCCTGCCTCAGCCTCTCGAGTAGCTGGGATTACAGGCACCCACCACCACGCCTGACTAAGTTTTTGAATTTTTTATAGAGATGGGTTTTCACCATGTTGGCCAGGCTGGTCTTGAAGTCCTGACTTTAGGTGATCCACCTGTTTTGGCCTCCCTAAGGGTTGAGATTACAGGCAAGAGCTACCACGCCTGGTCAGTGAATTGATTTGGGAGGGAATTGACAGAAGAGGGAGGACTAACTTGAGAGGGATCAGCACACTAAGTGCTTCAAAATCCAGCTCCTATACCTTGAAGAGCCTACTTCTTGGTTTCCTGTTGACATAGACCCTGGATTACTGCCAGGAGGCAGTTAGGTAGAGAGAGACAAAATGTGTTTACCCTTTTTCTATGGTTAGTGCTTTTGTTTTAGTTCTGGTCAGATATATAGGTTAGTCCATTGTGTTTCTCACTACAGTTTTATCAGCTAAGGCTGAAGCAGGAGAAAGGCTTGAGCCTGAGAGGCAGAGGTTGCAGTGAGCCAAGATCATACCACTGCAGTCCAGTCTGGGTGACAGAGTGAGATCCCATCTCAAAAACAAAGAAGTCCTGAAAAAGTGTGCCTGCGGTGGTCAGATTGTCAGGTTACAACTTAGTTTCATACATTTTTAGAGGGACAGAAGTTACAGCCAAAGACATAAGTCAATATACGGAAGGTATACTTTGGTTTTGACCAGAAAGGCAGGATGTCTCAAAGTGTGGAGCTTACAGGTCATAGGTGGATTCAAAGATTTTCCGGTTGGCAATTGGTTGAAAGAGTTAAGCTTTGTATAAGACTTGAAGTCAGTAGAAAGAGGTTTTGAGTTAAAGGGGGTTGTGGAAGCCAAGGTTCTTGTTATGTAAAAGAGGTCTCTCCTAGTAGCAGGCTTCAGAGAGAATAGATGGTTAATTTCTCTTTTCAGACCTTAAAAGGTGTCAGACTCTTAGTTAAATCTCTCCTGGTGGCATGCACCTATGGTCCCAGATACTCTGGAGGCTGAGGCGGGAGGATCGCTCAAGCCAAGGAGGCTGAGGCTGCAGTGAGCTATGATCGTGATACTGCACTCCAGCCTAGGTGACAAAAGGATACCCTGTCTCAAAAAAAAAAAAAAAAATTTAAATCTCTTCTGGATCTGAAAAAGATTTAGAAAGGGAAGGAGTTTCTCAACAGATATAAATTTCCCCCACAAGACAGCTTGGCAAGACCATTTCAAAATATGTCAAAGAAATATATTTGGAGGAACTCTGACATTTTAGAGCCAGGAACAATGTTCAGGATTGTTTAGCAGGCCAGGCACGGTGGCTTATGCCTGTAATCCCAGAACTTTGGGAAGTCGAGGTGGGAGGATCACCTGAGGTCAGGAGTTCGAGACCAAGGTCACCCAGCTAGTGATCAGCTACACCGGGGTTTGAACCTTGGTTCCTAAATCCATGCTCAGAACACAACACAAGGGTCATGGAGATTTGTAAATGTTGCGCAGTACCCTACCTCTGTCTCCTTTCCAGGGTGGGTTTTTTGACCTCTGGGCTCCCACGTACCCCAGGTGGGGCGGTTCTCCATGCCACCTGCCATCTGCTCCACAAGGAGTAGCACCATTCAATAAAGGATTGGTGTCTAACATCACCAGCTTTTCCTTGAATTGTTTCCTGGGTGAAGCCAGATCTTGCCTGTCCTGCAACACAAGGGCTAGTGTGGGGATGGCCACACTACTGGTGAGTCCACTAATTGTAGCTGAATTCTAGAAAGTAGTTGAGTGTTTGAGTGTCTGATGGTGATGGAGTTGGAGTCCTTTTATGTTCCTGTAGGAATTATGGAAGAAAGGAGAAAGTCAAGGAACATTATCCTGACACCATCTTAAGGTTTGGCATCAACTTTTAATTACTTTACACCAAGTGATTTTGCAAAAATAACATCAGCTACACATAAAATGAATATTTATTTAATATTAAATCAAATTATTTGTTAGCTTTGGAAATACTAGTAAATGTAATTTTAAAAATTGTATCACATATTGTTAATAAAAATGATAAGACTTCAGTAAAATTCTGCTAGCAATGTAGCATACAATTTTAATACATAAGCGGTAACTCAGTAATAAATTTGTTTTTACTACTGCAAAATCCAATTTTTCCTTAGGATTTCAGAAAATGCGAGTTCTTGATGTATAAAAAATCAAAAGTATAGAAGGATACGTGTTTTGGTTGATAGGTGCGGGAAACCACCATGGCACATATATACCTATGTAACAAACCTTCATGTTCTACACATGTATCCTGGAACTTAAAATAAAAAATAATAATAAAAAGAAAAAATAAAATAGAAATGGGAATTAGAAGTATACCCCTTTGTTCAGCCCCTTTCCAGAAAAAATAATACATTTCATGTACGTACCAATAAGGCTATTTTGATTATCACATAAGAAAATATAAGTATGCAAAATCATATATAAATATAAAGTAGTATTATGTGGATTATTTAAAAAGGGTAAACTTCCAGTAAAAATTAAAACTTTTTAAACAGTAAATTTATTTTTATTACTAATGTATATATTTTCCAAATAAGGTTATTAGGTAAGATATTTGTTTCTCAGAGAGTTAGGTGGAAAAATGTCTTTAATTAGAGGCCAAAAACTGTGTTTCTACTCTAACAAGTGGTCCGATTATATTATTCCCTGTATGTCTAAAAATCTGGCAACGAATTTCATTTTCCTATGAATTGTTATACTCCTTAGTAATACTCTGTAAACTACTTTTGTTTTATTTTTACTGCTACTGGCAAAGTAATAATCAGACCATTTATTATAATAGGATAGTAATATTATTTAATTCTGGGAGACCTAGAAAATATTTTTCACTGGCTTTACTGAACGCTTTTCCTGATTATTGAGAGGAGAAAACAGAAAACTAGAAACGAGTAAGAAGGTAACTAAAATAACATAAGAAAGATGTATGCAATACTGAACTAAAGCAGTAGCTGTAGGGACAAAGTGAAATGAATTTTTAGAGTCATGTAGAAGTTGTAACAGATAACAATTAGTGAAAATTCAGAATTAGAGGATGATTCTGGAGTGGATTTCCAGATAATGAAGAGTTGAACTTCATTGTTGAACATCCAAATGCATAAATGAAAAAAAAAATCTAGAACACATTCTGATAAAATAAGCTTTTAAAGGTATATAATAATCAGTATAGCCATTATTCTCCCTAAAGAGTATTCTCAAATGTCTTTAATTTCTGATTGCTTGAAAAGAAAACTGAGGAGAAATTAGCCTATAGAGAGATGAAAAATTTGAAGCTGTGACATCGTGATTTCTTCTCTAAGGGAAAATATAATAAACTGCATTTTAATTTTTTAGGATAGACTCAATAATTACAGGGAGACATTGTGAAAACTATTGGAAGAGTAAAATGAGAATAAAGGATTTAATAGAAAGTAATATTTAAAAGTGTGTTCCAGCTTCAGTGTTACATAAACATTTACCAATTTCAAAAGATGATTTCTGGTTCAAAATTCAAGATGTGAGATATTTATTGTTGACTTGCATGAGAAATTCTAGGGTGTCAGTAACAGAGTTACAAACACATTCAACTTTATTCTTTAAACTATAGTTTTTTTCAGTCCTATTAGCTTATAATCTATTGAACTGAACAAGTGAACAAAAGAGAAAATAAATAACACCATCAGTTTATATGACCAAGGTATCTCATATCTAACATAGCAGACCTCTCTCCTTATTTCCATTCTGGCTTGTCTCTGCAACGTAATTGTATTTATTTCTACCTTTTCTGTTTTGCTATTCTCGGAGAGGAAGACTGATGGGACCAGCAAGTAACAGTAGTTAATCGTTAAAATGAGTGGCAGATATCCTCCTTTCCTTGATTACACTCTTCCACTCTAAAGAAGCTTCCGGTACTTTTTACTTCCTTCTTGCTTCCCACCTTGTTTTCCCTGTATATTTAAACAGGAATCCTTATTTCTTCTGTTTACCAATTAGTCTCAAATCCTAGTATTAAGACAAGCCAAACAGCATCTTGAAGATATTTCCTAACTCCCACATGCTCAAGATTGTACTCATTTAACAAAAATGTACAGGGTAGTTTACTGCACTATGTGAGAAATAGATATGTAAAACTATATATATATATATATATATATGTGTGTATATATATATGTGTGTGTGTGTGTGTATATATGTGTGTGTGTGTGTGTGTGTGTGTATATATATATATATATATTATATATATATATATATATATATGCCTTCTAAAATTTTACATCCTGGCAGGAAACAAATATACAAATAAATCACTGAAATGTCTGGTAGTATAAGTTAAATAGAAGAAATTTGCAAATTTAACTAAGTGTGGATGTTTTGCCACCATTTAAATTGTAGTCAGCTTCATGATAGTATTTAAGGTGGTTCTTAAAGAAGAATGGGTAAGATTTCGTATCACCATCTTTTGTAGATCAAAAATCTTAAAAGATTTGGGTAAAAATTAGAAAAAGTACTATATAAGAGTAAACAAAGTGTACCTTCACTTCCTGAGTTTTAGATTCTACAAAGAAAACATTAAATTCTAACATGACAAGGACAATACTAAAAATAATAAAATTTTGGAAAGTGTAGATTTTGATATTAGTATACAAAAGACATGTAAAAATGTACTTTGCCCATACACAACAAAGAATTTAACCACTTCATTCGTTAAAGATAATGTGATAATAAAAGATTTGAGAAGGAAACTATTGGAATAGTAACAACTATTGCTATTATATAATCATATATGCTATTATTACATGTAATAGCATATATTATCGTTTAGCAAAGAAATTGATAAAACCTCAGCCTGGCTCGTCTGCAAAATCCCTGGTGTTTATATTTCCTCTCTGAGCCAGCGTGCATACATTCTCATGGACAATTATTGGGAATCTAGCAAGATGTCTTTCATTTTGTTCCTGTTTTCTCTTTACTGGCCATGTTTACATTGCTCACCCAGAATATTTGTCATTTGTTAGGGAAGAAGGTGGAGTTGTTCATTTGGAATAATTTATTCCTTCTAAAAATTTACATCCTGGTAGGAAACAAATATACAAAGAGATCACTGAAATGCCTGGTAGTATAAGTTAAATGGAAGAAATCTACAAATTTAATGTATACAAATGTATTTTTTTTTCCATTTCCAGATACATTACTTATTAACTCTTCTCAAAACTTCGCAGTTACTTCAGTTTAGACAAAATAAAAGAGCAAGAATTTTGGAAACCTAGTTATTGTTCTGAAATACTGTACACAGTGTTTTACAAACATTTTCACTATAGTTCTATGAGTTACCTATTATTATTTGTACTCTAAAGACAAGGAAACCTGAATCTCAAATAGTTTGCATGGTTAGTAAATGGTGTGTCTATTTGATTAACTCAGGTTTCTCCTCCTATACTATGCTGCTGCTTAAAAAATAAGAAGAAATAATTTACGGAAGTGAGCAAATGGCTTCATTATGACCCAATTAGATCCTTTCTTACATGTTATACATTCAGACAGATCAACATGTATTTTTATCTTTCTCCAATGCAGAATTATAAACTGCAAAAGCAATATATTAAATATTAAATTATTTTTCTTGTATTTGTGTCAGTATTAAAGTGACATCTTGCCATAGGTCTAAGCTTCCCTAAACTTAGCCAAAATGATTTTTCTCCATGTTTAGTTTGTCTTAATGCTTGTTTGAGCAAGAACACTATCTGGATTTTGTCCTGATTGCAGACGTTAGAAATGGAAAAAACTTAGTTGTCCACAGAAATGCTGAGTCTAGACATCAAGCTTGATTGCATAACCAGGAAAAGGATAAAAAAGATATTGATCTAATACTAACTGGAGACTGGGATCCCCAGCATATACGGCAGGACTATAGTTTGTTGTTATTGAGTGATCAAGTTACAGAACTGAAAAAGAACAAAATTGTGTCACCTGGGTGATGTACAGCTCCAAAAAAAGTAAAGAAAATAAAAGAAGCAATTGTGTCTTAACCATGTTCATAAGTTATGAACAGGACATTTAAACAGAATACTACATTATAGATGTACTATCAGCTGATGTTTCAATAGTGTGATACAGGTGGTTAAAAATACGATATTGGCCGGGCGCGGTGGCTCAAGCCTGTAATCCCAGCACTTTGGGAGGCCGAGACGGGCGGATCACGAGGTCAGGAGATCGAGACCATCCTGGCTAACACGGTGAAACCCCGTCTCTACTAAAAATACAAAAAACTAGCCGGGCGAGGTGGCGGGCGCCTGTGGTCCCAGCTACTCGGGAGGCTGAGGCAGGAGAATGGCGTGAACCCGGGAGGCGGAGCTTGCAGTGAGCTGAGATCCGGCCACTGCACTCCAGACCGGGCGACAGAGCAAGACTCCGTCTCAAAAACAAAAAAAAACAAAACAAAACAAAACAAAAAAAAAATATGATATTGATGAGTTAATGTTGTATTCCTACGTTCATTAGGAAGTCCTGCTTTCTCGGGTATTAGATATGCATGCATGGCTTTTCTTGGCCACTGAAATATGAGAAGTAGTAAACTGTATCACTTCTAAGCAGAGGATTCTAGAGCCAGTGTATGATTTACTGCATTCATTATTCCTGTCTAAATGATTATGAAAGCATGCATTGAAATAGAACAACCATCTCCATAAGACTCTACATTACTACAATGAGATCTTCCGGTCATCCACATAGCGTTGGCTAGAAATAAACCATTATTTTAAGGCAGTCATAATTTGAAGTTCTTTGTTACTGCAACATAAATCTGCCTATTCTGTCTGATATGCATATTGTAAATGCCTTGATAGCGTGAATTGTACTTTACCACTATATCTCTACTGCTAAAATAGTACCTAAACATCAAATCTATGAATGACTTAATGACTGATGCATATAAATATTTGTTACCCTCTTTGATTATAAAGGTTAAAATAGCATGGCAAAACACACACACACACACACACACACACACACACACATACAGCATGACAATATGAAGGCCATCTGGAAATGAAGAGAAGTTATTACATAATGTGTGGACCAGAAGTAAGTGTATTTCACTGTAGGAAGGCAAAGGTTAACACTAATTGAGCTAAGGAGCAGGAAGAAGAGCTTTGAGACTTCCATTAGTGAAGTCACTTGAGGCTTTTGGCAATCACAAGACTAGCAACGGGGATTTCGGAGGTGGAAGAATTCATTCCTTTTTTTTCACATGAAAAAATGCTACATTAGGAATTCAGTTGTACTTCATGTGATTCAAGCTGTGTAACTTTCTCATAGCAAAGAAATATGAATTGGACTTATAAATTGCTGTGTACTTTCTCCAATCCAAAAATCCAGACAATTCTTACACATATAGATGGACAAAGTTGATTAATGACCAAATAGAGTGAAGGGAAACCCTTTGAGTAGTAGAAATAGAAATAGGAAAAAGAAGCAAAATATAGAGAAAGTTTTGTGATCTGAGGAAATACAGCAGAAAGCTGATCAGATTTTTTTTTCCTGCTAAAATATAGTTATTCTCTCAACAAATACTAAGCAAGCAGATCAGAACAAACAGTGTATCTTTGAACTTACTAGTAAACTTTGATACTGGTTAGCAGCACTGACAAATGTGTCTGTAATTTGACAATTCATTGTTTTGTTTGTTCTCATTCACCTATTGGTGTCATTGTCCGTGTCCCTTAGGAAAACAGTTCAGTAGATCCTTAAACTCCTGCCTGATGCCTGTTCAGTGGAACTGGGTGACATGGCCCACTTCATAACCACCGCTGCTCCTCCCTCGCACCCTTACAACCTCACACCCATCCAGTCCTCAAGTTTCTGGTGCCCATGCTATTCTTTGCAAGCATCTTCCAACTATTCAAAAAACCTCTCTAAATAGATTTGTGAGAGACACTAGTCTACCAATTTATTTCAACTGGCCTCCAGGGATTTATTTGCAGAAGGAAAGGAGAAATTTGTTTTGGAGAATCTTGTCTATACATAGCACAGATACTACTTTGTTTGACAGACTGCTTTTAAATCCCAACTCTTTTTTTTTTTTTTTTTTTTTTTAAGATGGTCACTTGCCTTTGTTCTTTCCTGAAGGTTGCAGGCCTGCTGCAAACCTGTTCTTTCCTGAAGTATAGAATTCTCATCATGTTGTAACTAATTCTGAATTATCTTGGGAAGCAAAGACTGAAGCCGATGCAGTATCTCAGGCCTCCTTCTTCCTTGGTAGTTTGGGCAACATCGAGACTAGTCCCTCAGGCAGGGGTTTGCCATGTTCAAGGAGGACATAAGCAATCTCAAGTGGATCAAGGTAGTGCTATAGAGGAGTTGTAGAATAGAAATACAAGAGAAAGCTGTTTATGCTATAAGATGTCCCCCATACTCTATCACCTTCTCTCATTTGAAATAAAAGAAAACCATTGAGAAGATTAAGTTCTGCTTTATTCAGGTGGGTGCAAAGTTTATTAGGCTAGTAAAATGTTAATTACGACTATTCACATAGTCTTCTTAATGTCAACTGACTGTACCAGAGTCTAGAGAAATTTAGATCTCATAGGTAATGGTGGTTTCTCAGGCCATAATGGTCAGAGGAAGGAAGACTTGTAGTATGAATACCATAGCCTAACAATAGTAAAACAAAACACCACCACTACCAGGAAAACAAAACAAAACAAAAACCTTGTTATTCTGAGACCTAGCAACAAAAAATGCTGTGTTCCAAGCAAGTTACATTTCTCTTGAAAATCCTTTCCACTTCTCAGGAATTCCTCACTTTTTTTTGAGACAGTGTCTCTCTCTGTCCCCCAGGCTGGAGTGCAATGGTGTGATATCAATTCACTGCAACTTCTGCCTCCCAGGTTTAAGTGATCTTCCTGCCTCAGCCTCCCTAGTAGCTGGGAGTACAGGCATGTGCCACCACCATGCCCAGCTAACTTTTTTGTATTTTTAGTAGAGACGGGGTTTCACTACGTTGGCCAGTCTGGTCTTAAACTCTCAACCTCAAGGGATCTGCCTGCCTCGGCTGCCCAAAGTGCTGGAATTACAGGCGTGAGCCACCATGCCCAGCCTCCTTGTATTATTTCTGTAAGAGTCAGTCTACTTTTCTTCTCTACTTTGGAACTTATGTATAGTCATTTCTAATATTGTTCCACTGATAACGTTCATCACTTGAATTTAAGATAATGGTATTTCATGCACAGGGACACTTTTCCTCCGCTTGGCATTATAGATACCTCTTTATCGTCATGAATACCAGACTTGCCTTTCAGTTCAATACTGGGAGCCCAATGGATTACCATCATGCTGGCACTCCCAGCCCCAGAACAGAGGAAACAATATAAGTTCTCTGCAAGTGGTTTCTCCTAAGGCCAGGGCTGCCTTCCACCAACAAATTGTCTTTCTTCCTATAGATTAATACCCCAGGATTCTTGGGAGGTACAGCTGCATAAATTGATGATTGCCTATCTACACAGCTACTTTGGATTTTCAAGTTATTTGTGATTATTAAAAGTGACAAGTTTAGGAACTTCAGGCATAAGGATCAGTATGTATCTGAATTAGATTGACCTCCTTGGACACTAGATTATATCTTAGTACATGGACAGGTATTACTCTGGAGTATATCTCTGAAACCCCAAGGTCCAATTCACAACTGTTACTAGAACTGAAACTATTCCTGAGTAGATATTGCCAAGAAAGTAACTACAGTCATGCATGCTTAATGACAGGGATACATTCTAAGAAATGCATCATTAAATGAGTTTGTCCTTCTGTGAGCATCATAGAGTGTACTTACACTAACTTAGTGGTGTAGCCATTTCCATACCTAGACTATATGACAACTTATTGCTTTTAGAATACAAACTTGCACAGCATGTTACTGTATTTAGTACTGTAGACAGTTATAACACAATGAGAAGCATTATGTGTCTAAACATAGAAAAGGTAAAAGAAAAGGAAAAATACGGTATTAGAAACTTATGGGACCACTGTTGTATATGCGATTTATCAAATGTTGTTATGTGGTGTGTGACTGTACTTCAAAATATTATCTCCATAGGATCATTTGACATTATTTGACATAGCAAGGCAAATGCCTCTTCTAATAGCAGGCTATAAAAACGTGCCTCAAATCGAAATCTCAATAAAATGTACTTGCAACTATGGATAGACACAAAATTGATTTTTTAAAGTAAATGGAAAACACTGGGTTACAAATTCCCCAAGACATGCTGAAATTGGCAGGAGTGCCTGACATTAAGTTCCTGAGATTTTTTTCATTTTAAAAAAAATGCTGTTTGTTAATACGTATTTTACTTTTGAATAATTTTAATATATAAAACTGTGAACATGAATATAAACAAATTTTGTAACACAAGGTTTCCTACCACTCTACGGTTGGACTATAAAGAATAAGAAAATAATTTTTATCCCTCTAAAAGCAGCTCTTGTATCAGGGCTCTCATAGGAACCTCATGTGGTTTAAGAATTCAATAGAGACTGCTTTCAAAGGTGTGAGGGAATTCAAAGGAACCAGTAAAGGATGTTGAGGTACTGAAGATCCTAGAAACCACAGGAAGCCCTTGCCACTCCTAAGCCTAAAGGGCAAGAGGAGAAAATTTCTCTACCAGAGCCCAGTGAGACATGGAACAACCTAAAAAGTGCTATAATCCTAGGGGAATGCAGCATGCACTAGAAAATATGACCCAGAGCAGAAAAGGAGGGGAGAATAAAAACCTCAGTCTCTTTCTTTCAGCCCTCTGATCACTCTTGATCTTCACTAGCTGAATTTAACCAGAAGCTAGTAGGAGGATGCTCAGGTGTGTAATCCACAGGGATCAGCTTCCTGGGGCAAAGAACACAACAGAACAAAGGATCTTTCTTGTAACAATGGTGGTGGTGGTGGGAAGAGAGGCTGGAAAATAGAGACAAACCAGCACAGCTCTTCTTTTTACTTGTTATGGTTTTCATCTTCAAGTGGATCATAGTAATCCCAGTCCTCTTAAAGTAAAAAATAGCAGGAAAATGGAGAGGAGCAGCCAGCATAGTTGATGGGAAAATAATCTTTGATGCTTTAATATCATATTGCTGCCAAGAGAATGGAGAACAAAAATGGCCTGAAATCAAACACATGTACATGTTATATGTATAGACAACCCTATATGTGTGTGTTTATATTCTCTTATCTATAGTTATCACTTACCCTTCAATAAAGCAGGAATATTCTACATATTCCTAATCACTCCCTTAATACATTTGTGAAGTAAGAAATAGAGAATCTCATTTACAGCTTGCTACATTTTAACATTTTTGTGGAGAACTGAAAAATTGCCACTTAATCTTTATAAATAGAGCACACGACCTGGTAATATACGTTTGTATTAAAAACTGTTTTCCACTAATTATTTCAATATGATGTGCTTCACTGTATTTAAGAAAACAGATTTCCCTCCAAACATATTAGAAAGAAATGTGAAATAATGTGAATGTAAATAAAATCTTTGAATACTACCAAGGAAGGAGAGTGAACCAGGCATGGGAGGAAACATGAAGACTAATAGGTGCTAAGAGTAAACTAAGAAGATGAAATAGCATGGCTTATGCCTGCAATCCCAGCACTTTGGGAGCTGAGATGGGCAGATCACTTGAGGTCAGGAATTCAAGACCAGCCTGGCCAACATGACAAAATCCTGTCTCTACTAAAAATACAAAAATTAGCTGGGAAATTAGCATATGCCTGTAAGCCCAGCTACTCGGGAGGCTGAGGCAGGAGAATTGCTTGAACCTAGGAGGTGGAGGTTGTGGTGAGCTGAGATTGTACCATTACACTCCAGCTTGGGCAAAACAGTGCGACTCCATCTCAAAAAAAAAAAAAAAAAAGAAAAGTAAAGAAAAAAAGAAAAAGGTGAAATAACACTAAAACCTTGTAGAAGACATATTTTAAATATCATAAAACCTAAAAACCAATTCTGGCTGGGCGTGGCACGGTGGCTCATTCCTGTAATCCCAGCACTGTGAGAGGCCGAGATGGGTGGATCACCTGAGGTCAGGAGTTTGAGACCAGCCTGACTGACACGATGAAACCCCGTCTCTGCTAAAATTACAAAATTAGCTGGGTGTGGTGGTACGTGCCTATAATCCCAGCTACTTGGGAGGCCGAGGCAGGAGAATCACTTGTACCAGGGAGGTAGAGGTTGCATTGAGCTGAGATTGTGCCATTGTACTCCAGCCTGCGCAACAAGAGCAAAAAAAAAAAAAAAAAAAAAAAAAAAAAAAAAAAAGTAGTTTAATTAAAAAATAAAATTTTGATAAGGAAAAACAGTATTTTATGACAGGTATACTAGCACACCAACACTGTTATGTTACATTGCATTTACTCCATAGAACTTTAAGTGGCTTAAAAAGTAGTTTATTACAATAGTATATGCAATGTAAACTAAATATATGAATGAAATATAAGAATATCATTTCTGTGATAAACTTTTTAAAGAAGTGTACAGTGTACACTTTTATATAGTATAATTCAAGTTCTGTGATATAATTTCTTAACTCTAAGCTCAAGGTAGGCTAAATTTACAAACGATATATTTTCAAAGTTATTAAATATTATTTGCTTATAATTATAAGTAATTTTAATTATAATTTTAATAGCAAAACGTTTTAGGCTAAACTAATAGAGATTGACAGGCATTATTAACATTCATTAGTTTATGCAAATCTAATATTGTCCACATTAAAGCAGTCACAGTAAAATTCTGAAAGTAAGAAAAGTTTCTTAAATTTTTAACAGTTAAAGAAATTACTTACATAGTATAAGTTAGAAAAGAGCTTGGGTTCTCTTTCGAGATAGAGCCAGTTTGTCTGTTTGCTCAGCACTCAATGATTTTGGAGATATTAGTCAACAAAAAGAGTACTAATAGCTTTTGGAAACATTAGCCTGAGAACCATTTTCCATTTAGTCTGTAGTTAGTTAATCGAGTGCATGTTCATTTATCCATACAAGCTATAAAATCCTACAATGAAGATGTAATTATAATTAACATTACTGACCAGTTAAAAGGCATAGACAGTAGTATGCCCATCAATATGCACTCCCTATTTGCTGACATTTCCAGTTATGCCAGATGGTGACTTTAATGATGGTGCCTTGTGGTGCTTCTAGTAATTTTTGTTCCTGATGGTACTTTTATAGCGCCTGTTGCATCATAGAAAGCTGAAGGGTGACTTAATAATGATCTTCTAGCATCTGAAGGGTCATGAAGTATATGGTTATGAAGTGACCAGCTGTTACTCATTCAAATGAGAAGCAATAGATTTTAACTGTAAGTAGAGAGATTTAACTTAGGTATAAAGTAGAATTCCTGATAATAAATGGTATTGAATGAAAGGAACAATGAGAGATGCTAAAATTTTTCTTGAGGATAGAAAGTGCTCATCTGCATGAAATGATCAAGTTTACTCTTATTTTGTGGATATGTCAGTTTCATTTCACATCTATGAGTTATATTTTTCATATTTCAACACTAACTTGGTTCAAATCCTGGCTATAACTTATTGGTTATGTGATGCAGGGTAAGTTAGTTACTTAAATACATTGGATCTTGATTTACTTATCTGTAAAATGGAAATGAAATCTTTCATCTAAATATCTAGGGACAAGTCTAAAATACTATTAACTCTAAGGTAAGGTTGAATTTCTTTCTTTCTTTTCTCCTCCATAAAAATGAGACTAGACAGGTCAAAAATTACCTTTTAGCTGGATCTGAATATCTTACTTCGGAGTGTCAGAATAATGAAGATCTGTGTGATAGCAGAGAGCATTATAAAACCCTCAGTCTCTTCTTCAGAGGTTTATATCCTACCCAGTCACTCACTAGGGATGCTTTTCCCTCATGGCATTAAATAAGTGCAATCTGAAAGAAAGAGAAGGCAAAAGACCTGCTTCTGTTTAGACTCCTGCAATTACTCACTGTGTAACCCCAAACCAAGTCGTTTAACTTCTGAGTTTTATTTTGATCTCCTGAAAAAAAAAATTAGGAAAGCTCTTTACAGATAAATTCTGATGTCACCTCTGCCATGGAGAAATGAGATAATGTGGGAAGATTGGGGGAGATAGAGCTCAAGAGGTTGAGAGTTGAATTTTCTGCTCTAATGGTTTATTTGACCTTGTGTATCAAGTGAGAAAAGGCAGTTCTGATGAATGAGAAGGGAATGGGATGGCACCAAACCTCAGGACACTTGCTTAGAAACTATTTGTTTGAAAAATAGGATGTTCCAGATACTGCTCAAAATACTAGGAATTTATCAGTATACAACTCCAATAACATCTCTGTCTTCATGGGGTATTAAGATAAAAAGCCAATAAATAATTAACAAGATTATTTCAGAGAATGATGTACTAAGCAAAGAAAAATCAAACAGGGTAGGGGATAGTAAGATTACACCTACAGGGAGGAAGTAAATCTATGGTCCAAGGAGGCTTCTTTAAAGTCATGACACTTAATGCTATCCCTATATAAACAGGACTAACTCAGTCATGCAAAGATACAGAGAAAAGTCCCAGTTAAGGGCTAAAGAATCAGACAGTCGCTGCGTGCCGTGGCTCACGCCTGTAATCCCAGCACTTTGGGAGGCCCAGGAGGGCGGATCACGACGTCAGGAGATTGAGACCATCCTGGCCAACAAGGTGAATCCCCGTCTCTACTAAAAATACAAAAAAATTAGCCGGGCGTGGTAGCTGGTGCCTGTAATCCCAGTTACTCCGGAGGCTGAGGCAGGAGAATCACTTGAACCCGGAAGGCGGAGGTTGCAGTGAGCCGAGATCGCGCCATTGAACTCCAGCCTGGGCGACAACAGAGCAAGACTCCGTCTCAAACAAACACAAAAAAAGAATCAGACAATTGGTCAGTCTGATTTGTCAATCTGTTGCCAGTTCACTCATTCAAACTTGGGGAGCTTCGAGGTGCAACATTGATGAACGTATTGATTAGTTCTGTTCTTGGCTTTATCGGTCACTAATCTCTCTCTGCTCATGAATTTCTTTGTAAGTAAAATGTAGGAGGAGAAGCCAGAATGTTATGAACACACTCCTGTTATGATTATTTTCACTTCTTCACTTCTAAATGCTATGATTAATCCCTGTCTTAACTATTTTGCAAGGTAGATTTGAAGATAAGATAGTAGATGAGAACAGGTTCATTGCAGCCTCAACTCACTGGAATATTAATATAAAATAACTATTTTTTCTGATCACCATTTTCAATCATGTTTTATTGTCATCTACTTTCTCTATATCTTAACAACATCCTAGGCAGATACCATAATTTTCTGGTATTGGTACTATAAAATGTAAAGAGTAGTTGTTAAAGGTGGTAATATCAATGAGTTATTTATGCTGAAGCTTAGGGAAGAAAGCACCTTTCACAATGGTAGCAACCTGGAAGTTTTTGTCTGTAAGTGGCTATAGGGGTTCAAGAACTAAAACTGAAGCCGATATTGCAAACAAGTTAGAAATTGAACTGCTGGAATAAGCCCAGTCATTAGTGTTTTGTCTAAGAGTCTAGAACAGCTGTCAACATGGCAACCTCTTCTCAACATTCAGAGGCCTGTAATGAGACAGCATCTACTGAGAAAGTGTCAAGCAAGGTTCTTTCACATCTCAAATGTGGAAATCAGAGCATGGCAGTTAAAGGTGTTTGGAAGATAATTAGGGTATTTTAAAGAGTAGATTTTTTTATTATAATATAGCAGATTGTTGATGCCTCATAAACAGTGCCTTAGGAGCATCAATAACCGTAGGTGTTTCTACCACATTTTAGAAAAAAAAAAAACTATCATTTTATATTGCGGCCCACAATATAACATTTATTAGCCTTTTTGTTGGTATATTTTTACATTGAAACAAGTATCTAACCAATGCACAAAATAGTGAATTATTGCATTACTGAAAGAGAAAGTGGTTTAAATTATATATTTTTTCACATACAGATTGCCATTTTCTTCTTCTCATTAGTAAAAGACTAAATGATTTTTTAAAATTTCTGTCTAATATTAGAAATATAAGATGTCAAGTTTTTTGAGACAGTTTGAGAAAATAGTCATTTGAAAATTCATTTCCATATTACAATTTTTAAAACAGTTTTCTATACAAAAGAGTAATGCAAAAATCATTTTTAAATATTGTTTGTTAAAAAACAAAATTGTTTTTCAGTAGTTCTGTTTTCCAAAATTTACAGGGATATTTTTATATGTACTAAAATATTATAGGTCCATGTCAGAAAGAAAATGATTCACTCTTCCAGTTTCTCCTTGGGCTTTGATTCCAATATTAAGGCATAGATATGTCCAAATAAATTTCCTTTGAGATGTTTGACTCGGTGTCATTAACTTGATGTTTTGTTCCATTTATCCTCTATTATACACATAGTGCAACAAGAGGTGATGATTAATACACAAAGATCTTGTTTTAGGTTCAGGAAAATTAGACTGATAAGACAGAGTTAACTTCTCTCTGGAGGCTTTGTGAAGTCCCTAGTATTATTATTTTCATCTTTATAAACCTAGAAATATTTTTATCACTCTTGTTAGTTTCTGATTTCTAAGGCTAGAAATTAAAAACACCAACCAGTCTTCCTCCACCAGGTTTTGCTTGCCGTTCAGAGTCCTGAAAAAAATAGTTCTTGTTGTGCTGGATCTTGTATCAACAGTCTTCTTTATGAAAGTCATCTTGGCCGGCGCGGTGGCTCAAGCCTGTAATCCAAGCACTTTGGGAGGCCGAGACGGGCGGATCACGAGGTCAGAAGATCAGGACCATCCTCCCCGTCTCTACTAAAAAATACAAAAAACTAGCCGGGTGAGGTGGCGGGCGCCTGTAGTCCCAGCTACTCGGGAGGCTGAGGCAGGAGAATGGCGTAAACCCAGGAGGCTGAGCTTGCAGTGAGGTGAGATCGCGCCACTGCACTCCAGCCTGGGCGACAGAGCGAGACTCCGTCTCAAAAAAAAAAAAAAAAAAAAAAAAGAAAGAAAGTCATTTGCCTTTGAACTAAAGGAGTCCTGGCTCGATCTTTCATTGTATCTGACTGATGTCTACACATGGTGACAAACTCAATGTAAACCAAGAACTCCATATCCATCAGAGTGTGTGTTCTCTCTAGTGGAAGTGGTCTAGAGCACCTTACACAGTATAGTACTAAGGCTATCATTCTTTCCATGTTTCTCCAAAAGTCTCATTTTTTTATCTAAAACTTACAGTGTGGGTTTTTAGGCAAGTATGAGGAAAAGGAGAGACTACTTGATAGTAAAATATACGACTATGCTGAAATTATTATAGTAAATAATTAGAATTGAGGATAGTGAATTTTCAATTGGAATGTAATATATAACTAAGTTATAAATAATTTGTCACTGATTATACAGATGATTAAGAACATATTGTGTGTTGTAAGGGCATTGCCAAATATCTAGAGACTACCATCCCATACAGAAAAGTGTATGTTACCATTCAATTTGGAGCTTTACAAAAGTAGCAAATGTGTTTCATTAACAAAAATGTGTAAATAAAAACTATTCTTGGTGACTCTATTTCATTTTCTCTCTTTACATGTTTTAATGTCCTTAGAAATTGTCTTATAAGTCAAGATTACTTCCTAATTAGCTAAATTTAATATTCATACAAGGTCCATAAGTTTATTATGGATGTAGTAATTAAATTTAAGTTGGCATACAGAGTTACACAATCATTGTTGATAAAAATTTGGCAAAAGGAAAGATAAAAAATTGACCTATCTTGTCAGTAAAGTGAGTCCAAAGTTTTGTAGCATTATCTGAAGTTCAAATGAATAAATCCTTTAAAAAGAAATAAGTTATCATAATTCCATTTGGTTAAACCTGTGTTTGCATTCTTGATATCTTAAATATATTATGGAAATAATTCATTTGACACATAAAGCCATTTTAAGAAAATCAAAATAAATGCTTCATAAAAATGAATAATTTTATATAGACAAAATATACTTGTGTAATATTTCAGTCTTCTCTAAGATCAAGAAAAAAAAAAAACAGATGACATTGTGACATTGCTTTAAAAACTATTAATCCAATCTGATTTGTCCAAAGATTAACCATAACAAAGTTTACTATACAAATCAAGGTTCTCATAAATCTTCTGTATTCGTTAACCAAATAACAAATGTTTCAGATATTTTAATTAATGCATTTTTACAATTATATTTTACTAACTTAGTGCCCATTTCTATTTCTTAATTTCTTATCTAGCAATTAGCCATTGCCCACACAGCTAAATTGGAAGTTACTGTGAGAGAGACTGATCACTCTCCACTCTCTACCTCAAAGGGTCAGCACAGTTAAACATTAAAAATACAATTTATTCATCCAGAGGAAATCTTTGAATCCTGTATTAAATTTATATAAGGGCTTATTTATAATTATGTATATTATATATGATTGTATATTTACATGCTTACCTCAATAAGCCAATCAGATTAGTGGCTTTTTGACATTTTTAAAAACACTTGTATTAGTTTGCTAGTCTGCTATAACACAATACCAAAGGCTGGTGGCTTTCACAACAGAAATTAATTTTCTCACAATTCTGAAGGGTGGAAGTCCAAGATCAAGGTGTCAGCAGGTTTCGTTTCCCCTAAGACATCTCTCCTTAGCTTGCAGATAGCCGCCATCTTGCTGTGTCCTCATATAGCCTTTTCTCTATGTGTATACATTTCTGGTATATTTTCTTCTTCTTAGGACACCAGTTCTGTTGTATTAGTGCCCCACCCTTAAGACCTCATTTAACCTTAACTCTCTATATTAAAGGACCAATCTCCAAACATAGTCTTATTTCAGATGAGGGCTTCAAATTCAAATTTTGGGATGACGCAAGTCAGTCCATAATAGCACCCAATTTATATCATTTAATCTTTTTAAGAACATTATTAATAGATTTCTAGTATTATTCTGATTTTAAAAATTATAATGATATAATTGTTATTCAATAGGCAACACATTTGAAAGACATGGATGAAATGTTTCTCAATGGAACCATTACTACAATCAAAATAGCCTGTCCATCACCCCTAAATGTTCCCTTGTGCCCTATGTAGTTTTTCTTCCCCCTTAAGGAAGAAGTGATCTGCTTTCTGTTCCTACAGATTAACTTGTATTTTCTACAGTTTTATATAAATGGAATTGTACAGCACACACTCTTTTGCCTGACTTCTTTCACTCAGCATAGTTTGAGATTCATCATATTGTTGCATTTATCAATAATTAATCTTTTTTACTGAGTAGTATTTAATTTTACATATATACCACAGTTTACTCATACACCTGTTAATGGACATTTATCTTCAAGATTTTTTCTGTTACAGATAAAGATACTATAATCGTTTGTGTACAAGTATTAGCATGAAAATAAACTTCCTTTTATCTTGGGTAAATATGAGTAGAAGGGCTAGGTTATGTGATACACACACACACACACACACACACACACACACACACATTTACCAATGTGGCTGTACCATTTTACATTTCTACCAGTAGAATACAAGAATTTTAGTTTTCCTTCATCTTTGCCAATACTTGGTCTAGCTGATCTTTTTTAAATTCTAGCTCTTCTAATAGATATGTAATTGTATCTCATTATCATTTTACTTTATATTTGTCTGCAGGTACTGATTATAGTGATTTTTTTTTTCATGCCCTTATTTGCCATTCATATATTCCCTTTGGTGAAGTCTTTCTTAAATCTTTTTCCCGTTGTCCTTATTGGCCTTTGCCCTTTTCTGTGTAGGATAGTTTTTTTGTTTTGTTTTGTTTTGTTTTCTTATTGGAGGGTTTTGAGTGTTCTTTATATTATATAGAGTATACACAAATCCTTTATCAGATGAAAGCCTTATAAAGATTTTTTTTTCCCAATCTGTGACTTAGAGTTTTATTCTCCTAACAGTGTCTTTAGAAAAAGGAAAGTTTAATATTTGATGAGGTTTAATTTATCATTTTATTATTATAATTATACTTTAAGTTCTAGGGTAAATGTGCACAACGTGCAGGTTTGTTACATATGTATACACGTGCCATGTTGGTGTGCTGCACCCACCAACTTGTCATTTACATTAGGTATATCTCCTAATGCTGTCCCTCCCCTTTGCCCCCTGCCCACAATAGGCCCAGGTGTGTGATGTTCCCCTTCCTGTGTCCAAGTGATCTCATTGTTCAATTCCCACCTATGAGTGAGAATATGTGGTGCTCGGTGTTCTGTTCTTGCAATAGTTTGCTGAGAATGATGACTTCCAGCTGCATCCATGTCCCTACAAAGGACACAAACTCATCTTTTTTTATGACTGCATAGTATTCCATGGTGTATATGTTCCACATTTTCTTAATCCAGTCTGTCACTGATGGACATTTGGGTTGATTCCAAGTCTTTGCTATTGTGAATAGTGCCACGATAAACATACGTGTGCATGTGTCTTTATAGCAGCATGATTTATAATCCTTTGGGTATATACTCAGTAATGGGATGGCTGGGCCATACCCAGTAATGGAATGGCTGGGTCAAATGGTATTTCTAGTTCTAGATCCTTGAGGAATTGCCACACTGTTTTCCACAATGGTTGAACTAGTTTATAATCCCACCGTCAGTGTAAAAGTGTTTCTATTTCTCCACATCTTCTCCAGCACCTGTTGTTTCGTGATTTTTTTAATGATTGCCATTCTAACTGGTGTGAGATGGTATCTCATTGTGGTTTTGATTTGCATTTCTCTGATGGCGAGTGATGATGAGCATTTTTTCATGTATCCGTTGGCTGTATGAATGTCTTCTTTTGAGAAATGACTGTTCATATTCTTTGCCCACTTTTTGTTGGGGTTGTTTTTTTCTTGTAAATTTGTTTGAGTTCTTTGTAGGTTCTGGATATTAGCCCTTTGTCAGATGAGTAGATTGCAAAAATTTTCTCCCATTCTGTAGGTTGCCTGTTCACTCTGATGGTAGTTTCTTTTGCTGTGCAGAAGCTCTTTAGTTTAATTAGATCCCATGTGTCAATTTTGGCTTTTGTTGCCATTGCTTTTGGTGTTTTAGACATCAAGTCCTTGCCCATGCCTACGTCCCAAATGGTATTACCTAGATTTTCTTCTAGGGTTTTTGTGATTTTAGGTCTAACATTTAAGTCTCTAAATCCATCTTGAATTAATTTTTGTATAAGGAATAAGGAAAGGATCCAGTTTCAGCTTTCTACTTATGGCTAGCCAATTTTCCCAGCACCATTTATTAAATAGGGAATCCTTTCCCCATTTCTTGTTTTTGTCAGATTTATCAAAGATCAGATGGCTGTAGCTGTGTGGTATTATTTCTGAGGGCTCTGTTCTGTTCCATTGGTTTATATCTCTCTTTTGGTACCAGAACCATGCTGTTTTGTTTACTGTAGCCTTGTAGAATAGTTTGAAATCAGGTTACATGATGCCTCCAGTTTTGTTCTTTTGGCTTAGGATTGTCTTGGCAATGCGGGCTCTTTTTTGGTTCCATATGAACTTTAAAGCAGTTTTTTCTAATTCTGTGAAGAAACTCATTGGTAGCTTGATGGGGATGGCATTGAATCTATAAATTACCTTGGGCAGTATGGCCATTTTCACGATATTGATTCTTCCTATCCATGAGCATGGTATTTTCTTCCATTTGTGTTTTCTTTGATTTCACTGAGCAGTGGTTAGTAGTTCTCCTTGAAGAGGTCCTTTACATCCCTTGTAAGTTGATTTCCTAGGTATTTTATTCTCTTGAAGCTATTGAGAATGGGAGTTCATTCATGATTTGGCTCTCTGTTTGTCTGTTACTGGTGTATAAGAATGCTTGTGGTTTTTGCACATTGATTTTGTATCCTGAGACTTTGCTGAAGCTGCTTATCAGCTTAAGGAGATTTTGGGCTGAGACAATGGGGTTTTCTAAATATACAATCATGTCATCTGCAAACAGGGACAATTTGACTTCTTCTTTTCCTAACTGAATACCCTTGATTTCTTTCTCTTGCCTGATTGCCCTAGCCAGAACTTCCAAGACGATGTTGAATAGGAGTGGTGAGAGAGGGCATCCCTGCCTTGTGCCAGTTTTCAAAGGGAATGCAATAGAATGTGATGTTGGTGTTAAATTTAATAAATCTTTGCTTAACCAAATGTTATAAATATTTTGTTTTATGTTTTCTTCTAGGAGTTTTATAGTTCGGGACTTTACATTTCAGTTTATGATTCACCTTTTTTAGAGGATTCATATGGAGTTAATTGTTGTATATGGTATAAGGTGTGAGTCTAAGAATATTTTGCATATAGGTGTCTTAATTTTTCCAGCACCATTTGTTGAAAAAGCTGTTGTTTCTCTACTATAGTGCCTTTGCATCTTTGCCACAAATAAGCTATTCATTTAGCTGTAGGTTTATTTCTAAAATTTTTTCTCTGTCCTATTCATTTATCTATTTCACAAATAACACACTATTTTGACTTTATCTCAGTTCTTAAAATAAGATACTCTCATCTATCCAATTGTGTTGTTTATCCATAGCTGTTATTGGCTATTATAGGTCTTTCAAATTTCTATGTGAATTCTTAAACCATTTTCCCAATATTTACAGAAAGTGTGACAGACTTTAGTGGATATTTCATTGAACTGATAAGTTTGGAGAGAACAGACATCTTGACAATATTATTCCTTCTACCCCATAAACAAGGCCTATCTTACATTATTTAACGCCTGTCACAATGTTTATTGTTATTATTTCCAGGTCTTTCACATATTTCAAACAATAAATTCATACTTCAATGCTATGTTTAATGGTACTTTAAAAAAAAATTTAATCCCCAGTTGTTATTTGCTAGTAAAAAATACGATATATTTATATTGCATTCTTAAATCTTGCTAAATTTACTAATTCTAGTATATTTTTAGTAGATTCCATTCAATTTTCTATATAGAGAATCATGCCATCCGAAAATCACTTCTTTTCTAAACATGGTTGTCTTTTAATTCTTTTTCTTGCCTGAGGGCATTAAACAGAGTTTCAAGTACTGTATTGAATAGAAGTGATAAGAGCAGATCCCTGTCTTGTCTTGTTCCTGTTCTTAGGGGGAAAGCATTCAGTCTTTCACCATTAACTATACTACCCATGAGGTTCCTTTATAAAACCCCGTTATCAATTTGAAGAAGTTACCTTCTCATCCTATTTTGCTGAGAGTTTTTGTCAGTAATGGATGTTAGATTTTGTCAAACGATTTTTTTGTCTATTGATGATTTAATTTGTCAATATGATTAATTACATTGATATTCTAATATAAAAGCTAAGCCTGCATGATTGGAATAAACAGCACCACTAATGTGTCATTAGTAATGACACATTATCCATTTAATATGTCATAGGATTTAATTTGCTAAATTTTAGTTAGAAATCTTGAATCTAATTTTTGTGGGATGTAGATCTGTGGTTGTCCATTTTTATAACACCTTTGCCTGGTTGCAGAGTCATGGTAATGATGACCTCAGAGAATAAGTTGGAAGTACGTCCCTTAGTACTATACCTTTCAAATTAAAAAAAAAAAAAAAAAAAAAAAAAAAATCCATAACATGCAAAGGAACTATTACAAGGGAAACAATGTTGTAATAATATCTACTTAATAAAATATCCCATTGAATGTTTTCCAGGTGTATCGGGTAAAAGCCTAGGCTCTTAACTTGAAACTTGGGTTCAAATCCCAACATTGCCCCTATTTATTTGTTGATGTATAAAATATCATTATTGTGTGTGTAGAATATATTTTTAAATGTTGGAGGACCAAGACATTTAGCCTTTTCCACCGGCTTTATTGCAATATTATTCGCAAATAAAATTGTATATGTTTATCAAAATATAACTATCTGAGATAATGCATATGTTAATTAGCTCAAGTTAGGCATTTCACAACATATATATGCTTCAAAACATCATTTTGTAGCCTTTTGTTTCTTTAACTTCAATACATCCTTCAACATTGAGGGAAACAGTTCCTGGAAACCTTTACATCTTGTCTGTAAGAAGCACAGCTTCGAATCTTATCAAAAGATCAGAAATTCTGGTAAGCTGTTTGGTTCTTTAAAGTCCAGGAAGTGCCGGTCTCTGGCCAGTGTTCCAGGAATGATGACATATATGCAGCAGTTCTGAGAACCTACAGAGATGTGGGCACTTTTCTCTCCTCTCTAACTAACATATAACCTAATTTCCTGATGCTAAGTCTATTAGACCGATGTTCCTTAGACCTTTTGCTTGAGTCTTTAAAACTGAATTTGACAAAGCATTTAAAATTATAACAATGGAAAAATATCCCATGCCAGAAATTAGAGTGTTATCTACAAAATCTTTTTCAATTCTCATTTCATATGATTTAAAAACTGGCCTTATTTGATATTCATAATAGACTTTTTTTTCAAATAATGAAAGACTGCACATTTTGTTAGAATCATTATTTTGACAGTTTGTATGGATTTCATAGTTTCATATTCTTTGCTTTTAGCTGGAGGGAAATAGTATCTATAGAATTGAATACCGGATATAAATGCGTTTTCTATTTTATTTTAATTCATAGGTTTATACAAACTGTTTCATCTTCATATCATGTACTTCTCTCCTGATATACCTGTGATAGAAGTTCTGCTACACTGAAAATCTAAGTCAAATTCACGGTTCAATCCATACATCTTTCTCCTCCCTAACTGGCACTTTCAGGGTATTAATAGCAAGTTATATAGCTAATTCCTTGGTAGATACTTACAAATATAATAGGTACCTTTTTCCTGATTATTTTATCATCAGATCAGAGTATTTTCTTTTTTGCTCATCATTTTGTATCCTGTATTCCACTATGTGTTCTGCCTGGCGAATAGTAGAAACGTATTAAATTGTTTTGAATAATGAATTATGCTAGATAGATATTAAAGCAAGAAAGGATATAAAATTTGAAGTCCCTTGCCTTTAAATAAATAAAGCTGTCTTTTAAAGATATGGAAATTGAGAATAGAAAAGTTTGTTTGTATCATTTATAATTTGTTGACATTCATATTACTGTGCAACTTAGGAATCTGATTTTTATATGCAAACTTTGAAATTCATATTATGGAAATGAACAGTGAAGATTCAGAATCAGTATAATCGAGAGGTGCTAAGTTTCTTGAGAGTGACTTATTACCTACGATCTATTTTGTTCTCTTTTCCAGTTAACCCTCTGTCAAACTCCCAGCAACACGCTCTGCACACAGACACACTCTATAAGTGAACAGAATGTCTATTCATATGCATGAAGCTTTGTACACACTTAAGTATATAGCCTATGTCCTTTTATATTTTAAAAAAATGCCTTAATAGGTTCTAATTGAATTTGTTGGTATACTTCATAGTTTCATCTGGTCTTAACTTTCTATTTATCATTAAAAATTAATATAGTCCACTCTCCATTATCTACAAAAATTGTATGCAGTAAAATTGAATCATGCAAACATAATTCAGAAATCATTTCTATGTGTATGTAGGAAGTAGTATGTGATGTTTTCTGAGTAAGTTTCTTGCCTTAATTATATTTTGCTTGGGTAATTAGTTTGCATTCCCTGAGCACATATTAACTGACAGTGTGGGAAAGTACAGCCCTGAAATATTCTGGGAAAATGATTTAAAATACTGTAACTGAACCACATATATATACTCAATACTCATATGTGACCGGGAAAATTCAAAGGGGTCCATATTGTCTGGAGTATTATTGAGACTTGGTGATCAAATCATGTCTTTCAAAAATAACTGCATATATTTCTAATTTAACTCAGTCTAGTCCCACAGTACCAGTTTTATAAAGGAAATTCATTAAACTAGATCGCTCAGTGAGGACACTTGAGAGCAAATGGAAGTTCAGCTTATTGTTAGTTCTCTCATGGGCCTGTGTGCATGCACGTGCGTGTGTTGCTTCACACGTTAATTTGTTTGTCCCTGTGACAATATGTGTTGGTTTTGTTGATTTCTTTTGCTTTATTGTTTTCAGTTGTAGCTAAGAACACATTATTTCCTAGAAATTATATATAAAATGACACCTGCAGCACTCAACTTTCAATGTTCTTCAGATTTTAAATGCCAGAAGGAAATAGATTCTAAGGACAATTGTGCTATGCAGATAAAATGCAATTGTGTTCTACAGAAAAGATTTCCATTCTGTGTGCTAACAAGTACGTATTTCCATTACATTTTTTAAAAAGGAGATAGTTTTGATCATATTAATGAATAAGAATGTTTTACTAAAAATGTATAATTATTTGTATATTATTCTTTCGCTATTCTCTCTTTATAGAAATCTCTGTCACACACATACCCACACTCACACACACACATACTTTCCTATATTAGAAGAGTATGTGAAATCCAGTCTTCACTCACTTCAGTTTGAAGAATCACATGCATATTGAATGAATGTAGTGACAGTACTTGTATTTTAATGTTAAAATTCCTAATCTTACCCCTGAAGCCACTACAGGGGCATATATATATATATATATATATATATATATACATCTCGATTTTATGAAGTATGGTTTATTTAACTTAAGTTTGCATCAATGGTAACAACCGATGTAGCCAAGACATAATAGTAAATGAAAAAGAGTAATATAAAATGTGAATATGAAATCATGTACCGCAGAAGCTTATCCATGATATATTTACAATCATTATTTCTCCCACCCTTGTTTCTTTTTTTTTTTTTGATATTTGTTGATATAATGACTCCTATTTTTCTAAAGGTAAATAATGATCTGTACTTACTTTTTTATGTTGACAATGTACTATGTACTTTATTTAGAAACCTTTTTTTCCATTTAATGAATTCAGGCTGGGCTTGGTAAACCCATTAAGGGACAGATAGGCTCCAGAGAGAAGGTTATATTTAATCTGAGCTACAAAGAACTGTCATAAGTAAATTACACGTAAGACAGTTGGAAGAGGAGTGTACACATAGGAGATGTTAAATGCAAATGCACAGAAATGAAAGAAAAGTGGCTGGTTAACAACACATAGGCTCAAAAGGGTATTTTATATCAGGTAGGAGACTGGGTTTTATCTTGTGGGAGATGTCATCAAAGACTTTTAGATGGGAAAATACATAACTAGATTTCATTTTAAAATATGACTATAATGGAATGTAGAGAACAGAATGGAGGAGCAAAGGCCTGAAGGAGGGAGACTTAACTAGAATCCGCGGCTATATTCCAAAAGAGATAGGACACAGAGGTCATGGTAGATGAGGAACCAAGTGGAAGATCCCTGAAATGTATTAAGGCAGTGCATGAGTAGGGCAGGATGACTGGATCTATGTTTGGTGGGGGGCAGGGGTGGGTGGGGAATTTCTTGTGTGAGTGACTGAGTGCATGGTGGTACCAATCACTGAGAAAGGAAATAAAAGAGTAAGAGATCGAGTCTCCCTCTCTGGGTGTGTGTATATTGTTCTCTGTGTGTTTGGGAGGATACTATGCATTCTATTATAAACCACAGATCTTGAGATACCCGAGACATCTAGGTGGAGTTGATAGGTAAGCAAATAGAAATAGGGTCTGGACCTTAGGAGAGGTAGCTGGACTTGAGATTTTAAAAGCAGGGGCAATCGTGAGTAGTTGAAGCCATGGGATCTGGTGAAATTATTCATCTATCCATTCTTTAACCATTCCTGCAACATACATATAAAAATGTTGCATTAGTTGCAACATACATATAAAAATGCTTGCCTGTCATTAGGCTAAGGGAAGTACATAATAAGTTATTAATGGCTTTGTAAGCATTTACAGAGAAGCAAAAGGTATTCCTTCCTGTAAAAAATAATAAAAATGAATATAGGGTGCTTATTATATGCCAGGCAGAACATCTACCTGCATTATAGCTATTGTTCCTTTAATCTTCACAGTCCTCTTATGAGGTAGGTCCTATTCTCATTTTGCAGAAATGGAAACTGAGGAAATGAGCAGTTGAGGAATTTACTTAATGTTATCCATCCAATAAGTCTCCAAATCTTTATATTTTTTGTGAGTTAGGATCTTATTATTAGAATATTCCCTTTACAAAGCTTTGTAGAGCAGGGAAAGCTAAAAGAAAAGGCTAATATATCAAATGGCATACAGTATTGTGAAAAAGAAGAGACATTACAGGTAACTATGACAATCGCTGCTATCATTAAAAACATTTAATTTGGAAATAAGATGTAGGAGATTCTGAATAGAATGATTTGAAAAATATAGATTTTTCTATCTCAAGAGCTTTTTGTATTTTTTCCTATTGTGCTAACTGACCTTCAAGCATCAATTTGTTCTGGCTAGACATTCTCAGTCAGGTTCAAAGCTGGTGAGACAAAAAGCAACAATAGCAAAAACAAGTAACAAGTCACAAATGCATGCTGTTGAAATATGTTAGTGGAATAAAATCACATCAGTGTGTACTTTTCATCTCTTGAAACATATGGAGTGACTCTTATTATTCAACATGGAATCATTTTTTATTGTGTAAGGAAATAATATCTTATGTTTGAATAGTAAATTTAAATTTTCAAAGTTCTGTAAGATGTGATCTTTATTTTTCCAGGATGCTTAAAAAAATATAAAAAGCTATACTTTTTTTTTTTTAAATATTTGTGTATCACACACATGCTCACAAATATATATTATATATACACACATAGCATGTCCATATCCAACTTGGTCAATACATATAGACTTAAGACATTTTTTCAATAGTTGGATAGTATTCTACCTATGTATATACTAAAAGAAAAAAGAAAAAAACAGTTGGTTTTAGTTTTTTAACTATTATATACTGGTGATTTTGTTCTGTAGTCTATATACCTTGGAGTGAAATTATATTAGATTTTAATAGTACTGATGTCCTAGTCTGTTTTGTTGCTATAGAAGAATATCTGAGACTGAGTAATTCATAAAGAAAGGGGGGGTTTTTTTAGATCTCAGTTCTGTAGACTGAGAAGTTCAAGGGCATGCCCCTAGCTTCCAGTTACGGCTTTTGTCCTGTGTCACAACATGCTGGAGAAAGTCAGAGGGGAAGTAAATACATTCAAAGCGGAAAATCTAAGGGGCATCCTGACTTTCTAACAACCCACTGTCAGAGGAACTATTCCATTCGTCTGAGAACCAATTCAGTCTTGTGACAGCAATAACACAACTTTGGCAAAAACAAGACCAAGCCATTCACAAGGGTTCTGCCCCCATAATCCAGATACGTCACACCAGGCCGTATCCCTCAACACTGCCACACTGGGGATTAAATTTCAGCATGAGTTTTGATGGAGACAAACAAACTCTATCCAAACCATAGAAACTCTATTATTATTAATATTATTTACAGAAGTTAAAAATGTTATGTTTGGGCATCATATGTTTTCATTCATAAATGGGAGCTAAGCTGTGAGGATACAAAGACATAATGATCCAATGAACTCTGGGGGCTATGGGGAAAGAGTGAGAAGGGGTGAAGGATAAAATGCTATAAACTGGGTTCAACGTATACTACTCGGGTGATGGGTGCACCAAAATCTCACAAATCACCACTAAAGAACCTACTCTTAAGAGGTTACATGAGTAAACTTCTCCCCCAAAATCTATGGAAATTAAAAAAAAAATTGCTATGTTTGGAATTATCGGTATGAGAGGATTCATAATATTCATGTTACCATAGTGCACTATCAACGATTTTTTAAAGTGATTTGATGACAGTTCTTGATGATTTAATTTGCATTTCCCTCTGTCAGTGAGGAGACATATATGTAAATCTGTGTCTTTATGGATTCCAAGAGTATCAGCCCACCTCAGAGATCGTTAAATTTTTTCCATAATTAATTTATTTTGTTCAGATCTTTAATTCATTTGGAATATTTTCTGCTTATAATGTAAAATAATGGTCTGAATTTATTTTCTTCTCATTGGAAACTAGACAATACCATTTTCAATTCAAATTGAGGTGAAACGTCAACATTATCAAAGGAGACGAAAACAAACAGGGAATTCTAAGCAGAGCAAATATATGCATATAACTTTATGCATTATCAATTTGTAAACATATTTAATAGCATAGTATTTGTAATCTCCAACCTTGCTTTTTTAAATTGTTGTGTAGAATGTATCTTAAAGATCAGTCTGTTTTGTATGTACAAAGATTTTACATTTTAATAGCTACATAATATTTTTATTGAATAGATATACAGATGTTTTCGACTTACAATGGAGTTATGTCCTGAAGTTGAAAAATGTACGCCACTGTACGTTGGAGACTATCTGTACTGTTATTATTGTTATTTAATTTTACTTTAAGTTCTGGAATACAAGTGCAGAACGTGTTTGTTATATAGGTGCACTTGTGCCATGGTGGTTTGCTGCACCTATGAACTCGTCATCTAGGTTTTAAGCCCACATGCATTAGGTATATGCCCTGTGTGATGTTACCTTCCCTGTGGCCATGTGTTCTCATTGTTCAACTCCCACTTATGAATGAGAACGTGGTGGTTGGTTTTCTGTTCCTGTGTTAATTTGCTGAGAATAATGACTTCCAGCTTCATCCATGTCCCTGCAAAGGACATGAACTCATTCTTATTTATGGCTGCATAGTATTTCATGGTGTATATGTGCCACATTTTCTTTATCCAGTCTATCACTGATAGGCATTTCAATTGGTTCCAAGTCTTTTCTATAGGTAAAAGGTGGGAGTGTAAATTAGTTCAACCATTGAGTACTATTATTTGTTAATCTTCCACTGATTAATTTTTAGATGATATCTGGTCTTTTTCTATTATAATCGGTATTTCCGCAAATGCCTCTTACAAACATTATTTCACACAAGTACAACTCTGTCAGATACATTTTTAGATATGGAAATAATGGGATACAATTTACACATCTTTAAAATTTTAATATATATTTCCAAATAGTGCTCTCTAAAAGATGGAACAATTAACACATTACAAATGTTATATGAGAGTGTTATTTATCTATACTTATGTCAAATGTCTGTGTTAACTTTTTAATCTTTATGAATTTACTAAATAAATAGTATGAAATATAATTTTAATTTGTCTTTTTCCTGCTTTGAATGAGGGTAAGCAAGCTTTCATAAGGTTAGCAGTAACTTGTATTTGCCTGTTTTTCTATTTTATTTTTTAACATTTACCCTATCAATTTGTGTTAAATGATTAGCTATTTGTTATTTGTGTTATGAATGTTTCTCAGTTTTTCTTTTGGCTATGTTTATTGTAATTTTTCTTTTCCCTGTAGATTTATTTTTAAAGTAGATGAATTTAATTATTTTTTAATGGCCACTCTACCTTGTTGCAAAACAAAAATAAAACTTCTCCCATGCCAACATTTTTTAAATTATTTTTTTGAAATACTTTAATGGTTTTTTTGTATGGTTAAATTCTGTATCCATTTGCTTTGTCACTATTCCTTTAAAATAAATATTAAAATTTATTAGGTCTAGTCCTCAATAACTTTGTCTTCTTTTCCAAAAACTGTTTAAAGAAATTATCGATTATAGCTTATTTTTCCATGTGGACAGTAGAATCAGCTTTTTTGGCTTTAAATGAAGAACACTTTTAAAAATCATTTTCGTATTTACATATAGTACATTTTCTAAGTCTTGTTTTCTAAGTTCCTTGTTTATTAAATGGATATTGCTGTTAGTATGTGAATTTTCTTCCTATTTTATTCAATTATCTTCCTGATTATAAAATACTTTTGTTGAATCTCTTGGGATTTTTAGATATAAAACTAATTCATACAGTAATTTTACAGATTGATATCCAATTTTATGCCTACTATTTTTTCTCTTTGTGATTTGACTTTTCACCCTCCCCCCTCCTCACACACCCACTACTGTTAAATGACAGTAATGATGGTAGCCAGCTTTTATCTTAGTTGAATATGAATACTTGTAGTATAATGGATTGCTCCTATTCTGCAGTTTTGTGTATAGTCTTCATAGTAAGTGTTAATATCTGACTGGACAAGTTTTTCCTCAGTAAACTTTTCAAAAGAGTTTTATAATTTTTTTACATGTCTGTTTATCTTTCTGAGCTTGAAAGGGTCATTCAGTTCCCAATCAAATCTCCCTTTTAAATATCAAGATGCTAGTGCATTAAATAAATATATTAATTTGTAAAATATATATTTATACCTTATGATATTAAGATACTAAGTCTGCTTTTCCATGATTGTTTCTCCATTTCAGAAATTATTTTAAGTTATTCAATACTGTAGGATTTGTGTGTGTGTGTGTGTGTGTGTGTGTTTCATTGTGGCTAATTTTGTTTTTCATGCAAGTGTTATTATTTATTAAGTAAATATTTATTATAGTTGAAGTCTTATAGTATTTTTAAAAATTTCCATTTCTGGTTACTTTAATGGCATATAGGAAAAATATTAACTTTGTACATTTGTCATATTCTTGGACACCTTACCAAATTATTTATTTCAAATATCTTTGTATAGTCTCATATAAAAGTATTTTTCTTTTTTTTTTCAATATTTGTAATATCTTTAGACACTTAGTGAGGTAATTAGAATTAGTAGGATGATATTATGTATGTGGTGATAACAGGCATTCCTGTTGAATTTCTAATATTAATAGGAATAAATTTTGTTCTTCATATGTAATGTTTTACAATTTTGTTAAAGAATCTCCATTATGTTAGCTGGGCATGGTGGCACATGCCTGTAACCCCAGCTACTCGGGAAGCTGAGGTGGGAGAATTGTTTGAACTCAGGAGGTGGAGGTTGTGGTGAGCGGAGATCACGCCACTGCACTCTAGCCTGGGCAACAAGGAAAAACTCTGTCTCAAAAAAACTAAGAAAGAATCTTCATTATGTTTAGGTAGTTTCTTTCTAATCCTGATTTACTTTATTTGTTGTTTTATTATTCTCAAAGAGCTGCTGGAAGAAACTTGGTGCGTTGGAAGAACAGTAAGGGAGAACAGTATGACTACAGTGGAGTAAGTGAGGGAGTAAACAGAAGATCAGAGAAATAAATCTAGGGAAGAGATCATGTAGGACCTGACTGGGGTGACATCATGACAGGATGAATCAGAGGAGAGAAATTGTTAACTATAAATTGAAATACTTGATCTAAAACAGTGTATCTACAACTATCTGTAGTGAAGATCCAAACACTGGTGTTGTTTTGTTCTATTATTTGATTTCCAACTAGTGAAGGACTGAAACTTTTGTAAATTATGATGAAAATTAATTATTCAAAAAATAAAAATCTAAAAAGACATACACAATACAAATAAAAACATAAATTACTCTGTCGCTATAAAATTATTCAAATGAAGGCCAGGCATTGTGACTCATGGCTGTAATCTTAATGTACTTTGGGAGCCTGAGGCAGGAGGATCTCTTGAGCCCAGGTGTTTGAAGTTACTTCTAGCCTAGGCAATATAGCAAAAATGTGTCTCTAAAAAATAATAAATAATAGATTAAAAAATTCAAATTATTTCTCATAATTTCACCACATATCTTTTTGTGGGCTGGTAGCTAACAGTTCATGGACTCATGTAGGTCAAGGGACATGCTTTGAATAGCACTATCTCAGAGAGCTAGAAAGAGTAAACCAAGAAAATAGAGTGTAATTGCTGTGACTACTAAGATAGTGATCATAAAAGTAAAATGAGACTCTTAGCATGATTTTTTTAACCACATTTACCTTTGTGGGTACAGTTACAGAGCCAGGTAATTGAACCATAAAGAGAGAGAAGTTGAGGATGTATTTAATATAGTAACCAAATGATTGGACAAGAAAAACTCCATTGAAGAGAATTAAGTGTACAGAAGAGGAGGTGTAGGACAGTTGAAAATGAATCCATGTCCCTGCAAAGGACATGAATTCATCCTTTTTTATGGCTGCATAGTACTCCATGGTGCATATGTGGCACATTTGCTTTATCCAGTCTATTATTGATGGGCATTTGGATTGGTTCCAAGTCTTTGCTATTGTGAATAGTGCTGCAATAAACATACGTGTGCATGTGTCTTTATAGTAGAATGATTTATAATCCTTTGGGTATATAACCAGTAATGGGATTGCTGGGTCAAATGGTATTTCTGGTTCTAGATCCTTGAGGAGTCACTACACTGTCTTCCGTAATGGTTGGATTTATTTACACTTCCATCAACAGTGTAAAAGCGTTCCTATCTCTCCACATCCCCTCCAGCATCTGTTGTTTCTCAAGTTTTTAATGATCGCCATTCTAACTGGCTTGAGATGGTATCTCATTGTGGTTTTGGTTTGCACTTCTCTAAGGACTGGCCATCATTCTCAGCAAGCTAACAGAGGAGCAGAAAACCAAACACCACATATTCTCACTCATAAGTGGGAGTTGAACAATGAGAACACATGGACTCAGGGAAGGGAACATCACACACTGGGGTCTGTCGGGGGTGGGGGCTAGGGAAGGGAGAGCATTAGGAGAAATACCTAATGTAGACGGCAGGTTGATGGGTGCGGCAAACCACCATGGCACATATATACCTATGTAACAAACCTGCATGTTCTGCACGTGTATCCCAGAACTTAAACTATAATTTAAAAGAAAAGAAAAAAAATGAATTAAGCATCTCAGGATTTGGAAGCTTTTTGGGATGAGGTACTAGGGAACTGAGCTAGAAAAAAGGGAAGCTGTGTTCATAGAATGGGATTCTTTAAATTTAACATTTAGAGAGAGCACATATTTTGTTAATGACAGAATTTAGATTACAACCATGAGAGTAGCTGATTGGACATGGAGGAGGATATGACCTTGGGTGACAAAATGGTGAAGGACCAAGAGGCTATTGTGTTGAAAAAGTGTCTTCAGATGCAGTAAAATCATGAAGAATTAAGCAGAGAAAGTTTTGGAGAATGGGTAAGGAAGAAATAAAAAACTTCAAGGAAGTTCCAGTCTTAAGAGTCAAGAAATGACTACAGCAAGGAGGGATAATAGATGTCCTTAGAGGACCTGAAATAGAAGAGTGGGGAATTTTCCAGATGAAGGACAATAATCTGGAAGTTGCAATGAGTTTCAACTGAGTGTCCTCCTCCAGAATCAAATGGCGAGGAAGAGGAGTAGAGGTATGGTTAGAAAATAGCTGTTAAGGCCAGGAGTGATGGCTCATGCCTGTAATACCAGCCCTTTGGGAGGCTGAGGCGGGTGGATCACCTGAGGTCAGGAGTTTGAGACCAGCCTGGCCAATATGGTGAAACCCCATCTCTACTGAAAATATAGACAATTAGCCAGGTGTGGTGATGGGCACCTGTAATCCCAGCTACCTGGGAGGCTGAGGCAGGAGAACTGCTTGGACCTGAGAGGCAGAGGTTGCAGTGAGCCGAGATTGTGCCATTGCACTCCAGCCTGGTGACAGTGAGACTCCATCTCAAAAAAAAAATAATAAAAATAAAAATGAAAAAGAAAAAGAAGAAGAAAATAGCTATTAGTTGAGAAGGCTCAGCCAAGTCCATGTCCTCAAGGGTGAGCCAGGTTTAAGGGAAAGCAAAAGAGCTGAAAAGCATGTTAAGAAGAGGTTAAAAATCAGAGAATTTTGCTGATGATAGAAATTAATTTTAAAAGGCTTAGTGGAGAGAGTTTTTGCATTTGAAAAGGAGTTACAGACAAGACAAAAAAAAAAAAATAGGATGGACAAAACCTTATAAGTATAGAGCCTGAGCCCATGATTCTTAAACTTCTCATAAATGCCTGACCTAAACAAGGACAAAGTACACAAAGAGAAGATATATACATGCTGGGAGCCGTTTCTTCCATCGTGAGACACAGTACTACTGGATTGCTAAGCTGCAGCTAGTTCATAGCTAGAGCATATCAGCAAAGATAGTGTGTGCCATCACTGTGCAAGGGCGAGCCAGTGGAGAAGTAAATAGACACTCTAAAGGATTGTTCTGGCTACCCAGTAAAAGAAAGTCAAAAAATAGGCCGGGCGCGGTGGCTCAAGCCTGTAATCCCAGCACTTTGAGAGGCCGAGACGGGCGGATCACGAGGTCAGGAGATCGAGTCCATCCTGGCTAACACGGTGAAACCCCGTCTCTACTAAAAAAAAAAATACAAAAAACTAGCCGGGCGATGTGGCGGGCGCCTGTAGTCCCAGCTACGTGGGAGGCTGAGGCAGGAGAATGGCGTGAACCCAGGAGGCGGAGCTTGCAGTGAGCTGAGATCCCGCCACTACACTCCAGCCTGGGTGACAGAGCGAGACTCCGTCTCAAAAAAAAAAAAAGAAAGTCAAAAGATTAGAAAAAAACTAAGAGAATGCTAACAACATCAGCCATGAGTATTAAAATACATTTCCTATCTACTTTCTCTGTGTTCTTTCCATCTCAAAAATTTTCCAGCATTCTAGAATATCGTGTGCATGCATGAGTTCACCTCTCCTTGCTAACTGTCTACACACTGCTGTAACTGTCCCTGCATTCTATCTTCTATCCACGACATTTTCTAAAAACAGGAAAGAAGTGAACCATGGGTCTTTAAAACTCTGAACAGATGTCGCCAGCAACCTGCTGGTTTGAAGGAGTCAAGATAGCAAGTTTGCATATAATATAAATTGTAGCAGGTTTTTAATCCTGTTTCTTAACTTCAAGATGATTCCTTTCATTTTTTCCAAAGAAGATACTTGTCTTGGGTATTCAAATATTATGAATGGTTCCTTATTCTCTAGATAGTTTTGGTTTAAGCTCTATTGTTTTAAGCCAGTTAATTCTTTAAAGGATAATTTTCCCTTTTCATTTCCATTTCTTATGTTTTATTATTTTCTAAAGTATCTAAGTATTGATTGTGACAAATAGGGTTTGATTTTTTGGTTCACTAGACTGACACACCACAAACGGGAAGGTGGAAAGTTAGTAGTCCAGAAAACAGACACGGCTGACTCTGTAATCTTTCTGTATACATGTGTACAATCTATCTCTTCCAGCCCTCTCAAGATATGCATATATATCAATAAAAATAGGGAAAAGACCTAGTTCTTTTTTTCTATCTATTTAACAAAGCTGCTTTTAAATGTTTTTCAAAATATGAAAAACTCTGGCTGAATTTGAGATTCAGTGAGATTGTTTTGTGCCTTTTAATGTGCTCTTTAAAGTATTTTTTCCTTTTCATTTTCATGTGTCACTCATCTCTTCAATGATGTACACATAATTTCTTTATGCCAGTCTAAACATTGTAAAAGGTAAGCTGGAAAAGTTAGGTTAGATCAAAAGGGTAAAATTAGGTAAATGAGATCATGGAATTAAGGTGTTAGCACAATGAAAAAGGAGAACTTTGGAACCATAAAACAGTAGAAAAATGGCAAGAGTAGGATGTCATGGAATTGTTTTACAAGCAAACTTAATATGGCTACGTACCAAAAATGAAAGAGCAAGAGCATATTCTGTATTTTTTTAGCTTCCTAAAAGCATTCTAACTATCATAGCTCTTGTGAGCAATGCAATAATACAGAAGAAGGAAGGAAGGTAAAGGAGGAGAAAGGAAATAAGTCATTTTTAAACTCTTTTCAGTGGCCTTGGGAGTCAAATATACATAAACTGTGCAACAAATTTCCTAAATTTGGTGAGATCACCTACTTCATTTCACTATCAATTCTGGGCCTTTCTTGGCCACCACTTTTATGCTTTCATTTCATATTTTATGAAAGTTTTATTTTGTGGTCTAAGAAGTCAGACTTTAAATGGAAAAATAGCAAAAAAATGTGTTTTATTTACTTTTCTTTTCTCACTTCTTCTCTCATTTTCTCTTTCCCTCTTTTTCACCCATCCTAAAAAATTAGACATATTCATTCTTTCTTTCCAAAAATAACTAATAATTTACTCTGTCGCTTATAGAACTAATCCCAGCTGAGATGTGCAACAGTAAGTTTGCCAAATTTTTAAGACATGCATTTATTTTATACTTTATGATTTCAAATAGCAAAGTGCTTAAGAAGAGACTAGGGAAAGAGCAAAGGACAGTTTAATGAATTGAAACTAGGAAATTGTGAGCAAAGAGAAGTATTTAGCTGCCTATGTCAAAACCGTGAGAATTTTAATTATGAAAATGAACTTGGCTCAAGCCTGTAATCCCAGCACTTTGGGAGGCCGAGACGGGCGGATCACGAGGTCAGGAGATCGAGACCATCCTGGCTAACACGGTGAAACCCCGTCTCTACTAAAAATACAAAAAAACTAGCCGGGCGACATGGCGGGCGCCTGTAGTCCCAGCTACTCGGGAGGCTGAGGCAGGAGAATGGCGTAAACCCGGGAGGCGGAGCTTGCAGTGAGCTGAGATCTGGCCACTGCACTCCAGTCCGGGCGACAGAGCGAGACTCCGCCTCAAAAAAAAAAAAAAAAAATGAACTATTGGATTGGAGATTTAACTGGCTAATGAAGAGCTATTTTTGTGAAGAAGATAGTTTTAAGTTATTTAGGCAGATGTGTACAAATTCAATAGCTCACAAACAAAATATAACTCTTAATCATTAATGTTATAATTCTATGTAATAGTAGAGAGCATATTTACAGAATAGTAGCTAGTTTAAAGTTTTTGTAGAATATTGGTTTTCAAAGCATAGAAGCATTTAAAATATTAATTATCTAAATAAAATTAACCAAATATCAGGCTGATAAATCACTTGAAATAGTGAAGAAAAGATACTATCAATTAAATATGCATATTGAATATTTTACTTCTTAAAAGAGGCCAAAGCTAGCGTTGTAAAAGTTACTAAAAAATACACAATCACCATCTGGTGGCAAAGCAAAGAAAACTATTGTTTTAAGGTATTTACTTTCTATATCTGTGCCCTAATCATAAGCCATTAAGTGATATACTCCTTTCTGAGGTGAAAGTTCGATGGGGTGATGTTATAAAATCCTCACACATGGTCTACTGTGATGTTTCTGAAATAGCAGATTCATGATAAGATTTAAGGATGCTTCTAAACGGGCATAGTTTAACACTCACATGGATTATTGCATTTAAATCTGACAATAACTCCATGAGGTTTTACTCTTAATTTTTTCATTTCATAGATGAGGAATCTGAGATTTACAGAGATTAATTACTTGCCACTGTTGCATAGGTGGTAAAAGGACCGCTTAAATTTGAATCCAAACCAACTTTGTCTTTTAAGGGCCTGTACATTCTAAAATATATAAATTGCTTAGCCCAGAAGCTAACCAACCCTCAAATTGTTCCCAATAAAGTAATTAATGTCATGTTTTTTATCATCATCAGAAGCTATTAGGGCAGAGTTCCAGTGTGCAATGCATGGTGGATTCTGCAATGCGCAGTTGAATTGAGAAATGTCTTAATACATGATATTTTCTGACTATAATCACTTGTTTCAAATTCCTATCAGGAGTCTCACCATAACTTATCTAGGCTTATATAGCTAAATGAGTAAAATAAAGCAAACAGCTCTCTGAAGAATAGATTGCATTGGTTTCACATATTCTTCCTTTAGAGCAAAATGTTAGACCTACTTTAGAATAATAAAATTATAAAACTTTAGAGTTAAAAGTAAAACTGCCAGACTTTTCAGATTCATTGTAAACCTGAAAATGAACTTACGTCCATGTTAGATCTTATTACCTTATTTATATCAGATAGCCATTTAGAATTTACAAAACACTTTCACAAAAGATTTTGTTTGATACAATCTTAATGTATAATATCTGAGATACAATTTTTGCATTGAAATTGCCTTATGTGTAGGTTAAAATAATCAAATATTGTCAATTTCATATTTTTCAACATAATGATACCCATTTTAGAGAGGAGTAAACCCAGGCATAAAAAATAATTTTAAAAAACCCTTATTACTAATATATGGCCACCAAATTCATTTGCAAAATGAATAAACAAAAGTCACATCATCAAAGCCTTTTCTATTAAATTCTCAACAACAACAAAATAAACTAGAAATGAACTTCCTTCATTGAGGGTTTGAGTACATTACAAAGAACAAGTATTTCATGTAAAGTAAATTGCTTTCGTGCATGCCTTGATTTGTTTAAAAAGATAATTTCAAATCTGGAATTCATTGCTTGTCAGTGAGTTAAATGTCTGCCCTTCCTCCTAGAACCTCTGTCACTCAGTGAAGAGTTGTAATAAGTTGAAGGTACCCGTATTGCAGTTTATTTCTAAATTATTGAGCATTTCCTACCAGCTTTTATTTAAAAATAACACAAAATAAAACTTTTTTCCCTCTAAATCCTGAAGAGTATTTTTGATGATTGTTTGCTAGAATACAACATATGATTATTATAGATCTTCAATGTGATAGATTATTCATTTGCTTGTTGAAAATGACATGAAAGACCCTTCCTAGGCCAAGACTGTGCTTTACACATCTCTGTGTCCCCTGCTCTGTGAGCACAGTTCTGCATACATAACAGACACTTAATGAATTTTCTGAGTTGAGTTGAATTAAAACACACACACACACACACACACATCTCTTGGGTTTAACATTGAAGGATATTTTTGGTCTTTAAAATGTTATCAAGACATGCATTAGTTATTTTTGATTTAGTGTTTTAGATTTCTTCAGGACAATGTGCTTTTCCTTTGTCACTAAAGTACTTAGATCCAGTAATCTTGAGACCGTGATAGAGTATATGCATGACAATGGCATATGTGATTCAATCCTTTGGGGAGAAGATGTAGTCATATCCCAAGTGTGAGTGTGAAATTGTACTCCTCCCTCTCTCATTTTAGTATGAGAAAAATATGCTTGCTGCGTCATTTTTTAATTGAAAACTTTTAGAATATCTAGCAAATGTTTTGAAAGAGAATGCATAGAGACCTCTAAATAAAATTCAGAGAGTCTGTAGAGGGAAAATGTTATACAATATAATGCTGGGGGGATTTGGAAAAGCCCTCAGGCCTTTAATTTCTTGTTTCTTTTCAGTTTAGAAGGCTTTGTTCTCTCTTTTAGGACAATTGAGTGAAAAGAAGTTACAGATGATTTTAACAGGTCACAAATATGTTTCCCGGTTTTGACAAGGGCGTCTATATTATCTCAAAACTATGTTAAAGATGGAGCATTTAGCAACCCAGGAAGACAATGAGTATAAAACACAAAATTAACTCATCAAGTTACTGTAATTTTCTCTCTTCTTGTCTCCAGCTGATTAGTGCAAATTAACCGCCTGAGCAGTTAGCCTGCAATATGGAAATCTTAGATATCTGCTGAGAAGGCAGACTTTTTTTTTTTTTTAACTATATCTATATAGAATTCCAGAATTCTTGATAGACATTGCTGTGTTTCCTAATACTGCTTTGAACTTTAAGGACATGTTTGAATGTCTGTTTTGAGCTTTGAGAATTTATTAACCTTAATATTATTAGGATCATAATCTTTATAAATTCCTATGTAGGAATTCAAAAGAAAAAAAGAGAAATGAAATGCTTAGATACTTCATCTCTTAATTGAAGATAATAACTATCTCACTAGATTATTGTGACAGTTAAAAATTAAATAATGTGAGAAAAAAATGTTTAGAACACAGTGTGGTCCAGAGTGTGCATTTGATATCCTTTTAAAATTGTTTTTATTAAGACATTACATTTGATTCAGTGACATGTACTACTTATTTCAATCTCTTCACTCTCAGAAAATGAGATATGTAGGCAATTTCTATCCATTACATTTCATATGGTCCATAGAGAGCCTCACAAACGAGAACTAGTTTACAAAAATGTCAGCTCTTGACCAATTATTTGAAATAGAATGATGTGTTTTGTTAAAAAGGAAGTCGAAAAGTCAACTAATCTCGGAAAGGAAACAAGTGGTATACATGGTAGGAAATAAACTATAATATTTTGGAGGTGCATCTACAAGGGATAATCATAGTTTTGTAATCATCTGGGTTTATTGAATCCTGCCTGAAAATATAACTGCCTGAAACTAAATATGAAGAAGAGGTTTTATTTCTGCTGTTTTTTTTTCCCTTTATCTGTAAAATAATTGGTAGCCATTTCTAGGTTGAAAAAAATTAGTGCAAACTGTACACTGAATATTTTTGAAGCATCAAAACTTTATCTTTTATCTCTGAATGCATTAAAATATTCCATCTTATACACAGTTTCCATGTATAGTAATTAATGCATTTATTTGGCAGAAAGTTTTAATTAAGAATAATGTACCAGGCTTTTGCCTTGATGTTGGGAGTTAAGCACTGAACAAAGACAGTTTAGTTCCTGTACTCAAGTAACTTATTGGAGCAAGGAAGACATATATGATGATGAGTTTTATGAAAGAGACATTCAAGGGAAGTCTAAATGTATTTTTGTTAGACAAATGCTTATTTTTACTTTAAGACATAGGGAGTTTTAACAGACTTAGAAACAAATAATATATCTCAAGAGCATACTCATGCCAGGGAATGACCCATTGGCTCGATATTTTTCAAACTTGCATGATTTGAGGGATTCGGTTAAAAATGCTACTACCTCCATTGCTTACTTGGAACCACACTAAAGGATTGATCTTTGATTTTACCTCTTGAAATTATTTTTCTACAGATACTCAGATTGTAAAATGTTGTATTATTTACCCCAATTATCAGCTCAACATTCCTTAACCATGAAGTTAAAAATCACTCTATAAATGGAGACAGAAAGTGGTGAGGTAGTCTAATAAATTAAAACTCTTGTGATAGGATCAATCTGTGATTTTTTAAACCTTCTAATTTTTGTGTATTTGCTTTCTTGTTTTTCAGAAACTCCACTAAAAGTGACACAAAACACCAAGAATTATCTCTAAGAACTTTAGTATTTAAACTCAACCACACTTAAAATGCATTTTTTTAATTGTTAAAAAAAATGAAGTAGCCAAACATGTAATTCTTATCCTACAGAGGCAATATTATCTATTTATAAAAAAAAAGAAGAAATTACTCCAGTTATATTGATATGGAGAGAAAAAAGTGGTAGTGACAAAAGTCAATGTTAAATGAAAAGGTACTTGGGACATTCCTGATTTGCTTGTAGTCTTTATTAATCCATCTAGTAAAATATCTTATAAACATAAAACTGAGAGATGTAAACTGAATAGATAATATTACCTAGGAGCTAACAAAGTTACAGAAGTGGTCAGGGTGTCGCAAAATGAGCGGCAATACTGGAAACACACTATCACATAAAATATGCAATCCAAGGAAAATCCAGTGTGCAATCAATATGTGGTAAGACTGTGGAATGTCATCTTGTAGAAATAACAGAGTGAAATATGTTTTCCAGTCTTTGTTGGACAAAGTGGTTTTTGTCAAGGTGAGATTAGAAAAGGCAGAGTTTATAGAAACAAAATCATTCAGATCAGTTCCTGCCTGTGTTACTTCAAGGAAATCAAATACTTCAGACCTCAATTTTTTCTACTGTAAAAATAAAGATGATACTGGTTTCCATACTACCTTCTAGGGAACCCCTGGGATTTGGTAAAAGTTTTTGAACACTATCACGGTGATGTCGAGCCTACTAAGTTAGTAATTAAAACTGGGAAATTTAAAACATGTAGCACATGACTGGGTAAACCTTATTAAAATTTAAGTTAAAGATGAGGATTAGGCCGGGCGTGGTGGCTCAAGCCTGTAATCCCAGCACTTTGGGAGGCCGAGACGGGCGGATCACGAGGTCAGAAGATCGAGACCATCCTGGCTAACACGGTGAAACCCCGTCTCTACTAAAAAATACAAAAAGCTAGCCGGGCGAGGTGGCGGGCGCCTAGAGTCCCACTCGGGAGGCTGAGGCAGGAGAATGGCGTGAACCCGGGAGACGGAGCTTGCAGTGAGCTGAGATCCGGCCACTGCACTCCAGCCTGGGCCACAGAGCGAGACTCCGTGTCAAAAAAAAAAAAAAAAAAAGCATTAATTGTAGCACACCCTTAGACGCTACCATGGGACCAGAGCCCAAAAGAGGTTGCCCTGGCTCCTGCACCTGCCTGTCTGTGTTCTCACCATCCGTAAGGGGTTTGAGCACAAGGCAGCCAAGCAAATGAGCCCCACCCCTGTGACAAGTCCTGTGAGGGGGTCCTGCTTCACCATAATTATCCTGCTTCACCATAATTAGTGATATTTTAAAATTGAATTGTTTTTCATATTTCATGATAGTTCCATACGTAGAAATACCTGTTAAATAAATGCTATTTAGAATTTCAGGGAATAGATAATGTTGCTTTAAAATTACATGAGTTTTCTAACAGCTGAACTTAGACTAGTTTCATTTATGTTACTGTATCTTTGTATCTGAGTGTCCTAATAGTGACTGCTACCAATAAATAGTATAAGTACGCGAGGAAAGAGAAATGACAATATAATTATCATGACTTCTTTCAAGTTGGGTAAATATTGATAGCTTTTTGCATTTAAAATTAATACAAATTAACATTAAAACAAAATGATTTTTCTGCCATGAATTTAAGAGTAAGATACTTACATTTTTGAACACCATCTTTCCTAACATTTTAGCATCTATTTCCAGAGGTGAGGTACTAGTGTTGGTCCTGCATAATAATAACACCCTTCCAAAGAAGTAGAACTTTAAAAAAAAAAAAAAAAAAAAAGAATTGCAAACCTCATACAGTTTAGAATTAAAATGCTAAACCATTAAGACTGAGCAGTCATATAAACTTTAAGATGCTAAAATTGTTTTTAAAGGGACCAAATGAATCAATTGTTATTTAAAAGAACCTTTATTCAGCATTGTGTTGGCTAAACATTTCATGAGAGTTCTTGTTTGAAGGCAAGTCACCCTCATTTTTTTTTATTGTTTATTTAAGAAAGCTTTTTAGTGGATCTTTGTTTAAGAAACATCTATAGTCTTTTTGTTGGTTTGTTTTAACTGAGCTTTTTAGTTGCTCTGAAAGCGGTAAATCTGTTTCACTGTGTGCTTTGGTAGAGATGTTTTCTTGCCAGCAATTTCTTCCTTTCTATTTTTGAAAAGACCAGTATTCTGCTTTCACTTAAATGTGAAATGGAGAAAATTAAAAATTAGTTTTATGTGTTTGTTTCTTTCAGGAATAAAAGTATAATTAACAACTTTATAGGGAGAATATTTGTCCACAGAGCTAGTGATTTCCACAGTACTAGTACAAATTTGTAAATAATTTTCTACTATGCATATCATCAATTTGCTTTTTCAAAAGTCTATATCAGTCTGTAATTTTGTCACAGGCTTAATTTAACAATTGTCAACACTGATGAGTTTTTTAAAAAGTATTTTTCCAAATCTGATATGTTTAAAAAAATGCAGCTTAACGTTGTTGGATTTAGATTTCTGGGATTATTAATCAATTTGCCTTTTTCAAACACAGTTGATTTTCATTATTTGCAGTAGTTACATTCAGTAAAGTTACCTACATAATTGAATTAGTGAATACTAAATCACGAGGGGAAGTACAAGGTTAAGTTCTTGCAAGTTTCTGGTCACAACATTTTATTTTCATCAACTGATCCATAATACAATCTTTTACATGTGCTTCTTTTGAAAGACATTTTATTTATTATAAATTGTTTGAATATTGACACTGAACTCACAAATAGCATTTTTTTTTTCAAAATATGTGCAAATAGCATTATAACTCGTGCTTGAACAAAGCTTATTTTAACACATTTTTTTTTCCCCAGTAAGGCACATCACACTGATCTTATGTTTAGGAACATTAGACAGCACCTTCACACTACACTTGCGGGCCATTTTAAATAGCAAAATTACCAATCTAAAGCAGAAAATTAGGAAAACATGGTACTAAAACACTGTGAAAAGGAAACATTCACAGTCTGAAAGCTGAAGCAAAGAAGGAAGAACTTTGTCCTGCTTGACCTCAACACGGAAAATGGGCATCAGGCAACTCAAATTTTTGATTTCTGAGTGTGTTCATGGATGACCACAAAAGACACTGCTATTTGATGAAGGATTTTTTTCTCCTTAGCTCAGCTAGGTCTGGGTTCTTGTCTCATGACCAGGAAAAATTAGGCACACAGACAGAGTGAGTGGAGTAGAATTTATTAAGTGAAAGGAAGGCTCTCAGCAAAGAGAGGGGCCTTGAGAGTAGGTTCCTGGTTGCTGCCTTCACAGTTGAATCCAAGGGCTTTTACATGTAAGCTGATAGGGCTGGGTTTTATATTTGGATAAGGTATGAATTCCTGGTGGCTCCACCCTATGCTCCCAGTATGCATGTGGGTCCTTAGTCCAATGTGGCCATGTTTAGGCAAGCCCCGTGTGCAAGTTCCCTTAACTGCACAAAACACGGGACAGAGATTCTCTGGGGACTCTTTCCTTACTGTCCGCTTAAAGCAAGCTGGCTAACTCCTTTCATGTTGACTGTTGATTTAAGGTGGCAAATTTTAAAATAAATATAAGCAGGTAAACAAATGTGCAAATATGAAATCTGTAAATAATGAGGATTAACTGTACTTGTTTGCTATTTGCATTTTTTTTTTTTTGTCAGCTTTCCTTTGTCTTGGTTTTTCTATTGGGATTTTAGAATTATTTGTATTAATCTGTACAGGCACAGTATACATTAAGTATATAAACTCTGTCATCTTTGTTACATGTTTTTATTCCAGTTTATTTGTCTTTATTTTTTTTCTGATTTTTAAATATGTTAAATATATCATTTTTATTTTAGTTTTATTGTGTTATGGTCAAACAATATGATCTCTTAAATATGGAGGTGTTTTGGCTGTGGTGTCTTATCCTACGATCACAAGGACTGATTTAGCTTATTTCATGGGGTGACTGGCTGGCTCTTTGCCTTGCCATTTCATTCACTTCTTTCCAAAGTAGACTGTTGAATGGAAGAGGCTATTTTCCCCAGGTGGCTATTTTGTTTTGATATGTAAACTTTTAAAATGTAGCTATGTCTTTAGTGTGGGTACCCACTTGAAGCCTAGAGTTGGTATAATGATTATTTTAAGTTGAAAATTTTTGAGATTCAACAGACATCAAAATAAGCCTTCTCAGAACTTCCCTTATTTGACTAAAGGCAGAATATTCTGGGAATGTTCTGCTATCAATCCCCTCTTATGGGTCGTTTGACTCCCAGAAAGGAAACCAAAAGTGAAACTTTCATACATTCCCTCTCTAGGGTAGTTTTAGAGCCATGAATAAGATGGAAAAGACCACTTGCATCTGTGTTAAAAAAAAAAAAAAAAAAAAAAAAAAAAAAATCATGATTACAAACTTTCTTATCTTTGTTTTCCCACAAACCCATTTGTCTTTCCTATGGAAACTCTCTTGTTCTTCCCATAAAGGTTTTTCTCTACCTTCCCTTTTCCCTATTAAATTATATATATAAGCCCCTAATATTAGCCCTTGAATGGACTGCTTCCTTTGTAAGTCTCATATGCATATGAGCAAACTTTTTCTTCTTTTGTTAATCTGTCCTTTGGCAGTTTAATTCACAAACTCCTAGGTACTAAACCTGAGAGGGAAGAGGAAAAATTTTCCCTCCCCAGTATTAGTTTGTGATAATATATTATGCATTTTTTGGCTTACTATAAATCAATTTTTGTGAATATTCTATGGATATTAACATTGATTAGAAAGATATACAATTTAATTTATATCCTTTGGCTTTATATATAAACCCACCCAGACGAAATGACTATGTTCTTATACCCTAATTTATTTGGAATGTGCATTATGTTAAGGACTGAGAGGTTTTTGTAATTTTACTTATTTAGCTACTTTCTTGTTTTTTTAAGTCTTAGCTATCTTATGTAACTATGCCGTTTTGTTAGAAAGTTTCAAGAATGTTTTATTTTCATGTAAGTAGTTTTCCCTACCCTCTGACTCCTGTATGGAATTTTCCCTTTCATATCATCATCACAGCCCTGGCTCAGTTTGGGCTTAACTGGGCTATTGAGCTGTCCACACAGGGTACCTTTACTCATCCTACCAGGTAAGCCTTGAGTAATATGCAATCTGCTGTTGATTGAAGGCCCTCAGGCACTATGAAAGCTGACAGGGTTTACCTGCATTTTTAATGTGATTCTGAGTGTTCCCTCTAAAGGTAACAGAAAGGATAGGCTTCCCTTAGCCTTCTGCTTAGCTTCCTGCTTTGGCCATGACAGTCTTCACTTTCCTTCTTTTCTGACTTTTTGATCTTATTCTCCAAAGTATTTTTTGCAAGGTTGTAGTCCCTGTCTCCTCCCTAATCATAGGCAAGTAATTATCATCTCTTCTCCCAGAAGCAGGGTTGCAGCATCTTCCTTCTTTCCTACTAGTGGTTCCATACTTTGTTATACTATTTCTGAGTCCTCTCCTTTTGAGGATTCTCTAGGAATTTTTGATGAATTCGTATTTTGAAGTGAAAGAACTAAAAATGACTCTTTCTTGGCTTTTTTCTCCTGGCATAACAATCTAATTTTTGTTTGATTTCTTAGAGTTTCTTTTTTTTAAAGACTGGGGAAGTATAACTGCCAGTGGTTTCATCTTGCTCACTTCCCAGATCGAGCCAATTTATTAAGAAAGGGGAATTGCAATAAAGAGTTTAATTCACACAGTGCAGCTAATGAGAGACCAAAGTTTTATTATTAATCAAATTGACATTCCCCAGAATTTGGAAGCTAGAGTTTTGCAAACATAGCTTGGTGGGTAGGGGCATAGGGTGTAGGTGCTGCTGACTGGTTGGGGATGCAGTCACACAAGTGTGGAAAATAGTCCTTGTGTTCTGAGTCCACTTCTGGGTGGGGCCATCAGGTGGTCAGAAGTGCAGAAGTCTATAAAGACATCTTACAAGACCAATCTTAGGTTCTACAATAGTGATGTTATTTACAGGAGTTATTGGGGAAGTTGCAAATCTTGCAGCCTCAGAATAATGGCTGACAATCATATAACTCCACCTACACCTTAGCAGAATTCAGGTCCCCATCATCTCCTAACCTGGTGTTATTTCATTAGTTTTACAAAAGGGGGTTAGTTTTGAGAAGGGCTATTATCATTTAAACTACAAACTAATTATATCCCAAAGTAAACTTGGCCCACATACCTTTCCATATAAAGGGCATCTTGTCAGGTCATGGAATTTTAGGGTTATAAAACATCCGTCTTCATACTGAAGACTCTTTTAATAGTTTTCTAACATTTATTCATACAAAGGTATTAGACTGATCTAGGTTTGTCACTTATGTCTAAATATGTTTAGATTATAAACATATTTTTGGCCAGGCACGGTGGCTCACACCTGCAATCCCAGCACTTTGCGAGGCCGAGATGAGTGGATCACCCGAAGTCAAGAGTTCAAGTCCAGCCTGACCAACATGGTGAAACTCTGTCTCTACTAAAAATACAAAAAATTAGCTGGGCATGGTGACAGGCACCTGTAATCCCGGCTATTTGGGAAGCTGAAGCAGGAGAATCGCTTGAACCCGGGAGACGGGGGTTGCAGTGAGCCGAGATCGTGCCATTGCACTCCACCCTAGGCAACAAGAGTGAAACTCTGTCTCCAAAAAAAAAAAGGTTATAAACATATTTTTGTTTGAATGATTAAAATATCTTTGCTATTAAACTTGTACCTTATACCTTGTACCTTGGTCCATAACTTGTTTAAAGAGTTTTCCCGGTTATTGGAGATTCTGGTTTGTTGTTGTTGCTATTTCCAATTTTGTAGGTCTGAAATAAGAAGTTCTAAAGGAAACACATTTAATGACATGGACTTCTTGGGAGGAATGTAAATTACAATTCTTCCTTTCCTGTTGACTTAAATATCAATGCTAGCTTTCTGAGGCATAGTCAGTAAAATCCGGTGCCCCCTACTACTATTTTAATTGACTATTTTTCTGTTTAAACAAAACAAAATGAACATTTGTCACTTTTCAAGCTGATATAATGAGTACTTGGTAACACCATACTTTTTTTCCAACTGTGTATTCAAAATGTATGATTTACCAATTTTAAATAGCAAATTTCACTTAGTTACATACAGGTTGAGAAATAATGTTTTGCTATTCTAATGATAAGAATTGTTAAATAAAACTGTGATCACATTACAGCCACAAGCAAAAGTTGCACAATTCCCACCAGACTTTCAAGAAATACTTTTAATAAAATTATATAAAATGTATATTTTCTTTTTTTCTTTTTGAGACCAAGTCTCTCTCTGTCACCCAGGCTGGAGTGCAGTGGTCCAACCTCCGCTCACTGCAAGCTGCGCCTCCCGGGTTCGCGCCGTTCTCCTGCCTCAGCCTCCTGAGTAGCTGGGACTACAGGTGCCCGCCACCACGCCTTGCCAATTTTTTGTATTTTTAGTAGAGACGGGGTTTCATAGTGTGAGCCAAGATGGTCTTGATCTTCTGACCTCGTGATCCGGCCACCTCAGGCTCCCATAAGATCTTGCCGTTTTGGTGCTCTCTAATCAAACAGAATGTAAATATAGTCTTTCTTTCTTTTTCTTTGACACGGAGTCTCGCTCTGTGGCCAGACTGGAGTGCAGTGGCATGATCTCAACTCACTGCAGCCTCCACCTTCTGGGTTCAAGCAATTCTCCTGCTTCAGCCTCCCAAGTAGCTGGGACTACAGGTATGCACCACCATGTCCAGCTAATTTTTGTATTTTTAGTGGAAACGGTTTCACCATGCTGGCCAGGATGGTCTCAATCTCTTGACCTCGTAATCCATCCGCCTCGGTCTCCCAAAGTGCTGGGATTACAGGCGTGAGCCACTGTGCCTGGCCTAATTATAATCTTTCAATGTTTTAAAATGTATCTTTCAAAGATACTAAAATTTTTCTGTTTTGAAAATATATATAATGCATAAATCATCCTATAAATATAACTGCAGTTTATTTGTATTTCCATAATTTAAAACACCATATAAAAAAGTAATGATATGCTGTCATTTACTAAGTCTTCCAAGGTCTGAATAGAACCTTTTACTTTTTTGCCTATTCTTTATTTTTTTTATAAATCACATAGGGAAGAATATTAAGGAATTATTTCCAAAGTCCAATGAAAAGTGATTGGATACAATTTAAAAGAAATAGTAGAATCACTGAATATATATATTGGTTCAATAGAAGATAGCATAATACTAATGCAAAGAAAAACAAAACAATGAGTTTATCTTGCATATATCACAATTCACAATACAACTGTGGTTCTTGAAAATGATAAAATTATTTTTAGAAATATTCTTTCTCGTGTCATAAATATTGCTGAGCAAGTGGTCAGAGCCCTGACGTCAGAAAGTGGTTGACTCGTGGATTGGTAAGAACTTACCAACGACAGTATATGTTTGAGAAAGAAAGTTTTATTGGAAAGAAAGATCGCTACAGAGTAGTTGAGCAGAGCTCCTTGGTAAGAGAGGAGTGGGTGCCCTGTGATGGATTTTTCCTTAGGAGTATTTATAGACCTTCAAGTCAGAGCTTATGAGTAGTTTTGACCATATTAGCCACATGGGTCATGATAAACTATTACATTTGTAGACATTTCGATGTTTTAATGTAAGCAAGGTTTGCACAATGAGTTTGGATCTGCATGCATTCCAGACTTGTCTCGTTACTTCTGAATTCTTCAGATAAGGAGTTTTGTCTCTGGATGCCCTGCCTGATGGTCACCAGGTGATCTTCACTCTGCTGAAATTTGTTATACCTTTTATTTTATTTTATTTTATTTTTTTAATCTGTACATAAATGCTTACATGATCAAAAGTTAGAAAATGATTTAGAAATATCTGGTCTTAAGCACCTAGGTGTTTTCCTTACTTAGCTTGGTGGTTTTTGGCGGGGGTGGGGGGCGCTTTTAGGAGCCAAAAAACTAAAGCGGAATATTTTCTAGCATTGCTTTTCATCTATTCCCTAAACTATTTAGAATACAAAATGAAGTGTCAATGAAATAAATATTTAATTTCAGAAAAATTGGTGAGAAGATAAGGCCTTGGATTTTTGTCAGCTTTACAAATATGAGACTAGCCTTTAAATCATATTGTTTCTAAGTAAAGTGAGATGAAGTACCAAATGACTAGTTTTATCTTTTTTTAAAAGTGGTGAAATACCCATTTAGAAAGTTACTTGGTGTTCAAGCAACTTTCGATTCTGGACATGAAGAGAGCAGCTGGCAGGGTTTGGCCCCCTGTGGATTCCCATTTCCTCCCAACTTTTAACTTTCACTGCTCTCAAGGTGACCAGCTTTTTTTTAAAGAGGATGATTGTGGTCCCTCTGGAGATCTCCTTGCTAGTGGTTGTAGTTCTGAATACTTATGTACAAATGCCAGTAAAACAATAGCTATCATATGACCAAAAAAATGCATTTTGAAAATCACTTTAATTCCAGTGTAAGTTTAATAAATTTCTTTCTTTTTTTTTTTTTTTTTTTTTTGAGACGGAGTCTCGCTCTGTCGCCCGGGCTGGAGTGCAGTGGCCTGATCTCAGCTCACTGCAAGCTCCGCCTCCCGGGTTCGCGCCATTCTCCTGCCTCAGCCTCCCGAGTAGCTGGGACTACAGGCGCCCGCCATCTCGCCCCGCTAGTTTTTTGTATTTTTTAGTAGCGACGGGGTTTCACCGTGTTCGCCAGGATAGTCTCGATCTCCTGACCTCCTGATCCACCCGTCTCGACCTCCCAAAGTGCTGGGATTACAGGCTTGAGCCACCGCACCCGGCATAAATTTATTAAAGTTCAGAACAGGTATAAATTTTTTGAAAAGTCAGGTCCATCAATTTATATTATTTAATAGCATTCTCTAAACAGTCGTTTTAGAGAATAAAGAATCCAATGACTTTTCCGAAGAGTATATTTGACAGGTGGTCAATAAAAGTCTGTTTACTGTTATTGAAACCGGAGCAAGATACTCTGCATTTTGTTCCTTGGCTTTTTCAAACACGTTGGCATAGCTCAGGTTAAGCTTTCTCTGTCTGATAACAGAAACACAACTCAAGTTCTGCAGAGCAAGTCTGAAAGGTGCAGTATTATTTTGAACTATAGAGACTAGAAAAATCAGTTATTTAAAAATTCAATCATGAACTCACAAATGGTAAGAGTTAAACACAGCACACAGGTTTAAAGTGTTTGGATTTCTAGAAAAAAAAAGTGCGAAACTAAAAACAAAAATAATTACATTGAAGTGATATGTGTTTTCTCCAAAGCATCAAACACTCATGTATCTAAGTTGATTGAAATCAGACATTAACTAGATATATAAAATCCATATAATTTGAAGAGGTCTGTCAGTTTTTCCCCACGTTTTGAAGAGGGCCATAAATATATGAGATATCTATACAAACTGATTGTCTCCATCCTAGCTATATGAAATACAACTCCAAAATGATAAATGCCGACTTTGATGGTTAGCAATTATAATATAGTACTTATTGGATATTACTATAATACAGTCATCATGCTAAGCCAATTTTATTTATTTCTTATTTATTTATTATAAGATCCTTATGAGTCAAGTACTATTACTATACCACCACTTTATAAATGAGTAAACTGAGGTTTAGAGAGGATCAAGTCCCTGATCTTGTTCCATGAATTGATCTCTTAATAATACATTTTGCTGCCAGTGGAAGAGATCATCGACTCAAAATCATACCACAGGCAGGTGTTTTTAATGAGTGAGATAAATTCGCTGTAGAAAATCCAGACAGGGGAGAATATGTCAAATCTGTAATACCATTCTCATTCAAAAGAGTGGAGCAGCAACTTAATTTCAGCTGATTATTGTTTTGGGAATAATTCAGACCCTTGCTTTCTAGAAATTTTAAAGATAAAATATTAATCTGTATTTTTACATTGCTGTTCAATTTTTAAATTTCAACAACCAATTAAGAATAAGTATAGACCAAATGAAACCTGAACTGTAGGCTGAATCTAGCAGAGAAGAGGAAATGCAGTAAGAGAGACTATTCCATTCATTTCATGTTCAAATAAGTCAACAGGCATTAAGTCATTTTTAAAACTATTGCTGTTTTAGCAGTAAAATGACAGAGCTAGGTCATCTTCTTTATTGCATTGGTAGTTCCATAAGTCACAATTCTTAGTATTGTCTGGTTGGACATACTCCAAAGTCTTTCTAAAAAGTTTACGTACAATTTTGTGGGGTTTTTTTCTTTTTTTCAGTTGTATTTTCTTATCTCAAACAAGTCCCTCCACCCAACTTTGCTTCTGTCAATGAGCATAGCAAATTGAGAGGCCGTTTACTACAATAAGCTCTTTTGAAAACCGACACTAATTGTTTTTCAGCTTAACAAACTGAAGAGATCAAGGATTTATTCTTTAAATTACTTAACTTTTTGCTGTTATTGTTATTTTGAATTTAACTTTTATTTTAGATACAGGGGACACATATGCCATAATCCTAAATAAATTAACACAGAAATGGGAAACCAAATACCACATGTTCTCACATAGATATGGGAACTAAACATGTAGCACACATGGATATCAGCATACTATGTTATTTTTTAAGAAAAGTTTGACCCAGTTAAAAAGCAACTATTTTTAACATTCCAGGACAAAAGAGTGTTGATGTATAAGCTCAAACAATATGTTAAAACATTATAATCCTTAAACTACCGCAAGAAACTAAATAAAAAATAAAAATTATGTCAAAGGTGAAAAACATGGAGAGATGCTCTTAATAGAATTGACAGCCTTTATATCAATGCCAAATCTGGTTGGTACAAAATAATTTGCTCCTCAGAATACCTCTTTGAAAAAAGACTTTGCTAGAACCAAAAGCACCAGAAACCAACAGCACTTTTGTGCAGTTTAAAAACAGTGTTTATAATATATCTATGATATATTGCTTATATAGGCCATTTGTATTGGTAAATATTTTTATTAAAAAGAGGGCTTCTTCTAAAAAAAAACCTTCAGCTTTATTTTTTTTTTTTCACAGTCGTATTGACAAGAATTGAATTAGCTTGGTGATTCAAAAATGTTGTCTATTGGCAAAGAAAACATAGCTACTGGTAAATAGGTGCACATTTCTTTATGGAAAAATTTTACCTCTTGTTTTCAATCAGCAGCTGAACTTTTAAAGAGAGAGAGAGAGAGAGTATATGTGTGTGCTAAGGCCCAGCTTCTGCAAATGTACTTATATCCCAATTTAATTAGTCAATCTGTAAATGAAGCCAAGATTGAATTCTGTTGCTGCCACGAGTGAGACAAGCCAATATGACGAACCATACTGAGTGAGCAGCCAGACAGTGACATTGCATAAAACAAGTCTTTTAAATAATTCCATTTATTGACAACCAATTATGTTTATTGCCTTTATTGTAAAGAAAAAGAGGCTTTATTTATTTTTAAGAATGCTGCTGCACTCTCTGGATGATGTTCAAAAATCCTAAGTTGTTTTGAAATTTTCAAGTCATATAAGTGAATCATATAATCCTTAAAAAGATATTTAGAGTTACCTTTTTTTGCATCAAATGAATGACGCAGGCTCTTAAATACAGCCACTGCTGACATTACTTCAGCATAGGTCATAAAATACAAAGGTAAGAAATATTTCAAAAATTTGATTTCGATAAATATTGAAATGATAAAAATAGAGTTGCCTCTGGTTTGCTTTATTATAGGATGAGGATGAAAAGATTATCTTGATATTAACAAAAATGGATCAGAATATAGTTGGAATTCACAATTGGTGCTGATGTTTAAGAAGTAAACATTTCACTTGGGTTTCACTACTAGTTCATAAATAAAGAATTTTATTATATTTTCAATGTAATCCTCAAGAAAAGCTAAACTGGGTAGCTGTAACCATTTAAATAGTTCAAGTATATAAAATAGTAATTTTATATCATCTTGGTAGAGCTCATTTATGGCCTATCAATATAAAAGCATTCTTGGATTAACTGATGTTTATGTTATAGTTGTACATTTTTTTCTATCTTCCTGTATTATTGAGACCTGAGTTAGTGTGCCTTTTTAAATATTTTTCTCAAAAAACGAGTACCAGCCATGTATAATTTCTTTCATTTGGCTGTATTTGCCCCAGTTTTGGGCAACTGAGATAATCTGATAAGATTTCTGATCTCATTCTATCATGGTTATGGTGGCAAGAAACCCGACGTAGGTGGATAAATATGAGCACGGTTATGTTTGTCGCTGCAATAAACCCTTTCCTCCCTAATTTGCTCTGTTCCTAATGACAGAAGTGATGGTACAATTGAGGGTTAACCTCCAAAAAACTTTTCAGGATTAGGCTCATAGTATGACCTGTACAATATAAACAGAAGAGTCCAAATACGTGTTTATGTTAGAGGTGTATCACCTCTGTTGCCCTATCGTCATGATTATCATTATATGAGATTTACAAACTAATGATATATATTCTATTTGGCTAATTCTAATTCATAATGTTCTACTACCACTAAAGGAGAAGAATACAGGCATACTTGGGAGTGGAGAGGCTTGAATCCCTGATCCAGCTCTGTATAAGCAACTGTAAACTTTGGCATTTCTACCATTAAAAAGTAGCTTTGATTTCTATATACATTCTTTCCCCATAAATTTTATAATACCAGATAACAAAAGAAGTCGCATAGCTTTGTGATTTTGAACTTCCCCTTGGTTATATCTACTGTGTGTCATCTCATCTAACTCAGTGAAATGCATTTAAAGTCATGACTACATAACCTTTTAGCCTTGGGAAACTGATATCCTGTACTATTTTTACCATGTGAAAGCATGATTCTCCCTATTGAAAAGATACCAAGGCAAATGGGGAATCTGGGATAAATTAAATTCAGTCTGGTTTAGATAACAGAACAACACTTGTTAATGCCGTGAGTTTATAGAAAAGTAGTAACTAGCATTATTGCTCCCCAGCAACTTCTAAAATGGAGATGCTGAAAAAGGCTAATATAAGAAAAAAAAATTTCTTCCATGTTGCCATCTATTTACCAACACATATGTGCACTCATATTTCGCTTATTCATTCAAATACACAGTTTATTAAGCAGTATCACCTAATTAAGATATAAATATAAATTGGTTTTATGTTTTGATTCCTAAATTCCACTGTGTGATGTCAAATATGCCCTTTTATTCTCTTATTAATGTATTAGGAAGATCCCATGTTTTTCTCAGTTACCCTATATTATTAAACTAAAACCATAGTTTTATACTAGAGTTAACATCTTTCTTTTCCCTTTATTCAGCATAACAGATTGATGTGGCTTTAGAGTGGTGAGGTAGAGATGAACATAGTCTACAAATTCACTTCTCTTCCTACAGTAGTACCTTGTAAAGGAAGTGTTAATTTTGTTCTGGTGTCTTTTCTGTCTGCCTTTTCATGCGGGAAGACAGGGAAAGCATGGTTCTTACAGAACTAGTTATCTATTGATGGCATGGAGTCTGCCCCGGTTCTGCTCTGTCTTAATCTGGTTACACATTGGCTAGCTGTCTCCGACAATGTCATAATCTCTGCAAAGGTGCCTTATTTTCTGCTGGTTATTTTTGAGCTTTCCTGTCATCTTCCAAGTCAGTGAGGATTCCTCTAGAGAGGAATAACATCATTGCTTGGTCTCATGGAGGTTTGACACTCACTGCCTTGCATGGTATCTCCAAGGCTTTTGTCTACCCCCTCTTACCTCCAATTCTCTTCATAAGGAATCTCAGAACTTTAAGAAACCCTTTCTATACTCTTGGGAAAAAATTTTATGAAGAACTTTACTGGGGGATTTTAGATGGGGGGGTCTCCATGTTGTTTTCCCAGGCACACTGTATCATGGAAGCCTCAGTAGGCCTTCTGTCTTAGCTATCTTAGTGGAGACACAAGTACAAATCATCTGTTTCCATGTCCACTCCCAAGCATCAAGGGCAACACTTCCAGCTCTGTATGAATCTTTCACCATACTCCACACTACTCCAACAGCCAGCCCCTCAGTGGACCTACAGGTTTCCAGTTCAACCAACATTCATTCAAGGAATAAAAGGCCAGGTTTCCTTTCTTCTAGGTACCCCACATCTTGTAAGTGATTCTGTCGAGTATCCCTACCTCACTTGTCCTTGAAAGAAAAGGGACATACTTCCCTGTTCTTCCCATTGGGTAGGAAAGAATAACTTCTCCCATCAACATGGTGATTGCAGTGGTTTCTACTGACCCTTTCTTAACCCTTTCTAGCCCTCTTATTTATGATGGAGACAGGGAAAATGTGTTTGAGGGAAATAAGACTTATTTGCAATCCTTGTAGGATGTCCTCAGTTAGATGTCTGCCCCAACCATTTCTTGCTCTTTTTAAAATTTGCTATGAGCTCCATTTTCTAATTTCAAGGTCAAAGAAAAGCTCCACTCAATATTCTGTTACCTGAGATTATTGAGTATTTATTATGCAATGTGCTAGGCACTCTGCTTGCCATGGCAGAGTTTACTCTGAACTCAGAAGTGTTAGTACTAAGGGTTCCTTTATATTTCCCCCTGTGAGCTATTAAAGTCTGGTATATTAGGTTTCACATCTTGTAATTTGGCTTCATTTTGGGGAGTTCAGCATTAAGATATATAAAATCCAGGATAAGAGGTCCTGAAACTGGCTCCCAGAGTAGATGTATCCTGCTAGGATAGAAAGGAAAAATAGATGTCATTATTCAGACAATGTCATGTAAGTGGGAGTTAATATATTTTGTTGGTAAAATAGAATAATAGTATTACCCATTTAGGGTTCAGAATGTGATAATTAGGTAATTAATGCAATATGCAGGTTTCAAAAAAGTGTTAACTAGTGCTATTAAAAACTAAAGAAAATACAAATGGGCCTGAACGAAAATTCAAAAAGTATGGGTGGAACTCAAGACATATCAATGCACCATATTTCCTATATTTAGCTGACAGCCCTCTTTAACTACACATGTGGAATAGTTTCCAGAGTTCTATCTCGTTGAAAAGATCTTAGTTTTCATTTTTTCTTGGGTTCTTACAACAATTTAGGTAAGCTAATCCTAGGAAGAAGAGTTGTGTGAATGTGTGTATGTGCATGTAGATGTCTATGTGTGCAGACATGTGTACAAGTGTGCAGAGATGTGCATGTCCAAACACATGTATGCACATTTGTGTGTGTATGCACTCATGCATGCTTTGGGAAAAAGTTACAAAATCTATCCTCATTGCCCAATGAGAACTGAAAGATAAATGTCCATCTAGTCTCTGTGCTTTGGGAGTTGAGATATTAGAGGAAGTCCTGTCCACTTCTTGTCGTATCTGCAATTAAAATACTATTTATCACTTTTAAACAAAAGATTTAAAAATATTTCACTAGAAAGAAATTGATGTGGTGGTCTAAATTGCTTGACCTATTCATAAACTTTACTTGCATTTTAGAGTTACTCCTATAAGGAAAGCAAGACTATATTAAGAGTTTTTTCAGGCAGAGAAAAATTTACAAATATTTACTGAAAGCCAATTATAGGTGAGACACTGTGTTTAGTCCTGTACTTAGACAAGTCCTTTGGCATTAGATCTTTGAAAGTGGGTTTCAGAATATTAATATTCTTATAATTGTGGTATGTTCGGCGATTATAATTTTCAGTTTCCCCTAGATTTATGCTTTTACCTGAAGTCAAATAATCCTTAATTTTTTCTGTGGCCTTTGAACATTTTGGAACTAAGGAAGCTAAAAAGCCTTAATGAGACATTTTAATGGCCTTTAAAAATATTAATTGTAACCCAGCACTTTGGGAGGCCGAGGAGGGCGGATTACCTGAGGTCGGGAGTTTGAGAGCAGCCTGACCAACATGGAGAAACCCCATATCTACTAAAAATACAAAATCAGCTGGGTGTGGTGGCACATGCCTATAATCCCAGCTACACAGGAGACTGAGGCAGGAGAATCACTTGAACCCGGGAGGTAGAGTTTTCAGTGAGCCGAGCATGTGCCATCACACTCCAGCCTGGGCAACAAGAGCAAAACTCCGTCTCAAAATAAATAATTTTACAGATAAAGAGAGCATGATATTAAATACATAAATTTTTCCCCTTTTAATCATCATAGACCACTGAGGTCTGAGATCCTCATGTAAGCTAAGATGCCAGACTTGGAGTGGACAGCCTGAAGAAAAACAATTGAGAGTTCTGAGGGTCAGTTATAGGGAAACAGTGGTACTAAGGGTATTCTTGAATATCTTTAATGTTCTGCTACCATTATTACTTTTACATAATAAAAATAAAATAGTAACATTTGACATTGTACAATAATTATCCAAATAGAAATTCACATTAGCTGATTTCAAAGAAGCACTTTAGTATTTACAAAGATGATTGCAGGGTATAATTGAATACACTATAGAAATTTGAATAATAAATAACCATTTTTTTCTGTTCAAATTCATATATGATATTTTATTTTCCTCTTATACCAGGATTTCTACAACCAGTTTGAAAGATACCATATAGTTTGAATCAGGGCTATAGAAAGTAGAGACACATTTTAGTTTCTGATGTCCTGCTACATTTTAATATAGATTTATGATTCTCAAAAGGCTTTCATATTTATCTCACTTGATTTTCACAAGAATCATATGAAGTGTGAAGCACTTTTTATTATGATCATTTCAAGGTTGGAGAAAGGAAGGCTTAGCAAAGTTGTATTGTCTGCTTGAGGCCATGAAATGAATTATTATTCACCATTGATTTTTCACATAAAAATATTTAGCAGAGGGCAACTACCATTCATTGACAGTTACTTTACAAAAAAAGTTATAGGCTCATTTAATTTGTTAACTTAATTAACAATCACAACATTCCTCATATAATAAATTTTATCTTTTTCATTTATGAATTAGAAAAGAGTTTGAGAACTGTAATAATTTGTATGATATGAGCCAATCTATTTGTAATGAAGAAACATGAAAACATATCCATTTTATCTTCTGTATTTTTCAAGAAAATTGACATTTCACACTATTATGTAAATGGAGGGAAAGTCTCTAATTTTTAATAATGTTAAAATTTTATTTTAAAAAGGCAAATTGCTTGCACCATTTTAAATTTGTTTGTAGAATGTAGACTAGATAAATGAAAACTGCTATGAAACATTTCTAAAATTAACATGCCAATTCAGTAAATTTAGTTTTGTTTTCTTTCTTCCATTTTCTTTACCTCAACCTTGTTCTTTCTCTTCCCGTTTTTCCTGTTTCTGCTCCTTTTTCTCTTTTTCTTACTCCCCCTATTTGAAGTAACATCAGTTGACAGATACTTGCTTAATAGAAGCTTTTTGTAATTGGTAGGGAAAATTATTGGTATTAGAGAAACTTTAAAAGTTTCAGAATTTGAAAATTATTATTTTGTCAGTGCACAGAGATTTTTGTTTGTTTTAAAAATTTCATGAAAGAACATAGTCTTCTGAGAGAGCGTAAATTACCATAGATTCTCCATTTGTTGTTAAAATGTCAACTTTGAGCAGAATTCAATGATTAACTCTGTAATCATATAAAATTAGAAAATCAAGAAACACGTATTGTATACAAAAACAGATAGATCTTAATTACTCTAAAGACATTTATTGAGAACCACAGTGTGTCAGATGCTATGCTAGGAGATTCAGGATTTTAATACTTTACCAAAGTACCTATCCTCAAAAAGCGACTAGCAAGGAATGGCTCGCCCATTTAAAGAATATATGTTTAAGATACTGAAACTTTCTGTTGGACTGTTGGCAATGCAGGACCAACTTTAATCTCTTTCTGACCTTACTTCATGTGATCTGTCATTAACTACACACTTTCTAAAGGCCTCCAGAAGTGTGTTTCATTTTACAGGGCTTATTTCACAAGGCAAAGTACGTATTGATCTCAAGGTATGGTAGTATGTTATCAAAAACAAAACAAAGCCAATTTTTTTTTTTTTTTTTTTTTTTACATTTAAAATGTTACTTGACCATACAACTAATCTTGCTCCTGAGGATTTACGTTTTTTTTTTTTTTTTTTTTTTTTTCCTCTCTCTCTCTCCCCGTCTTTCTGTCATCCAGGCTAGGGTGCGGTGGCATGATCTCAGCTCACTGCAACCTCCACCTCCCAGGTGTGATGCATAATCACAGATAGATGTGTTGCATAATTTAGCAATTCAAGTGATTCTCCCACTTCGGCCTGCTGAGTAGCTGGGATTACAGGCATGCATCATCATCCCAGGTTAATTTTTGTATTTTTAGTAGAGACAGGATTTCACCATGTTGGCCAGGCTGGTCTTGAACTCCTGACCTCCAGTGATACTCCTGCCTCAGCCTCCCAAAGTGCTAGGATTACAGGAGTGAGCCACTGAGCCTGGCCAAGGATTTACATTTAATAAAAGGTTTTTGAAAGGAAAAAAGAAGGCGCACACTCTGTTTTGTGTAGATATTCTCTCTAATTAGAAGTAATTTGGTGTTTGTAATGCCTTTGTTCTTATACAAATTTAATAACTATTATCCTAACCTAATTTATTATAACATATTTGGCATGGGGAAGTATAATAGGAAAGAAATATTTAGCCTTCAAGATCCAAGTCTAAATTGAATTCTCAACTTCAAATAGCACAGAAAATGCTCAGTAAATAAATGTCTAGCAGTTACTGACATTTATGATATATATGAACATGTATGAATATATAAATCCTGAAAAAAATGAGAATACAGTATAGTAGAATAGTTTGGGTAATGTAGCAGATACAATTGTTTTGATATCTCTTATTGATCAAATAGTCCTCCATCTGGGAAGAATGTACTGATGAATTGCAGGCCTTCTCATGAGCAGTGCACATGAATATCAGATGGAGGAGGGAACCAGTAAGCAGACACCTCCTAGCCAGCACCACCTACTGAAACAAGCAAGACCAAATGGCAGCTGGCTGACATAGGCAAATCACATTCATGTTGAGAACAGATGCTCTTGTTGCCACTTGAAAACCTATCAAAGACAGTTCTTGATTGTACCATAGTACAACTAGGATACATACAAAAATATATATATATATATATACTTTAGGTTAAGAATTGAAATTGAATAGAACTAAATATAATCAAGAGAGTAAAGAATAGATAGAAATGAAAGGCCCTAGTGAAAGCATACCACAAGTAGAATTCCTTGAGTTTCCTCCAGAAAAAGAATAATAAATTCTAGGGGAACTTAATGTATGTTGTATATTTTTTCTATTATGTCCAAATATGACAATATCTTCATTATAAACTTCACTACGATTACTACCCTTTGCAAAAAGCTTGTTTTTTGGTAACTCACGTTGTTTCTCTAATGAGAACCTATCACATGCCTTACTTTGAGGGCTGACATTCTAAAGTATTGTATCTCATCATCTTATAAAATCTGCTCAAAGCTTTTCCTCCGAAACACTGCCTCTTTCTCTTATCATGGGAGTCTTTGTGCATTTTGTGCTGCTATAACAGATAACCTGGGACTGGGTAGTTTACAATGAACAGAAATTTACTTCTCACAGCTCTGGAGGCTGAGAAGTCCAAGATTGAAGGGCCAACATCTAGTGAGGTGCTTCTTGCTGTGTCGTCATGAGATAAAAAGCACAGAGAGAGCAGCTGTAAAAGGGGCTTAAACTCTGCCTTTCACCATCAATTCACTTTTGCAATAATGGCATTAATTCATTCACTTTACCCTCTTGGCCTAGTCACTTCTCATTAGGCCTGACTCTCGCAACACTGTTGCTCTGGGGATTAAACCTTCAACATGTGTTTTTGGGGGGATACATTCAATCCATAACAGGGGTTGTCTGTCATTCTTCACCATTGTTGTTTTGCAGTTGTCTACAATGTCATTGAATGGCTTGAGTCTGAGCTTACCTTTATCCTTAGCGAATGCTTCTATCCTTTTAAACTTAGAATTGTTCCTTGAGTTTCTGGACAACAGCTGTCTGGCCTGAGAGGCTGACCCTATTGTAATGAAGTTCTTCCTTAGCTTAGATCAGAACAACAGGGAGATAGGCATGATGCATAATTTAACAATGCCACATCTTAGAGAAGAATATTCTTTAGCCCAGAAAGGTCAGTTGGAAAGGTTGAATGGTTTTAATTACTTATTTTGTTATTGTGAACACAGGTCAGTAACATATGCCGAGGATCTAGCTGCTGGTCTCCTGCTTGTGTCGCTTAAAATCCTTTGTGCCCTACCTCATTTCAAAAATTTGGAAGCCAGATGGGAATGCAATTTTGCTCTAAGACCCCCTTAAACACTAAAATTAGATGGTTTAAAACTGAAAGTTTAAACATTTTATTTAACACACGTATTTTTAGATATAATATATGTGTAAGGCTTGGGTAAGAAAATTGTTTTCAAATTTTAAGGTTAAAATACTGTTTGTATTTAGTGCCATTTAATATTTTAGATTTTTAGAATAAACAAAATGTCCATCTAAAACTTGTTTAAATACTATTTAGTACTTAGAAGTCTCCTGATCTATCACATAGGTATAAGAATGTGTGTAAATAACCTTAGACCTTCATAATACACCTTATTGTCTTCTCTTTATTACTTTTTCCTTTGAGGATCTTGTTAAGTTCAATTCTTGCTATCTGTATGTTTTTCTCTAAAAAAATGCTCTAAAAAATATATCACAATGAAACTTTTCAAATATTAATAATAAGTTGGCTGGGCGTGGTGGCTCACACCTGTAATCCCAGCACTTTGGGAGGCTAAGGCTGGTGGATCACTTGAAGTTAGGCATTCGAAACCAGCCTGGCCAACATGGTGAAACGCTGTCTCTACTAAAAATACAAATCCCAGTTACTTGAGAGGCTGAGACAGGAGATTGATTGAACCCGGGGAGTGGAGCTGGCAGTGAGCAGAGATTGCATCACTGCACTCCAGCCTGGATGATAGAACGACTCTCTGTCTCAAAAAAAAAAAAAAAAAAATTCAGTCACAGATTTATCTCTTTTGCTCATACCCTCAGCTCTCTTACTCATCTTTTTCTTTATTCTATTCTGTTGAGACAACAACAAACTTGGCTAAATTTAACTCTCCACAGTTCTGTGCTTGCATGCTTGCACACCAGGCAGTTAATTGCCAACAGAGGAAGGAACACACAAACAGCAAGCAAAACACAACAGTGTTTACTGTTCTCATTTTAAATTGCTAAACTCTATTATCTAAGTGGACAATATTATAGCCCAGAAATTCTACTACATATTTTCTTCCAGTCTGTTATTCCTTCTACACTGTACTATTTTACACCATTCTTTCTTAATCCATCACCTCCTTGACACATTTTATTCTCCTTTGATGACCTGCCCTGTTATTTCAGTGAGAAAATACATGCAACAGACGAGAACTTCCATATGCAACCACCTCCATTGAACATAAAATATTTTGCTTTCCTTCCTGTTACCTTGAGTGCACTCTCCAGGCTTCTATCTAAAGCCAGTTTCTTCCTTTTTCCATGAATTTCCTTCTACTCTCTGTGGCTACTTAAAAATATGATTATCTCTTCTTACTGCATATTTGTTCCTTTCTCTATTTATCATTCCCACAGATGACTAGCATGCCATAATTTCCCCTAGTGTGTTAACAACAACAAAAAAAGTTTTGACTCCATATCCCTCTCCTCCCCAGCCTCTTTGTTTTTTCCTTCTTCATGTCACAGAAATATTCATTACACAGACTGTCTATACTCAATGCCAATTTCTCCTATCCAGTTCTCTCCTAAACCAACAAAACCATTATTTTCCCTGCCTGGCTCCAATGCGACTACTCTTACCAGCATTAACAATAAGCTGAGTATGTCTAAATACAATAATCAGTTTTCCTTTCACATCTTGAACACTTGAACTCTCATGAACATTTGTCACAGTTGGTCACTCTCTCTCCTCCTTGAAGCACTTTCTTCACTTGACTTCAGCGACCCCACTTGATCCTGGCCCTGTTTCTATCTCCTTAGCTGGACCATCACAGCCTCCTGAGTGGTTTTATTTTCTTTTATTATATCACTGACTTGCATACTATGAAATATTTTAGGTTCATCCTTCATTGACTGTTTTCTGTCTACATGCACATTTAGGTGAGCTCTTCTAGTCTTATGGCTTTAAATAACAGCTATAGGTGATTACTTCCTAATTTTGTCTTCCACCCAGACCTCTTCCCTGACTTTCAGATGTGTACATCCAAACATACAGTCAACATTTCTATTTGGATATCTAACCAGTGTGACAAACTCAGTAAGTCCAAATTGGAACTCCCCTGCTCAGTAATAGTAACTCATATTGTCATGATGTCAAGCCCAAATCCTTGATTCCTCTCCTACTTACATCCAATAAATCAGCAAATTATGCCCACCATAACTTCAAAATATACAGTATCCAATGGGCTACGCTCATTACCTATATCTCTTTGGTTGAAGCCATTATTATCTTTTTGCCAGCAGTAAATCAGCACCTACCATTGTCAATTGGTTTTTGGAAACTATGACTTTAAGCCAACAGCGACATATAACAGAACAAATTTTGCCATAGGCTGATTGATATAAACAAGAGTTAAGTGAGCATAGCATATTTCTGGTTACAAACGTATCACCAAACTTCTAAATAAAGATTCCGAATACTTCTCATGTTAAGCATTGGAATAAATGTAAGCTATACATACATGTATGGAAAGTTAATAAAAAGATACTTACCCAATTTTTGGTGAACCAGTGAGTGGCAGCAGTCATAGTGGTGATGGGTTAAATCAAAGAATAAATATTTGCAAAGTGAAAACTGTAAGAAGTACCTTCTACCACCACACAGTCTAACAACAGTCAAAAATATGGTGGGCTTGCTGAGCACTTTTGTTTCTCATTGTTTACCGTCTGACATTTATATGATTATCATAGACTTTACAGATTTTTGTTTTATAATAATTTGTGTTACTTCATTCATTTTCCAACTTCCTTATTCCAGCTCAGGGTTTCAAGTGGCCGGAGCCTATTCCAGCAGCTCAGGGCCCAAGGCAGGACCCAAACCTGGACAGGCTGCCATTCCCTCACAGAATGCACTTGGACACACCCACAGTCACTGAGACTGCGGTACTTTAGACATGCCAAGTCACCTCACGTGCACAACTTTGGGATGTGGGAGGAAATGAGTCCCTGGAGAAAGCCGGTGTGCATGTGGAGAGGATGTGAAAACACAAAGTCAGTGGCCCCAGCCTGGAAGCAATGTTTTTGTGTTTTTGTTGTTGTTGTTTTTCTCATCAGTGTTTTTAAAAAATTATGTGGAATAAAAGGTGTTATTTAAGGACCTGCTGTATATTATTAATATTTTGATAGCCTCTTAACTAGTCTCCCTAACATCACCCTTGATCCTTTTGAAACATAAGTAAATCACTTGTGTTTAAGTGTCTCTTCTCTACTCAAAAACCTTCCAAGAGCACTCTGTTTTAATTCAGAGCAAAAGCCAAAGTCCTTCAAATGGCCTACACATCCCTTCATTACTGGCTTTGCTCTCTCTCTCTCTCTCTTTATCTGAGCTTTTTTATCATCCTTTTTTATTCCATCTTAATTGTGTAGGAAACACAGACAAATTGAGATTCCTGATTTGAGAAGAAAATGATAATTGACCAAACCACATGTATCCAGCAACTCTAGTTGACTACTGTCCTCCAGACATAATTGACTTGCCTTTTTTTATTTTAAAAATTAACGTTATCAGAAACTAGAAATAATACAGTTGAAAAACCTAGAAATACAACCTTTTATCATTTCTTCCTACAGTTCATCTTTGATATTTGCAGTCAAATCTTCTTATCCATGCAAGCAGTTCATATGTCAAATATGTATCATGATGGCATGAATAATTCAGCCTACACTCACTTCACCTCCTACCCCTAGATACTAATAAAAACTGAATGAACTTTTTTAAAAAGTGACTGAGAAATAGCTTCAAAACATTTCATTTAATGTTTTAGTAAAGTAAGAACTTCATTAAAGTAGAATAAATTCCTTCTCATGGACATATAGATCACTTTGCCTTTAATGAATTCTAACCTGACATAAAATAGAAGTTGAATTTCAACCTACTTTCATGCCAGGAATCATCAAATCTATAAAATCTGCATAAGAGAAATGCAGAATGTTGAAACCATTGGTAAAGACTTCTGACATTTCTATGCTAAAGACATTTTTCAAAAAGCTAGCATCTTGTCACTGTTCTAGCTCTTTGGTAATAATAAACAACAATTTAGAGCAAGAAAATAGTTTATTGCCTGTAGATGTTATAAGTTCAATTTTATACCTTTACAAAACTTTGAATCTGCTTACAGACTGTTTTTCAATACAAGAAAGGATAGAAATTTCCAGATCTGTTCATGATTTTAGCTTTTATCCTGTATTTATAGCCATTTAGACATACTAATATTTTTGCTTTATTTTTACTATTTTTCTATAATCACTAAATTGGTAGATTATTATTCTTGATAAACTAATCACATATGAATTTAGGAGATTTTCTGAAAAAGGATGAAACTTATTTGCAAATCAACACTAACCCCCTGTTGGGCTCTTGGCCAACATTACTAATCAAGTATGTCCTGCTGGCCCTGGAGAAGTGCTCAGGAGCCTTTCCACACAGGACCCTAAGAGGGGAGGAGGGCACTCCCAGTTGATTACACTTGGGCACCTAATTTGTATCCCTGTTCTGAATTCTTCCTTAGGATATCCTGATTAGAAGAGTATAACCCTTTTCACTATCATATTCTTAGAGGCACTGCAGGTGTTTCAAAAATGTCCCTTTGCTGTTATTACTTCCTTGGTGAACATTGACCCAACTTCCAACTGCCAGCACCTATTCTTCTTTGGTGAAGCACTTTCTCTGACAGCTGTAGACTCCTTTGCTGCCCTGTCACAGCCCAGATATAGTAGACAATTAACCCTAAGAGCTTCCCTCTACCATGTTGGATGGGAGGTAGCATGCAAATATCCCAACTCCCTCATTCTTTGACTGAGATAATTCTGAGGTGTGATTTTTACCCAGATTCCTAAAGTTTCCCCAGTGGGATACACTCCAGTTATGCACAGTGGTAGCTGGTTTCATAGCACACACATCAATGGCTGCCTTTCTTTCCTTGTTTCACTTCACTCTTCTACTGGTGTCTCCCTTTAACTCCTAATTTAAACTTTAATCCTTGTCTCAGGGTCTGCTTCTAGAGGAATCCACAACTAAGATACACATACTGGAATACATTGAGGAGATGCTAAACCTAGATCCAATTCAGAACGTAAGACTAATATAATACTTAGAGAATGGGAAGCTTATGAGTTTCCTGTTAAACACAATCTCTTACTTTCATTTTTCTGGATTCAGAATGATTTACATGAACAGCTTTTTGTTATGTTTTCTCAGATGCTATGCAAAATAGTATATTTTCATTGTTAAGTATTTAATTACTCTCAGATACCAAACTAGATAGCAAAAGAATACATCTGCCAAATACTGGCATTGGGAAATTCAGAAGTGGTCCTAACAATCACATGAATTTTACCAGGTGGAAAAGGAATGGAATTTGATAGTGAAAGGAGGTGAACTCATGCACTGAGAGAGAAGAATTAAAATCTTGGAAAACAATACGAAGACTTTAGCCTCCAGAAACAAGAGCCCACTGTGCCAGAAGGGTAGCTGTGTATATTGTTGCTGCTGTTAGTTTTCTATTCAAACTATAACGGATTTGAGGCTACACATGGCTGCATAACATTCTAAGGATACCCAGACGTTGAAAGAATATTTCCAGGTAGTGGCTTCAAGTGTTGGAAGTCTTTTATGTTACTCCATTTTCTCTGAGACTATCTATAAAAGTCATGAAAAAGCTTTATAATACTGGTAAAGATATAACATGTATGACTTTTTGTTTGCTTCTATTTTTTTAAGGTCCAGAAAAACCCCTTTTATGTTATCTCAGAGGGCTATGCATCAAGCTGCTCACAGCCCTTGGGTGTTATCATCTAGCATAAGTTGCAAAGGCAAAACATAATATCCTGAGCCATTTTGACATCGATTTAAAGGACCAATAAGTTTATTTTCCCATTTGGAGTATCCTAGTGCTGTTTTCTCTTTCTGACAGTACCTGAGACAAGGACAGAAATCGTGGTTTCGATTTACCTTGCAGTTTCCAGCAGCACCTATTATAGTGTTTTCCACAGAGTAGCCACTCAATAAATGTTGCCAACTGACAAAGGCAAAATGATATTGGTCATCCTACGGCATATGACCCTCCTGGAGGAAATGAAAGTGCCTCATCCCTATCATAAATATCTGCCTGTGGCCACAAACACACGAAAGATTTTTAGCCACCACAGCCACGTTTCAGGTGTGTTTCTCTGGTAATCTCCAGGTCTCAAGCCCTCATTTTCAAGCAGGACTTTGAAAAAACTGTGGCGTTAGAATAGCACATTTTCCTTAAGTTTTTATTTCACTTTTTTAGAGTTTGAAAAGGTTCAATAAAAGTGCTGCTTCTATTGTGCAATGAGTCTCTTCCAATACTTCTTACTGGATTATATTAGGATTTCTGTTGTACATAACTAATAAAATTCAAACACTGCTACCTAACACCAAATTCCCTTCTATGTAAACATGTTCAGAAAAAGAAAAAAAAAAAAGAATGCCTTCTTGTGCCCTTCTTCCCCCTACCAGGAAAGCAGTTTGTTGGAATAGAAAGAGAACTGGATTTAGAATAGAAAACCACATTTAAATCATGCTTTATTCCATATTATTTCATTTTGGACAAATTACTTAATTTCTTCTAGCTTCACTTAAGAATTATAATGTCTAACTTATAAAAAGCTTGATGCAACAGTTAAAAATGAGGCATATGGGCAAAAGGCTTCAACATCTCATCCACAGTAGTAGCTCTGTAAACTAGTGTCTGAAGTTCTGCATGCTCAGTCATTCTCTGAATTTCACAGACACCTCTAGCTCATTCTAAATAGATCTGGCAAACTCCTACTTGCCTTTCAAGTTTCCTCTCAAGCATCACGCTGTAAAATTTTCCTTGATTTCCTCTAGCAGATGTTAGGAATCTCCCATTTAGAGCCATGTTCCTCTTGAGTACTAATTGTTTGTTTGCATCGATGATGTCTTACTACTCTCTGACCTCCTTGCTGGCAGAACTGTGCGTTGTTTTCACCTGTCTAGCTTTTACTTCTTGTACATTGCTGTCTCCTAGTAGGTGCTGTGTGAATATTTGGAGGTTGGATTAACCTGAAGTAGGTAAATATGCCCCCACCTCATAAAAATGCTTACAAATTTTGCACTAAGATACTGAAAGTAACCATTACATAGGTGGGATACATCTGTTTTAGGGGTTCTGACCTGCATGGAGAGATGTTCCCTCCTGACAAAACGTCTTGGTAGGATGGCCATGTTTCCCTTGCTGCTCTCTGCTCCAGGTTTGATAGGCTGACTGGGAGATGGGAAGAAAGGGAGCACAGGCCTGACCCCACAAATCAGAAGCAATGAACATCATCCTAGTGCAGTATGTCCCGGATACCAGCAAATGCACCAAATACATCCTCACTAATATTTCTGAAAGAATATACTTCAGTCTACTTTATCTACAAGGAATGAACATTTGGAGACAATAAACTAGTTTCATCACCTCTAATCTACATTCTATTTCTCTGAAACTCAGGTTGATAAATCTACATTTCTGCCACCACAGGCTTATATTGACCATCAGTGTTATATAAGTGGGATGCCTATTTTCTGCAAACACTTTTTTTTTTCTAGCCCACGTGAACAGCCACCAGTATGTTCCCTCTCATTTCCACAAGTATTGTGTATTGTTGACAGTAATGGAACCACTGGTGTGCAGAGCAATAAGCAATCTTCTAGTGATTGATACGTTTGATACCACCCTGCTTTGTATTGAAGGAACGTCCATTGGCTGGCTTCTGAGGGTGTCTGTACATGAAGAGATGGATTGAATCAAATGGGCTGGTTCATTGCTGGGTTCCCTTGCAGGACCACTGAGCATTGTGGTGATCCTCATATGACCTATTTGTGTGGACTTTTTATTTGTATTGTTTTTCTTTTGTTCTTGACTGACACACACACACACACACACACACACACACACAATATTATACTAACCTCCTTAGAATAACCTGATTAGTTCAATTCAGTTATTTTTTTTAATTTTTACTTTTTAAATATATGCTCATTGTATTGGGCCTTGCGTTATGTAACCAAAGTTTAAAATGCCCAGGAACTCTAACGGATCCAATTTTGAACAATGTACACATCAAAAAGGATAATGATAGTAATGGGTTATGACACATTAATACAAAAAGACTCATTGAGTAGAAGTGAAATTCATATTAGTAAAGAAATAGGCAAATCACAAGGGAAGCTCTTTAGGAAATAATGCTTTCAATAAATTTCTAAGAAATTTAGATGTAGAAAATCATTACTCCCAATTGTCAATATATATGCATTGATCTGGTCAAGAAACACTAATTCATGCTGAAATCAATGGGTGACACGTTCTAAAAAATAGAGAACGTTCTTATAGTCTCAAAGTATCACTCCACAGATGGCTTATTAACTAATAGAGGGGAAAATTACCTTTACAGAGGCAAATCTAGAAAATACTTAGTTAAGCAAGTGATCAAAATTAGCATCACCAATTAGAGAACAAGCACACTTGATTCTTCCTCCGGCGTGCATGAAAACTACCAATATTGCCTGTGTAGTATTGCCAAAATATGTAACCCAAAACTAACCATGAGGAAACAAAAAGACAATTCTATATCCTTGGGCATTTTATCTAGCCTGGAATTCTTCAAAGGTCAATGTCTACAAGGAATGATAGGGAAACTATTCTAGATTAAAATAGGTGAAGGAGATGAAAAACAACTGTGATGAGTGATACTTGAATTAAAAACTATAATAAAAGACAAATTTGAGTGTAGACTGTATATTAGGCAATGCTATTATATCCATATTAAGTTGATTGGTTATCATAATGGTAACACAGTTATGTATTAGTTTGCTACGTCTGCCATAATAGAATACCACAGACTGGGTGGCTTAAACAGAAGGTAATTTTATCACAGTTCTGAAGGCTGGCAGTCTCAAAGCAAGATGTTAGCAGGTTTGGTTTCTTGAGGCCTCTCTCTGTCTTTGGCTGGCAGATGGTCACCTTCTCGCCATGTCCTCACGTGGTCTTTCCTCGGTGTGTGAATTCCTGATGCCTCTCTGTGGGTCCTCCTTTCCTCTTCTCACAAGGACATCAGTCTAATTAGGTTGGTGTGCAGACTAGTGTCCTCATTTTAACTTATTACCTCTTTAAAGTCCTATTTTCAAATACAGTCACATTCTGAGGTACTAACAGTTAAGGTTTCAACACACAAATTTTGGAGAGACAAAATTCAGTCTATAACAAGTTACATTATAAAAACGTTCTATTCTTTAGGAGATACATGAAGTGAAGTATCATAAAGTTTGCAATTTATTTTAAAAGGTTCAACAGGAAAAAAAAAATGTTTGTCTATAATGTGTATAATAAACACAAACACATTTTTCTCCCTCCCCCCACCCCATTTCTCTTTCTCTCCTGTTTACCTCTCCCTACCTTCTCTCTTAGGGCAACATTTTGACAATCGGTGAATCTAGACAAAAGGTATTCCTTGAATTTAAGGTTTGAAAACTTTCAGTATAATAAATTGGGGGAAAAAAGCAAGAAACACAAAACATGACTCTACTTCATAAGAAGCTTTTATTTAAGAAACAGAAGTCACTTTGGGAGGCCGAGACGGGCGGATCACGAGGTCAGGAGATCGAGACCATCCTGGCTAACACGGTGAAACCCCGTCTCTACTAAAAACTACAAAAAAAAACTAGCCGGGCGAGGTGGCGGCGCCTGTAGTCCCAGCTACCCGGGAGGCTGAGGCAGGAGAATGGCGTGAACCCGGGAGGCGGAGCTTGCAGTGAGCTGAGATCCGGCCACTGCACTCCAGCCCGGGCGACAGAGCGAGACTCCGTCTCAAAAAAAAAAAAAAAAAAAAAAAGAAACAGAAGTATCTATAGACAAGACTCACACAAAATGATAAATGATGAAATACAGATAGGTACATTTTATCCCCAAAAAAGGAATCTTTTTATTTACTCTCCTTCTGAATCTGAGACCACAACAAATTATATATAAGTTGTACTACAACATACAGCAACAAAATACAGTTTGGTTGAAGTTTGCCATTTCTCTATGGTTTATTACTTACACTTTCAAATTAGCATACATTGTCAGTACAGTAAAAATGCTTTTAAGTAACATCCCTTAACATTTTTGCTTGTTCTGAAATTCATCTGGCATATCTAGACTCCTCATAAGATAATGGGAATCAGCACACTGGGTGAAAATTCTGTACCCTCTAACCAATTCTGTAAAAAAAGGTACAATCATTTTCCATAAAAACATTTTTTAAAATTGGACATCAATTTTTCTTGTGATATTTATGAACCAGGTATCCATGAACAGAAATATTTAATTTTTCAGCTTTTAATAATAATAAAAACATTTTTTCAATGCTAAGATTTTTATTCAAATGCCAGGCACTCTACTAAGAACTGCTTATCTATTTACTTGTTTAATCCTCACATCAACCATATAAAAGTATTGCTTTTTTCTCTATTTTGCAGATAAGGTAATAGAACCACAGAAAGGTTAAGTAACTTAGTCCCAGTTGATAAATATTAGAACCAGGTTTTCAATAAAAATAGTTGTCTTAGTTCATTTTCTGTTGCTTATAATAAGAACTCCTGAAACTGATTTTAAAGAAACAAAATGCATTTCTTATAGTTCTGAAAGAAGGCTGTGGGGTGAATCTGGTGAGGGCCCTCTTGCCAATGAGGACTCACTGCAGAGTCCTGAGGTGGCACAGGGCATCAGATGGTAAGGGGGCTGAAAACTAACTCTGGTCTCTTTTTTCTCTTCTAATAAAGCCACCAGTCCCACTCCTGTGATAACCCATTAATCCATTAACCTATTAATCCATTAATCCTTAAATGGATTAATCCACTCATGAAAGCAGAGCTCTTATGACTCAATCATCTCTTAAAGGCATCACCTTTTAACATCACCACATTGGTAATTAAGTTTTTAACATGTGTTTCAGAGGGGACAAATATTCAAACCATGACAGTAGTTTTTGCCTTAAGCCCATAAATTTAACCATTAGGCTATGCTGCATCTCTGAGGGTAAAGTAAAAACTTTATCTGTCTTATTTACTACTGTGCTATTCATTGGGCAAAGTTCTAATTTTTTTTAATCATTCCTATCCCTTCTTTTTCATTTTACCTCCATTTTACCACAGTCTGAATATTAAATATGTTAAGAATTAACTGACTTTTTTTTTTGCCTTTTCTATGTTTTCTTTAGACTTGTTTAATTGCTAGAATAGTACTTCTCAAACAGCAGTAATACAAATTTTATTATATTTTTAGATACAGGAAATTTATAACCAAGGGTTTAAATAGGTGAAAGATTCATGGAGACTAAAGCTATTAATAGAAATAGTTTTTGTTATTCAAATACTCTTATAAGAATATTCTTCCACCTTTCTCTCACTTTTAGCAATTGTAAATTCCCTGATTAAAAATCTCCAAAGAAATAATTAGATGAGCTTGGGTCATTAGTTAATGCATAGGGCACAGATTGGTGACTCTTAGGTCAGGTGCACATTCTTGATTGGTTGCTTGTGATCAAAGGTGGTGGTTGGGGAGGATCAGAATGGGATCACATAACATAAAATATGGCCACTTTAGTCCATACCCGTAACAGGGGAAAGATGGTCACAATGAGTTGTGCCTGGTAGTGTCTATTAAAATGCAATGATTTTATTGATTTTATTCATAGCCATTTTGTAGTCTTTGTCCCTACACGTTCAGAATCCCAATCACTGTATTGCATTTCTATAAGAAAAATACACCTGTCTACCCCAGTAATACCCTATATTCTACCCCTACTGCCACACCTGATCATGGATTATGGTAAAGCCTTGAGTGAGGTTTATTACAGCTTTCTAAAAGCTATATAACTGTAAGTAAGCATAGCACTCCACTTACAATTCTCCATGATAAGAGTTACATGGGTAAGATAATATTTTCCATTTTGTTCTAATACCCCTCTTGATTATTCCCCACCTGTTTTGGTCACTGCAGCACATTTAGGCTGATGTCCTCAGAGAGTCATATATTTTGATTGTAGTCTCCACAAACCACGTAGAATAAAGATAGTAAGATGAGATCACCTGTGTGGACCAACTGAGTAAGTAATAAGAGAAGAGCCCAGCTTTCTATCCAAATCATTGGAATTCCTTCCCTATATGCATTACCTTAAACTTGCTCATTTGAACCTCACATGACACTTTTCTGCCAAGCTATGGCCTCTTGAGATTTTCCTACAGTTTATGCACACTGACTTGGTACTTCACTACTCTTTTAGTAAAAGCTTAGTATCGTTGCTAACTTGGAGATTCTTAGTGTGCTATTTCTTTTCAATTATTTATACAAATGTGAAATAAGAATTGTCTTGGAATGGAGCTGTAGAGACTCTCTCTTTTCCATTTCACACATAGAACTGTTCCTTTATCTTTTTTCCTTTGTCATGACTAGATCATATTTTTATTGAGACAAAAAGGTAATTTTAATATAGAATTTCATTAAAATCTTTATAAAAACATTGAAAATATTGTGTCTATTGGTAACCTTTTATTAGAAAAATCCATTTGTATTTTCTCAAAGAACTCTCTGCAGATTCAGTTTATAGCTATTGTCTGGCAAATCTGTGAAAGATTATGAAGATCTTGGTGGCATGGAGTTGGACCTTTCTCAGCTTTTATCACCAGTACCCAGCAGTGGGCTTGTGTATTACTAGAGACAGCTCAGTTCCATTAAAGTTCTACTGTGCCTCTTAGCAGTATCTCACTTTTTCTTCTGTAGCCTAAATTCTTCTATTAATAAAGTTCATCAGCTAATTTAATATAGAAATGAGACTCACCAAGCTATTTTCTCCCCACTTACCACCCACTGTAGAAATCAATCTTTTTGAGGCAAGTTCTAATTCCTCCAGTAAAATGACATTTATCCCTTGAAACCTGTATATAAAATTACCTTTATTGCCTATCATCACCCCAAAATCTTACTTAGAAAGTCCTGCAAGAAATAGCACCCTATGAACATGAAGTGCATAGGAGAGGAAGGAGGGAGACATATTTACATTGGGTGTTTTCTACATGCTAAACACTGCATTTCATTGAATTCATTCAACCTCATTCTTAGGCCTTATTTCTTTTGAATTTTATGAATAAAAGATCTGGGACTCAGAAGTTGAGTGTAGCAGTTACCCCTTATCCACAGGGGATACCGCCCAGGACCCCCAGAGGATGCCTTAAAATCACAGATAGTACAGAACCCAGTATATTCAAATTGTGTATTTCTAACACAAAAATCTGAGACCTGAAATGTTCCAGAATCCCAAACATTTTAAGCATCAATATGATACTCAAAGCAAATGCTCTGCTGGATGCAGTGGTTCATGCCTGTAATCCCAGCATTTTGGGAGGCCAAGACAGGAGGATTGCTTGAGTTCTGTAGTTCATAACTGGCCTGGGAAACATGGCAAACCCCCATCTCTACAAAAATTACAAAAATGTGTCTGGCATGGTGGTGTGTGCCTGTGGTTCTAACTACCTGAGTGGACTGATGGGCGGGTAGCCTATATAAAGTGGGTATGCTGGAGAAAGGGAAGCATCACATCCGTGGCAGGTAAGAGCAGGATGTTTATCACACTGCTAAGAATGGTGTGAAGTTTAAAACTTATGAAGTTTATTTCTATAATTTTCTATTTAATATCTGTGGACTGCAGTTGACCGTAGGTAACTGAAATCTCCAAAAGTGAAATTCAGGATATGGCGATACTACTGTAACTTCCTCAGAATGAAATAGAGACAGTTGAAATGAAAACACAGGTCAATCTGACTGTGTCTTTTGTATGCACCATCTTTTACCAAGGCTGACATGCACAGTGCCTACCAAAATGGATGCTCAATAATTATTTGATGAATGAAAGAATAAATGAATAACTGTCTCTGAAGTTTACACTACTTTTGCATATGCTACCACATTTGTTCAAGGAGTTGTTTTAAGTTATAATGTCAAGGTTAATCAGAAATAGAATATTATTTACTTTTAAGACAGGAAAAGCAGATTCTGAAACAAAATAATATTAAGGAGCTAAAGACAGGGTCACAAGGCTGGAACCAAAACTATAAGGATGCAGAAAAAAACAGAACCAGCTACTAAGAAGCAAAATCAGTAAGATTTTGCTAACTACATAAAGTTAGGAATACCAGACAGTGGAACTTAGAATTTCAGAGAAAACACCAAAGCATGAGCAAACAAATCAAGGCATGAACAGAAAATGCCTGCTAGAGAGGGATAAACTTAGGATCCCCAACAGTCTGCTCTCCATATCCTCCCACTATTAAGGGCTTCTTGATCAATTTTTTTTATCATTAGTATTCTTGTTTAAGAATGTATAAATTATTATTTAAATTGCAAAAAGTACTCTAAAATGTACAGCGAAATCATTGACAAATCAGAAAATAACACAAACGTTAAAGATAAAAAGAAAACAATTACTGTCATATTTTGTGTCTAACATATTTCTAAGATGATTCCAATTTTATTTTATTTTTATTTTTTATTATTATACTTTAAGTTGTAGGGTACATGTGCACAACGTGCAGGTTTGTTACATATGCATACTTGTGCCATGTTGGTGTGCTGCATTCTTGATCAATTTCTATGTGCCCAATCTATTTGCTTTCCAGTAGAGTTTTACATCCTGAATGTGAGTTGATCATGATTCCAAAAGGGTGAGCTCTGTTTAGCATATAGCTTATATTGAAACAAACTATTTCTGTCAAGCTATTTCCTTTTGACACTAGACACGTATTAGTGGAGCACATTGGCATAAAAATTTAGACAATGATTATTGAGCAAGTCCTTTAAAAATTGGACATGATTTATATCTTTAGGATTATTCCACAAAGATTGTAGTCCCTCCTCTCAAATTGCTTAGAATATAATGCTGGATTCAAAACGATTTACTTTTAATGGCAAAACCACAATTACTTTTGCACCAACCTAACAGTATACCTCATGATCAATGAGATCATCTTTGACAAGGTTTTTACATAGTCTTCATAAAATTTTCTTGAATCCAGTGCACTAACATTAACTACTATTTATTAATGATTATGCAAATTTGTATACAGACTAGTATAAGTTCTAACTGAAATAGGGTTGTTTTTGAAAAGTTGATCATATCTATTGATGAGAAAAGAGAAGGAAGGGAAGGAAGGAAACTAAAGATTAAGGCTTTTTAGAGCATTATTGCTTGCAGAATTATTATAGTGTGCTCAAATATAAAAGACTTGTGCATCTGTTGCACTCACTTTCAGTTAGCAATTTTGTAGCACTTTACATAGGCGTGCCATCATTCTTATTTACATATGTAGGAAAACTGATGAATAATGCACATGTATCAATTAACCTTTCACAGTCTCTCAGCACATTAGAGCTCTGCCTACAGTTATTTCAGTGGTCCCAGTACTTCAGTAGAAACTCAAAAGCGCAGTGTTGTTATTGCTGTCATTTGTGTTTATTAGATACAGAAAATGTTTTGTGTGCTATAGAGACAACTGACTCCTTTTCCCAGAGCTCTTACCTTCTAATTGGAAATGAAAGGCAGGAAGTCTGAATACTGGTTTTGTTTATTTGTTTGTTTTTTATACTTGCTAAATGATAGTTAAAATTCAATATAAATAGAACTATAAGACAGTGTGGGTTTATAAGTACATGATACTATACAGAACAGAAAAATATTGGGAGGAAACTGAGTATAGTACATTTCCATACATTAAGAGACCTGGAGTTTTAAACCAAACCCTGTAATTACATATCTGCATGATCTTGGGCAAAGCACTTTATCTCCCTAGGTCTCTATTATAATTTAATACTCTCACTATCCAAGGTGGAGAAAAGAGAATTTATCATGGTAATATAGAGGGCAGCATTAACTTGGAGTTTATTTTCATTTGCTACAATTAGCACTACAGTTTGAAATCATTTCTTTTTTTTAATTGACAGCATTATTTGCAGTCTTTGTTTACCATTTGTAAATTCTGGTTAATAGACCCACTATTTAATATAATGGTTAATAGCAGCCTTAACACATTCCCTGGGACAATACAAAGGTTATATATGAGCAAAGAGAAAGAGAACACTTCTTTCTTCATGCTTGCTTCGTTTCTCTTTCTCTCTCTCTCTCTCTCCCTCTTGGCAGGCTTTTTCTGTTGCACTTACACATGCCTCAGATACAGTGACTGATGCCCTTACTTTATGTGTCTGTTCAAACCATCAACCACTTCCAGCTCTCTGTGTGAAAATTTTAAAAACCTAAGTCAAATAAGCCGATTGACTCAGTCCAACTAATGTATTAGATGCCGCAGGGCTAGTCATTCACCATTGGTCTAATTGGCTAGGAAAAGGAGGCAGGGGTCAAAGGTTCTGCCACGTCAATGAAGCTGGGCGGCAGGAGTGAAATTCTGTGGGAAAAGGCAGAGTTTTTTCTTAAAGAAAAAAAATCATAATAATGAACTGGACAGATATTCCAAACTGAAATTTTGAATCATAGCATTTTCCATTTTACAATGAATGCCAATGTTAGACACTTCTTACTAGGTTCATGATGGATAACACAATTTATTTAGAATGGCCTCAATACATTTATTGACAGTAGAACGTTTGACTTCTGTTTCTCTTGGAGTGGTGGTAGGTGTTCCAGTTACCATTTCCCTCAACCATGTATATTTATAAAATAAGTAGTTTTTAGTTGTGTTAGAAAACTTCATCCAAATAAACTTAAAAAACAAAAAGGAAATGTAATGGCTCAAATTTCATTTGGGTCCAATAGTTTAAAAAAAAAAAATACATTCCTCCTTGAAGCTGTCACTCAAGTTCTGAGGTTGACTCAGATTGGACTTTTACCCAAATCAAGTAGACAGAAACTGACAGAGAAGTGGTCTCCAAAAGAATTTTGGATATTGTGTTAGTCAAAGTTCTAACAGGGAAACAGAGCCAGTAAGATAAATAAATATAGAGAGATTTCTTACAAGAAAGTGACTTAGGCACTTGGGAGTCTGGCTAGATTGAAATCTGTAGGGCAGGCAATCGGGAAGGGGAGGCTGGAACTCTTAGGCAAGAACTGATGCAGTAATCCACAGAGGGAACTTCTTCCTCAGGGAAATCACAGTTCTGCTCTTAAATTCTTTTAAAGGATTAAATCAGGCCCACCAAAGTACTGAAGATAATCATCTTTACTTAAAGGCAGCCGACTATAGATGCGAAATACCTTCAAAACAGCACCTAGATTAGTGTTTGAGTACCTTGCCAAATTAACACATAAACTGAGTATCATAGAACCTGATGTTAGAAAAAATAAAGACATGAAGACTGAGCAGCAAACAATAATCTAAGACCTTTACAGGAAGAATTCTAATCCAAGTGTGATTGAAACAATCTGTTTTCTTCGAAAAACTAATTGGCCTACATATAATAAATTTCAAAAATTGTGACAAAATTACCATTATTGCATAGCCTGCATTTTTTTTTTTTTTTTTTTTTTTTTTTTTTTTTTTTTTTTAGATGGAGTCTCACTCAGTCGCCCAGGCCTGGAGTGCAGTGGCACAACCTTAGCTCACTGCAACCTCCACCTCCTGGGTTCTAGTAATTCTTCTGCCTCAGCCTCCTGAGTAGCTAGGACCAGAGGCACACACTGCCATGCCTGGCTAATTATTTTTCTATTTTTAGTAGAGACGGAGTTTCACCATATTGACCAGGCTGGTCTTGAACTCCTGGACTCGTGATCTGTCCACCTCGGCCTCCCAAAGGGCTGGGATTACAGGCGTGAGCTACCGTACCCAGCCTAGCCTACTATTTTAAATTCTTTGATTATGAGACTAACAAGAGCTTGTTACTAGACACTGCATCCACCTGTCAGTCAATTAACAATCTGCAGAGCTACCCATCTCAGTCATCCCTGAGTATTCATAAAGTCAAAAGGATCTGTATCCTCAATGGTCTTGCTTTGTATTTTTTTCTAGAGGTGGAGGCCAGGTGCTTTAGAGTTCCATGTGGCAGTCTCAGAAACTAGGGTCTAGTTTTCTGGAAAGAAATTAATAAACAGCCAGAGAAGGGAGGGCTGGTTAAAAAATGTTTCTAATATTTTGCTATTATTAGTAAGGTTGCAATAAATAACTTCGTGTATGTATTGTTTCTTATTTATTAAGATGCAAACTCAGGATGAATTTTAGAAACAAGAATTGCTGGATCAAATGGTAAATGAATATTTAATGTTGTTAGATATTGCCAAATTTCCCACCACAGTGATTATAGGAATTGGAGATTTCAGCAAGCTCCCCTGGTGATTATTATGCACAATAAAGTTTAAGAATCATGATTTTAGAGCATAGACATTTACCTTTTCAAGTATTAATCCTCTTGCCAGAAAAATGCACCTGTAGGAATACATAATTGCTGGCATACCTGCCAACACAGCCCTACACAGCTGGTTGTTGATGGAACCCCTGAAGCTCATCCTGGTCAAGAAACCCTGGCCTAGAAGCATCTGCAATTATCAAAATGCATGTTTTGCCAATGGAGTGAGGACAGTTGTTTCCCTTCACCAGCTTCATTTGGCCTTTTTAGTCTTAAACACTTAGCTTGAGCTTGATACTGCACTCCTGCCTAAAACTAAACCAAGAAATTTAGATAAAATCAGCATAAAGTATTGTTTTACAGAACTGTTGCCTTACTTTTTTCTAAGTGCATTTGCCCCTCACAGCAAGGACAGTGAGCACTGAACAAAGAAATCTTGATCTTTCTATAGTGTGATTTAATCTGTAGAATCATATGCTTTTATTACCACTACAATATTATTGCACAGTGTGTTCCAACATCAAAATGAGATGGGTCCACAAGTATAAACAATGAATAATATAAAAGAAAGCTGTGCTGTAGTTAAAGTTTCATTTTTCAACACTGTTTTCCTCCATTTAGTAGGAGTTTGAAATGGAAATTGACAGTTCAGCTCACTGGTAATTAGCATAGCAGTGAACCAGATTTGTTCAGCAGTCCACAACTTCATGGATACTTACCTTAGTTGCTTCTGAGACAGTCATCTGTGTTATTTCAACTCAGAACAATGCCCTTACAAGCCAATAGGGCTTCCTTAAGTGCAGAAATTAGGTTACACACCTCTATATATCTCAAAGAGCAACTTTTGAATTCTAATATATTACATCAAATACTTTACTGGTCCACATGAATCACGTATATCGAGCATGAGCTTTTACTGGTATCCTGAAAACTGATCCCTGAAGGGGTCCTAAGATAGCACTGCCCTTGGTCATGAAAAGTAATATGCCAAAACATAAACTCTATTATTTGTATTAAATGGAATGATACCCTGTGATCTTATAAAACAGGTAGACTTATTGGGAAAAATATGAAGGAACACTAATTAAAATATATTATGTGAAAATTAATATTATGTTGGAATGCTGCTCTCAGTTGAAATCCTTGTATCTATTCAGTTTTAACCATGAAGTCCTGACTCAGACTCCAAATTATTTTTTGAATCTCTCTCCTCTTTTCCATTTCTACTTTCTACACTAGTGCATAACTACCAAATTGGAATCTCCCTTTCCGTCACCCAACACTTTTAATCCATCCTCCTCACAGGGTACAGTATTATATTCTTAAAATTCAGGTTGCTTATATAAAGTAAACAGAGAAGCAAAACTTGTGCTAGATTTGAGAGCTAGTCTAAGCCTTTTAGGAATACATCTGAGTTCTATTATAGTCTGATTTCATAGGTAAAATAAAGTGAATATTGAAGAAATGTCATTAAAGATGAAAATTGGCTAGATAAAGGAATATTCAAATCTAACCCTGAACTAATCGTTACTCCTTACAAGTTCTCCAAGGGAACTGTATGCAAAAAGGACAATGAAAACAACTGAACAAAGTGATAATTTATGATTAGTTAGTAATTTAGACCTGAAATATAACTCCAGTGAGCTATGCTGGATAATCTGGAAAACATATTTTTCTATGCTAGAATGGCTTTACGTGTATTTTTCACCCTTTAGCTTAACTGCAAGTCTGAGTCTTATATCTTATTATTCCATATGAGGAAATTTATAAAAAGTCTGTCAAAGGCCAGATGAAAAACATTATATATATATGTATTATATATATATGTATATATATATATATATATATATATAGAGAGAGAGAGAGAGAGAGAGAAAACTTAGTATGTGCAGACATATGGCTAAGTCCTAAGCATATAATACTGAATAAAGCAAATATATGGCCTCTTGGATGTTGTAGTCTGCTTAATGGATTTTAAACAACTTTATATGTGTTTATATCTATTTTATGCAAGTAAAATAGGAACTAGTGTTATAAAACACAGAATATCATAAGATTATGTCAGGTAGATCTAACTGATATTGGAAAAGTAGAAAAGGTCTTTCACAGGAGCTGACATCTAAGTTGAAAACTAAAGCCAAGGTTGGAAAAGCATAGCAGACATTAACTTCTAGGCTAAGGGAAAATGTATATGAAGTGCAGAGAGGAAGAACATGCTTGGATTTTTTAAGGAACAGAAAGATGGCCAAGGTAATAGAGAAGAGCACCACTGGATTTCCAAGGTGTTAGGAGTGAGGAAAGATACCACTAGGTGAAACTGGAGAGAGAGGCAGAAACCAGCTCATGCTCGCCATTGTTAGTAATATTAGGAATGTAAGGTTTGATTCCTATTTCTCTCAGCAGCTATAGGAAGGTTTATAACATGTAATCTACTTTTCATGTTAATGTGTTCTCTTTGACTAGGATAAGAAAACTGGCTTAAGAAACTGAGATGTTGTGTAAATTTCCAAGCAACAGATGACAGTTACTTGGTTTAGGAAAGAGGAGCAGAGAAAGAGGTACATATACAGATTTGAGATATACATTGAAGATATAACTGGCAGGATGTGGTGATAAGTTGGACGTAGAGGATACAGTAGAAGGTATGAAGGATAAAAGCCTGGTTTCTGGAATAAACCATTGGGTAGAAGGAAGCGCTTTTTGCCCAAATGGAGAAGAATGAAGGAACACATTTGGAGAGAAAGAGCAGGAATTTAATTCTAGGTGTGTTACATTTGAGATATACAAAAGAATCTTAGCAAAAGTGTCAACAAAACAACTGTGTTTATGAGTTAGAAATTTGGATGACAGCCTAGAATATTAGAGAGTTATTGTAATATTAGTGAAAGTCATGGGAACAATCAAGATTGTCTATGAGAGAATTCTAAGATTCCAAGACTGAATCTGAAGTACTCCATTAGTAGAATTCTGGAACTGATATAGAAAGAAGGGGTGGAGAAAGTAATTGAGGAAAAACAAGTCAGGTAGGAGGAAAACCAAGAGAGTGCTGAGAGAGAAAAAAAAAATGCCAGGAAGGAGAAAGTGATGAATTTGGCCTGATGCTATGGAAAGGCCATAAAAGGAGGCTGAGGAAAGTTCATTGTTTTAACCACATAAAAATAATTGGTAACTTCTGTAAGAAAAAAAAATAATAATAATGGTAAGGTTGGATGATGTATCATTGTGTCATGAAGTGTGCTTAAGGGGAAGAATAAAGTATATGAAAAATTCTATAGTGAAGTTTGGATGCAAATACAGCATGGAGAAAAAGGACTATAAATGGAGGGTGGTTTAAGGTTAAGAGAAAATTTTTATTGGTTTTAGAATGATAATAAAGCAAATTTGTATGCTGAATATGATATTTAGTAGAAAACGAGAAGTTGAAGATGCAGAAGAAAGGGGAAATAGTTGCTGAAGCCAGGTCTCAGAGAAAGAGACGGACTCGGTGTATATTTCTGCCCTGCATTGGACTAAACAAAAAGAGAGGATGCTTGCTTCTGTCTTACAAGAGGAGAAGAGTAAATAATTGACCTAGAAATAGATAGATTTTAGCTGGGGCTGTAAGAAAACAAAGGATTTGCCTTTCTGTATGCTCTAATTTCTGCCGACAGAAAGAGGCAAGACCATCCTTCTGGAGTTCAGAGATGTGAGGTGAAGTGAATCAAAGGGCTGTGACAATGGAGAAAGAATGAGAAAGAAAAGTTGAAGGTTGGTGAGAAAGTTGAGAGAGTCAATGGGGACAGAGTCTCAATGAAGTTCAAAAGTGTTGCAATGGGAGTACCTGAGACTGATAGTTAAACATACAGTCAAGCGGAAAAGTGAGATTCTGTGTGTGGTTGGGAAGACACGTCATTTCCGGTGAAGACAAAAAGCATACTATTTATCACCATGGGAATCTGTGGTTGAAGTGTACTGGAAATAAAAGGTCATAGGCACAGAGGAGGCCAAGGAAACAAAGAATAAAATTTTGGATTACTTACCCTGTAGACATATCAATATCTATGGGATACTGACTTCCCTGGTTTAGAGTGGTCAAAAAACAGAAATCTGGTTACTGAAATAAAAATAATGACATACAAGAATCAGAAGATTGTAGATGATTCTTCAAGGATGGGTGGTCAGTGATACAACCAGTTTGTGAGACCTTCAGAAAGCAGTGGATTTTACCATTTGAGCATAATATTCTGGAACATTCAAAGTGTAATCTTATGATATTATGGAGTTTGAGCATGGAGTGAAAGTTTGAGTGCAGATCAGAAGGGCTGGGGTAGGAAGAGGGGAGGTTGGTTTGTATCAGTGGACAAAATGTTAGCCTGTCCTACACTTTAAGCAGAAACTTGTGTAAAGAAGGGTGAGAATGCTGCAAGATTTAGTCCTGATATTATCTAAAACAGAGGTGGGTTTATGGAGTTTAAATTACAGCCTAAGAATGAGGGATGCCTCACAGTCAAAATGTTAGGTCAGTGTGTCATTACCTTTTAGGCAGTTAGATGTGGCAGCTGCAGTGAAGTGTAGCCATGGGTGACAGGAATGAGCAAGTGAACATAAACCAAGTTGTTCTTTTCTTAGAGAATAGGGATGTGGAGTAAGGAAGGGGAAGTAGTGATGGATCATAAACAAATCAAGCTGTACAAGCCTTTCTCTTGCTGACAGGGCCTAGACTCCACCTCAGACAATGACAATCTAGGGAGAGGAGATGGTTAAGCATTTTTCTCACCATGTTTCAAACTACGTTAGACATTGATGAAATATCTGTGTGACATGGATAAAAAGAAAAAACAAAATAAAAATGTACAAATCTTTCTATTTCTCCACACTTTTAGTGCTCTACTTTTATAGTGTCAGTTAACTCCTGGCTCTCAGGTTATGGAAAATGAAAGGCAAGTTGAAAGAAAGGCCTAAAAGGTTAATTTGCTTTCATCATAAAAAGGTGAATGAGAGGCAGTGTTGGGGTGAAGTGGGGATAAGGATGGCCTGCATTTGTATTCACCAGAGTTCAGCTAGCTTGATTAGGGAATGACATTTGAAAATCTGTGGTTTGAGTAATAGATTGAATTTAAAAGATATAAAAATGATTTTTCTAAATTGTTGCTCATTATTAATGTTCTTCTTCCTTATATTTTCTCTAGTGACTACAGAAAAGATTTAAGATATTTTCAGTTTAGGCCAAAATAGTATTTCTTCATAAATAGCATTTTGACTCAGTGCCAAAATAGGGTTATGAGGTTTACTTGTGAAGATTACAAAATGAGTTCTTAATTTAGAGTTAAAATTTTCATATGAAATATTCTCTAAAGTAGAATGATACATGGGAGTGAAAAAGAAATTATTTAGGCAGATAGTGAGGGTGAGGAAGCCCTTGGTAAGGTTTTCCCTTTAATGAAAAGCAACCCCAAATCATTTTCTTTTCTAACAATGAGCAGCCTGTAAAATCAAGCTGCAGACATAGACAAGCAAGCTGTAAGCTTGTATGGGTGAATGCTGGCAACTGTGCCAACAGGAAAGGCTACTTGGCACTAGGCATGTTCAAAATGGTAACACCATCTTTCTTTCTCTCTCTCTCTCTCTCTCTCTTTCTCTCTTTCTCTGTCTCTCTCTCTCCTCCCTCCCTCCCTTCCTTCCTTTCTTTTTTCTGCCAACCACGTGTGCAGTCAGGAGTAGACAGCATGGCCCTGGCCAGGCAAAGATCCAATTTGCATAATAAGATTAGGGTGGGGTGGCCAGCTTCCTCTTGTACTACGCAAACGTCACACCTGGTCCAACCAATCTTTGGACCCTATGTAAATCAGATACTGCCTACTCAAGCCTGTCTATAAAATGTTGTGCACTCTGCTGTGGGCCAGAAGGCCCATTGGAGTACCCCTCTTTCTCACAGGAGAGAGAGCTATTCTCCTTTCTCTTTCTTTGCCTAGTAAACCTCCATTCCTAAATCCACTTCTTGTATGTTTGCGTCCTCGATTCCCTTGGTGTGAGACTGTGAACCCCAGGTATTTAGCCAAGACAAGGATGCCGCTTCAATGTTTGCTTTGTTCAAAATCTTTAGAACACAATTTTTCTGAATCTTAAAATAGAATGTTAAGTAATATGAGGGTTTGGTCATGGCATTTTGGCTTCCAAGTATAGAAATCTACCAAAGTTAGCTCAAATACAGATTTCTTTCCTGAGAGGAATCAGATAATCCCCTGTGTTCACAGACCTAAGGACAGGAAGTAAAGATGGACTTCCTGGGGCCCAGAGAATCCCTCAATCAAGGGAGACATGGCTTTTTTCATCTTGCCTCTCATAGCCCCTTGACTTTGATACACAGGCTTCAGGATTTTTCTCTCACATCCTCCCATACTACCAGTTCACCTTACCTATTTTACAGCAGCTGTGCACCAGGTGGACCCCATACTTTGCGGTTCAGATTATTGAGAGAAAAGGTCCTAGTGACTTCTCTCAGCCTATGATTTGGTTTCACTGGAATCCCATATTCATTCTTGGTCTAATTATGAAGAAGGAGGAGAGAAATGGGATTATACTATTGCGCATAGGGCTGCCCCTCTCAGAAACACTAAACGGGGCAGGTTTAGGTAAATAAGGTTGTTGAAAGGGTCAGCCACATTGTCTGACATATCCAATACATGTACACTTTTGGAGGAATCACTAGTGGAAATGTTTCCAGAATACAGAATAGCCAGCCGTCAGTGGGAGTCCACATGTCAAGTTTAATTTCTATGTGTTTATGTGTAAACTGAAAACAAAGCACAAGAGAGATTTTTCAAACAACAAAAGCGAAATCCCCAAACAAGCAAAGATCAATAAATAACTGTCTTGAATAGTCTTAGCTAGACAGACAAAATAGCTTAATTGTTTATTATCCACATGCTTTTAAGTGGCAGGAACTAATTGAATTTGAATTTAAACCTCTTATTTCAAAGACTCATTACTTTTTCAGATTTGCAATTGCATTTTAGAATTGCTATGCTAAATATTTAATATTCCTACTTTAATTCTAAATATACCTCAATTACTCTATATAATGTGGAAAATTACTTTCTTTTTCAATTTTTATACAAGGTACAATGGCATAAAAAATAAGGTTGTATTACTATTGATGCTATTTGGATAACATTAAGTTATTATAAAAACAAGAAAAAAATGAAGTTCATAGTGCAAACCTTTCTGAGGAAAATATGTATCACTTTCCTGAAATAAAAAGGAAAGCAGTTGTCTTCATTAAGACATAATTAATAAACATGGAGGGTTTGCCAGACCCTAATCATAGCAATGAGTTTTGAAATCTGGCAATATATGGTTCCCTACTCTTAGGTCTTTTTTTTGAGACGGAGTCTTGCTCTGTCGTCCAGGCTGGAGTGCAGTGGCCGGATCTCAGCTCACTGCAAACTCCGCCTCCCGGGTTCACGCCATTCTCCTGCCTCAGCCTCCGGAGTAGCTGGGACTACAGGCGCCCGCCACCTCGCCCGGCTAGTTTTTTGTATTTTTAGTAGAGACGGGGTTTCACCGTGTAGACCAGGATGGTCTCGATCTCCTGACCTCGTGATCTGCCCGTCTCGAGCTCCCAAAGTGCTGGGATTACAGGCTTGAGCCACCACGCCCGGCCCCCTACTCTTAGGTCTTACTCCCTTCTTAGCTAGTCCCCATTGTGTATCTTATGTAAAATACCTTGTTTTTTTAACTTCATTTCAAAAAAATCTTGTTGTGTAACCTAGCTTTTTTTAAAGTAAAAATGAATGATAAGTCATTTCATTTTGAGAACCTTTTGAAAATTTATAAATTCTATCAGTAAGTTATAACCAACATTTAAGAGTTCAGGACAGGGACTGACTATGCAGTTAAAGGACATGGACAGAACTTTGATGTATTTAAATTCTCTTATTTTTTTTTGAATTAAATTACAGAAGCATTATTTAAAATGGATATCACTGGCAAAAGTAATTCTTATTTTTATCAGCTAAAAAAAATACATGCTTTAAGATATCAGTATGTATAACAATTTCTTTCCTTTAAAGTATAGAAATGATTGGTGCCATAACTCTATAAGCACAGTGCTCTGTCACTGTCCATGAGTGCTCCCTTTGTGACTTTTGATTTATGTTAGGCAAGTTTACCAATAATACTTGAAGTTTCTTACTATCCTCAATTGTATAAAACTTATATGATTGTAGTGAAACAGGGCTGCTCATATAATCGCAAAGATGTCAGACAAAAACAGTTTCCCATATCTGATGGGATAATGATACCAAAACAATAAAATGTTGTTTAGTAGAGAAGCTGAATTATGCAAATGGGATGAATAATTGGAAATTTGAAAGAAATGTTTTCTTTTGTGAACTAATAGTTAAACATCTTAGAAATAGAGACAGTTGTTGGAATTTTGGTTTCTTTTAATATTAATTTTTGTTAGTGGAAACTAGAATGACATTTAAAAATAAATGTAGAACAAGAGAACAGCAATGCCCTTTTTTGTTGCATAACAAAAAGAAAGTTGATAATACAGGTAAGAACAAAGAGAGATTAAAATAAAAAAGTATTAATACTGCTATCCTAAAGGGAATGGGGCATAGGGCTGAATTGGGACTGGTCTCCACAATCTACCATGAGTTTTCCAGGGAGAGTGCTAAACTGGGGGCCCTTAGTTCCTGGTGGGAGGACATGCTGAAAAAGAGAGTAAGACCCTGGAAGTTAATAGAGTTAAGTGTTCAGAAAATATCGAATATGGTGGAATGAATGGGATTCCAAACCACCATCGTAATTCTTTTTTGTGTAATTTTGGGGGTGGATCATAGGCTTTCCCACTGTTTCTAAGCCCTAGCGGTAGTAACAATAAAGTGCAAAATCATTGCATTTTGGTTTAAAAGGCATAACATAATCTAATTATGACATGACAAAAATCAGACAGATGGCAAATTGGAATATTCTTCAAAACAACTCCTATCTACTCTTTGGAAATACTAACATCATGAACAACAAAACAAAGCTATAGAACTGCTCAACATTAAAGGAGTTGAGAGGAAAAGATGATTAAATACAATGCATGATGTTGAATTAGATTTTGAATCAGAAATTTTTTCTATAAAGAACATTATCTGTCAAAAGGCAAATTTGAATAAAGACTATACATTGTACACATTGCTAAAGGTATTGATTACGAGAGATGTACTGTGGTTATGCAAGGGAATGTGCTTGTCTTTCTTAACCTTCTTAAGAGATGAATGCTGAAGTGTTTAGAAATAAGGAGTCATGATGTCTAGAGTTTACTCTGAAGTGGCTCAATGAGTGTGTAAAATAGCCAACAGAATGAAATGTAAACAACTGCCGAATCTAGGTGAAGGGTATAGGCACTCATTCTACTATTCCTCAAAATTAAAAATTTTGTGTAAGTTTGAAATTCCAAATAACAAGTTTTTCAAAAATATGTGACATTTATGCCTCTGGCAAGGACTAACCATAAAGGCTTTGAACCTGTTTCATCTGTAAAATACAAATTATCTGGTACTTTTGTCTCTCATAAGTATCCACGGGATCGTGGAGTTTGCAGAGCACCATTTACTTGTCTATGATTTGGAAAAGTATTTTATAGAAAAGAAAAGAGTGATTTTTAACCCAACAACATTTATATCACAAATGACATAGTTGAATTTTAAATATTTAAAAACCTTAGCTTGTGTTTACCAATTATAATACAGCCATGCCTCCACTAAAGAATGCCCTGGGAATGAAACCTTTCTCTGTAACACAAAATTTTAAGCTAAAATCAAACACTGCTAAAAACAAGCACACAAATAAACATTTATATTATTATGTGACTATAGGTACTCAATAGTAGTGACTTCATGGTCATATTGCTATTATTCTTTAGAACTCTTGGATTTTTTGCATTTCAATTAAGAATGAATAAAGCTCATCATAGTCAGGAATCGGAAGTCTGAGAAGGTTCAATTTTGATCAGTCATATATTTACATGTGTTTTTTTTTCATTCTTGGCAGAAACTTAGTTATCTCAATCAGTTTTATCATGATTTAGAAAAAAATATGGGAATCAATTGCATCATTCTTGCAATAGAAGGTAAAATCAATGAAAAATTTCTTGAAAGAATAACTTATATTTTCTGAACTCCTTCATCATCACCTGCTTTATATTCCTCCTCCATAACTAAACTTCCCAAACACAAGTGGCAAAAATTACTAGTATTTTACTGAATATCAGATTCAGTGACATTTTCTTAATCTATATTCTTCTCTTTTTGCTTTGTAAAGTGATTGACCCAGTCAGCCACTCAATTTTTTTATTCTGAAAATGTTCTCTTTTAGATGTCTATGAACATCTGTGTTACTCCTAACTTCTGACCCCCTTTACTCTTATTTCTCTAAGAAATTGATTGTCTTGAGACGACTCTTTTTTTTTTTTTCAGGGGTCGGGAGATCTCATTCAATTAAGTCATCTCAAGATGACTTTAGAGAAGGCTTCCTCTTCAGACTCACCTTTCCCGTTGTTAAGTACTATGTAAACAGTTGCAATTGCCTGCTTCATAATGCTATCTAAACGTAGTCTCTACATGTCACATGATAGCCAGAACCTTAATTTCTCCATGCCCAAAGTCAAACCACCTGCACACCAACTCTTCTTCACCGCTGTGAAATGAACTAGTGAGAAAAAAATATATATAAAAGGAGAGGCATTATGAGAAAAAGTTTCATGTAGCAAAAATAATGAACACTGTTCTACAGTAAATAAGAGTGAAACTGGGTACTCCTTATAGAAACAGAATAGCTATGAACAAATTGATTTATAAGTGAAGAAAGCAGAGATGAAGGAAGGAAGCAGGGAGAGAGAGAGAGAGAGAGAGAGAGAGATGGAGGGGGAGAGGGAACGTGTGCATGCCAAGCAGTGATTTGATCGTTTAGCATGACAATGAAACTGCAGGATGTGCTCTTTTATTTATTCTTCACTAGAATAGAAAGGTCTTCACCTAAATAGATAGAACTTGAAAACATTAATTTGAACTTGTGATAAACTGATCTTTCAAGAACATTTGGGGAAATACATACTTATAATAAAATCTAACTTGTACTATTTCCAATAGTATGCACTTATGTTTAAAAATTAGTGTCTCCCACAGCAGAGAGAGATAAATTAAAGTTAAAGTTTAAATAACATGTTTAAGCTTGAAAGATAGCCCATACTGTTAGATAATGTAAGTATGTTGAGAAAAGTAACTAAAAACTAATTCACCAAGTTTGTAAAATCAAATAGTTTATACTCTAGGTAATCTTAATATTGCTCAGTCACTGTAAATTGCATTATTCTTGAGATTGTATTTAAGTCAAGGCAAGATGGTCTTCTATTTACAAATGTAATTTAGTCTCATGAGTGGGTAATCTTGTTAAAAATTGTCAGGTTAATTAAAATTGATTTGTGTTTACTAAACATAGTGAATACTAATCAAATATTAGACACTGAGGTGTTGGAGTTACATTTTAAACTTTGACAGACACCATTAGCGCTGCATGAAAGAATTTGTTGTCTCAGAGGTCAACATTGCTTTTCAGCCTTTTCTTCAAAATAAATACTAAGAAAAAATGAGAAGAAATGACCTATACTTCTTAAATACAATTTTGTGATTTGGGAATATTTGGGATAATTAGGGATACTTTGGGGTGGGGAATTGATTATTTATGTTTTATTTCTGTTGCTACAAAGAGCACATTTGCTTTTTGGTCTGCTTAATTCCATTCCAGGTTTGCTATTCTCCACCACTCACAGCATCATTGAGCTCCGCATAATAACTTTGATAGGAGACAAACATTACCAGGCAATTTGAAAGGCAGGTTGAAGATAAAGGCTGATAGCTCACGTGCCCTGGCCTGGTGATTTGGCTCACTTCTGAAGCTTACACTGAATGTGGTCGATGTCCATCAGCTGTATGAGGCTTAAAGAAACATTTCTCCTAATACAAAAATAAACCCACTATAATCATTCGTTTTGGGGAAATTTTACAGTTGTTGGTTAACCTGCTCCCTTATGCCCTGCAATATTCATTAGCAGATTTCTCTGTTTATGAGTGATATTATATGGAAATGGTTATGGGAAGCTAACAGATGTAATCACTGAAATAAATTAGAAGAAAAAGTTCTGTTTTTTACAGATGGCTCCATCAAATGTGCTTCCCTCCCCCACCCTCCGCTTTAACATTTAGTTTTCTTTCAACAGAAAACTTTTCTTTACTGACTACGGGAATGTCGCCAAAGTGGAGAGATGTGACATGGATGGGATGAACAGAACAAGGATAATTGATTCAAAGACAGAGCAGCCAGCTGCACTGGCACTAGACCTAGTCAACAAATTGGTTTACTGGGTAGATCTTTACTTGGACTATGTGGGAGTAGTGGACTATCAAGGAAAAAATAGACATGCTATCATTCAAGGCAGACAAGTAAGTACAATTTTGTTAGAAAATGCTCCTAAGGTAATACAATGAAAGGAATAATACAAGAAGGAAACCAAGATTTGCAATATTGAAAATTTCTTGTGAAGTCGAGCTGCAATGAGTCATAAAAGTTAGAGTATATTTCCTATATTGGAGAATGTTCTTTTCACAGTGATATTGTGATATTTCCACAAAATTGGAGATGCCTCTCTTACTCTTTCTCCCTTCTATTAAAAACAGATACACAAGTAAACAAAAAACAAAGACAAAAATGCTATATTAGCAAAAAATCATTAAAATAGATCCGATGTTATGGCCTATTTGCTAAAAACTAATTTAAGTAGTTCATTCATGAGGAGCTGAACTATCATCTGTCCCCTGTGGCACTGCAGATATTTTTCTAACAAAAGCAAATGCCTGTTCCCAAAAGTACCTTTATTATTTTAATTGGTTTGATTAAATTTTGACTTCTGATGTGTTCAAGTACTTCCTAAAAAGAGAATTCTGTGAAAGTCACGAAGGTCAAAATTCTTCCTAAATGTGTTACTTTTTATTTTGCCGAATTACGTTTTGCAAACAATGCAACAATGCTCAGTGAATGCCTAAAAGAGATTTCTCAGTAGAAATCAGCCTTATTTACTATAATACCTTTAAAAATCTGATTCTATCTCACCGATTGCGCTTATTTTATGTGAAATTCTTAGTCTATGGAGCTGAAATATGTGAATCTCTTTGGATTCTTTTGCAATGCAAGACAAGTATATTCTGTGATTATCCTTTAAAGTTACTTTTACTTTCTAATCAGCTTGAAAAATGAAATCCTTTCTCCTTCCTTGACAGATAAAGAGATGCACTAATCTGTTTGGGGTTAGGGGGAAACCTGTTCAATGTTAAAAGTGGGCCAGTGCTTTCTCTCTCACCTACAACTGCCCCCAAAATCTTGATTCCTTTCAAAGCTCTTAGTTATAACCTTAGAGGACCTGACCTCTGAGAGGATTATCATGGCCCTTCTCTTTACTTATTTGCCATTAAAAAGTTAAACCTTGTTATGAAGATAGGGAGTTCAAATAATTTTCTTCATGACTACTTTAAAAAGTTTTGAAAGCCTAAAGTGTTTAATTATTCTTTTTTTCCCCATGTCTGTTGCCTGTATTTTGCTTGTTCCTTAAACATATGCTAAGTCTGCCAGTAAATAATCCAACATAGATACAGTTTTTGAAGTACTGGGGCTGAAGGCAAAATGGTTTACCTACTGCTCCAGGCTTCTTCTACCTCTGCCTAGGGGATAATTAGCAGAGGTGTTTATTTTAGGGGAAATAGTATTTTCTGAAGGAAGATAGGGACATAGTGAGTGAATTTTGCCTTTACTGGATGAACATATTTTCCACCTTGACCAATTGTCTCTTATGTAGCAGGCTTTTTCTCCTGGGTTATGAATTGGCAGTCATGTAGACAACAATGTTGATATCCCATCCCTACAGGCTTCCTGGTTAATGGCCCCAAACTTTGAGCAAAACATGCATGAGACTAATGGCAAGGGAAGAATCTTGAGCTTGCTTATAATTTTTGTAGGACAAAGTATTATCCAAGTCAAAATTTGGCCATAGACATTTTTAGTAAATTTGATGTCAGCTGGGGGAAAATGATATTAGTAAATACACACTTGACTACACCCACACATAAGTACAACACATGCCCATACTGTGGAATAACATGTACATAGAAAAGAACTATTTGGACTATACCGTGGAATAGTTCTCCCTAGTAATTCTCATATTTTATGTCCAAACTAAGCATGAAGAAATGAGATAAAACCCAAAAACATCATGTAAAGCCAGTCTTCTTTTAGTCACATCTCATACAAGAAGACCAGAAATAGAACTAATGAGTCATATATGCTAGAAAGATAAATCAAATGTTTTTGTTTAAACTACAGAACTGGCAAGATTTTCTGGTTAAAATAGAACATTTTGTGATTTTTGTTCTATAAGTATTTTTATAATCAAACCACATGTACTTTTTCAAATTCTCTTAACTGCAAATCTATGTATTATAAGTGTGCGATGTAATGCCAAAAGCAGTGACAGATGCTTTTTCAACAAAATCTCTGCAGCAAGTCAATTGGCAACTTCACTATACCCTGGAACAGAACCATTTTAAATTAAGTAAAGGAGTAGCCAAAGGCAACGTGCCTAGCATGTGCCTTTTTATCAGAAAATCAGTACATGTATTCTTCCTTTTGCTCCAGGGGAAAACTTTCTAAGTTCAAGATGTCCATTCTTTCCCATAAACCCCAAGACCTTTGCCAAAGAGAAGAGCTGGACTGTTAACTAAGAATATGAATAGCAATAAACATCGTAATTCTCAAAAGAAACAGTTATATTTCCTATTATAAATTGGCTTTAGAAATAATGGTATTTCTGAGTGAAATGTTGACATTTATTTACAATGATTGCAAATATGTAATTTCTTTATATATTACTTTCAGTGCTGGAGCAAGTGCTAGTCTAAACATAACTTAGGACAAAAAAATTGGATTTTGACTTTATAAAACAAATCTTCAGAGGTGCTTTCTCATTAGTCATTTCACAGACAGAGCTATGTTTTTGCAGCTTCTACATATCCATTATTGTATAAACAAGTAACTCTGAAAATATCTCAAATTATATATAACAGTATCATAGGAATATTATTGAATATGCTTGAAAGTGTTACTCTCAGAAGCCTTTGAAAAATAACTACTAAATATGCTTTCTTAGCGACACATGAATAAAATTCTCTCCCTACATTTGGAACTGTTTTAAACACTACTACATAATGTTTTCTTTTCTTTCTTTCTTTTTTTTTTTTTTTGAGACGGAGTCGAGCTCTGTCGCCCAGGCTGGAGTGCAGTGGCCGGATCTCCGCTCACTGCAAGCTCCGCCTCCCGGATTTACACCATTCTCCTGCCTCAGCCTCCCGAGTAGCTGGGACTACAGGCGCCCGCCACCTCACTCAGCTAATTTTTTGTACTTTTAGTAGAGACGGGGTTTCACCATGTTAGCCAGGGTGGTCTCGATATCCTGACCGTATGATCCGCCCGCCTCAGCCTCCCAAAGTGCTAGGATTACAGGCGTGAGCCATCGCGCCCGGCAAAAAAAAAAGTTTTAATCAGTGAAATGTTGAACTCCTTGAGAAAAAGTAAATAACATCCTTGTGGTTCTCCTGCTGTAGCCATTTTCCATACTAGTAAATAGAATAACATCCTTGTGGTTCTCCTGCTGTAGCCATTTTCCATACTAGTAAATAGCAATCAGCTTTTCTTTCAAAGTGAAAGCTACATAATTAAAAATCATAGTTATGTTTCGCCCTCTTTATAGGTCAGACATCTTTATGGTATAACTGTGTTCGAAGATTATTTGTATGCTACCAATTCTGATAACTACAATATCATAAGGATAAACCGATTTAATGGCACTGATATTCACTCATTAATTAAAATGGAGAATGCTCGGGGAATCCGAATTTATCAGAAAAGAACTCAACCGACAGGTAAGTGGGAAGGATTCTTTCTAACCTTCCTAATGGTAGACTGAATGGGGATATAGTCCTTGTGCTTTTGTATGGTGTTGAAGTGAGTGAGTCATAAATTCTCTGCTTTGACAGCGAAAGTTGGCATGTCTGCTTGTTAGATGGAATAGAGCTCCCGTCACAAGTCTAAATGACAAATTGTTCAGTTCCTAGTGAATCGTTTCTACAATAGAATTGAAATGATAGCTAGATTTAGATTCAGGAAGGGCCTTTCAGTCGTGATGTATATAGACAGGAAACCCAGATGCTAAGGTTTTTTTTTTTTTATTTTTTTATTTTTTAATATCATTTTGGTAGACAAATTTAAAATCAGGTGACTGCCTTGCAGTATCTCTCCAGTGTTTACTATAGTCATTGGGCTCTCCCAACTTAACATTCCAATTGTTCTTTAACACATATTCATTAAAAAGTAATTTTCAATGAGAAGGCTGCAGTTTTTCTCAGAAAAACAAACCAATTGTCTTTTACAGGAGATTAATGATGCTGTTCATCAATACAATTTAGGTTCAGTCATATATAAAATAAGAAAATATCAAAAACCACCAGCAAATTTTTTATTATATTCTATACTTATATTTCAAATCAAAACTAGCCTAGAATTATCTAAGCATTAACGTATATCTAATCATGGCTGTACATTGTCACAAATATGTTTAGAACAGATTCAAATATAAAATTCTGTAGATAGCCTTATTAGAGTTTAATATTAGGATTTATTCATTCATTAATTTTTCATGGACAATCTACTATGTTCCAGGAACTATTCTATGTATACTGTGAATACAGAAGTGAATAAAACAGACAGAATAGTCTTGCCTTTATGAGTTTGCACTCCAGCGGAGAAGCTATAATACAGAATAACTAAGTAAATTATGTATTATATTAGAAGATAATAAGTGCTATAGAGAAAATAAAGAAGGTAAGGAGGATAAAGAGTGTTAGAAATGGGAGCAGTCTTCAATTTTATATGGAATAGTCAAAAGAAGTTCCATTGAAAAGATGACATTAAATGATGACTTGAGGTATTTGAAGGAGAAAGTCATGGGGACTGTATTAGTCCATTTTCACGTTGCTGATAAAGACATACTCAAGACTGGGCAATTTACAAAAGAAAGAGGTTTAATTGGGCTTACAGTTCCACATGGCTGGGGAAGCCTCACAATCATGGCAGAAGGCAAGGAGGAGCAAGTCCCATCTTATGTGGATGGCAGCAGGCAGAGAGCTTGTGCAGGGAAACCCCACTTTTTAAAACCATCGGATCTCAGGAGACTTATTTGCTATCACAAGAACAGCATGGAAAGACCTGCCTCCATGATTCCATTACCTCCTACTGGGTCCCTCCCACAACACATGGGAATTCAAGATGAGATTTGGGTGGGGACACAGCCAAACCATAGCAGAGATATCTGGGCAAAAACATTGCAGGTGGTGGGATGAGCAAGCACAAAAGCCATGAGGAAAGAACATGTCTAGACTGTTCAGGGAGTGACAAGAATACCTGTGTGTCTAGAGCAGAATGAATGAAGAAAAGAGAAGTAGGAAATGAGGCTGGAGAAACAAAGGAGGATCATAACAAGTAGGGCTCTGTAGACTATTATAAAAAACTTTTCCTTATACTTTTAGTGAGATGGGAAGTCCTTAGAAACCATTAAACAGAAAAATCTCACAGTAATCTCTCTTACATTTTTAAAGAACCAATATGGCGGCCGGGCGCGGTGGCTCATGCCTGTAATCTCAGCACTTTGGGAGGCTGAGACGGGTGGATCATGAGGTCAGGAGGTCAAGACCATCCTGGCTAACACGGTGAAACCCTGTCTCTACTGAAAATTCAAAAAATTAGCTGGGCATGGTGGCAGACGCCTGTAGTCCCAGCTACTCGGGAGGCTGAGGCAGGAGAATGGCGTGAACCCGGGAAGCGGAGCTTGCAGTGAGCTGAGATCGCGCCACTGCACTCCAGCCTGGGCGACAGAGCGAGACTCTGTCTCAAAAAAAAAAAAAAAAAAAAAAAAAGGAACCAATATGGCTGCTCTGTTTATAATAGATAGTGGGGAGGAGAAGGGTGGGAAGTTACAGAGGATGGTGGCTTGGATCAAGATGGCAGCAGTGAAAGTGGAGAGAATAGGGAAATTCAGAATATAGGCAAATATAGAGCCAATAGGATTTTCTGATACATTAGATGTGGAGTATAAATAAAAAGAGAATCAAAGATAATGCCAATGGTCTAGCTAGAGCAGTTGGAATAATTTAGTTATTTTTTAGATGGGAAAACTAAGCTTGGAGTGAATTTAGGACAAAGATAGTAAATGTAATTTTCATGAGTTACTTTAAATGTTTATTATAAATTAAAGTGAAAATATTTAAATATACAACCCTGGAGTTGAAGGGGGAAAGTCCAGGCTCGAGATACCAATTTGGGAGTCATTGACAGATAGGTGACATTTCAAGCCATGACTATGGATGTGAACGTGAAGGCAGTAAATACAAATGGAGAAGTAAGCATTCCAGGTAATGTACACTGGTATGCTCCAGCAATAAGTCACAAAGAATAGGAAAAACCAAAAGAGGAGACTGAGGTGAAGCTTCTTAAAATCCAATTGACCATTGGATTTAGTAGCACGAAGCTCACTGGGATCTGACAAGGGCAGTTTCAGGATAAAGTGAATACATGAGTAGAATGGGTTTGAAGAGGAAGGAAAAGAATTGTAGAAAATGATCATTGTAGCTTTGCATAGTGTGGATGTAAGTTAGAGGAGAGAAATGGAGAGCTAGTTGAAGGAAGGATCGTTGTGGGAATTTGAGTTAAAAGATTATTTTATTAGATGTAGAAATAATGGTACATTTGCATGTTGATGGGCATGATCCAATGGAAAAAGCAAAAGTGTTGATGAGAGTGAGAAAGTGGAGAGTTGGTGATTAGTTGAGGGGAGATGTGATCTGTTATATAAGTGGAGAGAGGTTAGAAAATAAAAATAACACCCGGCAGGGAAAAAAATAGTTAAAATTGCATTTCACTTATATTCCCACTTAGAGAATGAAGAATACAAAGAGAATAGGCATAATTATTAAAAGCATAGTAGTTTTATTATGAAGAGAATATTGCCATGGTATTCATCACCATTTCAAACAAGTGGGTGATCTAAAAGAAACATAATTAAGAACCAAGAATGGGCTGCCCTTGGGGAAAGAGGATCTGGGATCCAGTTGGTGCAGCTTATGGCTTGTCCCTGTGTGTACAGTTGTTAAATTATTATTTTATTTTTATTTTTAAAAAGTTATCCTTTAAATAGATAATACAGGAATGTAGCTTAAAAGGAAACCTCAAAAGGCACAAAGGATTTGTCTCATTTTAAATGAAAAAATACGGTATCAGCATTAAGTAATTAAACATGTCTTTGTTTGAAAAAAAGAAACATAATTACAATAATACATAAAATCTTACATTATTTCTATTATTTCTTTTCACTTTGATCCGTCTTTCTTTTCTCATCCTCTCCATGTAATACTTTTCTTACCTTTTTAGTTTACTAGGTTTTATGCTTATAAAATATTCTTCTACTCCTCAATTTCTGTACATATACTCAGCCTCCACCGTTTGACAACTTCACACACGCACACATACATATTTTATTTTGTGGTAAGAGTCTCAAAATGACAATAGACTTAAAAATTTTAAAAATATTTTGCCACAGCACTTCTCAACAGAATACAATCACAGAATCACATTTCTTCTAGTTTAGTTGCCTATATGATGAATCATTTCAAAGTAAATCCTTTCTCCGCTTAACTACCTAACCTGGGATTATTTTTATGGATCTTTATATTCATTTTAGAAATTGGTATTTTAAAAAAGGACGAGAAGCATGTACCAAAAATTCATATTACTTTCATTTTGCTCACCAGTGAAGGGTTTAAATTAATATGAACGCATTTTATTTCTTAGAATTGTTTTTTTAAATGCCCACTTAGGAGGATTTTGTTAAATCCCAATCTCTTCTTCTATGCGTTTTAACTCTTTTGCATTTGATTTTGGTGCTAAATAGTTGAGTATACAAAATTTTGCTAAGATTCCCTGTTTTTACACTATAGAAATTTTGACAGACTGATGCACATAGTTATCTTTTCCTTGAACCTGAATTTCACACATGCTGTTTTTTATTTGTTGTAGTCAGAAGCCATGCATGTGAAGTCGATCCATATGGAATGCCAGGGGGCTGTTCACACATCTGTCTACTCAGCAGCAGTTACAAAACTCGGACCTGTCGCTGCAGGACTGGCTTCAACTTGGGAAACGATGGCAGGTCATGCAAAAGTATGTTGTTAAAATAAAACATTTTGCCAGCAGCTACCCCCCTTATAATAGGATTTTAAGTATTAATTAGCAGCATCAACATCAGTCATAACATGAGACTTCAACAGGTGAAGTTTGCCTGCAAATAGATACTGTCCATTTTTCTCAAAATAAGTATTTTTCTGTTGTGATAATGTGAATTAGAAACTAACCAGGCTGTAGAGTCACTAAATTTATTGATTTTTGGGGAAACATATGTTGGAGAAGATTTCTAGGAAGATGCTTCCCTTAATTCCCTAAAGAATGTATTTGAGCTAATGAGCTGGAATGATGAGTTGATCAGATTTCCTCTTATTTGAACCAATATGCTACTCCTCATCATAGGTGTGTTGCTTGTTTTCACAGAAATCCACATATAGACAGGCTTCATTTTATCTAGCATCACTGGGGAGTGAAATCACTTCATGATTCAATTTTTCATGATTTAATTTTTCAGGTAACTGAAGCTATGCTAATTAGAGATCAAACATTTAACAATTTTATCAAAAAATTTTAATGATTTTATCAAAAAGTTTTCTAATCTCTTAGATAAGATATATCTCTGATTTATTTTGTAAATAGGCCAGAATAATTTATTTTAATTTAAATATGGTGATAAGGATTTTTAAAATTACTCTCGCAACTTAATATTTTGCACAATAATTGGTTAAGGTCTTTTCCTGGGGTCTTGATATTCAGGTATAGTAGAATGGTCCTGATTGAAATGATCCTACTGGGGACTGTTGGTCTTTAAATGTTCCCCAGACCCCATTATTTTTAATTTTATGATGACTGCTTTTTACAGTGTCTAGTTTGTCTGTACCTTTGTCATAGTGACAGCTTTTTATTTCTGTCAGTCTTCTCTCTCTGGTCACAATTCTGTCATCTCTTTCACTCTCTGGTCATGTGCTTACTGAGGACTGTGAAATTAGATCTCTAAATGTGTTAGAATTTTAAGTCTAAATGGTTAGAGCTACTAATAGAATATATAGTTTAAAATGAAGAATCAAAGAGGCTAAACTATGTTAATATGTATGTATTTTTGTACTTCGTTTATATTTTTTATTTGTATTCCTGATTTTGTATTAAGTACTGGAAGTGTGAAGGTAACAGGTCTCATGTTCCTAGACCTTCTGGATAATTGAGGGTACCGAGTTTGGAGCCTCAAGATAAAAGAAGTTTTGTATGTGGGTGCATGTGTGTATATGTAGTGTGTGATTTTAAAATTGATCTGTATGCCACTTGGGAGATATAATCACACACACACACACATATATATACACACAGGCATATGTGCATACATACATACACACATTGGAGGAAAAAACATAAGATCAGAATTGCATATTATTCAGTCATCCCTAATGTAGTATATCATCTGGAGTACATTAATATTCATCAGAAATAATTCCAGCTATTTGGAGCAACAAGAGATTTAATGCAAATAGGTGCCTACAAAATCATTTAAAAACCTGGACCAGTAGCTTCTAGACTGGGTCTTTGGAACATCCCCCACAAACATTCCAGCTGAAAGCTGGAACCTCTACCATACTCAGAAGCTACAGCATCAGGAAGCCATAAATGAAGATGTTAACTTTAAAAACATACCATTTAGCTGAGATCCAGGGATTAGAAAGCCGGCACCAAAACTATCAGATGCAGAGTTAAGTCACATCTGATAGCCCGTAACTGGAAAAAAATAAAAAAGAGGAGAAGAGGAGAAACACTCTGTTCCTCACGTCTTAATATGGAATGGAAGAAGCCTGCTGTGGAAAAATTCAGTGTCTCCATTGGATTCATACCAGCAGAAGCGGCAAAAAGGGGACCTTTGCCTCACTTCCATGTTCTAAACTTGAGCTTATCTCATTTTAGGTAGTCAAATAAAATCCACTACCTAGTGGGGGATGTCTCCCAGTTAGGCTACTCAGGGTTCAGGGACCCACTTGAGCAGGCAGTCTGTCCCTTCTCAGATCTCAACCTCCATGTTGGGAGATCCACTGCTCTCTTCAAAGCTGTCAGACAGAGTCATTTGCGTCTGTAGAGGTTTCTGCTGCTTTTGTTGTTGTTGTTGTTGTTAACTGTGTCCTGTCCCCAGAGGTGGAGTCTACAGAGACAGGCAGGTTTCCTTGAGCTGCTGTGAGCTCCACCCGCTTTGAGCTTCCCAGCGGCTTTGTTTACCTACTTAAGCCTCAGCAATGGCGGGCGCCCCTCCCCCAGCCTCGCTGCTGCCTTGCGGTTAGATCGCAGACTGCTGTGTTAGCAATGAGGGAGGCTCCGTGGGCATGGGACCATGAAAAAATGCTCATCATCACTCGCCATCAGAGAAATGCAAATCAAAACCACAGTGAGATACCATCTCACACCAGTTAGAATGGCAATCATTAAAAAGTCAGGAAACAACAGGTGTTGGAGAGGATGTGGAGAAATAGGAACACTTTTACACTGTTGGTGGGATTGTAAACTAGTTTAACCATTATGGAAAACAGAATGGCAATTCCTCAAGGATCTAGAACTAGATGTACCATATGACCCAGCCATCCCACTACTGGGTATATACCCAAAGGATTATAAATCATGCTGCTCTAAAGACACATGCACACGTATGTTTATTGCGGCACTATTCACAATAGCAAAGACTTGGAATCCACCCAAATGGCCATCTGTGACAGACTGGATTAAGAAAATGTGGCACATAAACACCATGGAATACTATGCAGCCAAAAAAAAAAGGATGACTTTGCGTCCTTTGTAGGGACATGGATGCAGCTGGAAACCATCATTCTTAGCAAACTATCACAAGAAGAGAAAACCAAACACCACATGTTCTCACTCATAGGTGGGAACTGAACAATGAGATCACTTGGACTCGGGAAGGGGAACATCACACACCGGGGCCTATCATGGGGAGGGTGTAGAGGGGAGGGATTGCATTGGGAGTTATACCTGATATAAATGATGAATTGATGGATGCTGACGAGTTGATGGGTGCAGCACACAAACATGGCACAAGTATGCATATGTAACAAACCTGCACGTTATGCTCATGTACCCTAGAACTTAAAGTATAATAATAAAAAATTAATAATAAAAAAATAAAATCCACTACCTTTGGCTATATGAGTGTCTGTGAAATGTATTTTTTAGTATTCAATTGTCTATAGTACAAGAAGACACACTACAAGAAACTTAAGTAGGTATTAAAGAATACCTAGGAAATGACCAATGAAAATAATGGGGAAAATCATTACTATTCTTATTTAAAACATACATATGTATATACACACACAAACAATCACACATATTACATCGATGAAGTACTAGGTTTACCAATTACCAATTAAGACATCCATTAGAAGTAAAAACAAGGGTGAGCGTTGTGGCAGAGGCCTGTGATTTCAGCAGTTTGGGAGGTTGAGGCAGGTACATCACTTGAGCACAGGATTTCAATAAGAGCTTGGGCAACAGTGCAAAACCTAGTCTCTAAAAATCTATAAACGTTAGACAGGCATGGTGGCACACTCATGTAGTCCCACCTACTTCAGAGGCTGAAGTAGGAGGATAACTTAAGTCCGGGAGGCAGAGGTTGCAATGAGATGAGATTTTAGCAAAATGGGTGCTATAAAACCAGGATTCCTATGTATTGCTAATATAATTAGAAATTGATATCACAATTGGTAAGACATTTGCTAATAAGTATAAAGATCATAAAACTGACAACATAATTAAACAAGTTATACTTCTTTTGATTAAGGAAATCAAATGTATTTATAATAACAGCAACTGAGAAACAATATAGCTATCCAACAATAGGTAAGCAGATGACTATATTATGTTACTTCTCTAGTAAGGAATCTTATGCTGCCATTGAAAGAAATGTTTTTGAAGACTTTTCAATGGCTTGACAGTCATTACAGTGAAAAGAATTTATATACAATATCCCAATTTTTGAAAAATATAGAAGTATATATGTATCTAATGTGGATAGAAAATACTTTAAAATCTTAATGATTTTCAAATGTATCAATATACTTTAAAATAACATAAAGTATTATTTTAAAAGAAAATGCCCTTGACATCAGGTAGACAATGCAAGGCTATGAGGGCAATGAAGACAAGGATGTTAATGTACTTTGCTCTGTAATTTCATCTAAGAAAATGTGTGAAATGCTAAATTGGAAAAAAAAATGCTTATATGATTATTATAATGATGAAAACAGAAAACTATTTGGAAAATTAGTTGGTAACTTATTATGTGTCAAACAGAAACAAGGCTTGGCTGAAGGTAATGGTTCAATATAGATAATAATCTTAATTCTAAAATTAATTACAGCAGAGTATAAAATTGAGTGTCTACTTTGATATAAGTAAATATACATTGAAAAAGTACCTACATGCATTAAATATGAAATAGTCATACAAAGGAATGCTATACAGCAGTGAAAATGAGTGAACTCTGATTACAAGAAGAATGGATGAATATCAAGGGTATAATAAAAAATAAGTTTAATCACAAGATTCACATATGCAATTCAAACATGCAGAATTAAACAATCTGCTGCTGGGAAATACACCACGTATGTGTTAAAACTCTTTTAAAAATGCATAATAAACACAATAATCAGGATATTGGCTGTTTCTGAGTTGGAGGAGAGTGGGTTTGGGCACATTTATGTCTTCTAGTGTACTGGAAATATTCTTCATGTTTGTGCTAGGTACCTGGGATTTGTTTTATTTTTATTATTTATACATTAAAATATGTTATCAGTTCCTGTGCTAATTTGCTGAGAATGATGGCTTCCACCTTCATCCATATCCCTGCAAAGGACGTGATCTCATTCTTTTTTATGGCTGCATAGTATTCCTTGGTGTATATGTGCCACATTTTCTTTATCCAGTCTCTCATTGATGGGCATTTGTGTTGGTTCCAGGTCTTTGCTCTTTAAATGGTGCTGCAGTAAACATACATGTGCACCCGTATCTTTATAGTATAATGATTTATAATCCTTTGGGTATATACCCAGTTAAGGGATTGCTGAGTCAAATGGTATTTCTGATTCTATATGCTTGAGGAATCGCCACACTGTGGCGATTCAGAATGGTTGAACTACTTTCAGAATGGTTGAACTAATTTACATTCCCACCAACAGTGTAAAAGCGTTTCTATTTCTCCACAACCTTGCCAGTATCTGTTGTTTCCTGACTTTTTAATCATTGCCATTTTGACTGGTGTGAAATGGTATCCCATTGTGGTTTTGATTTGCATTTCTCTAATGACCAGTGATGTTGAGCTTTTATTCGTGTTTGTTGGCCATATAAATGTCTTCTTTTGAGAAGTGTTTGTTCATATCCCTTGCCCACTTTTTGATTTTTTTTTTTCTTGTGAATGTGTTTAAGTTCCTTGTAGATTCTGATTATTAGTCCTTTGTCAAATGGGTAGATTGCAAAACTTTTCTCTCATTCTGTAGGTTGCCCCTTCACTCTGATGCTAGTATCTTTTGCTGTGCAGAAGTTCTTTGGTTTAGTTAGATCCCATTTGTCAACTTTGGCTTTTGTTGCAATTCCTGTTGGTGTTTTAGTCATGAAGTCGTTGCCCATGCCTATGTCATGAATGGTATTCCCTAGTTTTTCTTCTAGGGTTTTTATGGTTTTGGTTTACATTTAAGTCTTTAATCTATCTTGAGTTAATTTTTGTATAAGGTGTAAGGTGTAACCAAACCCTGCATGTTCTCACTTATAAGTGGGAGTTGAACAATGAGAACACATAGACACAGGGAGGGAAACAACACACAACAGGGCCTGTCAGGGATGAGGGACAAGGGGAGGGAGAGTATTAGGACAAATGCCAGATGCATGTGGGACTTAAAACCTAGATGACCGGTTGATGGGTGCAGCAAACCACCATGGCACATGGATACTATCTATGTAACAAACCCGCATACTCTGCACATGTATCCCAGAACTTTAAGTACATTTTTTTTTAAAAGTCATCAACATTACTTTATATATATTTAATACTCAATTACACTAATTTAAAAAACACAAGAAAATAAATATAAATGTTAATATACTTTGTATTTTTAGGTGTATAAATAATTGCTTATTTTTATTATTTTCCAAATTTTAATATTATTTTACTTTATTATGACTATCAATTGTGTGGTTATCTAAATACAGCGGAGTCTTTTGTATCTTCAGTTTTATTAATAAAGCTCAGTATGTTTTTCTTTTTATATAAAAATTATTTCCTTTAAAATTATATACAGTAAACCAAGCATAAGATGCCCCGGTAATTGGAAAATCTTGTGTATATTTTTACATAGAAGTCCAAAACAGGGAATTCACTCTATAGAAAGAGCTACTTTGATGCTGACATTTTAAACTCAGGAGACAGTTTTTTGTTTAGGGTTTTCGTTTTTCTTTTGTTTTTGATAAGGCCTGTGTTGTTCATCAGAGTTACTGTCAGACAGCATCAGCCTCTAACATTCTAATTAAAATTTGAAGAAAAAGGGATGCTATAACTGGTCTTTAATTTTATTTCTAAAAAGAATAAGTCACATGTTTGGGCAACTGTAATATATTCACAAGCAAGTTAATGATACTATATGATTCTTTGCCTCTGACAATTTGTAGATACAAACTTGGGGTTAGTGTGTCTTAAATTTTCTGAAGATTTTAGCATTGTCAAATATAATAAATGGTACAGTTAGTATCGACAGAAAATGCTAGAAAGATTGTAATGCATTATAAAATTAAATGTGCCGGATGTTTTAATAAATGCCTATTTTACAAGTTACAAGTTATCTAATGATCTGTCATGTTTTTGCTATCCAGACAGTTACAGACAAAAGGATAATTAACTACCTATAATCCACTCACAGAAGTAATTTCTGTTTTAATTAAAGTAATGCAATTAGCTGGCCTTCTTGCATCAAAACTACAAGATACATTGGCATATTTTAGAGTTTAATTTTTAGCATTGAATTTAAAAAACGCGAATTGTGCCAGTTAATTAAATGGTGGCATTATGCAGTGTAAAGAAGATTAAGCAGCATCAGTTGTTTATATTTGTAATCTTTCCTCTGCAGGACCAAAGAATGAGTTGTTCCTCTTTTATGGGAAAGGACGCCCAGGAATTGTTAGAGGAATGGACTTGAATACCAAGATAGCTGATGAATACATGATCCCCATAGAAAATCTGGTAAACCCTCGTGCTTTAGATTTTCATGCAGAAACCAATTACATCTATTTTGCTGACACCACCAGTTTCCTAATTGGCCGGCAGAAGATAGATGGCACAGAACGAGAAACCATCCTGAAAGATGGTAAGTGACACTGTGACATTAACATCAAACTAATCAGAGATAAAGCACTTTAAGAGGATAAATCCAGTGTGTGTCAGACTGGTTTTAACCAGAACTCAAGTTCTTCTGGTTGGTTCAAAAATATTTTTTAATGTCATGTCTTCAGTAACATTGTTTCTCTGTTTTCATATACCAGTGTATTAAAACCTTCATTATAAAATGGCACTTGCTGTCATCTCCTATACTCTAAATATTATCAGGATTAAAATTGAACTATTATCCATCTTCTGGGAAATGTCAGTTTACACTGATATGTTTACAGTGCTGTATGGCAGAACACAAAATTTAATAGGATTTCAGAGACTTTCATAACAGTTGGTTTTCATTAGACTATTGATCATGTCACTCAAAATGCATGAAAAATATCAATGTCCACATTGTCATCACAATTCTTGCATTTTATATTTTACTTTACACATCACTGAAATGAAGTTTTCTAGAGTTGCCCTTGGAACATCAGTATCCCCAGAGAAACTTAATACATTTATACCTATTTTTATTTATAGGTACATATATAAAGTTATATGCATGCAAAAAGATATATGTACATTTTAATAAAATCAATGTATTTTATAAATTATTTGGCTTAGGAACAAGTAATCTAGTAACAAAACAATGTTAACTTTGGTATCAGTAGAAAATATTGCAAATAATAAATCAAACCAGGTCTTCACTGGCTGCCAGTCATTTTTAGGCATGTTAACAAATGATTCTGGACCTGTTTCCTCACATATAAAGTCTGCTTACTTCTTGAATATTTTAGAAATACATGATTTGAGGAACATTAATTGTGTGCTTATTTTATGAAGGACATCATGGTAGCTATATCTCAGGAGATAAAAGGAATTTTCGAGAATGACTTCTGCCTTCAAGAGGTTCATAATCTACCTTTAGAGATGATATAAGCACACAAAAAGTTTAAAGGCATTGCAGCATTTAATTAATAAGTTCGAAGCTGTCTTAAAGAAATATATGAGCAATAGAGAACACCTGTGTAATGGGTATTCACAGAAAGCAAGAGATATCTTTATGTGGGTATACTCAGAGAACTCCTTGGGCAGGCTATGGTATTTGGGCTAGATCTTAATGGAGAAATGTTAAAGAGGGAGAGGAGACGTTTCTGCAACCAGAAATTCCATGAGAAAAACAGAAAAGCACAATCTCTAGAAAGAGGATGTGGGGGACCTAAATGGAAAGCTACTGGAGGTTTCCTTTGCAAGTAATAATGGCAGAAGAGAATGGAAAGTGAAAGGCGCTAAAATAAAGAGCCTGGCATGTAAGTGAAGGAGTTTAGAAAAAATCCCAAAGGAATAAAAAGAAATGCTTTCGAGTCAAAGAATAATGTGAACAAAGTGATATTTTAGGAGGATCAATCTGGTTTTGGGGTGCAGAATGAATCAGAACTTGATTGAGATGAGAAAATGTGAGAAAATAAAAGCAGAGGTAGACTAAAATTATTTATAGCATGGGTGGTAGTAAATGGAGGTCTCTCCAATCTTTTAGAGGAAATGAGAGCATGAGAATATTCTTCATTCAACACAACTTTACTTTAAATCAAACCTGATAAAAAGTATACTTTCTATCTAAAATAAAACCATCCCTGTTTTTGTCTTTCTTGTAATTTACTTATTAAGGCAATGTAAATCCTCCATAATTTAAAATTCTGAAGGAGTATCTAATTAAAGTTAAGATTTTCACTTTAAATTAGATGTGACAGAGGCTGTCTTCCTACTTTTCTCTTAATTTGGTAACAGATGATAGGGTCTTGACAGTTTTAGATGGACAATGAAATAGCACATTCTGTCTATGTAAATAACATTTACATTGTTTTGTTTTTGACTCAGATACTTTCATTTATTATTATGATTATTATTATTTTTTGATAGAGTCTCGTTCTGTCACCGAGGCTGGAGCGCAGTGGTGCAATCTCAACTCACTGCAACCTCCGCCTCCGAAGTTTAAGTGATTCTCCTGCCTCAGCCTCCTGAGTAGCTGGGATTGCAGGTGTGCACCATCATGCCCAACTTGTTTTTGTATTTTTACTAGAGATGGGGTTTCACCATGTTATCCAGGTTGTACTGAAACCTCTGACCTCAGGTGATCTGCCTGCCTCAGCCTCCCAAAGAGCTGGAATTACAGGCATGAGTCACCATGCCCGGCCGACACACACACTTTCAAGAAGGACTAAAATATGTAACAGAGAGAGTCCTTTTAAATTGTGTCAGTTCCTGTACTATGACTTGATGTTCCTGCTAATAATCCTAACTTTGAGAACAATATCAAGGACATTGGTGGTTCTTTGCATTCCACCCATCACAACAGAGATCAACTCTAATAGCCACAATGACCGCAAGGCACATCTGTCCAGTACTGCTTTGACAGTATGAAGGTTATGAGAACATTTTACAAATTTTCACACCTGAAATACATTTAACATTTTTGTCTTTCTACACAAGAAACAGCTTAATATCTTTTTATTAGTTTATCTTTTTTCTTTCCATTAAAGAGAATAATGATACACATTACAATATGAGATTAACATGTCAAAGCAGAGACTCAGATTTGGCAAATGAAAACTTGTCATTCTTGGCATCAGAAAAATTAAATTCTATGTGTATTCACTTACTTAGGTAGAGTGTCTACCATTGAACCTGAAGACTGCAAAGCAATGCTAAGTTTGACAAATGATTTGGAAGCTTGATAGAAATTTTGATATGTTGATAAATTTATATAGTTTGACGTACAAGGATATAAAGAGTTTGCTGTTTGTAAATAAACATAAATATCTTGGACATCTTTTATGTAAACTCAGATTCTCCCTCTGAAGAAATAAAACCAACAGCATTTCCAAAAGAATCCACCTTTATTCATTCTTTGATTTTTTTCTCTCCTAGAGGTTTATTGAAAACCCCCTAAATGTTACATATACTGTTGGCTTTGTTTGAGGAATCTCGTGGGTGAAAACAGCAGTTAAATAAATGAGAAAGGAAATTGTCCATTTGTTATATTTACATGTAGCTCATTTCATTTGCTAAATGAAAATATATTACTGATTTATTAAAGATAAACTTCCATTAGGACAAGATATTTACTACGTGTATTTTTTTACCCACCTAGAATTTGTTGTCAAAATTTTTGTGAAATTCATACTCTTCCTTTTTTAAAACTCAATTACTTGATTTATTATTTTTCAGTCACTAAAAGGTGAATGCCGTATTGGGGCCAGGTGCTGTTCTAGGTGATTGGAATGCTTCAGTAAAGAGGATAAAGCTTCATATTTAGCTTATATCCAACAGCGGAAAGGAAATAATAAGCAAGTAAACACATAAATGAATAAGATAATGATAAGTGCTATACAGAAACTAAAGTAGGATACTGTGCTAGAAAATAAAAGGAGTATCAACAGGAGGCAAAATTAGATTAAATGATTAGAGAATTTAAATTAGCCATTCTTGCCAGGTATAATTGTTACTTTCTCTAACAGAACAAGATAGATGCTCTTTCTAAGACTGAATGCATTTTTAGCTTCTTGGGTATCTTTTCCAAGATTTATTTTTCATTGTAATATGAATTATAATTTTAGCACAAAGGAAAAAATATCAAAATGATAATTTACTATTCAATTTATCGTTACATGTATTCCACTAGTGCAGTACTTGTTTTTAAACTGTGTATCTTAATTCTACTCAAACACAGATATTTAAATAGAAGAAACGTTAAAATAACCTTTCATGTCATTTCATATTTTTAAAGTACTTAAAAGAATTCAAAGCATTTTTACCTGGATTTGAAAGTTATTAATGCTTGCAGCTTTAACAGAAAAACTGTAGTTTCGATAGATCCCATAATTAAACTGGGGACTTGAGGTCACTGTTTTACATAACACAGAGCCTTTTTTTACCAAGGTGTTTTTCAAAATAGACATATAGGGATAATGTGGGTTGAAAAGGGTGATAATTTTGCTGCTTCTTTTGTTGTGGCATTGATGAGCTAAGATTCAATTCATCTACTTCAAGTCATAAGTCATACTGCAAGTAAAACAATGCAAACATAAGATTTCTATGTACAGTTCTTCCCAACTGTTATTCTTTTCTCTTTTTTTTTTTCCTTTCTTTTTTTTTTTTTTTGAGACAGAGTCTTACTCTGCCCAGGTTGGAGCACAGTGATGTGATCATGACTCACTGCAAACTCCTCCCCCTGCACACAAATGACCTTCCCTCCTCAGCCTCTTGAGTGGCTAGGACCACAGGTGTGTGCCACTATGCTCAGCTAATTTTTTTTTTTTTTTTTTTTTTTTTTTGTAGTGACAGTCTTTCACCATGTTGCCCCAGCTGGTTGCAAACTCCTGGGCTCAAGTGATCCACCTGCCTCAGCCTCACAAAGTGCTGTGATTATAGTCCCCAACAGTGATTTTTATAATTTTACCTAAAGTATGGCCCAAGAGTACAAAATTAGACCTCTTTTATAATTAGACACAAGTTTGGCAAAACATTTTGTCCTCTAGATGTCTTTTTAATTTTAGACTATACCACCTTATTTTGTGATAATAAAATCAATGACAGTAATAATAATGAACATTTAATGAGTACTTACTGTGTATCAAGATTGCTTACCCTATGTGCATTGTCCCGTACAATCCACTCAATGACTCCCTGAGGTCAGCCTTATTATTAGCTCCATTTTATAGATTGGAAATTGAAACCCAGACAGGTGAAGTCATTTCTTAAAGTCACATAGCTAGTAGGTGATACCACTTGTCAAGAACTGTGAAAGCGCTGAGATTTTATTATGTTTGCAAGCTAAAACATTAGCCTGCTACACTTTCTTGGATGCTGGCAGAAGACATGAAACTTCTGAGACAAAATACAGTTTGTTACTAAGATCAATAAGAATAGCCAGAGTATCCGTAGTTTTGTTTCAGGATCCTGATCTTTACTCCCCACAGGGTAACCCAAAGGTGACACCTGCACATACCATGGCACTTGTTACAAGAGAAGAATCTGGAGCTTAGGGAACATGCTTTTTTTTTTTTTTTTTTCTCTAACAGTGAGCATGCCTGTTCATTGCTCCAGAAAAAGTTACTTTCTCAATCTTCTAAGCCTATAAGCAAACCTGCCTTTTGCTTCAGAGAGAGATGTAATCTCTGTCTTCGAAGGACACCTTATTAACATCCTTGAAAATAGAGTCTAAGGCTTCTCTTTTCCCAAGGTGGACAGAAATGTGAGAGATCCTTGGAACACTGTCTCAGAGATAACTGATATGCAAGTTCCCGTGATCTGATTTTGGAGTCTGTGGTATGCTGAACAATGCCCTCCAAATAATGTCCAGGTCCTCATCCCCAGAACCTTTGACTGTTACCTTGTATGGAAAAGGGGACTTGCAGGTGTGATTAAGTGAAAGAATTTTTGGTGGGAGGAAGATGCTGCTTTTTAAAAAAAAACTTTGTTGACACATAATAATTGTGCATATTTATAGGCTACAAAGTAATACTTGTACATATACATACATGATACAACATGTAATGATCAAATCAGGTAAATTAGCCTATTCATCACCACAAACATTTATCATTTCTTTATGTTGCCACCATTCAGAATCTTCTTTGTAGTGTTTTGAAAACATACCAAATTAGTGTTAACCATGTTCACTCCCTGCAGTGCTAGAGAACATTAGAACTTGTTCCTCCCATATAGCTGTAACTATGTATGTGTTGAGGATCTTGAGATCAGAAATTATCTTGACTTATCTGGAGGTACCCTAAATGTAATCATATGGAAATTTATAAGGGGGGGTTGCAGGACAAAGGAGGAAGTAGGAGTTGTGACTATGGAAGCAAGAGGTTGGCATAATACAAGGAAAGGTCCCTGAGCCAAGAAAGGCAAGTGGCTTCTAGAAGCTGGAAAGGGCAAAGAAATGGGCTCTTCCTGAGAGTCCCCAGAAGGAACCAGCTCTGCCAGCACCCAGACTTTAACCCGGTTAAACCAATCCTGGATATTGACCTTCAGAATTGTCAAAGAATAAATTTATGTTGTTTTAAGCCACCAAGTTTGCGGCAATTTGTTACAGCAACAATAGGAAACTGGCAGAGTCTGTGCTCTTACCCACTTGCTATACTGATATACTGACCTTATGTATGAAGGTGTATTCTATTTGATTGACATAAGGAGTACGTGCACATGTCTCCACCTTATAATATCTGAAGAGCACTTGGATCCTGTTCAAAATTATACATTACTCTTTAATTTCATAGCTCCTGTAAATACCTGGAAAACTGAGGTCTTCTTTTAAATGAAGGCACTTTTAGGAGCTATCAAGTTAAAGAGTAATGAATAAGTTTGACCTGATCCAAGGTAGGTTTCTCGTTTATGACATTATGAAGAGAAGAATAGCCGGAAGAATGGGAAGCAGTCTCTTCCTGTCAAACATATTCTCTAAAAGATGTGTTTAAAGTTCATTTGTTCACATACTATGGAAGGAGGGTGCTATAGCCATGTGATTGCTTATTTGACAATTGAAGGACCAAGCCCTGTTCTTCAGCTCAGTCCTGTCCCCAGCATCTTCAGAACTGCCCTGTGGATTTTATAATCAGCTGTCCCTCCAATCATGGGTTGAAATGTATAGCCCATCAGTTATTCCCTGATTTATCATTCTATGAGTTAGAAATCCTACTACTGACACACAGATACACACATACACATGTGAACACATACAATCACCAGCTTAAGACCCACTTCAGAACTCCAGAAATAGGTTAGCTTCTACGCTAAATAACCCTAGGGCAGGCATACACAACAGATTACAGGATGTAATCTGTACCTGAATGACACTAACCTTATAGTAGGATTATCATTTTCTGCACCTTTAAGTAACCTCTTATCCTTAGATTTCGATGATCTTCAGCATTGTATATCTTTGTCAGAATTTCTCATAAAGATTGAGTTTCATAGTAATGAAGCAAACATGCTGAGATAACACTAATGAATTACATTAGAGTGTTCTTATGAACTTTATAAAGGATAAAGTCTTATAAAACATTTTAAATTAAGAACAAACCTTCACTCTTTGTTATTGGATTTCAGGTAAATATCAATCTTGTTTTTCTGCCTTTAACTCTGAACTTTCTCTTGAAGAAAAGCCTTAAGACTCTAAGATATATACTCTGACCAACTAGTAAAGGAAATAATGAGTACATTTGTCAGTCACACAATATATTCTAATTAAAACTGTAAAGGAGAGATTTGTCAGCATTTGAAACTCTTGAGATCAATGAATATTGTTATCACACTGAGCGTCAAGAATATAGCCTGTTTGCACTTACTGATTCTGCTTGACTGTGAATAAGATATTTTCATAGAATTTACTTGAGATTTGATTCTTGAAAACAGTGTTCAGTTTCACATTTAGTTTGTAAATATTTATTTTTCATATTTTCTATTTCTTCAGAACTACATGAGATCTTTGAAAAATAATTTGAACCAATATATGTATTTTTTTGTCTGAAAAGAAGACATGCATATGAGATTAAAATCTGGGTTACAAAAGCTATCAAATGACAGAAAGATGGAATTAGCTGTGGTGGCTAGAGGGTTCTAGTAAACATAGAGGAGAAGACATCCTTTCTTTTATTTATATTCACCCAAAATAGGTATGTGTACATATCCACCAGTACTGACAAACACAAAATACACCTGTGTGCATATACACGTGAGCTCAAAAGAGTTCCAGAAACTTCTGTAAAGAAGTCTATTATCTTATAAAGTTAGATTGCTGGGAAGGTCGAAAGAGAGAAGGTGAGAATACATGGTAACCTCTAAAGTCCCATACAGCTACGGTAGTCCCCTTTACTGGAGGTAAGTAAGTTCAAAAACCCTCAGTGGATACCTGAAACCATGGATAGTGTTGAACCCTATTTATACACCATGTTTTTTCTTATGCACACATACCTATGATAAAGTTTAAGTTATAAACAGGCACAGTAACAGCCTCATAACAATAATGACAATAAAATAGAACAATTATAACAATATACTGTTATAACAGGAGTTGCAAACTCCTGGGCTCAGGTGATCCACCTGCTTCAGCCTCGCAAAGTGCTGGGATTACAGTCCCTAACAGTGATTTTTATAATTTTACATAAAGTATATGCCCAAGAGTACAAAATTTGACCTCTATTATAATTAGATGCAAGTCTGGCAAAATACACCCATATGCATATACACACGTGAGCTCAGAAGAGCTCTTACTGTACTATACTCACTCTTCTTGTGGTCTGTCAATCTTACAACCGGGGTGGCCAGTAAGTGAATACCAGATAGTGAACATAGAGTGTGGATGTGCAGGATAAAGGAATGATTCTCGTGCTAACCAGGACTGAGTGAAATGACAGTGCAAGGTTTCAAAATGTTACTCAGAGCAACAGGCAATTTAAAACTTATGAGTCGTTTACTTCTGGAATTTTCCACTTAGTATTTTCAGACTGTGGCTGACCGAGTAACTGAAACCATGGAAAGTAAAACCATGGTTAAGTGAAGACTATTATATATATATATATATAATAGTCTGATTCGTAATTTTCTTACACACTTAAATAAATTACCAATATTCAGCATGACTTAACATAAATACATTCAACCCACTTACTTTATCATACTTAGCATTATGGAATTCTTAGTTGCTACTTCAGAAGTCCCTTAGGAATTCTTCATTTACTTAGGAATACTATTATGAACTTTAACTATAATTATACTATTGCTTAGGTTAATTAAACAAATTTCTCAATAGGATATGATTAGTCTAGACTGACTTTACTTTGGGGATACCAAAGTAGGAAACACTACCTGAAACTGTGAAACTGGACAATACCCATAATACATGCTGAGGAAATTCCCATGACATTAACTATTATGGGAATATTGTGGGGAGTATTAATAGTCATTGTGTAACCAGTAGGTTTAAAAATGTGACTCTGATATAGCTAAAGCATAACTTTATGTTTACCTCCCACTGACCTTTAAAATTAACTCAGTAATCTTTCTCACTCCAGATCAAAACTTGGTCAAATCCCAAATCTTTTGGTTTACACTAGGTAGTAGACAGAACTGTCAGTCATTTAAAGTCAGAAATGCAACCTCAATTTGGTAATTAGAATGCGTAGTCTACCATATATACATGGAAATCAAAATTCTAAACTCAATGCGTCATAAAATCTTACTTGTTTCCTATTTGTGCTGCCTCTAGCCTGGAGAAGGACAGGAGGGCATATTTGTTGCATTCTCTGTTTCTCTTCCCTGCATTTATTTTCCTGCCCCTCCCAGCTTGGTAGCTTTTCGAAAATTATTTTTATTTTTTACTTTTTTGGGTGGAATATCTGTATGTCCCTGCTAGTTAGCTTCTGATGTCCACTCATCTCTCAACATTGATTGGAAGAGGTAAGAGTGGTAAAGAGAGGTAAGGAGATAAAGAGAATCTTCTTTGAACCAGTCCCGTTGTGCTTTAGCCTCTTTGTGAGCCTAGTAGATCTTTTAAAATGAACTCTCTTGAGGGGTATGGGTGTGTGTGCATGTGTGTGTGCACGCACACATGTGTCTGAGTGTGTCTGTGCTTGCCAAGGTTTTTGAAAGTCTTCTTTCTGCTGAATCGTTCTAATTTCATTTCCTTTGGCCAAAGAACATGAAGCTTTTGCTTGTTACTTTGCCTCTCTGAATGTCTGTGCTCTTACTGTTTGAATCCCTGTATCTAGCGAGACAAACTTGTTGTACTAGATCAAAGATGTCTATATGCCAGAATTCTATCCTGTGTGGTCTGCCTTTGGTCTGCTAAATTACTATGAGCCTTTTGCCCCAATAAACTCTGGGAGTGCAGTCATAGTGCAAATCAGCCAACACTATCCTGCCTGCTATCCTATAGTATGTATTTAGCTTTCTCAAGTGCGAGCCAGAGGTGAGATATTCTGAGATGTGAGTTTCATGCGTGGAAAAAAAAATCAGCTGTAGAGAGCTCAGTTCAAAGTCCTCATAGAGGCACCACAGAAGCTCCAACACTAGAGTTGAGGTGAAAAGTATCCCTCTATCCTCTCCTTCCTATTTTAGAGATTCACATAAGTAAAATTTATGTCTGGAGAAAAAGCATATTTAAGGTCAGTTTATTAGTGTGAAGGATTTGGCCAGTCAAATAGGCTGGATCTGGGTTTTGTTTTTGTTGTAGTTACCTTTACGGAACCAAAGCTTTCAGATCCCTCCTTTGGTGGACAGATGCTACCTTGTGCTTAGGGTGGGACCTGGACTATGTCTATTCATCCCTCAGTTTTCAATATTTCCTGCATATCTGCCTCACTGGAAAGTCTCTCTCACGCTCTTATCCTTCTCTCAATGGTAGAATGCTGTGACCTGTTACTAAGTGGAAGATTCACGTTGGGTGCAAAAAAGGTTCTCTTTTCTCTTGTTCCCGTCTTGGTCTTGGGTCCTGTGTGTCTGGGTTTTGAAGGTGGGCCCTTCTCCTCCCCTGGCAGTGAAACTCTCCCTTATATTTGGGAGGATTTGGGGCAGGAGACAATCTTCTGCCCCATCCCCAGGGGTAGCAATTGTCTTTTTTTTATATCAATGTAGAATTTTGGGTCCAAGCAATTTTTGTGCCCCTCTTCTAGGGTCAGACAGCTTTTGCTCCTATTCTTCCCTGAGTGATGGTGTACCTTTTTGTCTGGGACCAGTGGCAATAAAATTTTGTACCCATTTCCAAGCAATACACTAGCCTTGCTTGCTATGACCAACAAGCTTGTAGTGAGACCAGGAGAATTTCTTACCCCTCCCTCAGGGACATAGGGCTTTGCCTTTTACTTTTGCTTCAATGATAACTTGTCTTTGCAGCTTACTTTGCCTTTGGAGGAGAGATGGTTCTCTGCTCCTTTTCTAGAGGCAGATTATTTGTTTATACCTACTTCACAGGACCTCTGTCTTGCTTCAGGGAGGTGGAAGATCTTCTTCCTCTTCCCCAGTGGTTTAGGGGTTTTCCTGTGTTTGAGAGAAGAGTCAGGATTGGATGGGGCTTCATGTTTATGAGACACTCAGGGGTCTCTCTCAGGTTTCCTGTTCTGCCTTCCGTCTTTCTCTTGTAAACTCAGTGAAAGAAATTCTTTGTGTTGGGTATTTCCAGGGATTCTAAACTCTCACATTAAACCACACCCAGTTTTAAGAATATTTTATAATTATAGCTTTTTTTTTTTTTTTTAAATCTGCTATTACAGTAGTCGCCTCTTCCTCCCATGCTCTGACAAAGGAGTAATACTTTATGTGTTCTGTTTTTCCTGGAAAAGGCCTGTTACTCTTTGCATTTCAATGCATTTTGCTGTCTTGAGACCTCAGCTTTTGTTTGGATTCAAGTCAAGTTATGATCTTGTAGATTATTGGATTTACTCTTACTGTTATTCTTTTGTGGCTTTTTGCATCTTAAGCAAAGCCGAGCTCTGAATGTTTATAATTCATTAATGCAAATAAGAATTTGAGGAACAGGATGGAAATAGTTTTTAAAACTGCTCTCTTTCCCTTTTGCTTTGCATTAGAATCAATTAAAAATAGTTCAGCACTTCCATGAGTATATGTGAATCCCTTTAAACAATATATGTGAGTAGCTTTAAACAACTACAGTTTACACATAAAGGCGTTTTACTTGATGCAAAAAGATTTAAGAGTTTTCTACTTCCAATAAACAAATTTTGTATTATTTTTTAACCAAAAAATGAATGTAACAGTGGGAGTTTTCACTTTACAAAAAGAAAAAAATTGATTTATGTGTTATATTATCAGAACAAACCTTTTATTTAAAGAGATGGTACAGGATGATATGATTAAAGGTTATCTATAAACCTGATCCTTATTTTTTATAAAGATTTCTATTTACCTACAAAAATATTATATAATTGCCAAATATCTGTCAGATAGAAGGCAAAGTGTTGGTCTGAAAAGATCAGGTTGTTGTTCACAAAGAGTTTGTCTTCTTATTGGATGCATCTGTCAAATGATAAATGAAATGAAGGACTAAATATAAAGTTAAGCAAATAATTCAACTTTACTTTGTGATCTATAACCATAACAATACTGAAAAGATATTTTTAAAAAAGAAATTGATAACCGTCCTGGGAAATTGAAAAATATACCATCAGTGATCAGAAATAATGAGAATTTCCTAATTAGAATACAGACTGAACCAGACTGTGACCAACAAGATCATCAGAAACCGTAGCTTAAAACACCATAGGTGTAAACTTGAAATATAAGAGTTGAGAAAGAGAAATACCACGGTCCTAATAAAAACTAAAAGAGATTTTTTTAAAGGCCTTAAGGCACTCTTTAAAACAAGTTAATAAATAACTGTACTTAAAATAATGAGTCCAGTTCAGTCCATCCCAGCTACTTTAATTACACCCCTAGAAGCACACTCAAAGAATGGAATTGAAATAACTGTCTATTCACTTGAGAGGAAGTTAAATTTTTATCTCAAAAATCATACAAAAATAAAGCTTCAAGAACTCAAAAAATATAAAATTTAGAAATGTGGGGATTTTGTTTGGGTTAAATAAAAATATTTATTGTTCACAATTCTAGAGGTAGGAGGTGCATCAACAAGGTGCCAGCAGATTCAGTGTCTGGTGAGGGCTCTCTTTCTGGTTTGCAGACAGCCTCCTTCTCACAGTGTTCTCATGGGGTGGAAAGAAAGAGCTCTGGCTTCTTCCTCTTATAAGGACACTAGTTCCATCATGGCAATTACTCTCATGACCTCAAATACCCCTAATTATCTCCCAAAGACCTCACCTTCTAGTACCAGACCATTGGGAACTAATTAGGGTTTCACCATATGAGGTTTTTTTTTTTTAATTTTTTTATTATTTTTTATTTTTTTTTGTGAGGGACAGAAATATTCAGCCCATAGCAGGTGTTTACTGTCGCTTTAAGCAATAAATTTGGGGGCAATTTTTTACACATCAATGTACAACTAATATTCTCCCCTATAGTTTATTCTCAACACAACAGTGGGAGTGTTTTTTTTTTTTTTTTTTTTTTTTTTTAATTTTAAATCTAGTCTGGTTAATCTACTGACAACTTTCCAGTGACTTCCTGTCAGTCAAAATAAATTCTTAACGCTCACCATGTCCTAGAAGACTGAGCATGATCTGGTATCTGACAGCTTCTCTGTTCTCACTTTCTACTGTTCCTCCCCTCCATTGTCCTCTCTGCCTAGCCCCCTTCCCTCCTTCCCTTCCATCATTGTTCATCCACACTCTTCTCACAGTTACCCCATCATGCCAACCCTGGCCACCTCAGGACCTTTACCACACTCTGTTTACTGTCCTGTGCATGCCTCCCCCTGGATTCAATCATTCCCTTCAAGGCTCACTCCAAACGTTACTTCCCTGGGAAGTTTTCCTCAGCACTGTCTCTCAAGCAGCCCCATCCCCTGTTGCTGTCTGGCCCCTCGCTGTGATGCATCTTTTGTTGGGGCACCCATGTAGGGGATGTGCATGCCTGTGTGTGTATGTGGAAATATATATATTTTTTTGATGGTATTGGGATGCAGAACATTTTCTAAGCAATGCAATGCACAACCCGGTGAAACACACACACATGCCTGCATATATATGTATATATGCACATATATATGTGTGTGTATATATATATATGTAGGCATATGCGTGTATATACATACATATATACATGTACATATATACATATATATACACTTGTATATATATATGTGTATACACCTGCATTAAAATTTTAGAAAACACATTTCTATGAAAAAATGTATTATGAGCAAGTGAAAATATGGAAGATAAACTAGGCGAAAATGTTATGAATAGGCATATGGAGAGGAACTCAACATCATACTAATTACAAAAATGTAAATCAATGGAATAGTTTTCACCAGATTCATCAGATTAAAGAATGAAATATTGATAATATGTGATATTAGAACATAAGAAAATATTTCCCACACTAGGAAGAATGTAAGTTGTTATATTGGTTTTGAAGCATTATTTAGTAATAGCTATCAATTGAAACGGTACATAAGATTCAAACCAATTCTACAATTAGTTACCTCTATAGAAGTAGACACATGTTCAAAAAGAAACATTATTTGTAATCATAAATTGGAAACAATATAAAGTCTATCAAATAAAGCATGATGCATTTATGCTAGCAATTATATTAAGTAGCCATTAAAATGCATGAGGTAGAGCTGTATATACTTACATCAACAAAACCCATAAATAGACAAAATGAGTTAAAAGATATTTTTGCAGGATGATCCTATTTTTGCAAGTATATCCAAAAGTTTGTGGAAGGATCAATAAACTGTTTATGGTGATTATTTCTTGGGAGGGCCATATGAGTTATTACACTCACATTTGAATCTTTTAAAATTTGTACAACATGATATGCATTCATAGCTTGAGTGAGAATTACAAAGAAAACAACAATTGCAAAGTAAATAAATGTGATTCTAGGTAACCATGTAAATAAAAGGGTTTTTTTTTTTTTTTTTTTTTTGGTGCAACTAGTTCTTTGTCACATTAATATAAGTTGTAAGTTGGTTACTTCAAACATGCATGATTGCTAAAAACAAAACAAACAAACAAAAAAACTACATTTTCATCTTATGTCATAAATGGGTGTTGTTTTATTTTAGTTTGTCTTTTGTCTGCCAAGCCCTTTCCTCAAAATCTTTATACACTTGAATCTCTTCCTTTTATACTTACATTAAGTGTGTGTGTGTGTTTTTTCCTGAATAAAATTGTGTCCTGTTTGGGGCTAGTGTGATACAACTTATCTCTTCTGGCTCCACAAACATCTGTCTACTCACAGCCATTAATTAACCAGCTATTAAAAAATAGCTTCAGAACAAATTTTTTTGTAATCTATACATACTTAATTATTGTGGCAAGTCCCCTATATAGCATTTTGATTTGAGGCTACCCAGAGGATTATAAAATTCAGATGAAGCAAAAGAGAAATACCAAATTTTATCTCATAATTAGCCTTTTTGTTTCATTTTAAAGGTAAACTATTGAATTAAGTTTAAAGATTAGGTAGATAATTAACAGAATATCCATCTGAGGTAACTACTCTTCAATTCTGATATGTTTTTATGCTTTTTTATTTCCTCTCTCTCTCTCTCTCTCTACATATGTGTGTGTGTGTGTGTGTGTGTGTGTGTGTGTGTGATATGTATATGTGCCATTATATATAGCTCCTCCAGGAAAATCATGATTATTTTTACGCATTCCATGGTCTGATGGTCTCAGCACTTAAAATTATATTTTAAACTAATGTAAATCATATTGTGTTGACAAAATATCTGTTGCTATATAACAGTAGCATTTATGAAGCTCCTACTATGCACCAGACATTTCATATCATATTCTGAATCATCAAGTTAACCCTTAAATGTAGGAGGTTTGTGGTTTTTGCTCAAGTTAGGGACCTAGAGCTTACAGGAATTAAGAAACGTTCTTTTATAACTCAGACCAGGTTTATTTTAGACTCATAGACTAAGAAAAACAATATTGTGTATCCTCATACTTTTTGCCTCCCTCAAAAAAATGAATGATGATGACCTCAGATCTTCCTTAAACACCTATCAACTCTCTTTTCTCTTTATCCATTAACTTTTATTTTCTGTTTATTATTCTTATGCAATTGGAAAGAATCAGAGTTCGCATCAAAATATGCATCTACTGTAGTGTAGTATGCAATATTTAGATAACTTGAAGAAATATATTGATATATTGTAATGATATTAGGACATTTAATGTGTGGAGATGGTTGATAACCATGTAAAATATTTTAATACACATCTGTTCCTTTCTTTGGTTTATACAAATCTGCCTGCACAGGATAGCAATGTATTGCTATCCCCAGCATTGGCACTTTTATCTTTGTTATAAAAATGAGCTTTCATAAATCTTTATCGTTAATCATAGAAGAATGTGCATGTTTTCCATCAAAACAAATTACCTTGATATTTTAGCTATTAAGTTATTTGTAATTTGTCTTAAATAGAGGAATTTCAAATTGCAAGGTTTAACTTGCTATTATTTCAGGTAAAAAACAAAAAGTACCCTTTTTCAAGATAAAAAAGATACAGAGATATATATAAAAATATGCCATTCTGAGACAACTATTTTCAAAATGTTTGTCACTGTAACTATTCATGACCTGTTTAACATTTTTCTTTTCAAAGTATTTTATATATGTGGAATATCAATGAAACCAAACCCATTCTGAGACTGCATATGTGAAAAAAACAGTTTGTATTTACTACTATACTAGCCACAGAAACACAATTGAATATTCTTAGCAATTTTGCCAAAAAAAAAAATTTGCAAGTAACTTCATTTCAAGATAAGAAAATTCATTTAGAGGAATCAAAATGAACCAAAGAGTCTGAGAAATATCACTAACTTTTAAGGTAGAACTCCAACCTCATAGAACACAGATAATTTTGTCTTCCATGGGACATTTGACATTATCTGGAATTACGTTGGGTTCAACTGGAGAGGGAGTTGCTACTGGAATCTAGTAGATAGAGGCATTTGTTGCTAAACATTTTGCAATACACAGGACAGTTCTCCATAACAAGGAGTCTTCAGTTCCAAATGTCAGTGATGCCACAGCTGAGAAACCCTATCATAAAGGATGGTGGGGAATAAAACTGCCACCACTGTATAGGTGCCAAAAGTAGAAAATGAGACATTGAGACTTAAGACAGTTTATTGCTCACCACAGGAGTATCAAGATAGTTGCACTGGTTCACCTGCCTGCAAGTCTCAGGGAGTGACATGATGGGCCAGGATGAATGCTGAGCAAGCAGGGAGTTGTGCCACAGCTGTGGATCCCAGGGCCTAGAGATGAGCACTTTCTGAGAAAGCAGCCATCATTGTGCAAACAAGATCTCTAGTTCCCCTCCCCTGTGGAGCAAGCAGTTACACAGTCTCCCTGTGGTCCCCTTGACTTACTTAGCTGCCTATATGAGTAGCAAGAGAAATTGTTTAGCGTCAAAAAAGAAATAAGCCTTACAATCTGGCAAACTCAGCGAGAATATGCAGGGACACTCAAGGCCCACAGGGGACTGCCTCTCCCAATACCCATAAATAAACCCTTGAAAATAAGTACAAGTCACAGTAAGGAACCACTTTATCACTATTGTTCATGAGAATTTGGGGTTTGGTCACCTCATAAGTGTTCCACACAATGACTTTTAAGTTCATAGGGGGAAAATGCTATTTAAGTTGTTTTTCTGCTATTTAACCTGTAATAGCCCTGTATCTCTTCTCCAATATCGTCTTTGTCATTCCCTGAACACCCTAGGTATGGTCCCACCTCAGGGCTTTTGCACATATTTCTGTGTCTGGAATGTTCTTCCATCATATTCCCCCATGCATCTCTTCTGTAAGTCCTAGACGTCTTTGCCTGTAGACCACCTCCTCAGTCAGACCTTCTAGCCAGCCCAATAAAATGGCTTACCACCACCACACCCGACCCAACTCTGTTCCCTTTCCTTGCTTTTCCTCTTTTGTCATTATTCTGGGTATGTTTCACTTGGTTGTTGCCTTGCTGCCAGAATGTAAGCTTCAATAGGTCAGAGATTTTGTTTGCTTTGCTCAGTGGTAGATCCTTAGGGCCTAGAACAGTTCATGGCTCATATTAGCTATACAGCAAACATTCATTAAATGGATGAATGGGTACTTTAATTTAGTTGTCATTACTTTTAAAACAGTAATTAAATGGATTAAAAAGATGTAAGAGTCATTAAAAAATGATTTTTTTTTTGTTGTAATGTAAGAAACAAGATCAACTTGTTGTTTTTTGATCATCCGAAAACTCATTTTGTTTTTTCATGAAATTCCTCTTATAATAATCATCCCTGATGATTTTTCAGGAATCTTGTAAAACCTTACATATTTTTATTGATTTATTTAAACTTCTGTAACATTTTAATAAAAAAAACTTTAGATTACAATTTTTAGTTGCTACACATAATACGGCCATCTTAACACACTTTCCCAGTCTTTCAGAATCAACATCTCTTTTGTTTTTGCACAGCTTTAAATTCTTTTTCCTTAAGAGATACATATCTACCTTGAATAATTTTATACTATACACTTACATGGATAAGTTATTCTTCACTAATACCTCTTACACTTTTACTGTGGAATCATAAATGTTTATCTTATTGTACCAAAATTGTTATAAAATATATTATTAATATAAATATTTAAACTATTTTTATGGGTAATGCTACATCTAGCTTTTGTCTGTTATTATATAAAAACAATGCATTTGCAAAGCAATTTATTATATTTTTAAAAATAAATTTTGAAGTAACTTTAGTTAAGAATTTGCAAAATAGTACAGAGAATTTCTGTATATTTCTCTGTCTTAATTAATTCAGGCTACCATAACAAAGTACCATAGACTGGGTGACTTATACACAACAGAAATTTGTTTCTCTCAATTCTGGTGCTTAGAAGTCTGAGATCAGGGTGCCAGCATGGACAGGTTCTGGTGAGGGACCTCTTTCAGGTTGCAGACTGATGATGACTTCCCACTGTATCCTCACATGAAGGAAGAAGGATTAGAGAGCTCTCTGGTGTCTTCTTATAAGGGCACTAACTTCATTTATGAGGGCTCCACCCTCATTAATTATCCCCAAATATTTTCACATTAGAATGAGGATTTCTAATGTGAAAATATTTGGGGATAATTAATGAGGGTGTAATCCCAGCACTTTGGGAGGCCGAGACGGGCGGATCACGAGGTCAGGAGATCGAGACCATCCTGGCTAATACGGTGAAACCCTGTCTCTACTTAAAAAAAAATACAAAAAACTAGCCGGGCGACGAGGCGGGCGCCTGTAGTCCTAGCTACTCGGGAGGCTGAGGCAGGAGAATGGCGTAAACCGGGGAGGCGGAGCTTGCAGTGAGCTGAGATCCGGCCACTGCACTCCAGCCTGGGTGGCAGAGCAAGACTCCGTCTCAAAAAAAAAAAAAAGAAAAAAAAAAAAAAAAAAAAAGAATGAGGATTTCAACATGTGAATTTTAGGAAGACATAAATATTTAGTCCATTGCACCCTCACACAACCTTTTCTAACATCTTAAAAAACTACACTGCAATTATCAAAACTAGAAAATTAATGTTGATACAATTTTGTTAACCAAAGACTATTCAAATATCAGCCATTTTTTTCATAATGAGTTTAGCTGTGTCTTGTCCTTCTCATGTAACTTATGATAGTTTTTTCCTCTTGCTTTCCTCATGTTTTCTTTTAATATTTCACTTCCCTTCATATGGACATTTGTTAAGTCTCTACGTTGTTAGTCATCAAATGTATTTTAGTGAGAAATAACAGGTATCATTTATTGAGAGTTTGATTATGTGTCAGGCATTGTTCTGCTTATTATTCTCTCCTTTAATCCTAATATGGAGAGAGCTGATTATTATTCATATTTTCATTTGTGAAAGCTGAAGTTCAAGTTTAATCCATGCATCATAGGGTAAGCAATTCGCCAAAAGTTATCAAAGTGGAGAAATCTGAAAAAATATGCAAACTTTCATTATGTATGGTCTTTGTGATTGGAAAGTTTGTACCCAAAAGCATCATTTACAGTAACCTTATTCTAGCTTTATTCCCCTCCCTTCTTCCATGCCCCACTTTTCCTTCTTCCAAGGAAACTGCCTAGGTTAAACTTTCTTTAACTCCTTCCTCTGTTTATCATTTTTTCTTTACAATTCTGGAGATCAAATCTGAATACAAAGTATGGTAGGCACATTAGAACATGAGTTAAATTTCAAGACTTGCTATAGTGACTACTAACTAATCATGGGTCTTTGTGAGTCAACTTACATTTCTGGGTCTTTGTTTCATTATTTGTAGATGTACAAGTTAAACTTCTTGGTTCTGTAGCTTCTTTTATTCCTAGAATACTGAATTCACAACAAGGTTGCTGCCTAATTTTATTATGACTTTGCCCCGATTTACTGTTTCAGCTTTGTAAGAGTACCTGTGTACCCAGGAGGGTTATGACTACGTGTATTTTCTTAGATACTTATGGAAAAATGTTGTTAGATAAATTATTAATAATCGATTTATCTCAGGCCGGGCACGGTGGCTCAAGCCTGTAATCCCAGCACTTTGGGAGGCCGAGACGGGCGGATCACGAGGTCAGGAGTTCGAGACCATCCTGGCTAACACGGTGAAACCCCGTCTCTACTAAAAAAATACAAAAAAAACTAGCCGGGCGAGGTGGCTGGCGCCTGTAGTCCCAGCTACTCGGGAGGCTGAGGCAGGAAAATGGCGTAAACCCGGGAGGCGGAGCTTGCAGTGAGCTGAGATCCGGCCATTGCACTCCAGCCTGGGCGACAGAGCGAGACTCCGTCTCAAAAAATAAATAAATAAATAAATAAATAAATAAATAAATAAATAAATATTAAGAACTTGGCCTCCTTTACCACATTTACCTAGAGCCCACACATGCATTTGTCTAGCCTTTTTCTCTATTTATGTGGATCTGAAACAAATACAGTTTTGGTTGATATAGGCTGGTTATCTCCAAGAGTATAGTCACATGAGATAACACATTTGTTCTTTCCCATGGTAATTGTAAATACAACAAAGATTTGCATTCTCTAACTTGTAAGCTCAACTTGGAATTTAGTGATCAGTATTTTTCACTAAACATGATTTCTAAGCATGTATTTGATACCTTGTCTTTTTTAAAGTTCAGAAGACATTATCAGTTGATGCAACTTTTTGAATTTTAAGTGACCAAGTGCAAAAACATGAAACCTATTAGAAAATATAGCTAATAAAAAGTCAACTTCTATAACCTTAAGTTGCCCAAGTGACTACTAATAGTGTAGACTTTTCGTATAATATGAAAGAGATTGAATAATTTACTATTGATGAAATAGGTGCCAAAAGTGTTTTATTTTTATAAATTATGACCAACTTCACAGTTCTAAAATGAATATTCAAGAATAGGTGTGATATATTGTGTTCAAAAAATGGAAGCAATTTTAGCTTTGTTTTCTCTTGATAGTCAGAGTTAGGTAGTAAAATGGTGTTAATGGAAATGACTTTCTCCCCAGTCACAGTGAAGACTCTAATATTATCCAAAAAATTTTAGTGGAATATTATACAATGATCTATATGCCCCTTGCATATCTCTAGGGCTTCTTAAATTGAAAGCTATTTTGTCCTCTGAAATATACACTCTGCAGTGTTTTATCAGAAAAGGATGGATGTGAAGAGTGGCCTTCTTCTTCCCGGCCCATTCAGCAAAATCATTTTTAGATCACAGGCATCGTCATAGTGTACTAGTCACGATTCTCTAGAGAAACAGAGAAAACAGAATGTATATGGAATTAGGTCACACAATTATGGGAACTGGAAAGTCCAAAATTTGCAGGGTACATCAGCAGGCTGGAGACCCCAAAAGAGTTGATGTTGCTGCTTGAGTTCAAAGAGAGCCTGAAGGAAGAATTTCATCTTTCTCAGGGGATCCCAATCTATTCTTAAGGCCTTCAACTGATTGGATGAGGCCAACCCACATTATAGAGGGTAACCTGCTTATTACTCAAATTCTACTGATGTTCATATCATCTAAAACATACCTTTACAGCAACATCCAGATGGAATGACCAATGTACCATGGGCTAGCCAAATTAGCTCATACAACTGACCATCACACATAGTTAGCTACACAATATACTTTAGGTGTGGTTGTGTAAATCAATGCAGAATTCCCATAAGAACAATAGCTTGGAATCCAGAAATAATTATTTGTGTTCATATCCACTCACCAATTTGTTTGCTCTATCTATTCGCTTTTATTGCTTTAGGTGTGGTTGTGTAAATTAGTGCAGAATTCCCGTAACAGTAATAGCTTGGAATCCAGGAATTATTATTTGTGCTCATATCCACTCACTAATTTGTTTGCTCTATCTATCTGCATGTATTAGTGACTACCAGGTTATGACTTTTCAGGACCTTTTATTGTGAGACATTTCTCCGTGGATCTCTCACATTTCTGCATGTCTTAAAGTAAGACACTTACTGTCTTTTCTTCAGAAGTATCTTTTCAAGAATGTTTGTATAGCAGAGTATTGAGAGAAAGAGACAGAGTCACCTGCCAATGAAAACAGCAGGCCTTCTTACTGCCCATTATAATAAGCTTCGATTTTCTAAACTCAGAATTCCTCTCTTGTAATGCCACCCACAATGTATGAAAGCATCCATATGGACCCCTCCCAGTTGCCCCTGTGGACTTTGGAGTGAAAGGAACTGACACCAATCTGCTGATGACTATGCTGCTTGTTGTGCCATGAGTAATAAAATCTTTTATATCGGTTCCACAAGTCTTGTATCTTCTACCAGAATTCATAGAACAAAAACAGACGAACTTGTAAACTTGAAAGTATGATGAAAATCTCAGTCCTTAACCATTCTGGATCTTTCATTTTAATTGTCCCTGTCGATTATTGGTAACTATGATGCATACTATGGCACTATCTTTACTTGTCCATGTCTTCATTGTATCAAAGATAAAGTATCTGAATGTCATAGAGTGATGATCTGTATCCCCTGACCCATTGAAACTGGCAGTCTGCATTGGATAATGAAAGGAAACCACTATGTTTTAATATATTCTGTTTATTCTGGAAAATAAGACCCTTGTATGCACTCTACATATCTCTTTGAATACAACATCAAGGTATTTTGTACTGAGTGAGAATGGCTTGCGTATTCACCCTGCTTGACTGAACAACTAAGGAGAAATCTGGAATGAAAATGGGGATGAGAAACATCACCCTCAGCTGGCCATTAGGGACCGATAGTATCTTTAGTTTGTGACCAGAGACCCTTGAAATCCCAAGAGACAGCTTATTCAGCAAGCAAATTTTACTGCTACACTATTAATTAAATCAATGTCATTTACTCATATTGGATACATATGAGCTATTTATAGCCTCAAGCCATATTGAAATGCACAAAGAGAATTTGCGTTAATTGAACTACAAGAATAGGAGACAGGAAAGTTGTCCAACTGTTGACTCTAGGGTGAGGTAAGGCATTGCTGGCCTTAGGCATGTCTACATGCATGATGCAAATTTAATCATTTAAGGTACCTTACCCTACTCTGTACTCATGTAGACACTTGCATTGCAACTCAGAAAAATAATGTTCGTGCTAAGGATAGGTAACCCTGGATAAACTTGTATAAGGTAGAAAAATGTAGAAACTATGATTTTATAATGGCCATTTTGGGGTATAATTTTTAATTAATTTCTTATTATATGCATCAAATTCTGTTGTAAAGCATCAAGATCTATGGATCATTTTTGGAGGTCCTGCTCATGTACCACAACAAAAATAAGGCCACTGCTCACATCCTTTCTTGTAAAAAATCATGGACCCAATTTAAAAGTAGGCAATTATATTTTAAGTATGCACAACTTTAGTCTTATGTCCCATGAATGTGTAACATCTAAAAATCAGGCCTGTAATGAAGTTTTCATTTTAGAAAAATGTTTTTCTCCCCAAGCCACTTTATTTAAAAATGTTTATTTGGTCTAGTCCAAAGTATTACATTCATTTGAAGAATGGTCCTATTTATTCTTTTTAAATCTGCATCATTATTCTTTTAAAATTTACATAAATTGTATTATATATTATTTATCCTCATTTCCTTAGTGGTAGGTGTCTTTTATGGGAAATAATATTGTTAACATAAGGAGTTTTTCACTTAAGTAAACCATGCATTTCATTATTAATCCTAAATTTGAATGAGATGTGTGAGTGTGTGGGTGTTTAATGTACTATTTATATATTACTCCATTCATACAAGTTATTTTGAAATTGCTGGAACAATGTTTACAAAGATAACATGTTGTAGAAATTTTAGTAATTTGAGAAAAATAATATATTAAGTTTTCAGAATGCATGAAAAGGCTTTATTTTCTGAATATGAGTAAATGTGCAATATCTTCACTTAGCATGAAAAATATAGACATAATATTAATCTAAATAAAGTTTAGAAATAATTATCTACTGAATTTTTTTTTCTGAAGAAGAACAAACATGTTGATTCCTTGCCTATTGATGCATGAAAATGGGTATTTTGTGAAAGCTAAGGGAGATTTTGACCAGATTTTTAAAATAGTCATGCTCTTGTTTGCTATTAGTTATTCAATAATAATAATAAATAGTAGCAAATATGAATTTTATAATGTAGGATACTTGAACTCTATCCCAAAGTACACAAAGCAATCTATTCTACCAAGTTTATCAAACATCTTCTTTGCATTTTAATATCGTGTGTTTTCTCAAGCTAATAATTGGACTCTATGTAGTCACTGATGTTTTTTGACCTTTGAATGCCACAACCTTCATATGTGCCTGATCTGGTAAAAGGGCTTTTGTTCATAGAGTCATTATTAGTCAGTCTCAGGCAGGACCCAAACAGACCCCTTTGAATAAAATATCGAACGTACATAAGACTGATGTTCTACATGTATAACTTCTCCGTCTAATTTATAAGTTAAAGCAGGGATCAAATAATGTGGAAGCAGAATGCTTCCCTTATCAATGTATATTTGTTGAGAAAGGAAGTAATTGATTGTTCAAGCTTTGTTTTGCAAAAGAGAAATTCCTCTTTGCCCTATTAAAGATAACCTAAAAAGATTCCCAATTTGCTCATAGATCTTTTCATACGTTTTCTTATTTTAAAATTTTTATTCATTGTCATTCTCCCTATAACAGAAAAATAAATCAAAGCACAAACAGAAAACAACCTTAAAAAATACTCTAGGCTAATTCCTTTATTACTATCTTAATACAGTAGATACCTTGCTTAAGGAAAGATTATACAGAAATTATAGTGATATTATTACAGGAATAATAATCATTATATTTATGTATTATTTAGTATGTGCCAACCATTATTTTAAGAATATCACATATATTTATTTATATACTATTTTTAGTCAAAGTTAGTCACTGGTAAAAATGCAAGAAAATACAGAAAAAAGCATTTTTTAAAGGCAAAAAACATAAGATATATTCCTATCAAGTAGTACCCTTAAAGAAAGGAGACAGAAGAGATATAAAATATTTTTTAATCCTGATAGGTTAATAAAAACTAACATGAACTGAGAAGTTACTGTATTCCAGGAAATATGCTAAATGTTTACATGCAGTAGCTATTAATAGTTTGTCCTTTGTAATCACTCGATGAGGTATGTGCTATTATAATCTTCACTTTCCTGATGCCTCACTGAGTTTGCTTACCCAAGTGTCAGAAACAAAAATTCATCCATACAGCATTGTAACTGCTTCATATGAAAAAAAATAAATCTCTAGTCATATATTAAAAGGAAAAGTTTCAAAAATAAAAAGGTTATCCAACATGAAGACGTTTTTATACTGGAGCAGATTTCAAATGTAATTCAATTTTTGAAAGCCAACTAAGATAGAAATCAGCTATAGACTATAATAAATAGAAAAGAGTAAATAACTACTCTCGTTCCATTATGCAAGAATAGGAAAGTGCTCAGGAAAATTAAGTGTCAATAAGTAAAGACAAAATTAAACTTATTTTTCTAAGCATAGGCACAATTAACCTATGAAAATTACTCATATTAGATGGTAATGAAGCAGATAGCTTAGTGAAATTGAGAACATATCTGATTCACTATAATGGGATTTTCAGTTAGATCAGATCACATTTTGTATCAGTCATTCTGAATCACGACACATGTTGATTAGCATTAAGGGTTACAAGGGAAAATTGTGGGTTTTTTCCTGAGCCAGAAGGACCATGATTAAACAACATGATAATAGTAAATATCCACTGTGTCTGCATACAGGGAAATGTGATACAGATTTTCTTGTAGTGTGTGAATACACAGCTCCTTCTCTAACATATACTACCTATTGCTTTTGTCCAGTAAATTCCAGTTCTGTAACTCATGCCAAAAAGGAAAAGAGGAAGTCTGTGCAGACTCCCTTGGTTTTGAGAGAAGAGAAGGAGTTCATAGCAATTTTTCCTGCAACGGGAGAATAGAATTGTCGTTGTAATGTTGTAGGCTGAAGTGTGGTTTACAAAATGGCAAAAAGCAACGACAGGATGCTACAGAAACTCACCCTAGGAACTGTGCTGTTTTGAGCGTTTCCACACTGTGGGTCATAAGACTTGGATTTTTATCCAATTGCTACTGCTTCGTGAAAGATAATAGACTATAAGTAACTGCCTTCACTTTGAAGTTTTCGTTACCCCCCTTTATAAAATAAAGGGTTTGAATTAGGTGAACTCCTAGGTTTATTATTTGTCTGTTACAACTGAATTATCGTTGCCTGTATCTCATATAATCCTGTAATAGGATTCTTTGTAAGGTAAGTCAAAAATAGAAATATTTCAGCGATTCCTTGCGATTCACTGTTGACGCAGTTCTGGGATGAAAGCCTGTCCTGGGCTTTCATACTTGTGCTCCTGCTGAAACTGTTCATCCTTGGGCAAGAGGACATTCATATTATTTTGATTACTTAGATTACATATTACAAGTTTGAACATGCTGACACAGTACTAGTAGATTTTTCTACAGAACAGTCTATGTTACTGAATTTGTCACTTATATTCGAGCTTTTTCACTCCTATCACTTACATGTTCCATTTTTCTGTAGATCACTGAATTACAATAAATTGAGGTTCAATTAAAATCTGAGTTAATGACCATGATTAATTTGTTAACATTGTGTACAATTGAGAGAGGGTCTATTATTCACATAAAAAGACATCCAAAATAAAATTGAAAAGTATTCTGTAAAATAGTGACATTCGCAAAAATTACACCATAAGGATTTCATGGATCAGAGTTCATTCCTTTTTGAACTAAAGTTTTTATTAGGTAGAATATTACTAGTGAACACTAATTTTACTGTAATTGTAAAAGCAGTTTCTTTCTTGTTTTTGCTTTTATATATATATATAGATCTGGATAATGTAGAGGGCATTGCTGTGGACTGGATTGGAAATAATCTTTACTGGACCAACGATGGCCATAGGAAAACCATTAATGTGGCCAGGCTGGAAAAAGCTTCTCAGAGTCGGAAGACTCTTTTAGAGGGTGAAATGTCTCATCCCAGAGGAATTGTGGTGGATCCAATTAATGGGTATGAAATATTTGACTAGCTTTATATAAGAAAAATGATAGTAGATAAATGTGTTTCTTATATAGTTAATAGTAGTCAGCTTTATTTTAATTCATATGTATAGCTGAAATTCCACACAAATGGTCTTAATGGATAAGTTACGCATTTAATGGTTTTCTTGTCCTAGAGAATGTACTAAATAAACATGTCAAAATACACTGACCTGAAATAGATTACTATACAAAGATATATTACTTGATTTATTAAAATTAGCACTGTAATTCTGTATTTTGAGCAGCCAACACCAAGATAAATAATCAATTCAATTAGTGAATCAATTCTATATTTTAAAGGCAATTGAAATTTAGTGTATTCAAAAAAATAGCAGAAGTTTTTATACATTTCCTGCAGGTCAGACATTTTATTAAATGGGTTACTATGACCCTATTTTGTAACCCTCACAATAATCCTCTCAATTAATTGCTATTCTTATTCCTGTTTTATAAAGTTGAAAATGATAACTGCCTTACCAAACACCATTCAGTTAGTAACACACTGGGTATACATTTATTCCCAGGGAGCCTGTCTCTATGACTTTACTCTTAGCCACTAAACCACTGCTTTTTATTAGTCTAAGATGATAATCACAATTTTAGATACCATCATAATTTCTATATAAGGACATCATTTTATAGTATGTATTACTTGTTTTAAAATGAAATATTTAGTCCAATTCTTGGCAATATGTTTTCTTTTGATTTTTATTCAGCGCTATTACCTGAATGCAAAACTGTACTTACAGAAATATCAAAGAAGACAGAAATTTTAATAGTATTTTATAACTTAAAAAATGTTATTTATTGAATATTTTACATGTGTAGTTTTTTGGAGTGCTTTCCTTCCATGGCTTACATATTATTGTTTCAAGACATCAAAAAATAGATTTTCTTTACATTTCACTGCACACATACAAAAAATATGTATTGTATTGGAGGCATGTGAATCCCTTATAAACTGAGATCACCAAATTGCAGTTCCTAGAGTTGTTTGTGTTGAGAGTAGCTCCACATACAACCAGGGTGCTTCTTTGTAGGGAGTGAGTGAACTCATTGTAAGTGTTTTCACAGGGCATAATTATGAAGTAATTTTGGTGATTTTATGTTTGGATTGTATAATCATCTGTTAAATCAGTCTTAGTTTTTGAAGAGAGTATTTATTCGACACTGTCCAAATCTATATGAAGAAATTTTTGAATTTTAAATTTCTGTCTTAAAACAGAAATTAATTTCTGTCTTAAAACAGTATCTTCTTTCTCACTATTCTGTTAGAGAAAATGTTTTCTGATAGAGCTAAAGGGTCTTTTTTGTGCCCAAGAGATGACATAAATGTGGAAGTCATATAAACATATAATTTAGAAGAAAATTTACCGCCCACTAGCTCCAACTCTTTCATCAAATTTAGAAATCCTCTTCAACATCTCCCAAGTTTGTAGGCATCCAAATTATGTTAGAAACCTGTAGCATCTACGTACTTCAAGCTATCTGAAGGCAATTCTGATTAATAGAGTATTTTTTTCATTGAGACAATATCTGCATCCCTGTAATGTCTTCCTACCACCTGTCCCTATATACAAGGAAGAAGTGCAATAAATATTATTTAAAACTAGACAGTGTTACTGATAAACAGAGGAAAGAACTTATTTTGACTCATCTCCAGAAAGGCTGGGGATAGTGTTCATCAGATAATTACATCTGAACAGTGCTTGAAATAGAAGGTAGAATTTTTCTTGCTATATTAACAGAAGGCCAGATTAACCTATGTATTATGTGAAGAATACTCAGAGGTCCACCTAGAAAAAATACTTGTATTAGTTCCTGCTTATTTTATAGGTTATATTTCTACTTCGTGTGTTTAAGAATTCTCATCATTTGGTATTGATTGCAAAGCTTTCATAATATTATTTTTTATTCTTATTTTTATTTTTTTGAGACAAGATCTCACTCTGTTACCCAGGCTGGAGTGCAGTAGTATGATCTTGGCTCACAGCAGCCTTGATAGCCTGGGTTCAAATGATCGATTCTCCCACTTCAGCTTTGAGACTAGCTGGAATTACAGGCACAAGCTACCATGCCTGGATACTTTTTGTATTTTTTTGTAGAGATGAGGTTTTGCCATGTTGCTCAGCCTGGTCTCAAACTCCTGGGCTCAAGTAATTCACCTGCCTCAACCTCCCAAAGTTCTGGGATTACACACATGAGCCATGGTGCCTGGCCCATAATATACATTTAAGGATATACATATATATATATGTATCTCCTCTCTCAGACTGGCATTCTTAGAAAAATAATTTTCTTATATTTTGTTTAAATAAAAATAATTTTAAGTGATGGGTCAGTTGGTGAACAATTCCTTTTTTCAAATAGCAAAAGAATATGCAGTATATTTAGAATATCCAGATTTATTTTGTGTGTGTGTGTGCGCGCACACGCACACACGCAGGCACATGTATGTGTGATTTGGGTCACAGAAAAAAATGTGTTGCCATGATCAAAAGTAGAAGCTGTAGGGTAAGATAACTGCAATATTAATAAGTCATAAATTAGCAAAAATAAAACTGCATTGATCAACTTTATATAAAAATATTTCAGGAAAATATCAATAGAGATGAAAAGATTGCATGTTTCGCCTTTGTACAGTTCATTTATATAGCTGATGTCAAGTAGTTATACCTAACTAGCATAGAATTAGAGCAAACAGAATGACTATCCTTTTTGTTACTAAGTTGTCCTAATTAAAAAATCACTTTAAGGAAGTACAAGACACAAGATATAAATACTTCCGTGTTTATTTCTACAATTAATACAATTCAACAGTCTCAGTATACTTCCTTGGGTCTGAAAAGGCGTATCAACATAATTGGAAACCGTTAAGAGAATGTAAAAAGAGCTTAATTGGTTTGAAATAATGGGTAGTGTGTTCATCCTCAGTGTTCCCAAGTCAGCCAGTTTAGATCACAGTAGGATTTTTTGTCATGGTGACAGACTTTTTCCAAATGCACTTAGAAATTCTTAGGGTCTACAAAATGGAGGAGACAGGAGATCTAATAAGGGTATTTCAAGGGTCAGCAGCTTAGAAAAGATTTGAGACTTTATAAAGTTGTATATGAGATGACTGGATTAAACCTACACTTTAATTAATAAACTCAAGAACTTTCACATGACCCTAAAACAACCCATGTGGTGGGTTTTAACCTCATTCATGAGGGAATTGGAACATGAGTTCAAGACCCCCTCTCCTACTGTTAGAGTTTATATAAAAGATTTGTTTTAAAAGGCAGATGCTTTTGTTTGAGATAGAAATTAAAGCTCAAAGTCTCAAGGTCAGTCAACTTGCTATTACTAAACTTATGTGCGGATAAATCATCTTCTGTAGATTTTGGGGTAATAATAAGCAGCAATAAAACATAGATTATTTGCATCAGGAAGACAAATCAGACCTAGCCAAACAAACTCAGTATGACTATGCCCTTTAGAACAAAGGCAGTTCAATTACCTGTCTTAAAAAATAATAATTCATCTGAGATTAACGTCTGGAGTACATCTTTAACTGTGCCATGGGTTCTCATGTCAGTCAATCTGCTTTTTAATCGTGTAATTGATGATATACTTTTTGAGGTGGACAACACTTAAAATAGTAATGACCCAGAAAATCATTTCCTATACTTGGTATCACCACTTCCCAAAAATAGCTATTTGGCATTTACTGTCAGGTTCATTAATGCGTGAAGCCAGTAAGTGTGATAGTGGTGGCAGTTGGCTTTTCTGTAATATGTGTAAATGCACAGTTCTACCAAACAAGTCTTTGCTTTCCTTAAAATTTCACAATTGCCCACTCTTTGACAGATAAGCACTTAGATAGGAGGACAAATCAGAATGAAACTAGAATTTATGGAACTGCCAAATCTGAGGAAGTGTCTATACTGTGGTTGGCTGTAATAACACGTATGCATTTTTAATGTCTTAGTTGGATGTATTGGACAGACTGGGAGGAAGATGAAATAGATGACAGCGTGGGAAGGATTGAGAAGGCCTGGATGGATGGATTCAATCGGCAGATTTTTGTGACTTCAAAGATGCTGTGGCCAAATGGTTTAACTCTGGACTTTCACACCAACACATTATACTGGTGTGATGCCTATTACGATCATATTGAAAAAGTGTTTTTGAATGGAACTCACAGGAAGGTAAAAGACAAATGCTGCTGTTTTTAACCCACAGGCTTCTTTTTTTCACAGAGCCTTGTTGTGTTGTGTTAAAAATACTTTCAAGTTTATTTTTACTCTTCTGAGGTGGCTGCCAATGGTCTCCATGGGGTGGCTGAAGGAGGCTGAGCATTAAGGAGTGCAGCTGGCACTTGCCTCTGGGAGATCAGGCCCAGCTCACTGTGGTGTGCCAGGATTTGTGGGATTTTTAAAAGCAGCTCTCAGGATATCAGAGCTGTTTTAAAATGCAGTTTTTCTGCATTATTGATGAGTTTTCTATAACCGAGCAACCCCACTCTATTAAAATATGTTCAATATCTTCAGCTGAATTTTAATATTATGTACGATGAGGAAGTAATTACACTGTATTTAGTTGAGTAAGTAACTTGGTGACATTGAAAATTAAACATATAGTAGGAATGAGCCGAACTTCAAACTTATTGGTATGAATAGGTATCAGTTTCCTCTTGCTTTTTTTTGCTAGAGTAACTGCAAAATGATTTTGAAATTCTTAGGTAAAATTGAGGACGATGCAGTTGGCTGAGAGACAGAGGCATAGTTGACAAAACAGAACCTCTACATTTCATGTTTTGGTTACCTAATTACACATAACACTAATAACTGACTTTATGAGTTTAATAATAGAAAAAGGGAATGTTAGAAATGACCAAAACGCTTCCTTTAAGTTATATTTCTTTTCTTTTTGGAAAGAAAAACTGCATATTTGGCTAAGCCTACTCATTATGGATTCTGTTTTAGAAAGAAATACTAATCAATCAATGTTGATTGACTCTAACTATACTGTAAATACTTTCTTCAAATAAGTACAATTGGTTGGCATTTAACCTAATGTCACATACTTAACAGGTGCTAGATAAATCTTTATGCTTTCTTAGAAGATGTTGGTATGTAAACAATAAACATAATACTTTCATGGCTAGCATATTTTAGCTTACGTAAAGGTGAAAAAAATTAAGAAACCGTGTCAATTATTCATATATGATAATTTGGTAAGAATAATTCAGTTAAAAGGAGCGAAATTTAAATTTATGACCCTAAATTATTTAGATAATTTTCTTAATTCTCTAATATTAAGTGCATACAAAATCTTTTTCATCTTGTATTCAATATATTTTTATTTGTGGTGAAAGGTGAAAAAGTATTATTATTGAGATATAATTTATTCCCCTTCTACAATCCTTCATGTGAAACTGGACTTAAAGTTTTATCACATGATTCCTCCATTTAAGGAACAATAAAACAATATAACTAGAATGTAAGTGGAATACATTAACATAATCAGAATTTAATTTGCCAGTGAGTTTTTATCTATTTACTAAGAATAAATGTGTCTGTGTTTAAAATTAAAATCTTTACCATCTTTTCTGTCAGATCCAAGATTTCTTAAATTTGCATTGGCCCAATTAAAGTAAGAGGATTATTTTTACTCCCAATGCTGTTTGAACATCTTCTATCTGTTGGTTACTGGATGAGCAATGTTGAAATAAACATGATTATTCAGATTGCTTTCTATCCCAGGATACGATACTGAAATATCATAAGCAAAAGAAACAGGAATGAGAGTAGGGAAAAGTAATTTTAATATTTGCATTCTTAACCATATTTTCCGTGCCATATATGAAAGAATTTACATGGATAAAATATAGATGATTTCCTTCAAATAGCATGCCCTAAAACAAAAAATATGCTCACATTGTGAAATCCATTTTTCAAATCTATCAGAGAAAATGAGTTAAGATATTAGATTGTTATCTGTTATACTTATTGAGTGTCACTTTCTCTAAATATCTGGTTATGTTTCTAAAGTCGAGTTCTGATTTTTCACAATGTGTTTATATTTTACAGATTGTTTACAGTGGGAGAGAACTGAACCACCCTTTTGGACTGTCGCATCATGGAAATTATGTGTTCTGGACAGATTATATGAATGGTTCCATTTTTCAACTCGATTTGATAACGAGTGAGGTGACATTGCTGAGGCATGAAAGACCACCCCTATTTGGGCTTCAGATTTATGACCCACGAAAGCAACAAGGTATTAAAAAACAAATAGAAATGCTTCTGAGATTCACATATAATAATACTTCAAAGTAGTTGTAAAAGGTTTATCTTGACAGCATTGCTACAGTTTTATGAAAAAAAGATGTCAAATTTGCTCCAAAGTCAATCAAATCAGACTTTGTTATCATAGAAATTTATTTTTTGTTGTTCTAAATAGCCTGAGTGATTATCCCTGGGGAATTCTCTATAAGTGAGGTTTAAGGTTTTCTCCAAGTGTTTCCTTTTCTTCATGTGATTTTCACTGAAGAAAGCTGTGTTAGTTATTTAAAGTAAAACAATTATCTTAATGTTTTCAAAGAGTAAGAATGGTTAAACGTGAGAACTTCCTTAGTTTGAAAAGAAAACTATTGAAAATTGAAGATGCATTATACAAGAAAAATGTTATTTTAAAAAGTATCTTAGTATGTTTACCTGAATAGTTTCAATGCATATTTAAGGAACACGTAATTATTTTAGATGACACAAAAGTAAAACCATCTATCACAGTATTTATGTCTTCTTAAAATCAGATAATATGTTTTATTTGTGTGAGTTATTAATACTTATTAGGACATCTACACATAGCATTACTCAGAATTTAGATATTGAACAAAGAAAACAGTTTAGTACATTATGTGGTAGGTTTTTTATGAGTCTAAATAATCATTTTTCCTTTTTTTTAATAGAGATATCCTTGTAAAAAGTTAATGAGCATGCAGTTCAATACATTTAAGATGAATAAATTATATTATGAATTTCCTAACACGTATGCTATCAATAGGAAATTATCTAGCAACAGAGTGTTTTCAGATACTTCAGCTAAAACAGTGATCCTACACCAATAAAGCTTCAGTTTTTTCCCATTGTATTAACATTGCTTCAATGGAATACAAATGCAATTGTATAAAATAATGGAAATGTATAAATGAGAAATATCAATAGCTGATAAAAGATAAAATTATCTTTTAAAAGAATAAAACTGAAATTATGTGGATGGCACAAGCCATAGCTATGGACAAGACATGAGGAATGGAAATAATTGCCTGGATAGATTAAAAAGTAATATTTTGCTATATTCACATAAACCCTGCACCACCACCACACTACCACAGCTTGCCTACACTGAACAAGAGCCCAGGATGTGAATAGAAACAATCCTGTTCATATTGTGAAGGATCTGCTTTTCAGGATTATACTTCTCTCTCCCTTCACAGTCCAATCAATATACGATCACATTTTCTATTTCCCTTCTCTTTAGAATTGTTCCTCTTGAATGTCATTGCTGAATTTCCCTCACCAAAGTCCATAACATTTTTATCATCTTCAGATTCTTAAAGCTTCCAGTTGCTTTAGTGAGTTGTTTAACTAAATGCAACACATGTAGTGAAAAATGCCCTGGGCTTAGATCTGGGTCCTAACATCTTCTCCTTTCAAAACTTTGGACTCATCATGAAAGATTTAACAAAAATAAGAAATACCTTCTTCATAACATTTCCATGATGGTTAAATAGCTACTTGTTATTGAAAAGCAAAACTTCCATAGCACTGTGCCTGACAAACAAATTGTGATACGTAACTTGCCCCTACAATTTCTCTAATAAAAGGTATTTGTTTTTAAAGTTACATTTTAAATAAATATTCAATGGAATAGTGCAGCATAATAATATACAATGAAGTACATAACTCTGATAGATAATATTTTTGGTGTTCTGAAAGGTGTCATTGATGTATAATAGTACAATATTATTCCTTAGATGGAAAATGGTCTTTTAAAAGTGTTTTTCCTCATTTTAATTCACAGAACATTAAAATAAAAACTGAGCTCTAATTACTACATTCTCTTTCAATTTTTATTGTAGAAACCGTAATGTTTTGTCTTACTGAGTGAATGTACTGAGAATAATTGATTGATAATTTTTATTAACTTAGTTGAATTAATCCATTGATTTTAGTTTTCTACCACTTCTTCATATAGCTAAGGATTACCTAGTACTTAACTATATGTTTGATCAAGCATTACAATATGGAAAGGATTCCTGGTTAATACCATTTTTTCTCTCTCAAGGGACATTGATATTAGATAATCTACTTGAGTTCTAAATTTTTAGTGTCTTTTACTACATTGATCAAAGTAGCTGAATTATAAAGCAAAATACATTCAGATGTCCAGATGTGGGCAGTTTGTCTTATTATAATTTTCTCCCAATGGTGTTATTCTTTACATCTTTTGAACATCAGATATTAATAAATATTTGAAAATAGATGATCTATGTCCCATAAATGTTGATTTCATATTGTCCTGTTAGACTGTTTTTCTTTTTTCCCCTATGGATAAAATTTAACAATTGAATAGAAAACCAAATCTGATAAGTAGTACATATCTCCTTTTCTTAATGGAATAAAAGAAACTAATCTTATATAACCTTAGAGTCTCTCTCTCTCTCTCTCTCTCTCTCTCTCTCTCTCTCTCAGAGACTACAAACTATATGACTTTATTTATATATAGTATATATAAACTATTTATATATAGTTTTTGTACGTATGAATAGATAGTATTAATACACACATACACCGCCTGACAAGAACACCATGAAAAATATTTGGGAATACTAATAATGAGATATCTAAATATTTTAGACTCATTGTCAGAACATTAGTCAACTAATCAGATCCCCACTTACTCCTCATATTAGAAGAGACTTGTCAACAGCCAGGCACAGTGGCTAACACCTGTAATCCCAGCACTTTGGCAGGCTGAGGTGGGTGGATTCCCTGAGCTCAGGAGTTTGAGACCAGCCTGAATAGCATGGTGAAACTCCATCACTACTAAAAATACAAAAAGTAGCCAGGGGCAGTGGTGGGAGCCTGTAATCCTAGCTACTCAGGAAGCTGTGGCAGGAGAATGGCTTGAATGTAGAAGGCGGAGGTTGCATTGAGCCGAAATGTGCCACCGCACTGCAGCCTGGGTGACAGAGCAAAACTCTGTCTAGAACAAAAAAGGCTTGTCAAGTTACTTGGAATATACCAGCGAATTTCAGGAAGGTAGATACAAATACATAACATACTAAACAGAAAGATACCTCTAGGAAAGGATTCTTAAGTAATTCTTAGGGATTTAGTGTCAGGATGTTTTTCTCAGATAGTACTGTCATTTCTTCTGGTAAAATTTCTAAGCTTTCCTTTTTCATTAACATTAGATATCTGGAACAAGTTTTTAAAGCTTTCTTCCGTTATTCCTCGTATAAAGAGCAACAATTGTGTAAAATAATAATCTTTCCTTTTCATTTTCTAGGTTCAAAAGCACACTTTGATTTTTTTGTACATTTTGGGGAATGAGATAATCAAAACTAAGTAATATTTTAATAAGGGTTGATTAAATGTATCCTATTATTTTATGACAAATAGAATACATTTATTAACTAAGAAAGAGCTGTAACTATTAAAACTACTGGGAAGTGGATTAAGCATTGTTATTTAATTGTCACAACATATATTTAAAATAGATACTATTTTTAAGGTGGAGAATAATTTTGCTTCTGGAAGATACAAGATTGGGGGAAAAAAAGACAAAGTTTTTGATGAAGCCAGATGTCCATCTTCAGCTACATATTGAAAACTATTCTTCATTTGCATTCCTTGCGTTTTTGATTTTTAAAAACTATCTGCTTCCTAAAAGTAACAGACTTTTGTTGGTTTTGGTATATTATATTTAGTATGGTTTTTTATATAATTTTATTTTAATATATATAAATAAGTTAGTGTTTGAGAACACAATTTTAGAGAAAATCTTATTTCTATTATTTATAAATAAATATAATCATAATGATTATCTAGAAATAAATGATAATTTAATAAGAATTATTTCCTATTTCTACATATTGGAAGAGTCATTTAGTTGCTCAGATATTCAGTTTTCCTACCTGTAAATGAGATAAAACCTTCCTTGTAATTTTATTTTAAAAATTGAATAAAATATAATATATATGTAAAGTAACTAGCTCTGGGATTGATTCTAATTTTTCATTAACAGCAGCTATTAATATGTTAATGATTTTTAATTAATATATAGGTCTGTGTTTGAAAAGTAGTCATTAAAACATGTTTTAAAGAGGATATTTTTACATAAAATATTTTTCTAGTTCTCTGAACTTCAAAAAATACTATCATATGAGCTCTGTCTGGAACATATTAATGAAATTCAAAAATATATTGGGTCACTATTAAAATAAAAAAGATCTAAGCCCTTCAGAGGAGAGATACGGAATTATTCAAATTAATTTAGATTTTGGATTTCTATTATGATAGAACAAATAACCAATTCCTCTCTCTTAATATGTAGTATTAACAGAAAATAAATATATTTCAAAGTTTGAATAATGCTGATTTATTTTTTAAGTACTTAAATTTCATATTCATTTAGAATGGTGTGAGGTACACCACTGAATTAAAGAATATATTTAGCATATAATTTCAACATTTTAATATGTTGTCAGTAATTCCTTATTTCTTACTGCTTAAATTCTTTATGTATTTCTCAAAATATGTTGAATTAATTCTAATTTTCCAGAATCTGAATGCTCCTAAAATATTAAATATACTATTTCATCCTGTACAGAATGTGTACAACATAGAATAACTATTCATCCTATGAAGCATTGCATTTTTATTCCATGATCGTGAAATAAACATGACCTGATCTGGAAGCTGCTTAAAGCATTTATGTATTTCCTATTAAAAAAACTCTGTATTAGGCTTAATTACCCTCTGAGTTAAGCAATTGATACTGTAGCATGAATTATTAGCTTTCTTGGCTTTCATATGTATTTTTTAATTTGTTATAAACACAGTGAATTAAATTTATTTTTCAAGATAATGAAATGAGAATATACTTTAGGTCATTTCTTCTGATCAGTGGGCACTCAATGATAACCTGTGGTAATGTGTTGAATATTTATTGCACGAAGGAGCAGTTTAGAGTTTTTTTTCTCACGTCTTATTATCCTCCACATAGCACATCCAACCTCTGAGGCTCACAGTATTACAACCTAGTCTGTCACTTTAATCACACTGCTGGTATTTGCACTTTAATCATTTTATTATTTTATTGTATAGCTCTAGGTAATTAAAAGCTTGCTATTTTTAATGTTTCAGTAAAATCTTCTGATATAATCCAAATGTTATTTATTGATACTTTGAACAAACTGCAACATAGAGTAATATGACCCTGAGATTATTATTACCTATTGTGTTGCTAGTGTTGCGTTCTCTTTAAAGTTTGACACATTTAGTAAGTATAGTCAGTCATATGTGGCATAGAGATGGTTCAGTCAATGATGGACTGCATGTATGGTGATGGTCTTATAAGGTAATAATAATGTATTTTTACTGTACCTTGTGTATGTTCAGATACAGAAACACTGTTATCATTGTGTTATAATTGTTTATTCAGTACCATAACTTGCTGTGTACAGGTTTGTAGCCCAGAAGCAATATTTGATATATAGGTATACAATTTTTTAGCACTGTGTTTGAAAAGTAGTCACTTAAACATGTTTTAAAGAGGACATTTTTACATAAAATATTTTTCTAGCTAACACTTTTTTTTTTTTTTTTTTTTTTTTTTTTTGAGATGGAATCTGGCTCTGTTACCTAGGCTGGAGTGCAGTGGTGCCATCTCGGCTCACTGCAAGCTCCACCTCCCAGGTTCACGCCATTCTCCTGCCTCGGCCTCTGGAGTAGTTGGGACTACAGGTGCCCGCCACCACACCCAGCTAATTTTTTTGTATTTTTAGTAGAGATGGGGTTTCACCATGTTAGCCAGGATGGTCTAGATCTCCTGACCTCGTGATCTGCCCGCCTTGGCCTCCCAAAGTGCTGGGATTACAGGCGTGAGCCACCGCACCCGGCCATCTAGCTAACATTTTTTTAGCACCATGTAGTCTAGGTAAGCGGCAGGCTCTACTATCGAGGTTTGTGTAAGGATGCTCTATGATGTTGCCACAATGATGTGATTACACATTTCTTAATATGTATACCCATCGTTAAGTGATGCATAAGTGTAAATACACTTTCTTCCTTTCCTTTCCAACCTGTAAGACGAATTGGCAATCTAAATTGTATTTATTTGTACCAACACCTTTACAATTGTTCAAGGATACAACACTACAGCTAGATAGGAGGAATAAGTTCCAAGGTTCTATACCACTGTGGGATGATTATAGTTAATGATGCTATATAGTTTCAAATATCTGAAAGGTGGATATTGAATGTTCCCAACACAAAGACATAAGAAATGTTTGAGATTATGGATATGCCAGTTACTCTGATCTGATTACTATAATTATGTTTACTGAAACATCACTATGACTATGAACAATTATTATTTGTTGATTTAAACATAATTACTCAATTTTATCTGAGAGTCTGCAAGGGTGCCTCACATAGGTTCATGAATAGCACCTCTGTGAATTTCCTCTCATGCCTGCTTAATTGATGTCTATCGTATACCTCATTCGTGCCTCTGCTCGTTAGATCCACCGGGAGAACACTTTCACCCTTGTGAACTGTACATTCACCTTATACCAGCAAGGCTGCTCATTTTTGAGTCTTCACAGATGTCCTGTGATTCCTGGAGTCCTCAATACACTGAATTTGTGGTGTATACTGCACAAGAGAAAAGAATACCCCACCCTTGCTCCCACACTCATTTGCTTTCTGTTTCCTGGGGCTCCAAAGCCACATTCTGAGAGCCAGTAGTCTACTTTCCAAAGAACTCAGACCTGAATACGATAGGCCTAATCTGGAAATTGATCCAAGACAAACACCATTCTGTTCTTTCTCTTTCCTCACCTAGTACCTAACTTCACTCAGACCTCTGTCTCCTCCAATTAATGAGAAACTTATCCTTATCTACCAATGCGTCACATATTTTCAAACATTAATGAATTTAGTTACGATTCGGCAGAAATCCTGACTATATTACTAAATATATAACATACATAGCATATATATGTGTATGTAATTACATCTATGTTCACCTCCTGGAAAGAAAGTGAATCAGAGTTCTCTGACACATTTGCTTTCCTCCTCTTGCAGGTGACAATATGTGCCGAGTAAATAATGGGGGCTGTAGTACGCTTTGCTTGGCTATCCCAGGAGGCCGGGTGTGTGCTTGTGCTGATAATCAACTTTTGGATGAAAATGGGACAACTTGCACATGTAAGTTCTTTGCATGTTACCCTTATTGTTTATTGGGCCCTTTCTGGAGATTAGAAGCAGAAGAAACCAAAGGAATTAAAATGAGACTTGGAATGAGAAATTCAGATTATTACTTAGATATAATTCTTTCTAGACTATCAGTTATTAACTGATTAATTTTGAATATACAGAGGAATATTGACAATGATGGTATTTTGTGGAGTTCATTGCTGTGTGTGGTTTAGTAAAAAAATGTAAATAAGTATATGCCACAGAAGTGTAAGAGAACTTTAAGCAGTTGCAACTAAAAATGCATTGTTGTTGATTAGATAGATGGCATGTTGACACACAACACAAGTCTACAATGACTTTAAATGGCTTCCTGATTCAGTTATCTGTATTAAGTGGTGAAGAGCAAGGAGGGAGGCAAAAGGACTTACAAGGAATTGACAGACTATTCAAATAGTGAATTAACTGGATTGATTGATCTGTGTTAAAGGCAATTTTATTAACTTTTGCTGACGTTTCTCAATTTACTGCATCTTACTATTCTGATATGACTTTTGAAATTTCTTCTTTCTACCCCATGTGGTGTCCCTTAAGCACAGTAACACCAGCAATACTATGTGTGTATTGAGAACTATGTGACATTTTGAGAATGATTTAATCTTGAGTTGTGTGTTAGAGTTCTCCAGAAAAACAGAACTAATAGGATGTATATAATACATAGACAGATTTATTGTAAGGAATGGTCTTGTTTAATTATAAAAACCGATCAGTCTTAAGATCTGCAGGTGGCAAGCTGGAAATCCACAAGAGTCCATGGTGTGCATCTAGTCCAAATGTCAGCAGGCTTCAGACCCAGGAAGTGCTGATGGTTCAGTTTATGTCCAAAGGCAGGAAGAAACCGATGTCCCAGTTCAAACAATCAAGCAGGTGAAGTTTATTTTGCCTGTGACAGGTTTGGCCTTTTTGTTCCACTCTGGCCAACTGATTAGAGTGAGTTCATCCACACGACTGAGGGAAGTCTACTTCACTCACTTTACTAATTCAAGTGTTAATCTCATCCAAAGCACACTAACAGACAGACCCAGGATAATGTGTGACCAAACATCTGGGCACCCCGTGTCCCAGTCAAGTTGGCATATAAAATTAAGCATCACAAATTGCTGAATAAACATTTCATGTATTTATTGTATCATTTATAATCATTGTCTCTTGTGAGAGAGGAAGGATAAGTGTAATAAAAAGAGCTTCAGTTTATCAATAAGAGGCATCTTATCTCTTCTGATGTAGAAAAGATGTATTTTTAAAAGGATATTTAGAATTTAAGACATATAAGAAAATATATTAAAAATAAAAGAATCCACTTATAATGCCAGTATTCAGAAATAAACCTCTAAGGAATCTTAATAGAGTTTCTTATAGTGATATATCACTGGGATTTATTTTTACTACTAATGATAATAATTGTAGGTGAGATTGAGTGAATGATTACACTGGTATGGATGTGGCATTTTATAAAACAATTTATGATTTTTGTTAGTCTTTACAAAAATTATGTAAGGAAGATACTATTACTATCTGCATTAGTCCATTTTTATACTGCTGATAGAGACATACCCAAGACTGGGCAATTTACAAAAGAAACAGGTTTAATGGACTTACATAGCTCAGGAGACCTCACAATCATGATGGAAGGCAAGGAGGAGCAAGTCATATCTTACCTGGATGGTGGCAGGCAAGAGAAGAGAGCTTGTGCAGGGAAATCCTGTTTTAAAAATCATCAGATCTCATGAGTCTTATTCACTGTCATGAGAATAGCATGAGAAAGACCTGCCCCCATAATTCAATCACTTCCCACTGGATTCCTCCCATAACATGTGGAAATTGTGGGAGTTACAATTCAAAATGAGATTTGGATGGAGACACAGCAAAACCGTATCACCACCTCATTTTATAATGCACAATTTAGACTTATAAGCTAATTATTTTGCAAGTCCACATAATTAGCAAGTAGAACATTTGGAATTTAGATCCCAAATTCTGTCATTTTTACTTAAAATAAGCATAAGCATCTTATGTAACCAAATATCTTTGTAAACATAATTTTTAATGACTGCCTTTCAAACCATTTATTTTCTTTTTAGTTGACATCTGGTATTATTTATGATTCATTGTTATAGGTAATTGTCTGTTTCTGTTACCATTTATGGCTTTTTATGTATTTTATCATATAGTTTATGTCTTTTAGACATAGCAATTGGACACTGTTACATCTTCTTTGGGCATTTGGAATAATACCCTCAGTTTTAAATTATTTTATTATTATTTTGAGTTCCAACTACTGGACATGAGAACTTTGGTTTCTTTTCTACTACTTTTCTCATCTTCTTCACTTTCACTTATTATAAAGTTAGCATATCTGACCAAGAATATGATTTTGAATTACCAAAAAATAAGTCCTTTTTTATAAAAATATTTTTGACATTTATATTTAGTTTGTTAATCAATTTTACAATATTTTTAGGCCTAGATCAGCGTTTCACTACTTGTATTGCTTAGTACTTAAACTTTTAGCACTGCATTGTTCATTTATTCATTTCACTGGTGTGTAGGATAGATGGAATATATCTTGAAATAACTTCTTCAAGAAGACTATGTAGAATACAGTGGACCGTCTGTACTGAACATTTACACTTTCCTTCTTGTAATTATTTCCTAAACAATATAATTTGGAAACTATTTACATAGTATTTACCTTGCATTAGGTATTATAAGTAATCTAAAAATGATTTAAAATATGTGAAGGGATATGTGTAGGTTATATGTAAACACTGCACTATTTTTTATAAAGGATGTGAGTATCCATGGATTTTGGTATTTACAGGGGATCCTGGAATCAATCCCCCCTGGATCTTGAGGGATGACTGTATATATTGTTGAGTTCCAAATATGCCTCCTTTGCCTTTTTATGTAAACAGCATTTCTTCTGAATATTAATTCTTGGCTGAACAAAATCTCCCTTTAAAATTCTACAAGTTTGTACCTATTGTATTCTGTAATTACATACTTCAGAATACAAATATGAATTTTACCTTTCTAGTAAGGTGTTTTTTCTTCTTTAGTAATGGAACTTTGTGAATTGCCTGTAAGTTGATTTCTGTGGAAGATAGTTCTCAGAGGTAAACTTTCTCTGAGTTACCAGGTGATTGTTTCCGTTTCTTTATTCTGTGGTATTATTTTTTAATTCTTATTTTATTGTTTATCATCAGAAAAGAAAGAAACCTATCAAGATCCACAGTTTGCCAGCAGGCAGGGATTAAGCATGACTTTGAACAACTTAAAGTCTGCCAAGTTGGCTGCTAGGCTGAATCTTATCTTAGTTATTGGGAGAAAAGAAACGGTTTATGTGTACATTTGCTAGTTTAATTTTTCAGTTTCTACCAAGGAGTCTTTTAAAATTGTTTTCCTGGCATAGAATGAAATTTCCTGCTAGCCCAATTGAATGACTCTGATATTTTGAAAAGATGAAATGTGCATGCATGCGCACACACACACACACACACACACACACGCACACACGGAGTAGCTTTCAGGGACTTCTTTGAGGTCTCATCATGCCTTTGCTCCACCCATTAACTTCCTCTTAAAGATGGGAGGTAGCACAAAAAGTGCTCTTATTTTGGTAGGTACAGACCTTATAGTCTGTGCTGCAGGAGCAAAGGATCTCTCTGTCTACCTAAAGATGGACAGGCTTGTTCAATTTCCAGTGGCATAACTTAGAAGGACTCATGAATGAATTTTTAAATCTAGTTCTATTGGCCTTGTAAAAAGTGAAAATTCCCTTATGATAATGTCAGTAAAATGATCAAGAGGCCAAACTCTCAGAGATCTGGTAAGTTTTTATTTTTGTTCTTTATCATTTTAGTAAGTTACAGGGGGAGGGGACTTGTATTCATCAGGTACTAATATTTGCATAGTATTTTGAGGTTAAAATTTTCTACTTAGGTTTTTAATTTCAATTATGTGGATCGTAATTAGTGGATCATTGGCCTTCAAATTGTATTTCCTATTTAGTTTCATTCTTATGCTCCATTAAAAATGTATGGGTTACTTTTAAGTGAACACATCTATATTGATATAGATATAGGAAAGATATCGATAGATTGATGAATAAATGAAAAAAAACAGCATTGTAGACTACAGGGAAAAGACAAAGTGAGAGGAAAAATACTATCAGTATAAAAGTGAGCTGGGACAAGCAGAAGTAAAAACAAAAAGAATTGTCACTAAAAAAAAAAAATCTAGGAAGTAAAATCCTGCAAAGATTTTATCATGACTTAAATGAATTTTTATGATTTACATCAATTTCCTATTTCCATTCTGTGGCTGTAAAGAAAATGAAAGATGAGTTACAAATCAGTTCTCTGTGAGTTTAAAGCTTGCTCCTTTGGCCCACAGTGCAAGTGGAATGTAGGAATCAAGGCTCATTGGGGTATACACTGACCCTTAATCTAGTCTCTAGTCCTTGAGGAGGGAAGCCTGGGGCACCTCCACCTGTACTTGTAATAGACACATCTAAGGCCCTCCACCTGTACTTGTAATAGACACATCTAAAGCCCTCCTATGCCATATTTTGGGTATCACCAAGTCAATGGCAAATGCTTCTCCTCACATCCACTTAAGACCCTGAGACTGAAAAATTGTCTTAATTGCTCACTTTTGTACTTCACTGACTATTTCACCTCATAGTTACATCTGGTCTTTTGATCAAGCTTGTCCTTTATGTTTATTTTAACAAAGTTCACCTGTGTTTAAATATCATCGTGGAAGAGGACACATAGAGATATTTGCTTGGGTACTGTACTCTATTAGAAATGGCCCTGTCTGGCTAAGTGTGGTGGCTCACACCTGTAATCCCAACATTTTGAGAGTGGAAAGTATGCTTGAATCCAGGCATTCAAGACCAGCTTGGGGAACATAGGAAGACCTTGTCTCTTGAAAAAAGAGAAAAAAATTAGCCAGGCATGGTGGTGCGTGCTTGTAGACCCAACTACTCAGGAGGATGAGGCAGGGGCTCTCTTGAGCCTAGGAAGTTGAGGCTGCAGTGAGATGTGATTGTATGTGCCACTGCTTTCCAGCCTAGGTGGCAGAGTAAGACCTATCTCGAAAATTAGTAATTAAGTAAGTAAGTAAATGTTCCTGTCACCTTCTCCAGATCCACGAATGAGTTTCCAGTATTGCTTTTCCTCAGCAGTGATTATCAGTCCCTCCTTTTTTGTATCTCTGACCTTTCATCCTTATTCTGCCTTATGTAATTGCTTCCTTGCCATAACTGCCAAACCAAAAACAACAAAACATGTTCAGTAGTTTCTTGGAAGTCACAGATACAAATATCTTAAAAGGGACTCTAGCTGAGCACATGCTTCAGTGGCACTTGAAATAATTCAGATTGATGCTTAACTATGGAAAAAAAAAAACAACAGACAGAGGTGAATATGTATGTCTAAGTAACCCAGGCTATCACTGCATATCTCTGTGTAAATAGAAATTAAATGACTTCGGCTTGTAAGAAAACACTATATACAATGCTGTTTACAAAGCTGATGTTAGAAAATCCGTTATCACAGTACACATGTGATTTTACACCTGGTGAAAGTTAGAGAAATTTTTTTCTGAGGCTGTTGGTCTCATTTTCTAATATCTATAATTCATAGATGAGGTAACCCCAATGCAATAAAAGGGAAAAGAAAGAAGAGAATTTTGTCTATACTCATTGCACTAAACAATGTTACATCAACAAAAAATAAGTTCTTATTTGAGATTCCGTAGTTGCATTTGGCTGTTAAAAATTCTGCTATATCTTCTCATATAGCCTGCAACTTGCCTAGGTTCTCTTCAGATGTATTAGGAAATATTAAGGGGAATAATATAATAACTCATTTCATGCAAAGAAAGAACATAAAGTATGTTTATAGAAATTATTTCAATCCTTTTTTATTTAATTGTAAAGGTTTTTCAAAGATATGTTAGCCTTAGTTTGCATATGAAAAAATTAAACTGCAGACAACTGCAAATGGAATTCATGGTTGCTGAGTACAGTAGTTCATAGTAAATATCAGTATGCCACTAACCTCTCATTAGTGTTGATTCTTCTGGATGTCTGATTTAGTTCAGGCTAGATTATAGTCATGTGAACTAGAATTATCTGGATTAACTGTGTAATCTGAGTCAAACAAGCAAAACAAAGTTGCAGCCATTGTGACATGATCTTCCTGGTTTCAGTCATCCTTGTTAAACTGACGTCAAATGAACAAAAACCCACTGGCAAATGTTCAAGCTGGACTAAACACCAATGACTCTTTCTCAATGAACTTGTAACATAAGGCTATGCCGGAAAAAACATGTACCCAACAGAAAAATATTGACATGCTACATGATTGATTAAGGATGAATTCTAATGCCATGCTTGGAAGGAATCAGGAAGGAGAGTAGGATGGACTCTTTGTCTTTTGAATCTTGTCTGTCACGGTCAAATCCTCTCACAACTAGAAATGATGTTGGGTGTAGCATAGTAACTTGGAACTTACTACCCCTGAGAAGATGTGTAAAGCTAGGTGATTAATTACCAAGCAAACTTTGTATTTCTCTTAACATGTTTGTGAGAAAAAAAATCACAACACAGAATATTAATAAACAAGGACATGAACAATCCCAAAAAGTAAGTTAGATTCCAAAGACGGTGAGTCACTATTAGCAACAACAACATCAAAAATCTCCAGCAAGATTATTTTGTCTAAAGTAAAGAAAAAGTAATTCTTTTAATTCTTCTTTAGTGGCCTAAAAATAAGACAGAATTTTTCATTGTGCCTTTCTCCCAGGAGAGCAACTTGAACATTGCAGAAACATTGGTTATCCAAGGGACAGCATTACACAATTATGTGTCAGTGGTACTCTGTGACCTTTATCCCCATCTGGAGCTCCAGATATATTCCTCTGTCAAGAAACAGAGCTTCACTATGGTGAACCATTTATCTGCTTGGCTGTGACAAGTCTTATGTTCTAGGATATATGCAGTCTAATGTGTAGTAAAAAGTTTAAGGCAGTAAAAAGTTTAGAAGCCCATCCAGATGAATATTTATGGCCCTCTGTGCATGGGAACCACAGAAGATTATGTACCACTTAGGTTGGCTGCTCAGAAGACCACTCTATCTAATGAAAGGTCATGCTGCTATGATCTAAAGGAGAAAAATCTAAACCTATAACAGCATTTTTCACACAGTCTTCGGGTATAGGCGAGCTTATATAAAGAGATACAGCAAACCACAACTTCAAGTTTTCTTTTTACTGCTTTTCTCTCTCCCTGCTTAAATAAAGAGGCAATAAGAGATTCTGGACTCCCAAAATGAAGAAATAAACAAAAATATTTTGCAATATTAGATAAGTAGAAACAATAGAAAGACATTTTGTTTTATTTTTTGTCCCAGGACAAATATTATTATGACTGAGTTATAATTCTGATGCAGTTGACAGCAATGCATCAATTGAGGGAAAAATTAATTTAGAATAGATCACCACACTGTGTTTGAAAACAGAAAAAGCAAAGTCAGAAGCATCAGCTCTTGTTCATGCACACCACAGGTTATTAAACTAAGGTCAGGAATATGCCTTGAGTCCAGAAGCTGAGCTGAGTTCCCAATCTCAGATAATCCAAACTAAAATAAATAAATAAATAAATAAATAAATAAATAAATGTTTTTTTTAACAGCATTTCCTGCTTCCCGTCATTATGTCCTGGACGTTAACTCCAGCCAGTTTTTGCCAAAGACAAATAATTCTGGAATGCATATTTTCTTTTTTAGTGCCTTGGAGACTCATGCATAAGCCTTCTGATTTCATTATTCTCACAGCAGGTACCACAAGATGTGTAAAAACTAATAGTTCCATGACAAGTATACCTTGATTCATGTTGTTTTACTTTTGATCCTGGTTAAATTATAGGATTATTTATTACTTTGTCAATTTCTTTTTGGTGAGATCATACTGTAGAATTTTTGCTAGAAATGGTTCTGGCAGTAGAATTACAGGTTTTGTATCAGTTTTCAAATGCATAGTTGAAAGCACAAGTCTGAAGTAAAGTGTTCAATTCCAGCACTTGTTAATATACTAAAAGCAATTTTTGGCTGTGCTCAAACACCCAAGTGCTATATAGATTCAGTCACATTATGCATTGGAACAAAATAATGTATATGGATTTTTATATATTCACCCTTTTGAGTGTAGGTAGAACTTTGTCTCTCTTCTTTCTGTCTACATATCCCTTTGTCTTTGTGTTTTATCTTTTTGTCTTTTGCAACTTTATCCATGTCCTTGGGTGATAAAATAAGAGAATTAACTGCTTAGCCAGTTGAAGGGCTGTGGTTTTCCTGAAGGATTTATACAGCCCCCACAAGTAGAATCTCTCACTACAATAATGCCAATGTCTGTTAATTCCAGTAATCAGCCAACAAACAATTTTGAGCATAAACTCTACACCTTGTTCTGTTCTAGATATTGTTCCTTTCTGTATGTGAAATTATTCTTTCTACATTCAAGAAGCTCCTCAAGTGAAGACATCATAATTTATTAAAATTAATTATAAAACAAATGCTTTGTAGAGACTTTTGCAAGGTAGACAAAGAATACCAATCTTATGTAAGTTGGTAGATTTCCTTGCTGTCGGCTGGGGTTCAATGATAAATGACATTGCCATCTAGTGCCACTTTGTTTAATGCCAGGGAAAAGACCATGTATTTTGAACTTCTAAGCTGCTATGTTATCTAGATTACCACATAGCACATTAAATATTTTCTTTATAATCGATGTTGCTAGCTAGACTGTTATCATGAACCTAAACAAACCCGATAGTCTGCATTGATAATGTGGTTTCTTTGTGATATAACTACTGATTACATCTGGAAGGCTTGGGCGGGGCCAGAATTATTATAATTAATGATGCTTTATGCCTTGGGAGAATTTGGAAATCAGAGCTAAGAATTAAAAAAAAAAAAAAAAAAAAAAGTATATTATGTCAAGAACAATGAAGAATCTGAGATTTTACCCTAATTGCAAGCTAGCATGTTAGCCTGAGATTCATGGATTCTGGTAGAAGACACACGATTCCTGGATTAGACACAAAGAATTTTATCCCTCATGCCACAGCAGACCACGTAACATTAAAGTTTACATTGATTCTCCTTGACACACCTCCCTGTATCCTTTCACAGTCCATGAAACACAAATCATTCATTTTAACCATTGATTGCCACATATTCTCTTCTCTTTCTAGACTATTTAATTCACTGAGATACAGAAGAATAGCAAGACTCAGTTTGTGAATAAATCTCACTTAACCAAATTCTTAACATTTGTTTAGAGAACCTGGAACATATGGAGAAAAACACTTCATAGATTCCCAAACATAAAGAGATAGTTTTGGTTAACATAATACTTCTAGAACCCTTAAGTAGGCCTGAGTTTTTCTCCTACTTGCAGACCAGGAAGGTGATTATAGCCATCAAAGCTGTGTGCTATTGCATTGTCTTTTTATTTTAATTCTCATTGTACTTATTTATAAAGTGGAGGTAGTAAAATTCTTTGTCATATATGCCTTATAGGTTATAATGATCAATTAAGACTATGAATAAAAGCTCTTTGAAAAGCGAAACGGCACACTCAGCATAAATATAAAGTGGTATTGTATTATTGTTGTTAATGTTGTTGTTATTTTGGTCAGCGTTATTGTTGTTTAAAATAAATTTTCCAAGTTCTTAGTTGTTAAAAGTCAAATAAAATACATCTTACAAAGATACATCTCTCTACTTAAACTGTTTTATTTGGGAAGTAATAATTGCAGTTTGGGGCACACCCACAGACTAGATGATCTATATGGCCGAAAAACAAAGAGAAGGTTGGAAGTTTTCTAGAAAGCAGAAATGTTGCATATTGTTTTGCAAGAAAGCTTATTGGCACTATTAAAGTTTTGGGGAGCTCACAAATTCCAGTGAGTGACAGAAGTGAGTAAAACTAGTTTTAGAGCTGCAGCAGGTTGTTTCAGTAGCTATTCAATAAAACTGGTTTCAGCCGGGCGCAGTGGCTCACGCCTGTAATCCCAGCACTTTGGGAGGCCGAGACGGGCGGATCACAAGGTCAGGAGATCGAGACCACGGTGAAACCCCGTCTCTACTAAAAATACAAAAAAAGAAAAAAGTTAGCCAGGCGCCGTGGCGGGCGCCTGTAGTCCCAGCTACTCGGGAGGCTGAGGCAGGAGAATGGCGGGAACCCGGGAGGCGGAGCTTGCAGTGAGCCGAGATAGCGCCACGGCACTCCAGCCTGGTGGACAGAGCAGACCTCCGTCTTAAAAAAAAAAAAAACAAAACAAAACAAAAAAAACAACAAAAAAAAAAAAAACGGGTTTCAGGTTAAAACAAGTAGTTCCAGCATCCAGGCTTTGCAAAATTTTTGCAACCTACTCATCTGACAAAGGGCTAATATCCAGAATCTACCAAGAACTCAAACAAATATACAAGAAAAAAGCAAACAACCCCATCAAAAAGTGGGGAAAGGATATGAACAGACATTTCTCAAAAGAAGACATCCATACAGCCAACAGACACATGAAAAAATGCTCATCATCACTGGCCATCAGAGAAATGCAAATCAAAACCACAATGAGATACCATCTCACACCAGTTAGAATGGCAATCATTAAGAAGTCAGAAACAACAGGTTTTGGAGAGGATGTGGAGAAATAGGAACACTTTTACACTGTTGGTGGGATTGTAAACTAGTTCAACCATTATGGAAAACAGTATGGCGATTCCTCAAGGATCTAGAACTAGATGTACCATATGACCCAGCCATCCCACTACTGGGTATATACCCAAAGGATTATAAATTACTCTACTACAAAGACACATGCACACGTATGTTTATTGCGGCACTATTCACAATAGCAAGACTTGGAATCAACCCAAATGTCCATCTGTGACAGACTGGATGAAGAAAATGTGGCACATATACACCATGGAATACTATGCAGCCATCAAAAAGGATGAGTTTGCGTCCTTTGTAGGGACATGGATGCAGCTGGAAACCATCATTCTTAGCAAACTATCACAAGAGAGAAAACCAAACACCGCATGTTCTCACTCATAGGTGTGGAACTGAACAATGAGATCACTTGGACTCGGGAAGGGGAACATCACACACTGGGGCCTATCATGGGGAGGGGGGAGAGAGGGATTGCATTGGGGAGTTATACATGATATAAACATCATGCACATGTATCCTAGAACTTAAAGTATAATAAAAAAAAAAAAAAAAAAACAACAAAAAAAAACAAAAAAAAAAACAAAAAAAAAAAAAAAACGGTTTCAGGTTAAAACAAGTAGTTCCAGCATCCAGGCTTGCAGAGATTACATTCTTCCAGCATGATATGTGTCCTGAGTGATTTTTCCCCTTCACTTCTCCGTAATGTTTTAGTTTTATATGGCACAAATATCCCAATTCACCTGATCAATATACATCTAGTAGAATACTTGTTGTCAGAAAAATTTAAAATTTTCTTTTTCTCGAAGATGGCTGTCACCATAATATTTTATATTTTTCATTAAGTTAAATGAGACAATATTTTGTTATTATAGCAAAATTTATTTGTGTGTGTGTTCAATTATAGTAAACTTTATAAGTATCACATATTTTTAAATTTAAAGTATGTAAAATTTTAGAACATTATTTTTATTGTATATATTTAAGGTGTACAATATAATGTTTTGATATACATAGTGAAATGCTTACTGTAGCTTAATATGCCCATCATCTCTCATAGTCACTCTTTAGTGTGTGCATGTCGTAAGAACACCTACAGTCTACTCTCAGCAAATTCCCAGTGCATATTTTAACACAATGTTATAACTATAGTCTTTGTATTGTACCTTGGTTTTGTAGACTTATTCATCCTACCGATCTGCCACTTTGCACTCTTTGACCTACATCTCCTCTTTTCCTCTCCATTACCACTTTATTCTCTGTGTTTTCAACTAAGAAATTGTGAAACGCACACACACACACACACCCTTACCTACCATCATATATATATATATATATATAATGGAATATTACTCAGCCTTTAGAAAAAGCAAATTCTGTCAATTGCAACAACTTGGATGAACCTGGATGATATTGTGCTCAGTAAAATAAGCCAGACAGAGAAGGACAAATACCTCATGCCACTGATATGTGGAATCTAAAACAAATACACTCGACAAGATTTAAATTTCATGGACTGACTATAGCTAGTATTGTTCATTTATCTTGTTTTTTTTTTTTTTTTTTTTTTAACTCTAGTTAACCCTGGAGAAGCACTACCTGGCATATGTAAAGCTGGAGAATTTCGCTGCAAAAACAGACACTGTATCCAAGCTCGGTGGAAATGTGATGGCGATGATGATTGCCTAGACGGAAGCGATGAGGACTCAGTAAACTGTTGTATGTTCTCCTTCAAGTCACCTAAAATCTGTATTTTCCCAAGTCTTTGAGTATGTGGATTATCAAGGCAGTTTGTGAAAATCTGAAAATATCTTAGATGCAAATTGAACTTAGTTTAATTTTTCATTCATCCTTTTGTATAAAGAGTAGACCATAGATTGCCTACTTTGCATAGTTTCAAAGCAGTTTTTCTCATCCTTTTCCATCCTTCGTATTATCATTTTAGTTGCTCTAAGAATTTTCTCCTTTTATGTTTCATGATATGAGTACTACCACGCCACTGTCAGAGGTTGCTATAGGGAAATTCTTTGGATTTTGGAATTTAAAGATGTGGAAAATCAATTTAAACTCCCTCAAGACAGAATTACTGGTACAGAAGGTCACGATCCACTCCACTGCTCTTTGGCAACAGAGTCTTGAAGAAGATCCAAGGAAACAGACATGGGTTTGGAACGTGTTACTATATAGCTTCACTGGCTCAGGACATGGTAGAAAACACATATGGGCACTTAGAAATCAAGGTTTGATTTTCCCCTCTTTGGCTTATGTTTAATTATTTATCATCTGCTGGGATAGGAATAGTTCCATGTTGCTAGTAGGCATAAGAAAATTTCTCACATACGTGGTAGGAAAACATTTGGGGAAATATGTTAAATAATATTTTGAGAATATGTTTGATTAGAGTCACTAGCTAAGTGATTTTGAGAGATATAAAATATTTTATATGAAAAGAAGACATGTGTTGAACAAAGTGAACCTTGATCTTTTTACTTCACCTAAGTACATTGTTTTTAAAACTTTTTTTGTTTCAATAAGTTAATGAAAGAAAAGGTTTAGGTCTGAACTAATGAGATCAGTTGACAGTTCTTCATTTCCCCCCCTTTTTTAAATTAAGAATATACAAATAAAGTTTTAAAGATCTTTTTTAAGAATGGGCAAAATTAGTCTGGGCATCCGTGTTATTCAAACATTGATGCTTTAGGACAAAAATCTCAAGAATATGAACTTTAAAAAATATTTTCAAATTGTATACTAATACATAATACATAAATTATAATAAATGCATAAAGACTATGTTTTCTAAAATCAGGCCCTGACTTCCACATTATGTACTTCTTATTTTCAGCCCCACTAATATCTGTCTTGCAAAGTTTGAATCCCCCAAAAAAATCAAATACTAAATTGATACAATTTGTCAAGAGTTTTGGAGTGTGAGGAACATTTCGTCTGAGAGTAAAGGGTATTTTTGCCTTACTAATTTATATAAATGAGTATTATTTAGTGATTAATTGCCTCATTTCTTGACTCACAATCAGAACTGTTATTTACTTATTATTACTTTTAAGACTAATCAATCAAGTGCAGTAGTAAAAAGGGAGGAAAGAGTAGAACAAGGAGTTTGATTTGTGACTGAGTGTGAAGAGTCTATTGTGATAACACATTACCTTTGCGCCAGCCTATTTGTGGCGGTGATGAATGCTCCCTATATATCAGCTTCCTCTGTAGTCAACTTGAAACGCCTGAGCGGAGTGCAAATACTGCATCACAATATTCATGTATTGGTTCCTTCGGTCCACGTTTTCATCAGTGTGACTTGTATTTTCTAGTAAATTAACAAGAAAACTGACCTCCTTTATGGGTAGAGGGAACATTGCATTTGTACTGTTAATTAGAGTGTTAAAATTTCTAGTCAGGCATTTTATCTTATTGTCATCACTCTTCATTCCATCACCCAAGCCATGTTTTTTGTTTGTTTGTTTGTTTGTTTGTTTTCCTGGAGAACTCTCTTTTACCTATAGTCCACACTCAATTGTATAAATAAATCCTATTTCTTCTACTTCCTAAATAATTAATTTTTTTATGTTTACCTTCTCTCAATTTCTATTGGCTAATAGGCTTTCACCTTAGATTAACTCAGAAAATGGCTTCTATTATGCCTGCCACTAATCCTCCCTTAACTTTAGCCCACTTTCCACACTATTTTCAGAGAGATATTTATAGAATAATATCTATTCTTATAATTTCAGTAACTGCATAACCAAAAACAAATTTTATAATCCATTGACTCACATATACAATACTTCCTGCTCTGTCTTGTATTTACATTTTTAGTCTTTAGTCTATCATGCATCCACTTGCCTTTTTATTTTTATCAACTTGAACTATAAATCTCCAAAACATGTCCTGTTTTTCTCCTCTGCAACACTGCACTGACTGTTTTCTGTCTAAGGAATTCAACATAGCTTACCATTACCTTCTTAGGAAAATCTTTTTTGACTATCAAAAAATCTTCTCAATACAGTCGTTTGGAGTTGAACATTCATCTCCTGTACAATTCTTTATTATAGTAGTTGCCAAACAAAATTGCAATTATTTGCTTACTTATTCGGGGCATCTCATAGATTAATATTTTCTTGAGAAGACACCTTATGTTGTAGTGTTATGTAGTCTCTGGGTCTAGCACAGGGCCTGGCACATGGATGAGTGGGTAATTAGATAAGTGAGGCAATAAGCAGTTACACAACTCTGACCACCTTCCAGCACTATGTCATTTTCCCTAAGCATTGCAGTGATGCTGAGCAACATTTTATTTCTGAGATCTCATGGTTAATATTCTAATACCACATAGGTAATTTCAGAGGATTACTTCAAATATTAAACACCCATAATCTGCAGCCTTGAATTTTGTTATTCTTTCTATTCCTTCAGTGTTTCAACTCCAAACCAAAAGGTGTCTGAATTCTCATGTATTACTTTATTGGTGAAAATTGCAAAAGTCTTTGATTAAGCCTCACTGAAGTGCATATGAATCTTGGTACTTTAAATTATTGGCTCTCTACTACATCAGATGACTTTTATTTTTCTCAGCAGTTATTCTTGCTAAAGTCCCTGAAGTAAGTAGAAAATGTAAATCATGCTCAAATACCAGAGAATATAAAGCTTTTATCCCTGTTTTTTCTTGTTTTTTTTTTTACTATACATCAATAAAAACTTTTTAAAAAGTGATAAAACCACTTATCAACAAAGCTACTTAAAAAAAAATGTTTTATAGAAACTAACTGGAAATGCACACATTCGCTATGCAACAAACATACCATGATAAAATGACAATTTTTCAAATTCTCAGTAAAACAAATATAAACATTTGTTTTTATCATACAGAAGTGTAACTACTGGGCATAAAGAAAACAACCCTAAAAACAGTGTTGAAATTGTGAAACACATATTGAAGAGCATGCCAATTCAGTTAGGAGGTTAGCCTCAGGAATGGAGGAAAAACAATCATAGAAGGTTAACATTAAGATGGGCCTCCTGTTGTGCTTAGATATTGGACATTTAATCCCTAGCTGTGCACTGCTTCCCAGATGAGGACTGGTCACCTCCTAAGTATTTTCTGTGGTTGCATGTTTATTTGTTTGTAGTAGGGAAGAAAAGTCATGATAATTTTTTTTGGTTTTGTTTTTAAAATAATACAGAATCTCATAGTTAACATCAACTCTAGGTCACAAGTGATGCATTTTTCTTTTCTGTGTTTTTCCTTCCATTCCCAAGAAACACTGGACAGAGAGCAATAAATGTAGACTTATTTAGTATGTTAAGAAATATTTGAATGGTTATGATGTGGTTTAAAAAATATTTTTAATATATATGACTAAATTATTTTCAATACATACTTGTTATGTTTAACATTAAGATTTGAGGTTAATTTTAAATGTTCTTGATAAAAATTTTTAAGTGGCGTCTCCAGTTGGTATAAGGAATGAGAAAACAAACTTAGTGATACAGTTGGTTTTATTTTTATTTTTATTTTTTTTGAGACGGAGGCTCGCTTTGTCGCCCGGGCTGGAGTGCAGCGGCCGGATCTCAGCTCACTGCAAGCTCCGCCTCCCGAGTTTACACCATTCTCCTGCCTCAGCCTCCCGAGTAGCTGGGACTACAGGTGCCAGCCACCTCGCCCGGCTAGTTTTTTGTATTTTTTTTAGTACAGACGGGGTTTCACCGTGTTAGCAAGGATGGTCTCGAACTCCTGACCTCGTGATCCGCCCGTCTCGGCCTCCCAAAGTGCTGGGATTAGAGGCTTGAGCCACCGCGCCCGGCCTTATTATTTTTATTTTTTAAAGAGAGTTTCACTCTTGTTGTCCAGACTGGAATATGATGGCACAATCTCTGCTCACTGCAACCTCTGCCTCCCAGGTTCAAGTGATTCTCCTGCCTCAGGCTCCTGAGTAGTTGAGATTACAGGCAAGCGCCACTATGCCCGGCTAAATTTTTTGTATTTTTAATAGAGACGGGGTTTCAACATGTTGGCCAGACTGGTCTCGAACTCCTGACCTCAGGTGATCCACCCACCTTGACATCCCAGAATGCTGGGATTACAGGCATGAGCCACCACATCCAGCCATACAGATGGTTTTAATGGAGACATAAAAAAGAATACATTTCCTTTTATTTACGATATAATTACTTGGTGTTTTCTGTAAAAGCATTACATTTTAACAAAGTGAATATTAGTATTTGCTATTAAATATAAGGCAATGAATGACAGAATCTATGGCATTTATTGTACTGTAATATTATTACTGTAACTTTTCTGTAACTCATTCAAAACATTCACAACTTTATTCAATTTTAAATAATTAAATTTGCTTCCCTCTCCCTCCTAGTCAATCATAGCTGTCCTGATGATCAGTTTAAATGCCAGAATAATCGCTGCATCCCCAAGAGATGGCTTTGTGATGGAGCTAATGACTGTGGGAGCAATGAAGATGAATCCAATCAAACTTGTGCAGGTAAAGCTTTGCTTGGATATACACATAAATCTCCAAAGTTAGTCTTCATAAAAATGCAAGTCAATGCTTTGAACTGAGCTGAACTTTCCTAGTGCTGATGATCTGATTATTGCAATAGTAAATGAATTCAGAGTTTGATGCCACAAAGGCTAGAATACAAATTATCTTTTACTTAATCTTTGGACATTACTCTGCTTTCCAAACTAATTTGGCACTTCATCTATCCATATGGGTTGACTGTCGACACACTACTTGTACAAGACTTGTCCCTACTAAATCCTACTTGGCAGTGGAGGTTGATGTTTGCTAGCATGCTATAATACAGGCCATCTCACAAGGAGGACTTTTTTTTTTTACCTTGAGAAAATAATTTTATTTAGTCTACTATAGAATACCTCTGTGAATAGTTTTCTATTCATGCACATTATTTATGTGAGGTAAGTTTTTTTCCCCATGAAATCTCAAGACCACTAGCCTATTTATATTTCCATATAATCTATTCTATTGTAATAAATCTTTGAATCCCTAGCCAGATTCTTATTGAATGGAAATACACAACTTGTGGTATAGTTTACAACGGGGTACCAGAAAGGTCATTATTAATCAGATAAATGTTGAAAAATGATACTGACTAGCTGCAGCCTAGTGTTTCTTTTTAAATGATAAAGAAAAAAATAGTGTATCTGATGGCTCATATTGATATGATTCTTAAAAACTGATTTTGTAAACCATTACATATAGCAACATCATAACATATCAACCACCCATCAACTCTTTCTGTCTTTGCCAACATAAGCCTTACTCAATAACAAGTATTATAATTTACCAGTGAAAAATACAGGGCAGTCTCTAGAGTAAAGACCCAGGGGCTGAGAAGACTGGTTTCCACTCTTGGTCACTACCAGTTTTTTTCTTGGAAAGACATGCCTCTCTGCACTTTTGATTTCCTTGTGCATTTTTTTTTTTTTTCCCCAGCATGGTAAGAGTATGAATTAACTAGAAATTGGTTCCAGATTTTCCCTATGTACGAAACAACACTGACAGGAGCAAAACAGTCACTGTTCCATAATCCTAGTCTGTGTCTTCTATTCAGCTTTTTACATAATGACAAATTTGCTGAGGATCCATGGGCCAGTTGTTCTCTTGTCCCCTGATTAAAAACCATCTGACATTTTAGAGTAAATTAATTTTTTGCAAGATCTTTTTGTCTCATAACAAATCTTTTGTTTACAAAAGGCTTTCTAAGATAAAAGGACCTCTAGAGGTCATCAAGTCCTAAGTCCCTACCCTCCAAGCTGTGCATCTTATAGATGGGCATGGGAGAGGGAACTTGCCGAGACTTACATCACTGGTAAAAGATCAGGGGAAACGCGATACAAGAATTTTGTCTCCAAGGTCATTTCTCTTTATCCCAAATATTACTATCCTGCATATTAGCTAGAATTTTAGGTATGGCCAGTTTAACTTAAGATGCTTTTGCCATATGACTATAATTTTTAATAAGACATCTTTCTAAATGAGTGCAATTCTTCTTCTTCTTTCTGTTTTTTTTTTTTTTTTTTTTTTTTTTGGACACAGTCTTGCTCTGTCTCCCAAGCTAGAGTATGGTGGCATGATCTCAGCTAACTGCAACTTCTGCCTCCCAAGTGCAAGCAATCCTCATGCCTCAGCTACTAGAGTAGCTGGGACTAGAGATGCACACCACTATGCCTGGCTTTTTCATATTTTTAGAAGAGAATAGGGTTTCACCATGTTGGCCAGGCTGGTCTCAAACTCCTGGCTGCAAGTGATCTGCTCACTGAGGCCTCTCAAAGCTCTGGGATTACAGGTGTGAGCCACCATGCCTGGCCCAATTATTATTCTTTTGAGATTAAGATTCAATTCAGAGACTATGCTTTATAATATCCTAAACAAACATCGCTTTCACTTTAAAATTGAAGGCATTGCTGGCTCAATTTATGATACCATGTTTTCTTCATTTCTGTTAGATTTTTTAAATCTGCTTGTTTCTACATGGTTTTTAAAAAAGCATTTGTGATTGGCTAGCTATTTATAGTAGTAAAAGTAAAAATGTGTATGTATAAGAGCAAATAAAACAGTTTTAATTATTAGTTGGTGTAAAAATAATTTCTGCTTTTGCCATTATTTTTAGTGGCAAAACCACAATTACTTTTGCACCAACCTAATAATAAGATACCTAAATTACTCAAGTCCTGTGGTCTACTAGGAAATAGAACATAGCTTACTTAAATGCCACTGTAAGTGCTGCCAGATTAAGTCTACCACTCACTACTAGATCTTTTTGTCGGTATATTTATGACAGCTGTTATAGTCAGTGGACACCTTAAGAACTTGAATGAAAGGAACAAAGATAAAAATAAATATGTCTTTCTTTTGCTTTGTACACAATGAAATACATAGTCATGCTACAATGTACTTCCATTTCACTTCATCAGAATATATAAATAGGTCACATAGCTTACCATACTGGAAAAAAAGGGCACATTTATATAGACCATATTTCTTTCTGAATTTCAATCCATTGCTAGATAGAGGTGAATACATGGACATATATGCTAGATAAAAAGACTTTCCAATGGGGAATTACTTGTTATTGAATATTGAAAATGGATACCATCCTGTAGCCATTTGCATTGTGATTACTTTAAAAGAAAACCTTTGTACAATTTCTGAGACTTCTTTCTAAATGAGTACTACTACTACTACTACTACTACTACTACTACTACTCCTCTTCTTCTTCTTCTTCTTCTTCCTCTTCCTCTTCCTCTTCCTCTTCCTCCTCCTCCTCCTCCTCCTCTTCTCCTCCTCCTCCTCCTCCTCCTCCTCCTCCTCCTTCTTCTTCTTCTTCCTCCTCCTCCTCCTCCTCCTCCTCCTCCTCCTCCTCCGCCTCCATCTCCGTCTCCTCTTCCTTTTGGACAGAGTCCACAATAAGCCAATTTCCTACTTTTTAAAATTTCTACTTCATGAATTTATTTCCTTCATTAAATATCTACCAAGGCACGGGTGATAGAATGAAAGAAAACACACAATGTCTTTCCCCAAGAAGCTAAGAGTGAAGACTAGGAGAAAGAAGTGTAAACAGGCCATTCTAATGCAGTATTCAAAGTGTTAAATTGATCCACATGGAAGCACATAGGAAGGGTATGGAATACAGTCTTTAGTTATCTGGGAGTAATTCTTGAAGGAAGCACTGTCTAAGTGAAACCTTATAAAAAGCTTAAGAAAAATTCCGAAGTGACAGTTGCAGCCATTAGAAGAAATAAAATAATCTGGTAAAACACAGCATTGGCAATACTGTGGGGAAAAGAAATTGTCATACACTCCTGGCTGGGTGTGTCAATTGATTTTCTATCTTGGAAAGTGATTTGGCCAAATTCAATAAATGTGAAGATGTGCATACCTTCAACTTTGTAATTCTATTTCTATGTTTATAATCTAATACCTGTGCATGAAGAGAGAGACATGAATATAACTTTTCATTGTCTTGTGCTGTAATAGTGAAAAACTGAAACAATTAAAATGTCCATTAACAGAAGAATGGATAGATATATTGTGTTCTATTCATGGAATGCTGTTCATAATTAAAATATCTGAACAAGAACTCAAATATCAACAAAAATGAATTTAAAAATAAAGTTAAATTAGATGAGATACCCTCATCCAAGGAAAAAAAAAAACACACTAAATTGAAGAAAATAAGCAATACCATTTATATGAAGTATAAAATATAAAATAATTTTATATAGTGTTTATGAATTCATAAATAGGAATAGTATTATAATATGCCCAGAAATAAAAAAAAAATAAAAACAAATTAAGAAGATTAGTTATCCCTGGAAAGAGAGGGAGGGAAATGTGATTGAAAAGGATTATGTAGGAAATTTCAAATATAAGTACATATATTTTTTTCTTAGATAAAACAAAAATAAAAATCTGTAACAAATATAGAAAAAAATAAGATTTGATATAGCTATGTAACAGCAAACTGATGCTAATGATATTTTTTCCTATACCTTGCTAGATGGTAGAAATATTTCACTAGAAAAAAAAGAATAATTGACCAGAATAGATTATCCAGGGTGGGGTGAAGTGAATAATAAGAGAAAGGGTTGGAGAATTTGCCCAGAAGAGAAAATAGCACACACATGGGATCTGGAGTAAGTGGACACAGTCAGGGTCTTGGGAGCCGTTCTCCGTCAACATCCAGAATATTGTTGTCTACTCATGAGGGAGACCCAGAGACCGAAGATGAAAAGTAGTTAGATTTGAAATTATTTTTCCTCATGGAAACATGATCATTCCTTATATTCAAACCTAGACAATTTCATATCAACATTTCTCCCCACCATAGTGCTCTGGTTAGATTACATAATATTTGCTCTTCTCACATCCTCTACCACTTATAACTAAATTCATACTAGATAAATATAATTGATTGCAAAAAAACCCTAATGTATTTAAAAATTAGACTTCTCTTTACAAAAGAATGAGTGCATTTTGATATGACATTAAACACAGCTAAGTAGAATGCTTTGATTACAATACAGCAAAAGTGAAGTTTAGGAATAGTGCTATGCTCTAGTCTCCTCTTGGCTGTATAGTTTGTGTGCCTTGTGAGAGTTCTCACTGTTACGTGGCTACAGGAGAAGGATGATTACACTGAATCTCTGATTCAGCAGCTAGACAAACAATTCTCTTGAAGGAGGTGTAAATCTCTTCCTCCTTAGAGCAGCATTTGCTGCAAAATTAGAGTCCTATGGGGCTGCTCTGCTAATCTTGCCTCCAAACTAACTTAGATCTGATGGAGACAAGAGATGAAAAAGTAAATGTTGTGGGTTTGTTTTCAGAAAAATTCATTGATTAGAAAGTGATAATTTAGTCAACTTGATTATATCATGTAAACGGTCCTTGAGGGTTTGTGGAATGAAGCATCTTTCTCATCTGAAATCAGTTAAAATTGCCTAGTAGACTAAGTGAATAATTTTTTCCATGACTAGAACAGATGGTGAATTCATATATCTTCAGGGCATACTTTCCCTCAATAATAATCCAGTGAATATTCTTTGGAATAATAGGTCATAACAGTTCCTCCAGCTTCAGAGTTAATGAGGTAACACAAATTCCCACACCATCACATTGTGAGATGGGTCATACACAATATGAGACAGGTTCATAGAAATTCTTTCTCATTTTCCTCTCTAATCACCATAGCTTTCCTAATGAAAGAAAACAATCTGATAAAACTTTGCTAGAATTAAACCTGAATTATTAGGCGAGAATACAGTGACATAAGAATGTCAAAGAATATTGGTTTTGATTAATATATTCTTATTACGGGCCAATTAGAATTTAAGATAGACATATGTGATAATGTTTATTTATATAAAGCAAGAAAACAGAAAAGACTGAAGGAATGAAATAAAGAATGAAGGAGGAAGAAAGGTATGGAAAAGAAAAAAGAGAAACAACAAGGGAAAACAAGGAAGGAGGCAAGGTAGGGTGAAAGGAAGTCAACAAGAATTGAAAAAAATGCTCTTATTAAATTTATCTTAAAACTCAAAAGATGAAAAGGTATTTATTGTAACCAGTGAAACAAAGATAGGTAAGGGAAAAATTATTAATCTCTCTCACACTTCTATTTTTACCCCTTCCTATCAAGTAAACTAATGACATTAGACTTTGTGTATATCTTTCTACCTCCTTCTCTAGGTTAATACAAATACATGTATAGTTATTTTTTTCCTCAGCAGACATAATGTTATAACGATTATCTAAGAACTTTATTCATTTTAGTATAGATGACAGAATAATTTACCAGAAAATCTGTAGAATTAAATGAGACAACATAGAATTATTTAATTTTACTTGTAATTTTAACATTAAAAACTATAGAAGCATATATGTTTGCTAGAATATTTAAAATCTGTTAATGTAAAATAAATGATGAATTTGTAAAATGAAAAAAATCAGATAGTGCATAAAATATTTTAGACTTAGGAACCTTATCATATAAGCAAAGCAAAATACATACTATAATAATTTTCCTGATATTTCTAATTTTAGACAGTAAGACTAGGAACAATCTAATGTATCAAACCAAGCCAGTAAATTTTTCATTTGTTTTTCTAGGATAATCTTTAAAATATTCACTAATAATGAATATACATCTTAACACTGCAAGTGCACTTTTCTTAAAAGGGCAGAACAATGTATTTATCTTATAAAAAATTATTTTCAATGATTTCTGAAGCCCTAATTCGTGGAACCTATTTTAGTGTGGTTGATTGAGTTGGCTTTGCACCACCCTCTCTTATACCAACCATTAGTACTCAAGTTCACAAAGTGTTTAGATGAGACAGACAATGGTTCTCAAACCTAGGAAAAAGGAAGTCTATAAACTCAACAAGATTCCCTTATTGTAGCCACTGACACTCAGACCCCAATTATTCAATATCTGTTCAAGCCTCACCTATCCAAAATTTTCATAGGACCGAGTATCCCTTTCCCAATATATCTAATTTTTTTCTCTAGTCCAATGAAAGGAAAGGGTAGATAGGATATTGAGGCTCATAAAGACATATTTGTAGTTCAGAGGGACAAAAGAAAAAAAAAAATGAAAATCAGATGATAAAAACAACTAAGCATGTCACTACCAAAGGCCTGGGGGAAGAGGCAGGAAGCTATTTAAGCTTTCATGCTTTTAAAAGTTGCCCTGATTATACTAGAAAAGGATTATCAAATTTCCTGTTGAACATAACCCCTTTTCTGAATAACTTTAAACCACTGCCTCCGGCTAACATAGAAAGCAAGATTCCATGTTTGTGTTCATTGAAACCCTTAAGAGACCCCAAAGCAAAGTTCATTAATATACCTTGATTAAAAAATCATACTTTTTAAAATAATTGTGTTGAAAAATGAGTTAAAAAGAAAACATCTTAAGGCTAAATATACGTTTTAGAAATTACTTTTTACACTGTCACTTCATACAGTAGATCATTTAGAGATCAAGAAATAAATGCATTAAAAATGTTAGAGGAATAGGACAATTCTGACCCCATGATTAGAAACTAGATATATTGAGATCATCTCCAAATAATGCCTTCTACAATACTGCAAAAAAAGTTTTCTTGGTTTATTAGCAAATACTATCCAAAATTCTTTTTTTGTTAATTAAGAGTTGGATGAAACTTAATTCAACCTTATATTCATAAGCACATGCTGGGCAAAATTTTAAAATGATGAATTCATAGCTTCATTTATAGAATTGTGTGAGGATTATTATCTTGTCATTTAACAGTCATTGATCATTGAAGGGCAAAGCATGTGAACTTTAGAGAAGACAAGCAAGCTGATAATCAGAAGTCTTAAGTAAAAATGGACTTTTAAAATATTTTATTTTAATAAAGAAATATACTATCTTATGTATGAAAGGGATATTGCATGCTTAATTATATCCTTGATGTTCAAAAGGCCTCTAAATTTTTTTTTTGTATATTAATTGATCATCATAGCCAGGACATGCCAGGTAGACCAGTTTTCTTGCGGAAATGGGCGTTGCATTCCCAGAGCATGGCTGTGTGACAGGGAAGACGACTGTGGTGATCAGACAGATGAAATGGCATCTTGTGGTAAGTTGTGAGTGAAACATGTTGTTAGTAGAAATTGTGTCAGATACGATATCCTATCACTATACCCTCCTTAAAGAGCTATTTATATCTTTATGACTACAGGTAAAAGAGGCAGAGGGTATGTCACTTTCTGTTACAAACTTTTGGACCTGAGTGTGCACTTTAATGATAACTTCTGAACAATTCCTATTTGTGTGGTAGAAACAATATTCTCAGCAAAAAATAAATGCATTTAAACATTGCAGATTTTATTAGGAAGTGGTTATTACATGGCTAACAGGACAATCTCCAATGTTCATTATTAATCTTATGTCTGTAGTGATTAAACTTGTCAAAGAGAGTAGTTCATGGAGTAACATTTAGGGTAAAGGAGGAGGACGTGTTTCTTATTGGCATATATATGTTATCTTCTGGGAAGAATAAATGATTCAGATTGTGACTACATAATTGGTAAATCATTGTTTTCATTTCTGTGTAGTCGTATGATTCTGACTGACAAACTCAGTATTAGTTTAAGATAATATTTTTGTTGATGGCAAAATTCCCACTTTGCACAGATTCTCTTACTTTTGAAAATAGTAAAAATGTATTGTCACATCAAGTTACAAATTTAATTACTCTCATTGTACTCATGCATCAGTATATTTCATTATCATTTGTCTCAGTAACATCTAGTGAAACACAGTAACAGAATGAACCAGGCTTTCTAAGACTTGTGCTTTATTTGAGTCATGGCAATAGATTTTTTAAAATTATGGGAAAATTTTACCCATAATTTAGACATGTATAGCATATTTATTAAAATATAATGCAATAAGTATACATTTGAATAATTTAACACTTATGCTTTTAATAGTAGAAAAATAAGGTTTTTAACTCTTCTGTTTATTATTTTTTCTTTTTTTTTTTTTTGAATTCCCACAGTTTTGGGGGTACAGTTGGTTTTTGGTTATATGGGTAAGTTCTTTAATGGTGATTTCTAAGATTTTAGTGCACTCATCACCCGAGCGGAGTACATTGTTCTCAATATGTAGTATTTTATCCTCTACCCCTTTCCAGCTTTCCCCCTGCCAAGACCCCGCAGTCTATTACATCGCTCTTATGTCTTTGTGTCCTCATAGCTTAGCTCCCACTTATAAGTGATAAGAAAACAATATTTGGTTTTCCATTCCTGAGTTTCTTCACTTAATATAATGGCCTCCAGCTCCATCCAAGTTGCTGGAAAAGACATAATTTTATTCCTTTTTATGGCTGAGTAGTATTCCATGGTGTATATGTACCATATTTTCTTTATCCAGCCACTGGTTGGATGGGCACTAATGTTGGTTCAGTATCTTTGCAATTGCAAATTGTGCTGCTCTAAACATGTGTGTGCATGTGTCTTTTTCATATAATGACTTATTTTCCTTTGGTAGATACCTAGTACTGGGATTGCTGGATCAAATTGTAGTTCTACTTTTAGTTTTTTGAGGAATCTCTATACTGTTTTCTACGGTGTTAACTTCTCAGTTTAAATGCCTGTATTTGGAGGATGCTTATCTAAAATTTTCTTATGCTAGACTATTATGTCCCTGTAAACATTTTGAGTATATAACCTCTGAATAAAGTATAGATAAAGTAAGTGGTGGTAAGTGATATATTAAAGAAGGCAACAGCAGTAGTATAGAAGAAAGCACTAGAGAACCACACAAGAGACGATAGCATATTTTATGTATATAATAGAATATCTAGAGCCTGACCAATAAAGTGGATTCAGCAGTATATTCTCTCTCTTTTCTACTATCCAGACTAACTGTGTGGTCCTAAATCTGGCTGAGTCTGCTGCTAAGTTGCTCTATATTTTAGAAAACTTGATTCCTTTCCACAGTGAGCATCCTCATTCAGAGAATACCAGAAAGGTAACGAGCAATCTAATAACATTAAATATAGAGAGGCCCTGGAATCAGAGTCTCAATTCAGAAAAGAAATGTCACGAAAACAATTAGGAAAATAAAGTATGAGCTCATTAAAGAACTTCTATTAGGTCTTTGATCAGATTTTCTCTTTTCTTTTTTTTTTAAATAGGACTAGGGCAAGACCTGTTTCTTTATTTTAATAACAATTTACTTGAATCAAAGGAGGAAAATACCTAAAATTTTAATAATAATCTAAATGACTATACCAGCAAACTTGTATATCTTTTATGAGGTGAGGCGAAGAAGGGTTGGTAGCACTGCCAGACACATATTTTTCTGTTGAATTTTTATAACAACACATCTATGAGGAATATTTTGTGGTTCACATATCACAGATAAAGGAGTTGAAACTTAGAGACTTTTAGAAATCTGCTTGAGATCACAAAGCTAGTAAATAGAAGGAACAGATTGTTAACCCAGGCATGCTTACCACTAGAATCCAACCATTTTGGGCTGGCTTTTTTTCTGATCCATGCAGAGGGTGCAGATAATGCCATTATACTTCAATGACTATCTGATTTAAATGCACATACACTTATAGTAGGTTTCATTCCTTGTTGTGTTGGTAAATGTTTTAACATTTCCTGGTGGGGAGAAACCCTGACGTATTGTTTGCCCATTTATGTGCTGTAAATACTCTGACCATGGCCAATATCAAGTTGCCAACATGATTCTCTGAATGTGGAATTAGGACGATATGCAGTAATGCACTAGTATGTAGTATTTCCACTATTCAGATACAGCTGACACGAATAACTTCAAGAGCAATGTAGTAAAATTATCAGGAAATTAGAAGTCTCAGGTATATATTACCTTTCTTTTAAACATTATTTGTTTAATTTTACATTTATAAAAATTATTTTTAAAAAATGGCATGTGCTTTACAACTGGCAAATAGAATCAGTGAAAATTTAAAAATAGGCTCTCATGACCGGGTGTGGTGGTTCATTATTTGTAATTCCAGCACTTTAGAAAGCCAGGAGGAGCGGGTCACTTGAGGCCAGGAGTTGGAGACTAGCCTGGCTAACATGGTAGAACCCTGTCTCTACTAAATATACGAAAATTAGCCGGAGTGATGGCACGTGCCTGTAATCCCAGCCACTCTAGAGGTGGAGGTGGGAAGATTTCTTGAACACCGGAAGGCAGAGATTGCAGTGAGCTGAGATTGTGCCTCTGTACTCCAGCCTGGGTGGCAGAGTGAGACTCTGTCTCAAAACAATAAAATAAAAATAGACTCTCACAAGTTGGTACAAGAGGACTGCAGCACACAATTGGATATGAACATATTGTAACAATTTAGCAGCTAGACAGTTTGGTTCTGAAATATAGCCAGATTTTACAGAGTATCTGTAAACTATGGACATGCGTTAGTAGCAGTACCATTTCTTCTTTACAACCAAGGAAACCTGTTTTATCTCAAACATGTTTCTCTCTTCAGTAACACACCTTTGACATTGTTATTTAAAATCAAAATTTACATCAGAAGAGAAGCTAACAAAGTCTAGTGGCACAATTTCACTTTTAAAGTTATCATAAGAAAGAATGGCACAGATCTCTGTAATAGAAATTATCCCTGCACTGCATACAAAATGACAAGGAGTGCATTTTTTTAAAAAGCACTCACCCTATTTGACACTATACTATAAATAAATATAGATTCAACTTATTTCTAGTTTTATTATAAAACTCGTACTGGCCATATTTTGCTTTTGTCATCGGAATAGCCCAGATTCCCAAAGGTTTCATCCTACAGGAAGATGCTGCAATCACTTTTTTTGTTCTTACATTTCAGCTCCATGAACAATCTCTGTTAGGCTTATAAATACTGTTACACTTTAAAAATAATACTAAAATTTGAATTTAAAAACATGCAAAGCCTGTGATTCGAAATGTTTCTGCTGGTAATTAGGAGTTGAAGGTAGTGCAACTGAGGGTCAAGTTTTCACTGGAATTTAATAGCATCTATTTGTAAACCTAATTCATTTTACTTGCATTTGCCTTTACAAGTTAATTGTAGATTTTAGGTTGAGATTATATGTGGGCGCACATTTACATTACTTGGGAAGGCCGTCTGAGGATTCAGCTTTAATCTTTAAGCAATTGTTTAATTTTTTTAGTAGTCTTCACATGTGGAAAGAATAATTTGCAAATTGATGTTTAATTTTTTTAGTAGTCTTCACATGTGGAAAGAATAATTTGCAAATTGATGATGCAAACAAGGGAAGACATATTCATATAGTGATGCCTGTGTTGAAAGTGGATCTTGTGTCAAGGAATTGAACGGTCCATTTAATTTCAAGGCTAAGACTAACATTGGTTCTCAACTTTAGTTGTCAATAAAATAATTAGGCCGGGCGCGGTGGCTCAAGCCTGTAATCCCAGCACTTTGGGAGGCCGAGACGGGCGGATCACGAGGTCAGGAGATCGAGACCATCCTGGCTAACACGGTGAAACCTCGTCTCTACTAAAAGAATACAAAAAAACTAGCCGGGCGAGGTAGCGGGCGCCTGTAGTCCCAGCTACTCGGAGGCTGAGGCAGGAGAATAGCGTAAACCCGGGAGGCGGAGCTTGCAGTGAGCTGAGATCCGGCCACTGCACTCCAGCCTGGGTGGCAGAGCGAGACTCCGTCTCAAAAAAATAAAATAAAATAAAATAAAATAATTACCAGGGCAACTTTAAAATCACCTGCCCATGCCTCATTCCAGAGTAATTAAATAGAATCTCCAGGAGTAGGACCCAATAATTAGTATTTTTAATGCTTCCCAAATGGTGAAATGTGTGATCAAATTTGAAAACTCAAGACATACATCAGAGTCTTTTGGGGAGCTTGTTAAAAAACAGAGTGCTGGGCCTCATTTCCAGAGTCTCTGATCCAGTCAGTCTCAGGGGGGGCCCAAGAATTTACATCCTATTAGGTCGGTGCAAAAGTAATTATGGTTTTTACCAGTATGGAGAACAACAACAACAAAAAAACGCAGTTACTGTTGCATCACCCTAATAACAAATTCTCAATTAATGCTGATCCTTGTACCATGTGTATTTGATTTTATCATCTGTGAACTTATGTAACAAGAATGTTTCGTATATGCAAAACTAATTTAAGTTGGAAGCAATTATCCTTACAAATTTCCTTCCCATATGTATTAGTCCATTTTCATGCTGCTGGTAAAGACATACCCAAGACTGGACAATTTACAAAAGAAAGAGGTTTAACTGGATTTACAGAAGCCTCATAATCATGGTGGAAGGCAAGGAGGAGCAAGTCATATTTTACATGGGCGGCACCAGACAAAGAGGGAGATTGGGCAGGGAAACTCCCCCTGATGATACCATCAGATCTCTCGAGACTTATTTGCTATAACAAGAACAGCACGGGGAAGACCTGCCCCCATGATTCAGTTAACTCCCACTGGGTCCCTTTCACAACACGTGGGAATTCAACATGAGATTTGGATGAGGACGAGCCAAGCCATATCACCATCCTCAAATTACAACATTAAATATAAGGGCATTTCATGATTAAACATAATGTTTCAAACAATGACATGTTTTGTCCTTTAGACAATTGATAGTAAAAAAAAAGTATGGTTATTCATTTTAAACTTTAACAATCTTTGGCTTGCTCTGTCTTCCAGGTATCTCCACATAATTTACATTTATTATGTTTTAATAAATATACCTTAATGTAAGTTGGTAGTACCTAATTTGTTAGAAACCTTCAACCTGAGAAATTATCTAAAGTTTGTTAGGAGATTGAAAGGTAGTTCAGGCTGGGTGTAGTGGCTCACACCTGTAATCCCAGCACTTTGGGAGGCCAAGGTAAGTGAACCACTTGAGGTGAGGAGTTTGAGACCAACCTGACAAACGTGGAGAAACCCCATCTCTACTAAAAATATCAAAAAATTTAGTGGTGCATGGTGGTGCATGCCTGTAATCCCAGCTACTCTGGAGGCTGAGGCAGGAGAATAGCTTGAACCTAAGAGGTGGAGGTTGCAGTGATCCAAGATTATGCCACTGTACTCCAGCCTGGGCAACAAGAGTGAGATTCCATCTCAAAAAAAAAAAAAAAAAAAAAAAAAAAAAAAAAAAAAAAAAAAAAAAAAGATAGTTCAATGAAGTAGAAATAAAAATTGACTAATGTTTGCAAAGTTAATATTACTCAATTTTATGGATGTTGATCTTTTAAAACCATGTAGATTGTAGGATTTTGTCTCTTGTACTTGTAATCTTACTTTAAATGCTCTTGTAATCTTGCTATCTTATAAAATTACAAAAAAAGAGAAAAAAGAGGACAGGAGAGGAGGGGATAGGGAGAAGAGAGGAGAGGAAAGGAAAGGAAAGGACAGGACAGGAGAGAAGAGAGAAGAAGAGAGGAAGAGAAGAGAAGGCAGGCATGATGGTTCATGCCTGTAATCTCATCATTTTGGCAGGCTGATACAGGTGGATCACTTGAGCCCAGGAGTTCCAGACCAGCCTGAGAAACATGGCCAGATCCCATCTCTACAAAAAATACAAAAAATTGCTGGGCGCGGTGGCTCAAGCCTGTAATCCCAGCACTTTGGGAGGCCGAGACCGGCGGATCACGAGGTCAGGAGATCGAGACCATCCTGGCTAACACGGTGAAACCCCGTCTCTACTAAAAAATACAAAAAACTAGCTGGGCGAGGTGGCGGGCGCCTGTAGTCCCAGCTACTCGGGAGGCTGAGGCAGGAGAATGGCGTAAACCCGGGAGGCGGAGCTTGCAGTGAGCTGAGATCTGGCCACTGCACTCCAGCCCGGGCTAGAGCGAGACTCCGTCTCAAAAAAAAAAAAAAAAATACAAAAAATTAACCAGGGGTGGTGATGGGTGCTTGTAGTCCCAGCTACTTGGGAGACTGAGGTGCCATGATCACTTGCGCCCAGGAAGTTGAGGCTGTAGTGAGCCATGATGCACTCCAGTCTGGGACAACTAGAGTGAAACCCATCTTCAAAAAAATAATACATAAATAAGTAAAAAGAAAAATAGAGAAAGAAGGAAGAGTTTCAGCTATCAAAATGGAGTTTTTACCCAATTAAATCAGTAGTAAGTTGTATATAATATATTTTACACAAGATTTTTAGAAAAGCAAATTTCCTGATTCAGTAAAATATTTTTTATTTTCTGAGAAAAACCTGCATATGTGTGTAACCCTATAATGAGTAGAAGTAATCCAGTGGAATATTGAAATATAATTATTGTCCAGCACTGTTTTCAACTCCTTTGCCATTACTTAATAATATCTTTGCACCACACAATGACCCTGGTAACTTTTAGTTTCTATAACTTGTTCCAGTGCATTTTGAAACACCAGTATTATATCTTAGTCAAAACTTTCTCCTCCCTCATTGCTGGCTAGACTTGAAGTTCTAAGAATGGGGAGGAAAATATGTCCTGCTTTGTTACTCCCTACTTGTCTCTCATGTAACTTTAGCTCTTCAGGCAGAGAGGAGACATGGAGGAAATGAGTAACATCTTTTCAAGCAGATCTAGAGGAAACGTCCTTTCTACTGCTTTAAATTTCACAATCTTCTGACACATGAGAAATGCAACTCTATTGAGAGGTTTCTGTGTGAGATCTTCAGAGAGGTTTGAGTCTCATCCCTCTTTAGAATTCCCTGAACTTCCTCCTTCTCATTTCTTCTCTCTTTTTTTCCTTTCTTCAGTGTTCCCTGCATATCTAGACCTAGGTCTCTTTAATTCCCCATACCTCCTCATTCCCACCACAGGACGTATATCTCATAGCCTTAAGTTGCTAGAATCTCCTTGCTTGGTGGGCTGCTCTTTTGGTTGCATTACTGATGTGACAAGAAAAGGTTTTCTGTCTTTGCTAGGTCTACGTTTTTTATTTTGCTTTCCTGAATGTTGCGAGCAGGTTGCTCTCCTAATTACTCATACCTTGGGCCTGCGATCACTCTCCAATTCTTTGCTCTTCTCTAGATACAGGCAAAAGGGCCAGATCACTTGAAGAAAAAACATCTCATCAGTGCCTTCTCAGGCACCCACACAATTTCATGAATGATTCTCACGGAGTCTCTCCTCTTGTATTTGTGGATCTCTCCACAGGTTGGTCCAGTGGTGTCTCCAGAAGGTTGACTTATACAGTACTCTCCTATTATATGGAATGGTTCCAATATTGGCTTCTCTGTGCAGAATGTGAGGGTACTTGGTGTCTCCTTATCCTTAGTATTGGATATAAGCGGGCCAGGGCCATGGTGAAAGAAAGAATTTCACTTTTACGTGTTTTTGTTTTTAACTCACTCATTTTTTTTTCTCTTCTTTTCCTTCTTCCTTTCTCCCTTCTAATCTCCTATTAAAGTAGGTTTGTACATACCTACTAGTCCAAACATACACACATTTATTCAATACATGAACATTTAGAAAGAATAAGAAAAGTTATTTTAGTTCTCACATTGTAAGACTGAAGTACTGAAAATTGTGTGTGCAAAGTTGCACAATATATTAATAGATTTCAGTTGGATGTCAGGCCCATTCACTCCTAGTTGTCTATTCTCACAGAATTAGAAATTTTGTAGTTGACTAAAATGCTTTGTAACTTAATCTCTTATCAAATATAGGAATTCTTCTAAAATTGGTCCCAGAAGTGATTACCTACTCATTGTTTAAATATTTTCAGAAACAAAGAACTCAACATTTCAGAGGGTAATTAATTCTACTGTTGGGTGGTAATCAATTATCAGAATATTCTTTCTTCACGGAGCTAAGATCTGCCTTCTTAAAGATTCTACCCACTGATATTTGTTCTGTCATCTGAAGTTATATGGAATCAGTAACTTTGTCCACAGTCTGGCTCTTAAGATAACTAATGACACCATCGTGTCCAAGCAACTCTGCTCATTTATAGGTTAAACATACTACTTCCTTCAACTTTTTCTTACATGACCATGTTTGTAGGGGCTTTTCTTACCAATTGCCCTGCTATTCATTCACTTGAATTTTAATAATCGTATTAAAATCAATAGCCTAAAATGGACAATTGATATTCAGTGTTTATAGAATTTCAAATATGCAAGATGAAAATTTTCTGGAGATCTTCTGCAGAAATGTACGAATATAGTTAGTGTTACTGAATTATATTCTTAAAATGGTTAAGATGGTAAATTTTATGTTATGTATTTTTACCACAATTTGTAAAATGTAAAAAGTTTATGTTGTAAAAATTTGATATTTTTACAACAGATCATAGTGGGCTTTTTACCTTTAGTTATTTAGCTTCTAGGTTTCTCTTAAAGTAATCTTGGAAGACAACCGTATCATGTAACTGACATGTTGACTTCTCAGTCAATTACCATGCCTAAGCTTTTCTTAGGCATGTTTGCTTTTTAGGGATATTTCCAATGTTTACATTTCAGAAGTTCTCTTAAGTTCTATTTTGATACTCTTCTGATTCTCCCTTATCCATACATTTCAAAATATGTACATGGGTGAAGTCCTCTTTACCCATCATCTTTCTACAATTCTTAACTTTTTTGTAGTTTTGCAGTTTTTAATCCATCATCCATCGTAGTAATCATGTCTTCTAGTTTTGTATAATTCAAAGATTTGATAAGCATAACTTTTAAGGCTTTAGCCAAATCATAGTAACAAAGACATGAACTTTTTGGAGAGCAATTAAAAACATTCTTCTGGAAAAAAACTGACATAATAATTAGAATTCTATAGATATAGTTATGAATCAACTACTCATCTACCTAAGTTTGCTATTATATTGCATGTATGATATTTTCATTTATTGTGAAAGAATTTCTCAAAAATGTTGCTAAAAATACAGAAGTACTATGTTTAATAATATATGTAGTGAATATATATAATGAAATTATATATGTGAAAATGCCCTAAGCGTATGTTACATGTGTAAATATATATTATATATGTGTATATATGTATTATATATATATATTTGATATATATCTATATCAAAAAACTGCATCAGCAAAAATTTATTCTGGCATAATATATTTTTATTTCATTCATGACTAAATAGTAACATTATAAATACTGATAAACTATTGTTTTAACAAGTTTATCTTAGAATTATTGTCAGAAACTTACATAAATGCCTCTCTATAGTTTCCAAATTTTCTCTCAGTTTTCGAGTCATGATCAAATATTATCTTTATATATACTGAGAAACTGTTAACAAGTTTATCTTAGAATTGTCGGAAATGTGCATAAACTTCACTCCCCATAATTTTCAAATTTTCTCTCAGTTTTGGAGTTGGTATAGTATTATTTGCATTTTTTCCAATTTTTCTTCACGTTTCCTATCTCCCATTAATTCCACAATTACTGTCAATATTCTGAGAACATCAAAGATACTTGATGTTTCATTACTTCTTTGATAATTTGTCTCCATAGAAAGATACACTCATTTTTTAGCAATTCAGCACTCTATTTTTCTGTATTCGGTTTGGAGTTTTAATTTTCTCTCAAACCCATTTGCTCTCTATTTTCCATGCTGGCAATAATTATTTTTATTTAAAAGATGGATACTGAAGAAACTGAGAAGCTCTTTTTCCTGTCTATGTCCTGCAGATTTATTCTTTGCATCCCAGACTTCCTTGTTCTGTTTATTTCCTTCTTCCATACTTTTAAATTTTAGCTTACTTAATTTTTAATTTAGAAGTGGTATGCAAGCTTCTGCTAAGTTGTCTTCTTGTTATTCTTACACGCATGTGGCATTATTTTGCATCTTTCTTTCTTTGCAGTTCCCTGTTTTGTAAATACCTGACTAATAAAGTCCAGTCTGCAGAAAAGTGGGAGGTTAAGAAAAGCCTGGAGGGATATTTTCAAAGCCATACTGGGCTTTTAGTTTGTTGTTCTAAGTCAGCATTTCCTCAGTTTCTTGCTTGAGGATATGAGTCCCTTGCAGTGCTTGTTGCTGATAAAGATTCCGAGGCTCCTACCTGCCTCCCTCAAAGATTTCCATTCAGTAGGTCTTGGATGGAGTCCAGGAATCTGTATTTTGGGAACAAATATCTCATGTGATTCTTATCTTAAAAGAAGATCAGAGAATGTAAACTGTGGTTTTAGCATTTTCCACCAATTAGAATTTTTTAGGACTACCACAACAAATTATTACAAATGTGATGGCTTAAAACAACAACAGAAATTTATTCTTGCACACTTCTGGAGGTCGAAAGTCCAAAATCAAGTTGTCAACAGGGCTTCCTCCAAAGGCTCTAGGAAAAAGTCCTTGCTTGCCTCTTTCGACTTCTGGTGGCTATTGGCGTTTCTCGGCTTGGGGCAACATAACTTCAACCTCTGCCTCCATCTCTGTGACCTTCTTCCCCATGTCTCTGTCATAGCATCCTCTCCTTTCTCTTACGAAGACAACAGTTATTTAAAGCCCACTTTTAATCCAGAATGATCTCATATTGAGGTCCTCAGCTTTATATCTGTAAAGACTATATTTCTTTTTTCTTTTGAAGGATGTAGGTTAAGATTATTGGCACAAAACATATTGTTAATTGTTTCAATAAACAAACAATCAATTTAGAGGTTGAGCACAGTGGCTTATGCCTGTAATGTTGCTGAGGCATTGGGAGGTCAAGGCTGGTGGATCCCTTGAGCCCAGGAGTTTGAGGTCAGCCTGGGCAACAAGGTAAAACCCTGTCTCTAAAATAATTTTTAAAAATTACAAATTTGTAGCTGGGTATGGTGGTACATGCCTGTAGTCCCGGCTACTAGGGAGGGTGAGAGGGGAGGATCACCTCAACCCTGAAAGTCCAGGTTGCAGTGAGCCAGGAGTGTGCCATTACACTCCAGATTGGGCAACAGAGCAAGACCCTCTCTCAAAAACAAAAACAAACAAACAAAAAAAAAGGTAAAAAATTAAAAGAAAATCAATTTGGAAAATAGTGTGCATAAAATTTTATGTAACTATTATTTACATGTATAGATACTCTGAATCATGCTCACCAAAATATAATGCTGAATTTTCACTGACTTTGACTTTCTTCTTTGGGATTTCCTGTACTATTTTGCTCATTCTCCATGTAGAGGTATCGTTTTTTAAGTAGAAAAAAAAAAAAAAAAGAAGAAGGAATTTTTATCTTGAAAATTAAAATAACAAAAAGCAAAATCTTCTGTAGATCTGTGCATAGTTACAATGCCAAAGCAGAGCCACAAGAAATACTTAGGTATTTGCAAAGACCCTATTTCTAAATAAAGTCACATCCACAGGTCCTGGGGATTCGAATTTGATGTACCTTTTTGATACCTAATAATTCAGCCCACTACCCCCAGGGGAACTTTAATATGCCCTGTATTGCCAATAGAATTATATTGGAGGCTCAGGCATGGGTAATTTTTAAAACCTGTCTACATGATTCTTATGTGCAACCCTATCCTGATGGTTATTGTGTCTCTGCCACTCCATTTAATTTATTTCAATATCTCTCTATTATATCTCTCCAAACCTCAGTTGCTTTTCTTTTCCTTCCCTCCCAAAGTGGAGTCTTGCTCGGTTGCCCAGGCTGGAGTGCAATGGCGCAATCCCAGCTCACGGTGACTTCCACCACCTAGGTTCAAGCGATTCTCCTTCCTCAGCCTCCCAAGTAACTGGAATTACAGGCGTGTGCCACCACAACAGGCTAATTTTTGTATTTTTAACGGAGACGGTTTTCACTTTATTGGCCAGACTGGTCTTGAACTCCTGACCTTAGGGGACCCGCTCGCCTCAGCCTCCCAAAGTGCCGGGATTACAGGTGTGAGCCACCAAGCCCGGCCTGCTTTTACTTTTCTAGTGTGTCTTTTTCAAGTAATTCGGCAGATTACTTCTGGTAGGAAGGAGCTAACTGGAGCTGCCTCACCAGTTACTGTGCAATGATAATTTTAACTGTCTTTATGATGCTGACAGATACTGTTTCAATTTTTATCAAGAGTAAACATGAATTCTTTAGAGACTTCAGTAGCATTACTATCTCCACTGGTTAAAAAAAATGCACACAAATATATAAAAATACACATGTACATGCACACACAGACACATAAAAATCAGGGTCAAAGGAGATAATTATGTAAAAATCGAGATCGTGGATGGCACATAGTGGTCACTGAATAAAAGTTTAATATAGATTTATGTCCTTTTTCTTTCTTCTCCCTTCCAAATAATCTTTCAGGTGGGAATATATGTATTGTTTTCAATTGGAGTTTGAGTTAGCTCAACTGAAATTGTTGCAGAAAACAGCAACATTTCTGAAATCCTTAATTGGTTAGTTTATTAGGTTGAAAGGTGTTCGATTGACGTCCTGTATTGATCCAGGAAATATTTCTGTTATGCCAAGTTGGGGTTTTAAAAACAAAAGCTATATGCATCTTTGCCTAAGATGTAACCAATATGTCAGTAAATAATTTCAGTCACTGTAAACGTGTGTCATTGATGTCAAAATACGTCATTACAGCAGATGTAAGGTTTAAACTTACCTCTATATTTCCCTACAGCATTTTTTTAAAGAGTCCAATTTTCCTACAGCGATGGCTCCTCTGCGTGGATGCACAGTCCCAGACATGAGCTAAAATTTGCTGTGTAGCCATAGCAGAATTTCCTCTCTCTTATTCCTTTCAGTCATTGGCAATATGAGCACATCTAACTACCAAAAAACAAAACAAAATAAAACAAATAACAGAACAAAAAAAAAAAACCTTTCCACTGCTGCACATCCTAGAAGCACACCCTTGTGTAGTTTGATTTCCCACACAGTAGAGAGGATGGCCATATTTGAATCACTGGTTGCTGCTCATTGCACAGTAACTTCTGTGAGTTGTCTGGAACCAACCTCCTCTTCAGAGAAGAAGCTACAAAACCCTATAGCTTAAATACTATAGGGTTTAAAGTTTTAAAACTCTATAAAACACTAAAAACTTCTAAAGTTTTGAAACACTATCGTGTTTTATTGATGTATTCTCTAAATATTTTTTACAATATTGTTTTCTTATAAGAAGAGTCCACATTAGACCTGCTCGGGTGTTTTTAGCCACCGTGTTCCAGATGTTGGGTCTCAGGGGAAGATAGAAAGGCAAAGTTTCTGTTCTAGGATGTTGCAGGGCGTTAGTGGTTGTGGTGTGCAAAACCTCAATAAGGAGATGACACTTCTACATGATGTGCTTATATGTGAATTTTCTAAAGATTGCTACATTCTTTTAAATGAATAATTTATACATTTCCTCTGCTTTTGTACATATAAATTCTTATATAGTAGTACTGAATCTTTATAGGTTCTGAAATTCTAGGTTCGGTGCATACCTATTCTCTATTCAGTTTCTATTGCTATCTTTTAAAACAATGATGTAGATATATTTAGCTAAGGAAAGTCAGATAATACATAGGTGCTTACAATAAAAAAAGTACATAGTGCAATAATAGATAGTAGTCATTCTACATCTTTTGTACTATTACCAGTGGCAAGTATTTTTAACTCTTAGCCAAGTTTCCTGGTTATTACCTCTACTTTTATATAAATATAAAGTAATATGTTTAAGTGCTGTTTCTTGATTTCTTAAAATTATAATCCTCTCTTGACTTCCTCTTGACTAGAACATATTTTAAATTATAAGTTTTAAAGTTTTAAAAGTTTTAAATTAAAAGTACAAGTAAGGAAATGTACTACACAGCTTTATAGAAAATAATATTATATTGTGATAACAATGTAAGCATGCTTACCTCATGGTATAAATAAAAGCTGTGACACTATATTGAGAAAATGGGAAAAAATTATGTGGGGTACCAAAAAATAGTAAAATTTCTAATTTTTAATAAAGACATTAGGAAGTGATATATAACTAACAAAAATTATTTATGAAAATATTCCTTGTGTTTTAGTAACTATTTTTAAATATTTGTGTGTGGAAGAATATATGTCAATCGTTTGTGTTTTCCTAATGTTGAAATATAGGGTGATTTTGATTTTATTTAATTGTGGTAGGAGAAAAAGTCTGTGTAATATTCTTTCCTTGGAAGCTGTTGCAACTGTTTTGTGGCCTAGGAAATGACTGTTTTTATGGAATTCCTTTGTGAACACAAGAAAAATGTATATATTTTTAAATTTGATAGAAGTAAATTTATTTTGACCAATAGAAGGATAGATTGATGGATTGATAGGTGATATTGATCAAGCCTATTAATTTTGTGGTTATTATCCTATATATCCTTATTGATATTTTGTCTACTTAAGGATAATGTAAAAACATAAAGGCAATTTTCCTGAAATGTATTTTCTTGTTTATATGTAAAATGGCAAACAAAAAATCTATCTCATGGTGTTGGCATGAAGATTAAATAGAGAACACAAAACCACCAATTACAGTGTTTGGGTAGTTAATTGTATCACTCTCTTCTTGGTTAGTCAGTAGTACTACTCTCTCCTTTGTTTTTAGTTCCATTAATAGGTTAACAACAGGCTTATCTTATTCTGTAAGATCATTTAAAATACTGGTTTACCTGTCATGTAATTTTGAATTAAAGAATTTGCAATGATTTTCAATTCTGAATCTCGCTAAATGTTTTAAATAGATCTTTGAATACTGGCGATAGTATCAGATGCGTATAATTTCATATGTAAATCATACATTGGAGTTCAATAAAATATTTGGACATCTTACTTTTAGAGGTGAGTGCTCACAAATAAGGACAAAGTACTTTTAACTATAAATGTACACTGGTAGACATGTGTGAACTATCAGGCATGACTAGGTTTAGTAATGCTGCCTTACCCCTGCATTTAACCCCTATAATTCTCATGGGTCCTTTTTCATTGAGTGCGTGCTTCTCTTTTTAATGTTCTTCCTATGTAGTGATTTTTATGTTTTCTGTATCAGGAAGCATTTTTAAAATGTGCTAGTTTTAGTGACATCTAACGCTGCACACTTAATGACACTGATTTCTCATTTGCAATCAGGATCTGGCAGTGTGAAGCTCACTGATAATTTGATTTCTTGGGAAATTTTGAGGTTTTTTTTACATGTTTGGAGAAAGATCTATAACTAGAATAAGTGAGAGTGAATTATTAGAAATCATTTATAGTCATACCTTGATCCAGTATTGATATAACAACCAAAGCTGTCTATTTTGGGTATTATCAAAGTGAAGTCTGATCCATTTGAAGTGTCATTTGCTTCTCTTTCCCTGAGTGCTTTGCTTTCCTTTTATAAAAAATAAAAGGCAATTGCCTGGGTAGCCTAAGCATAGTCAAGATATCAGAATTATAAACGGACATCAACCACAGAGCTGGGAACAAGGAATCTCAAGGCGTATTGTTTTCAGTGAAAAGTCAATGTGTATAAGCAAATTGAAAAAAAAATACTCATTTTCATAATATGGTGATTTTAAAAGTAGCAAAAATGAAACTGAAAGAAAAGTACCCCAGTCAACCTCATTACTACTTCAGGGCCCTGAAGTGTCTGTTCCTTGTGCTTGTATACTGCTGTAGTTAATAACTGCAGTGTATGAATTAGAATGAGGGAAAGGCAATGAAATTCCACAGAACATAATGTTTCATTTTTAAAATGTCTGTAGTTTTAAAAGGTTGTCACTACGAAATATAATGTATCTTACTCCTTTTCTCTTGGAAGTTGTATTGTTATAGGCACACACAAACACACACACGCACAAAGACTGAAATGTCCTGAAATAAAGTCTTAAAATACATAACAAAATTAATTTACTTGAGATACTTGACATATATTTTGAGGTTTAATATAAGTTATAGATAAATTAATCATTGGTGGTTTTATCTGTCACATTTTATTCAACATTTCTAAGTTATTAATTTTATTATTTTCTTAATTTCTTGGGATAACAAATCTAAATTCATTGTTTAATTATTAACTTTAGAATTAAATTAAACCTAGATTCATTTTAGTAGTAATTATTTTAATTACCAGGGAGAATTATCATTGTTAGTTATGAGTTTATTTGAATTGGAAGATTTTTTCTGTTGTGCTAAAATGTATTAAAAAAACAGAAAATGCAACTTGAATCTCCTATTCAGTTTCTCAGTCAACTAGTTTCTTCCTATCAGTATTTATTTATGTATGTTCAACATTTTCCCTCTTAAAAAAAGATTACCACCAATATAACTCTCTTTTAATCCTGTATCTCTCATTAAGGATCACGTTAATTCTTATATTCTTTACATTCAGATTTCTTAGAAAAGTTACATAAAACTTTATGTATCCATCTTCCACTCAGTCTACTAAGACTGGACATTTATTTTCCTCTTAAACCACTCCACAGAAACTCTTTGACAAGATCAACAGACTTAAAAAAAAATAAAATAAAATAAACTGAGTATCACACTTCAGTTTGTATCTTACTTATCTGAACAGCAGTGAACACTGCTGTCCTCCTTTAAACACTTCTCTTGCCTTCAGTGACTGATACTTCTTGATTTCCCTCTTACATTTTTCTAGTTCCTCTGTCTCTATCTAAACTCGCATAAATACGTTTACTGTTTTCTTTGAGAGTGTGGATATATTATTTTCTAAAATGTCCTCACTTCTTTTTATTTTTGTAGTGGGGATGCTGGGTAATTTTTCACTCCAGGTTTAGCATTTAAAATTGTTGCAGGTTAATTCAGGTTTTATACGTGTGTTCTTGTGATTCTGATGTTTCACTATAGTATTTCTGTATGTGAAATTATTTTTACTTATTTCAAAATAGATTTTGCTTCCTGAATCTAAAGTCATGTCTCCTTAAATTCTGGGACATTTTAAGAAATTTTCTTCTTATATATTGCTTGTTATCCTCATTTTCTCTCCTCCCTGTTTTAACAACTATTAGTTTGTTAGATTCTATCCTTCACGATTTCTCTTTTATATTATTCTTAAACTCTGAGCTGCAACTATGGTGATTTCTTCAGATCTTCCAGTTTAGTAATTCTCTCTTCAAGTGTACTAATTTGTAATTTAACACGTTCATATGGTTTGTAATTCTAAGACTACGGTTTTCATTTGTGAGTGTCTTATTTGGTTGCTTTTCAAATCTGCTTATTTTTTCTGTGTGTCTTTTTACATGATTTTTATTTTTGTCCTTAACTTTTATATACATTTTGACTTACCTATTTTATAGTGCCTATCAGATTTCAATCTATTGCCTCTACAGATATATATATATAAATATGTAAAGATATTCTGGATCTAATCCTGTTGTTTGTTAGGTCTGCTGAATTTTACTCACCAGATTTTAATTGTTTTATAATTAGTAGTAGTAGTAGCATTGGTAAGTTTGATTTTTTTTTTTTTTTTTTTTTGTCTCGTGTGGAAATTTTATGAAGACTTTATTGGGTGATGTCCTCCCTGAGTACCCTGTCACTCTTCTGAAATATTATTACATGGCCTGGATTAATTTTTACCTAAACTTTTCAACTTGGAATTTCTGAATTACGGAAAGTGGAGCTTGTGATTGATTATAGCCTTGTGATTATACATTTTCAAGGGGACATTTTCCCCACTCACAGTCTGCACTGAGATATCTCTCTCTACTAGGAAGAGATATTATCTAACTCACCCTTATACTTAGAGTTTAGACTTTGAAGGTCCTAGTTTATGTTGGCATCTTTTGTAGAACTGGAGAAGTATCTCCTGTCCCAGGTTGACATTAAAACTCAGGCATCTAGATAGATAACAGAACCAGCTTTCTTCTACTGCCTTTGGAGGCAAAATTACACATGCATACACAGGCAACGGTGTTATTATCATTCACTCACAATTCTAGTTTTTAGAACCCCTTTTATTTCTGGACTCGAAATTTATGTTATTTGTGTACATTCGCCTATATATTGAAATATTTGGTGGTTATTTTACTTAACATTCCTGATTGTCTGCCATATTGTCAGAACTATTCAATATTTTTTACTCGCACTTCTTTTAGTGTCACTGTATATACACTTCCTAGGTGTTCTTTTTGACTTTCTAATACTTGGTCATTTAAATAGTGATCATTTCCAAATCTGTCTTGAAAGCCTATTTCACTACTTCTATCTTTTTTTTTTTTTTTTTTTTTTTTTTTTTTTTTTGGAGGCAGAGTCTCGCTCTGTCGCCCGGACTGGAGTGCAGTGGCCAGATCTCAGCTCACTGCAAGCTCCGCCTCCCGGGTTCACGCCATTCTCCTGCCTCAGCCTCCCGAGTAGCTGGGACTACAGGCGCCCGCCACCTCGCCCGGCTAGTTTTTGTATTTTTAGTAGAGACGGGGTTTCACCGTGCTAGCCAGGATGGTCTCGATCTCCTGACCTCGTGATCCGCCCGTCTCGGCCTCCCAAAGTGCTGGGATTACAGGCTTGAGCCACCGCGCCCGGCCCACTACTTCTATCTTATACCCTATTGCAACCATTCTAAAATTCTTTCATTTTCTCAAACATTTTGTGTACTCTCACTTCCGGGCCTTCATGAATCTCTCTCTTTCTTTGGAACGTTGTAAAACCAGTCCTCCTCCTCTTGTTCACGTGCCTTAACTCAAACGTATTATTCATATCAGCTTTTATATCCCTTCCTCTGGGAAGCAATACATAAACAGCCAAGATTAGTTTGGCTGCTTCTGCTGTGTACTGTAATAACACATTACACTGCCTATGAAATAACATCTATCAGATATTTATTAAAATCACTTAATTGTATTCTAAATGTCTTCCCTAGCAGATTGTAAGCTGTCTAAAAAATGAGAATATTCAATATTGTATTCCTAGTGCCTAGCACTCTGTCATTCATTCATTCATTCATTCACTTAGGTGGTATATTTCTAAGTCCTAGAACTCGATCTGATATAAAGTTCTCAGTCAAATGCCTTGAACCAATAAAATTAGTGAGCGATATTTTCTTCCATTTTGCAAATCACAGACCTTTGTTCAGAGATGTTGGGTAACTACCCAATATCACACATTAATTGGCGATATAGTCAGGGTTTGAACCTACATTTACCTGCCTGCAAAGCCTTTGTTTTTTTGTGTGTGATATTATACTTGGTATATAAAATGAGATTGTTATGTGATAGTAAGGAAAGAGTGGCAAAATGATGACAAGTTGTAGTACACTACTCTCATGTGGTTTTCTCCAAAATGCATTTACTCTATCGGATCATTTGAAGTCTGTCCTATATAAGTACCAATTCTTGGGAGTCACAACTAGTGTCAATATCTAGAAATGTAATTTATTTTCTCAGTGAATCTAGTGGATGTGTAATTTTTAAAAGCACTACTCTTCATAACAATATTTAATTATATACCATAGGGTAGCTAAAAATTAGAATTGGAGCTTAAATGTTAGATATAAACTATAAAATGAATTAAATTTTTAATTCCTTCACAAATCTTTCTAAACTATAAATACTCTTTTAAAAGTATTAGTATAATCAGCATGGTATAGTGAAAAATAATAATGTATTTTGGCATTGATCAGAGTGTTGTATTAAAATTTTACTGCCACTTGCTATTTATGTGATGTGTCCTTAGGCAGAATATACTGTTTTCTTCTGCAAATTGGCATTAAGGGTTAACACCGCAGGGATATTCTCAAGAGTACTGGTAATATATCTGCAGCTAGCTTAGTATCATATATTCAATAAATAATAGATAATGTGATTATTATTGTCTTTTTCAAGCGAAGATAACACTTTCCTAACCCTGGACTCGTACAATATTCTTGTAATTAATTTTAACTTGAATCTTCTATGCAATTTCCACATACATAATTTTGAAGGATAAATTTATCTGTGTAGGACATGTGTTACATGATCTAGGTTTTGAGACTTTATTAACAAATTACTTAAAAATATTATTTTGGGGGGCAAGGAGGAGGAATAAGGAAAATTCATAGGTCAGAGACAAGAAAGAAGCCTGAATTAGATTTGAAATCTACCTTCCTGGGAGACATTCCTCTAAGCTTTGTATACTGGATAAATATAAGTACCATACCAATCATGATTACCCTTGAGAGAAAGACAATTGTAGCCATTTACATAATAGCTTACATATAACCTGACAATAAATTTTAAGTGAAACATATAATAGGTAAATTGAGCATACTACTTGCAATAATAGAAGATTTTTAACAGTCCATTAATCCATATTAAATATTCTATGAGGTTTAAGTAACTACCAAGATAAAATACAGTTTTCCTTTCTGTAATTGTAACATGATGAAATGTAAGCCATTTTTGTTCATAATTTTTCTCTTTTTCTGAGTTAATCAGGTAATTCTTGCAAGTGTCCTGCAATTTGTATCCAAAGTCAAAGAATTTTTATGCAAAGTCAAGAAATAAAAAAATTGTGCGTAATATTTAAATCTTTGTCAAATATAAGAATTCATAATGGCATTTTAACAGAGCAGGTATCCAGAAATAAACTGACATATTCAGATGCTATTTTCAACTTTTAAATTAACACTATTATGAAAGAACAGGAAAAATATTAAATGTATTTTAAGAGGTTTTTAAAGCACAATAATCAATTATTGTGATTTATTGTAATGCTGTGATAACCCCAGGAGTTATTGAAGTGGTGCACCCTACTTTTTGCTACTTTAAATGCTTTCAGGATATTATGCATTTCTAGATGATATATCTTCTGACTTCTTGATCTCTAGGACTTACAGGAACCAAGAGATAAGATTATAAAGCAGAAGTCTGAAACCAGGCAGACTGAGTGATTTACTCAGTTATAGTACTTTGAGAATGAAACAGAAATCAAACATTAATAACTTTTCTCCTGTACATGTCTCTCTTCAAATAATAACTTTACTCTCTTTACTATTTCCCTTCAGCCTTATTCTGGTTCTCAATGTTTTTCTCTACAGGAATTTTTCTCCGTAAGCTAAGTCAGACTATAAGGTTAACAATAAGAGACATGATGTAACTATCATTAAAAAAAAAAAGTCATATATAATATGTAATTGTTTAAGCACACGTTTACATTATATGTGTTTATATTTTATTCAGTGTGGGCAGAAGGTGAATATCTCATTTTCTTAGAGGTTGAATGTATTGGATTTTCGATTTTTAAATTTAGTTTGAGAATGTTTTTTATATATTCAGAGCTAATTTTCACTTCATTTTTTTTACTGCTTTTTAGTGTTAAAATCTAACAGTTGGAAATAATTTTAAAACTTACATGGAAAATTTCCTAACCAATGAAATATCATCAGTTTCAAAAGTTTTCAGATACTTAGGATGATATATTTTTTTCTTAGCAAAACTTGGAATATTGATTAATATGCTCCTAAGTTTATAGAAGAGAGATACAAAATTTAGAATTAACTTATTATAGAGTCAAAAAAGATGTAATGTTATTTTTAAAGATTCGATCTCATCATATCTGAGTCCCCATTTTATTGTTGACTCATTTGAACCAAAACTTGAGTTGATTCTCTGTTTAAATGCCCTGATTCTTATCTACAGTACATCTTCTACACTACAGTACATCCACTAACCAGTTATTATCTATTTAAGGACAAAAGTGTATTTTGGGCAACTTTCATGTTGATTCTTGAAACATAAAAATAAGTTCTCAATATCTCGTTAGGTAATAAAAGAAACTTCCTTAGAAGTATTGATTAACATTATGCCTTTAGGCATTTTCAGTTTTCTTCCTAGTGCTTCCCCTTACATGACAGAATATTTGTTTATTTGTTGGGTTTCTGCAGGATAGCTTTTGATATAAGTCTTTGCCTCCTTTCTACCTTTTTTTTTTTTTTTTTTTTCCCATCACATTTAGGCTCTCATGACATTGTCTGGTTTTTAAAAAGTTAAATTTATCTTAAAATTCGTATCTTAAGGTGTGATTTTGGTAATCATGAAACAATACAAATTTGTTAAGTTTTACAATAATTTTCATTCAAATGTCAGTACCTTAGATGAATGTACTTAGATGTAAACTCACACAAATAAATTGCTTTTTAAAAAGTAAATAAACAGGTAACCAAGACAGCCAAATCCATCAGATCGTGTATGAAGCCACCACTTTCTCTTTATGTTATTTGTGAAGTAATATCAATTTATTTTGTCACTGGACAAGTTACCAATATAAAAGATGGCTACCATCTGAAGACCATTCATTGGCTGTCTCTGCTGGTGTCCTTGACTGACTCTCTCTTCCCAGCTCTGCTACATATTAGAGAGAGTCCTTGCATGCCCCAAGTTGATTTGATGTTTCACTACTTTAAGAATGGAGGTGAATATTCTAGCCTCTAATTTTAATTTCAGGCATTACGTTTAGGATAACACACAAAGTAAGTCTTTACACTGTCAGGCAAAATGAATTTGCTCCTCTTTTACTATTAATTCCAACTACTTGTGATTTGTCAAGAACCATACTAATATAAACTTAAAAATGTCACAGATTTTAAGGTAAAAATGTAAACCATTCTAGAGGAGTTACAGTAATATCACTTGAAATTCTCATTTCCTAAAGATACTATCACCAATGTACTTCATTAGTTAATGTACTAAGAAAATACTTAGTAACCTAATTTTGTACAGAACTAACTACCTGGAGTACTATGTGAAGTCCTCAACTCTTAGGAGGAAATTATCAGGAAAAAAACCTTAGAAAAGTGTCACGGAAATGATTAGGTGAATCTTGGTACAATCTGCCCTATAAAAATAAATAGAAAGTTGGTAGTGTTATATAATTTAGAAATAAGATAATAAAAAAAACTCTAAATGATGGAAATATCCAGCACTGTTCATTTAAATGTCCTGACTCTTGTCTACAGTACATCTTCTACATTGCAGTACATCCGCTAAACAGTTTCTTTCTAAGGAAAAAAGCATATTTCAGCCAACTTTCGTGCTGATTCTTGAAACATAAATGTAAGTTCTCACTATCTTGTTAAGGAACAAACAAAAGAAACTTATGAAGGGGTGGCTGACATGGACAAAATCTTGTTAACTGAATCCTAAAATAGTGAAAGTATTTAGAGACACGTTTCTGATAAACATAAGAAAGTACTCCTTTGCAAAATGAAACAATGTATGAGAAATGTTTAAACCTTATGCCTAGTATATGCTAAGAATAGGAGGAGAGTAAAATAACAATGTGGGTACATTCATGGATGATAAGGGAAAGTGAGATAGGAAATTGGTAATAGAGTATGGTGGAAGTGCTGAATGGGAAGCTTCATGAACTGAATTCTAAGACCTGTTTTTCCTTAAGGAGATGTATCATTAGGCAAGTCTAATTTCTCTGAGTTTCAGTTGCCTTATAGCTAAAACGACTGGACACAATTAGTCCGTTTTTTAAGCAGAGAAATATATTTTTGTTATTCCTACATTTTTCTCCAAAATAAAATAATGCTCAAAACTACAAAATTGAAACGATTGATTGATTGATGGGTAACATTTGAATAGATTTGGTTGAAGAAGTTTGAGTACCCGAAGTCAAGCCTGTTCAGCCATCAGTTGTTCTTAGTAGCCCTGAGACAATGCAGAGAATATTTGTAAAATATTTGTAAATATTTTCAAATTGTATTCTCTGCATTGCCTTCCATCAAATATATTCTATGATTCTGTGTCAGTTGTCTTAAATGGAAAAACAGATAGTCACAAAATGTCATTGGCTTCCACTGTCACAAGAACAATTAAAGAATATGGGCCAGGGCCAGTGGCTCACGCCTGTAATCCCAGCACTTTGGGAGGCCGAGTCATGTGGATAACAATATCAGGAGATCGAGACCATCCTTGCAAACATGGTGAAATCCTATCTCCAATAAAAATACAAAACATTAGCCTGTGTGGTGGCGGGCGCCTGTAGTCCCACCTACTCGGGGGGCTGAGGCAGGAGAATAGCTTGAACCCGGGAGGCGGAGGTTGCAGTGAGTCGAGATCTCACCACTGCACTCCAGCCTGAGTGACAGAGTAAGACTCCGTCTCAAAAAAAAAAAAAAAATGTATAGACCATAGGTCTATTTTTTTCTATCTTTGTGTAATTAAACCAATAGTTTCTTATTTCTTCTTTTTCTTCTTTAAGTATCTTTTAAATGAGCTCTTGTGTGTGAAGATTCGTAATGCTCTTCATATTCTCCTGAAAGCTTAAAGGTCTGATATTGAGCAACTTAATAAACTCTAGGTAAATAACTTTCACCATATATGAATTAGAGAAAATAAAACTTTCTCCTGGGATATATTAGTAAGCAATTCGAAATTTCTTGGATAAAATGTTCAGCAATTTTATTTTCTCTCACTACTATTACTCCTCTTTTTTGGCTATTGATTATCAGATTTTATTGTGACAGTGTTGTCTTTTAGATGTATTGATATTCAAATTGGCTAATTATCTTTTGCAAACTCTTTTTTTTATGCTAATTCTATTCCTCTTTGTTATAATTATCTAAAGGTTAGTAAGGAGGTCTCTTGATTTAATTGTGTAAAATTCATCTTAAAATCTAATTCTTTACTCTTTTTTTTCAGGTTTTCACTTTTTTTTTTTTTTTCATAGACTAAGATTTCATACTTTTCTTGGTAACTAGGTGATACTGGCTTACCTAAATGATTTTATTGCGTTTATTTTATTTTTTTTAACTTTCACCTTATAATGTTAACATCTTTCAGAGGCAGAGTGAGATCTGACTTTCCATCTTTGGCTCTCTGTATTCAGAAAAGGCCTTCCTCTGTTAAAGCATAAACACATTACTTTGCAGCTCCAGAGTGTACAGCTCCATTAGCTGTTATTCACTGAGTGAATGTTGAGTCCCTTGGTGCATGGAGTTGACATCTATTCATTTTTCTAGTGGTATAATGAATCCAAATGATCCTTCCTTCATCAAATAATTCTCCTAGGCTTTCAGTCACTGGAAAGCACTCATTTAAAATATAATAAAAGTATGTGAGTCCTATGTCCTCAAGAAGTTATAGTCACTGTGTTTGTTTATCTGCCATTTCCTCTGTGCCTTTGTAGAGAACAGGGAAGGAGTTCTGATCACATTAGCAAACGATACAAATTAAGTCATGCACAGTCAATAACATGTTACCTTTTGGACGTTTTTATATCTTTCACAGAATTCCCAACCTGTGAGCCACTAACACAATTTGTATGCAAAAGTGGAAGATGCATTAGCAGCAAATGGCACTGCGACTCTGGCAAGTACCAAATGCTCACTCTATAGCACTGATTTGATTGGGGGCTTGGTGGTCTGGACTGCCTGGCTTTCTTCAGAGGTACTTTGTAGGGGAAGCTCGAAGAGCCAACACCAATGGCTAAAACAAGTAGTGACCGGGCAGCTAGCACATCAGTGGGAATTAGCATTAAAGATAATGGAGCTCAATATTTGCCCCATGGATCTGTGATAGAGATTTGTTTTTCAAATGTTTATGTTGAACATGGTCTAATTCTACAAACATGTAGTAAGGTGGACAATTGAGGAAATAACTTGGACAATTCAGGTTCCCTAAAACATGCATGCAACCTCAGGAGGAGGAGCTTATACATTGCTATGGAATTACCCAGACAGTCTCAACTCTTGTCAGTTTCCTCTTACGTTCTAGTAGTATTTTTTTCTTATATTCAATTGTATTACTATGCTAAATTATGCCAAGTACAGGTAAATAAATTATATAGGAATCAATACATTCCCACCCATTTATTTTAATTTGGTCTAATTTTACTTCACATTTCTCTCCTCTCCCTCCTGAAATAGTTGTTAATAAAGAATATAAATCATTTCTTTTTTTTTTTTTTTTTTTTTTTTTTTTTTTGAGACGGAGTCTCGCTCTGTCGCCCAAGCTGGAGTGCAGTGGCCGGATCTCAGCTCACTGCAAGCTCCGCCTCCCGGGTTCACGCCATTCTCCTGCCTCAGCCTCCCGAGTAGCTGGGACTACAGGCGCCCGCCACCTCGCCCGGCTAGTTTTTTGTACTTTTTAGTAGAGACGGGGTTTCACCGTGTTAGTCAGGATGGTCTCGATCTCCTGTGTGATCCGCCCACCTCGGCCTCCCAAAGTGCTGGGATTACAGGCTTGAGCCACCGCGCCCGGCCTATAAATCATTTCTAATGATACTGTACAATAGTTTCCAAGTACAAATATATACAGAGGATCCAAGGGAAGAGGGGTACACAGTGGGTTCTCATGTTGGAGAATGGGGAGAAAGGAAGGGTATTGAAGATAGGATTATAAACTACGGGGCATAACAATTGTAGGTTTCAGTAATAATCTTCCACAATAATTATATTATTGGTTGTATCGTTTCATGAAATTCCTACAGTCGTCATTGCCTCCTTATTTCGAGGTGTGTAGATGCATTCAGTCAGTGATTAGTTATTTCTGTGTGGAGTAGAAATTAAGCTTCAAAATCTAAAGTCAAGGATTTTTTTCTCTCAGTTTAGCAGTTGATATTAAATCAAAGGAGAAGCAATATGAAGATGAAAGTAATTCTTCCACTGTCAATAAGAAATGTTGTTCCACTGATTCAATTATCATTCATTTTTCCAAAAAAAAAAAAAAAACCTGTATATAGGAAGAAAAGTAATAAATAAAAGGGCCGGGCACAGTGGCTCACGTATATAATCCCAGCATTTTGGGAGGCCGAGGAGGGTGGATTGCTTGAGGCCAAGAGTTTGATACCAGCCTGGCCAACACATGGCAAAACCCCATCTTTACTAAAGAAATACAAAATAAATGAGCTGGGCGTGGTGGCATATGTCTGTGGTACCACTTACTTGGGAGGCTGAGGCGGGAGAATCATTTGAGCCCCAAGAGGTGAAGGTTGCAGTGAGTCGAGATCACGCCACTGCACTCCAGGTTGGGTGACAGAGCAAGACTCTGTCTCAAACAACAACGATAACAACAACAAAACAGTTAGATATTTCATAAGAAAAATTTTCTCCATGGTTCAGGTTTCACTGCCTCATGTTGATGTTTCTTTCCAGATGACGACTGTGGGGACGGGAGTGATGAGGTGGGCTGTGTTCACTCTTGCTTTGATAATCAGTTCAGATGTTCCAGTGGCAGATGCATCCCAGGCCATTGGACCTGTGATGGTGACAATGACTGTGGTGACTTCAGTGATGAAGCCCAGATCAATTGTACCAAAGAAGGTTAGTAATTTTTATAAATTAATGAAATCTCATTTTAAAAGTTGATGCATAATAATACTTAGAGTATTACAGAGAATATTATATAACAAATAAATTGCTTATGAGGCAAAAATATACATGTGAAACTGTATGAAATCATTTGCTATCTCTTTCCTTTCCCCCTTTGCTTTTCCCTTTGGTTTCTCCCCTCAATCCCTCTATTCCTGCATGCCTTCTGTGGTCTTTGTTTTCTACATTTACTCCATGCTTTACTTCTCTTTAATCTCATCCAAACCCTAAAACTATTTCAACAGTGAAAAAGAGAAAAAAAACAAAAAAAGAAAGGAATAATTTTATTTTTATTTCCATACAAAATTTGTTTACATGAGGTTTGAAATAATCCCTGATTAAATGAGGATGTATTTCCAACTGATTGACTTTCTGGAGTACAAGCTAAGAAAGGAAGGAGGTTATGACCATGGCTCTCAGCATATCCATGGGGATGATAACCCTGTCATTTGCCTGGCTTACTTTGCAAAATTTGATCAATCATAGAGCATATTAGTAATTTAAAAGTCATGTTGGAAATCTCACACAAAAAAATCATTAGACTGTCAAACAATCATATAATTAGTACCATTTTAAAAGATTTTTTTCTGCTAAGAAGCTGAAAGATGTTTATTTCATTTATCTCACAAATATTTATTGAGGACTAAAGAATAAATAAAAGGATGAATACATATGGCACCTGCTCATTTTAAATATTAGCACAAACAAGGAACAAAGTAATTTATTTAATGTGGAGGGGTAAGGGAATCATATACTCCATGAACAAAATAAAGCATTTTAAAATGTTTTACACAGAGGTATTTTTGTCTTCTGCAATATTTGTCAACCTATAAGATAGACAGTTTTTAAATTGTTTTATCTCACATGGATTTCTTTTGTCTTTTGTTTCCCCTCTTTCCCTTTAAACTGTAAATTCTTAAAACAGTGGTTATTAAATTATCTACATAATACTAGGTTTTTAAGAAGAAGCCCAGCTATTTTGTGGATTCCCTGAGTGATGTATGAAAATATATATTGTGTGATTTTTTTATTTTACCTGGATAACTTGGATTATAAGAGTCCCAGTAAAGATCCAAATATGGCTAAACAATGACCTATATACCCTGAGGCAATGAAACACAAGTTCTCATGGTTCACGGTCTTGACATGATTCGTGTCTTTCCCTAGCAATGGACGTTGTAGAAATTATAGTAAAAACAAATGAAGAAATTATTTGTGACATCCTATAAGATTTAATATGAGCATATTTGAATTCAATTTTGCTTCAAAAATCTGAAGGAAGGATTATCAATAAAGCTACTATTTAATATTATGTCTCATTCTCCATTAGGTAATAAGTTCAAGACCTCAATCTTCTCTCTTTACCTCTTCTAGCTCATTACCGTATCCATTTCTCTGTTTAGTTGTTCCATGAGTATATATGAGCTGGAACTTTTTGCATATTATTAATATTGAGTGAAAAAGGAAAAAGCGAATGTAAAGCTCTTTTTCTTTTTTTGCCAATATTTGAAACATTCATCTAAGAGTGGTTGACATTTCATCACTACATAACATTTTAAATATAAACAGTATTTTTCCTTCCTCACAGATGTCTTTTAAGGCTCCTCATGGGGTGTGCATCTGTGGTCTGCTAATACTGCTCCATAATGTGCTGTGAAATATGAATTGCCCTAAAATTAATTTATTGTCATCTCAGACGTGAGCTCACATCCTTCTCTTGTATGTGTATTTATCACTAAGTTTAAACAATCATCACATATTATGAAATTTTTAAAAGATCGCTTTTCCCTCATGAGCATCCAAATTTAGTGGCACATCCCTTTGTAGGCTCTGTAGATAATATCTCAGGTTTCATTGTTATAGAAGCAGTGGCTATTTAATGTTAATGGCCTTATTTAGAGCACCTCAATTTCACTAATAGATTACTATAAAGGGTTTACTGTCAATGTGAATGTCGTGTATTTTTTATATAATTATGGAAATGATCCAGTTAGTCCACATGACTCCTTGACATGCTTCAAATAAAGAATGAGGAGAGTTCTTGAACCAATTTATATTGATCAGATTATACATTTGACTAGGATTCCCTAATCAAATATTCTACATGGTGACTACAAGGTGGAGGAATTGAGGAAAGTTAACGTTCTAGGATGACTTTGATAAAAGACAATTCAAAGGATTTCAAGTGGAACTTAAATATTGCTATTCATTATTATTTTGATTGTATATTCTGGTACAGAAGTTGTAAAATGATGACACAGATTGTTAAAGCTGATCGGCAAAGTCATTTGCACGTGCAGAATTTGTGAGCGATTGCCAAGGTAAAGTAGAAATTTGCTTTAATTAGTCATATAATTCAGTCCCCAAACCTGCTGTGGAAGAAAGAGTAGGGGATTCTGGCTTGAATTTCAAGACTGGTTGTCAAAACTGATCAAATCCACCAAATAATTGCTCAGCACTTTGCTTTACACTGCATGGGTAAGCAGAGCATATGGTACAATTTCTCTCAACTCAAATTGTTTTCAAAAGGGTAGAAATACCCTTAAATTAACTTTTGATAGTAAAGGAGGAGGAGAAACTGGGAAATGGAAGATTCCATATATAATCTTCATTTCAGAAAATTTCTAACTTAAGTTCAATATGTATTCTCTCTAAAATCACTTGCAAAAATAATTTACTTTTTGTTAAATTTTATTTTTTTATAATAGATTCAGGGGGTACTTTTGCAGGTTTATTGTAAGAGTATTTTGCATGATGCTGAGGTTTGGACTTCTATTAATTCTGTCACCCAGATAGTGAACATAGCAGCCAATAGGAACTTTTTCCGCCCTTGCTCCCATTCCCTCTCTCCATTTTGGAGACTCTATTGTTCCCATCTTCATGTTCATGTGTACCAAAGGTTTAGCTCCTACTTACAAGTAAGAACATCTAATATATGGTTTTCTGTTTCTGTGTTAATTCACTTAGGATTATGGCCTCCAGATGCATTCATGTTGCTGTAAATGACATAATTTGTTCCTTTTTATGATTGTATTGTATTCCATGGTATATATGTATCACATTTCCTTTATCCAATCCACCACTGAAGGGCACCTAAGTTGATTCCATGTCTTTGCTACTGTGAGTAGTGCAGTGATAAATATAGGAGTATGGGTGTCTTTTTGGTAGAATGATTTATTTTCCTTTTGGTATATACCAAGTAATGGGATTGCTGGGTCAAATGGTAGTTCTGTTGTTGTTGTTGTTGTTGATGATGATGATGATGATGTTTGAGACTGAGTCTCACTCTGTTGCCCAAGGTAGACTGCAGTGGTGTGATCTCAGCTCACTGCAACCTCCACCTCCTGGGTTCACACAATTCTCATGGGTTCACACAACTCTCGGCTTAGGACTACAGGTGTTAACCACCACACCCAGCTAATTTTTGTATTTTTAGTAGATATGGGTTTTCACCATGTTGGCCAGGCTGGTCTCAAACTCCTGACCTCATGGGATCCATCCACCTTTGCCTCCCAAAGTGCCACTTGGGATTACGAGTTTGAGCCACTGCCCCTGGCCCTGTTTTTACTCCTTTGAAAAATGTCCAAACTTCTTTCCACAGGGGCTGAACTCATTTACATTTCTACCAACAGTGTGTGTGTGTTCCTTTTTCTCCACAGTCTCACCAACATCTGTTAATTTTTCACTTTTTAATAATAACCATTCTGATTGGTGTGAGATGGTATCTCATTGTGGTTTTGATTTTCATTTCTCTGATTATTAGTGGAGCATTTTTTCATATGTTTCCCGGTCACTTGTATGTCTTCTTTTTGAGAAGTGTCTGTTCATGTCTTTGGCCTACTTTCTAATGAACTTTTTTTTTCTTATTGATTTCTGTAAGTTCTTTATAAATTCTGGCTATTAGTTCCTCGTCAGATGCATAGTTTGCAAAGACTTTCCCCCATTCTGTAGGTTGTCTGTTTATTCTGTTGACAGTTTATTTTGCTTGACAAATGGTCTTTAGTTTAATTAGGTCTCACTTATAAATATCTTTTGTTGCAATTGCTTTAGAGGACTTAGTCATAAATTATTTGCCTATGCCAATATCTAAAAGAGTACTTCCTAGGTTTTCTTCTAGAATTTTTATAGTTTGAGGTTTTACATTTAAGTCTTTAAGCTATCTTGAGTTTTTAATTTTTTTTGTATATAGTAATAGATAGGGCTACAATTTCATTCTTCTGCATATGGTTAGCCAGTGTTCTCTACATCATTTATTGAATAGGAAGTGCTTTCCTCATTGCTTATTTTTGTTGACTTTGTTGAAGAACAGTCAGCTGTAGGTGTGCAACTTTTTTTCTGAGTTCTTTATTCTGTTCCATTTATCTGTGTGTCTGCTTTTGTACCATTATCATGCTATTTGGGCTACCGTAGCCTTGTTGTATAGTTTGCAGTTGGGTAATGTGATGCCTCTAGCTTTATTCTTTTTGCTTAGGGTTGCTTTGGCTATTTGGATATTTTTTTTTTTCGATATGAATTTTAGAATGGTTTTCTAATTCTGTGAAAAATGATGCTAGTATTTTGGTAGGAATAGTGTTGAATCTGTGGATTGTTATGTGCAGTATGAACATTTTAATAATATGGATTCTTGCAATCCATGAGCATGAAATGTTTTTTTGTTTGTTTGTGTCATCTCTAATTTCTTTCAGCATCTTCTTGGTTAGATGTATTACTAGATATTTTATTTTTGTAGCTATTGTAGATGCGATTGCATTCTTGATTCATTTCTCAGCTTGAATGCTATTGATGTATAGAAATGCTACTAATGATTGTATGTTACTTTTGTATCCTGGAATTTTACTGAATTCACTTATCTGGGATAGTTGCCTTTTGGAAGAGTCTTTAGGGGTTCTAGATAGAATAATGTCATCAGTTAAGACATAATTTGACCATTTCATTTCCTATTTGGATGTCTTTTATTTCATTCTATTAACTGATTGCTCTCTCTAGAGATTCCACTACTATGTTAAGTAGAAGTGGTGAGAGTAGAAATCCTTGTCCTGTTAGAGTCCTTAGGGGAAATGCTTGCAGGTTTTGCCTGTTCAGTATGATGTTTACTGTGGGTTTGTCACAGACAACTCTTATTATTTTCGCAAATATTCCTTTGTTGCTTAGTATGTTGAGGGTTTTTATCATGAAAGGATGTTGAATTTTATCAAAGACTTTTTCTGCATCTATTGAGATGATCATATGGTTTTTATATTTAATTCTGTTTGTGTGGTGGTTCACATTTATTGATTTTCATATGTTGAACCAAACTTGCATCCCAGGAATAAAGCATACTGATCACGATGGATTAACTTCTTAATATGCTACGAGATTCAGTTTGCTAGTAACTTGTTGAGGACTTTTGTGTCTGTATTCATTAGGAATATTGACCTGTAATTTTCTTTTTTCGTTGTATCTGATTTGTGGTATCAGGATGATACTACTTTCGTAGAATTAATGACAAAGAAGTCCCTCCTCTGCAGTTTTTTGGAATATCTTCAGTAGTATTGGCACCTGTTCTTCTTTGTAGGTCAGGTGGAATTTGACTGTGAATCCATCTGGTCTGGGACTCTTTTGTCTGCTAAGGTATTTAGTATGGATTCAGCTTCAGAACTGGTTACTGGTCTGTTCAAGGTTTCCATTTCTTTCTGATTTAATCTAGGAAGTTGTGTGTTTCCAGGAATTTATTAATTTCCTCTAGGTTTTCTGGTTTGTACACACAGAGGTGTTCATAATAGTCTCGGAGAATCTTTTACATTTATGTGGGATCAGTTGTAAAGTCACCACTGTCCTTTGGGGTTGTGCTTATTTGGATCGTCTCTCTTTTGTTCTTTGTTAGTCTAGCTAGTGGCCTATTGATCTTGTTTATTCTTTCAAGGAGCTAACATTTTCTTTCACTGATCCTTTGTATAGTCTTTTGGGATTCTAAATTTCTTTTAGTTCTGCTTTCATTTTTAGTGATTTATTTTCTTCTGCTAGGCTTTGGATTGATTTGTTTTTGCTTTTCTAGTTCCTTAAGGTATAATGTTAAATTGTTAATTTGAGATCTTTCTACCTTCCTGATGTAGGTGTTTAGTACTATAGACTTTCCTCTTAAGACAACTTTTGTCAAATCCCACAGATTTTAATATGCTATATCTCTATTTTTCATTTGTTTCAAAGATTTTTTTAAATATCTGCATTCACTTTGATGTTTACACATACGTCATTTAGAAGCAAGTTGTTTAATTTCCGTGTAATTGTGTGGTTTTGAGAGTTCTTCTGGCTATTGATTTCTATTTCTATTTCACTGTAGTTTTAGAAGATGCTTGATATGATTTTGATTTTTTAAAAATTTATTGAGACTTGCTTATGACTGAGCATGTAGTTGATCTTAGATTATGTTCGAGCGAAGATGAGAAGAATATATATTCTGGTTGTTGAGTGGAGTATTCTATAGATGTCTATTAAATCTAATTGGTTGAGTGCTGAATTTAATTGAGTAACAGAATTCATTTGTTAATTTTCTGCCTTCAGAATCTGTCTAATGCTGTCAGTGGGGCATTGAAGTCTCCCATTGTTACTGTGTAGCTGTCTAAGCCTTTCCCTACATCTAGAAGTAATTGTTTTATGAATCTGGGTGCCCTAATGTTGGGTGCATGTATATTTAGGAAAGTTAGTATTTTTGTTGAATTGAACCCTTTATCATTACGTAATCCCCTTCTTTGCCCTTTTTTACTGTTGTTGGTTTAAAGTCTATTTTACCTGGTACAAGAATAGCAATCCCTGCTCTTTTTTGTTTTCCGTTTGTGTGATAGATCTTTCTCCATCCCTTCACTTTAAACCTGTGTATCTCATTACATGGGAGATGGGTCTGTAGAAAGCAACAGAAAGTTGGTGCTTGTTTTGTTTTAAATCCAATTTGTCACTGTCTTTTAAGTGAAGGATTTAGACTATTTGCTTTCAAGGCTAATATTGATATAAGGGATTTTGGTTCTATCATGATGCTATTAGCAGTTTGCTTTGTACTCTTGATTGTGTAGTTGCTTTATAGGGTCTGTGGGCTATATGCATGTGTTTTTGTAGTAACAAGTATTATTCTTTTATTTTCATGTTTAGAACTCCCTTAAACATCTCTTATAAGACCAGTCCAGTGGTAGTGAATTCCCTTAGCTATTGTTACTCTGGGAAAGAAAACATTATTTCTCCTTCATTTATGAAGCTTAGTTTGTCAGGACATGAAATTCTGGCTTGGTGTTTCTTTTAAAAATACTAAAAATAAGCTCACAATCTCTTCTGGCTTGTAAGGTTTCTGCAGAGAAGTCTGACATTTGTCTGATAGGATTCACTTTGTAAGTGATATGACTTTTGTCTCTAGCTGCCTTTAAGATGTTTTCTTTCATGCTGACCTTGGGAAATCTGATGACTATGTGTTTTGAAGATGGTCATCTTGTATATATCTTGCAGGAGTTCTCTGAATTTCTTGTATCTGTATGTTGACCTCTCTTGTAAGATTGGGGAAATTTTCATGGGCTATATTCTCAAATATGTTTTCCAAGTTGCTTAATCTTCTCCCCCTGGAATGCCAGTGAGTTGCGTGTTTGATAACTTTGCATAATCTCATATTTCTCAGAGGCCTTTTTCACTTTATTTTAATTATTTTTCTTTATTTTTGTGTGACACAGTTTTACTCCCTTCATTAGGTCTGGTTTGCTCCCTTCCTTAGGTCTGGTTTGGTTTCTGGGGACCAGTTCTCACATCCTGCAACTATGAACAGATCTTCCAACTTCCTCCTTCTTCACCCATGGTATCTGTGTTGCTGCTATTGACTTTCAGTATTTTATCTCAAGAAATCTCTTTGAAGTGTTATAGTTGACTCAATATTTTGTTTCCTCTGTGTGGAAGAAGAATTTATTGGCTGGGTCTAGTCAGATGTCTTGTTCTCCTCCTTACCTTTTTCTTCCAAAAGGAGTTCTATAGTGATGATCAATTTTTCATCATCAATATGGTTAATACATGGGAAAGTATACATGGTTTCTCCTAGATTAATTTATACCCACTTTTTTCTCTTAATATCATGCTGTTTCTTTTTCTCATTTCCAAACTTCTTATAGACAAGGAAGATATATTTTCAGAAAACACTGTGTTTCAAATATATGAAAAAAGTCTCAACATCACTGATCATTAGAGAAATACAAATCAAAACCACAATGAGATACCATCTCATGCCAGTCAGAATGGTGAACATTTAAAAAGTCAAGGAACAAATACTAGCGAGGCTATGGAGAAATAGGAATGCTTTTACACTGTTGGTGGGAATGTAAATTAGTTCAAACATTGTGGAAGACACTGTGGAGATTCCTCAAAGACCTAGAACCAGAAATACCATTTGACCCTGCAATCCCAATACTGAGTATATACCCAAAGGATTATAAATCATTCTATTATAATGATACATGCACATGTATGTTCATTGCAGCACTATTCACAATAGCAATGACATGGAATCAACCCAAATGCCCATCAGTGATAGACTTGGTGAACAGTCTGTCTCAATGGAAAAATAGGTAGGGCTGGATCCCTACAGAATTTGTTATGAGGCAACTTCCTCTAAAGCCCAGGTCTGACAATTTTTATTCATGTAATGCAAGGTTCTTGTGAAAAGATGGATTTACCTATAAGGACATAAAGAATAAAGTTATTATGAAACTTCAGTCTTTTCATTAACTCCCTGGCCAGTATAGTAAAATAAGGAGAGTCTGGATATATATCACATCCATTAAATACCACATATAAAATTAATCTCATCTCACTGTTGCCAGTTTAATTCACTGAATTACGTACACTTTTACTACACTTTTTTGGGGAAATCTCAACTGTATTTCACCCCTGGAATAAGCCATTTTTGAAATAAACATATAAAAAAGTGTTCAGTATCTTTAGATAGCTATTTCCCCGGGTAAATTTCTATTCAGAAATGTTTGTAACAATTTACACCAAATAGGCTGGACGTGGTGGCTCACTCCTGTAATCACAGCACTTTGGGAAGCTGAAGCAGGCAGATTACTTAAGGTCAGGAGTTAGAGACCAGCATGGCCAACATGGTGAAATCCTGCCTCTACCAAAAAATACAAAAATTAGCTGAGCATGGTAGCACAACTGTAGTCCCAGCTACTCTGGAGGCTGAGGCACGAGAATCGCCCTGAACCTGGGAGGTGGAGGTTGCAGTGAGCTGAAATTGCACGACTGCACTCCACCCTGGGTGACAGATTGAGACACTGTCTCAAACAAACAAACAAACAAACAAAACAAAAAAACACATAATTTACACCAAATAATTCAGCATGTACTTGATAAAGAAAGAAAGGTGTTTTTCCTAAAAAAGTATGAAAGTATGTATTGACCTACAATTTAAATTTATTATAATTAATCTTTAACAAGTTTCTAAATCCACTAGGCAGCTAATTGTGTAATATTATTAATATACATGTGCACACATGCTCTTATTCTTCTATTTTAACTGTTTATCTTTGCTTCTGCTTTGGAAATTTCTCCTTTGGTTTTTTTCTTCATTCATTCATTCATTCATTCATTTTCCTCACTAATTTCTTGTTCCCAGATCTAAGAAGAAAACTAGATTAATTTTATCTTGTGTTTTTCTTTTACAGTTAAGCATGTTATTTGATACTGTGAATGCTCAGTAAATAATTGTTGAATAAAAGAGTGTATTTCTTGGACACAAAATTTGATAAGACTCTCAGAATCCATCCCTTGTTTGTCCTATCTTATGTAGGTAGTACTTTTCTTCTTTTTCTTTATCTTACCCCTAGATCGTAGAGTTTAGTGTCATGATAATATTATAAGACTAATTGTATCAATCGAGTTTGTACATTTTCTTAGTACAATGTAATCATTTTCATTTATTCAATAAATACTGGAAATTTCAGTTCACAATTCAATAAAATGAAACTGACAGGCTGTCTTCCATATCTTTTGTTATTGTTTATTTCTTTTATGTCCGCTTTGCCCAATAGTGAATTTCCAAAAGACAGAAAAAAATTAAATTTTTCTGTTTATATTATTTAGCAATAAGTAAGTGCCCATGAGAAGATATTGGTGATAATATAGCGGAAGAAAAGGGAGTTAATGTATGTTAATGACCCACTAATTGTCAGACATTTTATATTTGTTACTTAATTTAATCTTCACAGTAAATACTATTCAGGGAGGTTTAGATATTTTCCCAAGATTATGCAGCTGAAGTTCCAAAGACTAACTGCTCTTAATTCTTATATCTAGTCACCTGTCTCTGCAGGTATAGAATATAATCTCTTTTTCCCCCTAACTTTCTGTGAATTAACATTTAAATGAACCCCCAGTAAGTGCTACCTTGCTCTCAATTGCATACTCAATTTCAATTAAAGATGACAAAAGAAAGGTGTTTCTTCTTACTACAGATCACTGTAATGAAATTTCACAAAGGACACTGAAAGGGATCTAGGTCCTTACATTAAATAGTTACAGTAAGTCTGTCTTTTTTGTTTCTATTCTCCTTTACTTTTAACAATTCACCCTGATAAAATATATTCCAGGACTTTTTCATTGCAATAGTTGTGGACATTCTCACACTATTTCTTCAGTACACACAAAGACCGTATTTGTCTTTCATAAAATTTTATCTCATAGATTGAAAAAAAAAAAAAATAGGAACTGGAAGAATATCAAGCTCATTTAGTTCAGTTATTTTATTGTGTAGATGAGGAAAAGGTCTCAGCAGGCTAAAATCGTATCCTTATGAGTATGTAATGGTAACAAAAACATTTATGCTGCTTCCTGAAAGGAGCTGATGGCATCTGTGTTAGAGATGTTGACTGAGACAATGACTTCTGAACTCTAAGGACATTTTTAGGGGAGATTCTGGCTTCAAACAATTGTGTATGTTATTTGTGGAAAATCAAGATAGTTTGAGAATGCTATGTACCAGAAAGAAACCAATGTCCTACCAAGGGAGGTTGAATCCACTCAAAGCAGTGTATCTATCAAAACTTGATTTTTAATGGAAAACTGAGTACATATTTAGGCATAGAGGGAATGGAAAATAAAACCAATATATTTTGACTTCCAATCTATATAATACCCTATCTTAGCTAAACCATCATCTTTAGCAGCAGGCTTTAACCCTTATCACATAGAAAACAAGATACCAATAAATACTGTACAGAAATACAAATACTGACTCAGTCATCTCTTCATTTGTTTCATGAGAACATTGTTTTAATTGTGCTAAAATACACATAGCACAAAATCTACCATCTTAAAGATTATAAGTGCACATTTCAGTGGTTTTAAGTACATTCATATTGTTGTACAAGCATCAACACCCATTCATATCTAAAACTCTTGTTATCTCGCAAAATTGTAACTCTAATCATAAAACGATAATTACCTGTTCTTCCCTCTCTCTAGGCCCTGGAAACAACCATTCTACTTTTTGTCTCTATGCTTTTAATAACTCTAAGTATCTAATTTAAAACAAATCCTACAGTATTTGCTTTTGTTTGTGACTGATTGATTTTACTCAGCAGAATGTCACCAAGTGTCTTCCACATTGTAACATATGTCTGTATTTCCTTCCTTTATTAAGTCTTGAATGATCAGGAGGGACTTCTGTCATTTTACCATTTGTTTCCTATATATTTTTTAGTACTTTTTGTTCCTCAATTCTTGCACTACTGCCCTTTTTATGTTTAGTTGACATTTGGTGGTGAAATGTTTAAATTCTTTCTCATTTGCTTTTGTGTATATTCTGTAGCTATTATGCTTGTGGTTATTCTGAGATTACACTTAATATCCTAAAGTTATAACACTCTAATTTGTATTTATAGCAGTTTAATTTCAATAACATAAAAAACCCCTGCTTCATTACATCTCTGTCCACACCCCTTTCAGTTAGTGATGTCACAAAATCACCTCCTTGTATTAGGTTGGTACAAAAGCCATTGCTTTTAATGGCAAAAACCGCAATTACTTTTGCACCAACCAAATAAATTATGTGTCTGAAACAAACTAATAACATTTTTTTAAATGTATTAGTCTTTTAAATTATATACAAAACAAAATGTGAGTTGCAACCAAAAGGTACAATAGTACTAGCTTTTAGAATAATAATGTTTTCAAAGTTAGTCTTCTAAATTATATAGAAAACAAGAAGTATAGTGACAAGCCACTGTTAAAATAATACTAGACTTTGTAATTACCCACATAGTTACCTTTCTTGTAATTTTTACTTTTTTATACATTTTACACCTTCAAGTTACTCTCTATTGTCTTTTCATTTCACCGCAGAACTCCCTTTAGCATTTCTTGCAGGGAAGGTCTAGCGATAAGGAACTCCTTAAGCTTTTGTTCATCTGGGAAGGTCTTAATTTCACCCTCAATTTTGAAGGGCACTTTTGCCAGATGTAGGATTCTTGGATGATAGGATTTTTGTTATTTTTTGTTTCTTTATTTCTTTCTCTTTTTTTTTTTTTTTTTTTTGAGACGGAGTCTCCCTCTTTCACCCAGGCTCAAGTGCGGTAGCATAATCTCGGCTCACTGCAACCTCCGCCACCCAGGTTAAAGAAATCCTCCTGTCTCAGCCTCCCAAGTAGCTGGGATTACAAGTGTACACCACCATGCCTGGCTAATTTTTTTGTATTTTTAGTAGAGATGGGGTTTCACCATGTTGACCAGGTTGGTCTCAAACTCCTGACCTCAAGTGATCTGCCTGCCTCGGCCTCTCAAAGTACCAGGATTACAGGCATGAGCCATCATGCCCAGGCAATTTTTTTTTTTTTTATTTTGACACTTTGAATTTACAAATTTACACACACACACACACACACATAATCAGTTTGGGCTGGTATACATATACATATAGGTACATGTATGTATATGTATGTGTGTATATATACACTTAACATATCACTCATGTATATATACATATATATGTGTGTATATATACATATATCAAAAGATTGCTCACCAGAAACTTGGATATATATATCAGCCCACACTGCTATCCAAGTTTCTAATGAGAAATCTGCTGATAATCTTATTGAGAATCTCTCAAATGTGATAAGTATCCTCTCTCTTGCCACTTTCAAGATGTTCCGTTTTGCTTTAGATAATTTGCGTATAATGTGTTCTGGTGTGGATTTCTTTGAGTTCATCCTACTTGAGGATGGTTGAGCTTCTTGGATGTATATATTCATGTGTTTCATCAAACTTTGAAGTTGTATTTAAATATTCTCTCTTCCTTGCTTCCTTCTTCTGGAAAATTTATACATTGCTCTTCTTCATGGTGTCCTACAAGTCTCTGCTGTTGTGTAAAGCTTTCTTTTATTTTTTTCCCTCTTTTCCTCAGATCAGTAAGTTCCATTGTTGTGTCTTCAAGTTTGCCAGTTTTTTCTTCTTCCAGCTCAAATCTGCCTTTGAATCTCTTTAGTGAATTTTTAATTTTAGTTATTGTACTTTTCATCTCCAGATGTTTTTTAGTTCCTTTTTAGGCTTATCTCTTTATTGATAATTCATTTGTTCATCCATTATTTCTTGACTTCCTCCCCATCTTATTGACATCTTTATGCATCTTTTAGACAGTTGTTTTAAATTCTTTGTCTTGTAGATCCACCATTAGATCTTTGTCAGAGATATTTTTCATTGGTTTATTTTGTTTTCTTTTAATCATATACTCTTGCTTCTTTGCATGCCTTGTGATTTTTGTTTTTGTTGTTGAAAACTAGAAATTTGAATCTAATAATGTGATAACTCTGGAAGTGATTCTTCCCCTTAAATGTATGTAGATTGTCTCTGTGCCACAGATTACCCTGGGGTGTAAATTTAAGGTCTTTTCAAGTATTTCTTAGCCTGTGACTTTCCCTTGGTATACACTGTAACTTTCTAATTTCATCTGTATAAGCGGTTGTGTTTGAATGTATTAGTCTTTTATATCTAGCTCCCAAAAGAAGAACTGAGTAAAATGAAATAAAGTGGGCACTGGCTCTTAAAATTTCCTGGAAGCCACTTCAGCTAGAGATGGAGGGACTTGAAATAATGAAGAGAGGTGCAATGACAATGGTCACCATCTCCTTGCACCTTTGAGATCAGTGACAACAGTCAGTAATCAAAGCACAGATTCGAATTTGGAGGGCAGATCCTTTTTGTCTACTCTGGATCGCACAAGCTGTGTGCAAGCTGCTCCAGGAAAACAGGCCTGATTCTTTGCCACAGAACTGGGGTTTGAGGTATTCATAGATGTGACTGTGCTAAGAGCTGAAACTAACCTAAATTAACTACAATTTACCATCCAAGCCTTACCCTGGAAGTTGCAAGGGTTCAGCGGACTTGAGTTCCTAAATAGTATGCATTAGAAAGATCCTCCCAATACAATTGTTGTCTGGGTGTAGAGACATATTCCTGTTGCTTTCTATTCTGCTGTCTTTCTGTAATCTTCATTCAATTCATTTTTACCAAAACAAATACAGGGTCCAAAACCAGTTGCTGTTATTTTTCATAACTAAATTTTATTGAGAATAAAGTACTGACTTTGAATTTGGGGGAATTTACAAATTATGCGTTGTAGACTTGGCAAAATCATATACTCTTCTGTCCTGATATTTTTGACTATTTTTAATAAAGCTATGGATTGTTTTCTCATAAAATACAATTAAAGTAAAACTTAGGTTCTAATTTTAGAGACATATAATATCTATTTTCAATGAAATACAAATTGTCTGGCTTAACTTTATTCTCTCACAGATTGATTTATTTTCCTTTGAATAAAATGCCACTGAGATATATAAAGAGTGTTAATTATTAATGGATTTTATCCATAGGAAACCTCTTTTTGTTTTCCAAGGCAAAATAACTTTTTAAAAGTCATTTTAACCTTAATACTGAAACCAACTTTCACATCAAAATTAAAGACAACTCAAGGCTTTTGAATCACTTAATAACAAAGTATATTTCTAACAATGTGCTTATCATGAAAATTAAAACAAATCCAATAAATGTAAAAAAATAAAATATTAGAACATAGTTCATAAGAATAGAAAGAAAGAAGCCAATTATCTTTATTTTTACTATGCAGAAAATTGATATTGGGTCCACATGTATTTCTGGATAAATTTAGCTTTTTTTATTAAGAGAATTATTATGCACTTTGACATCAGAGTAACATCCTTTGCTTTGTTAAAGATATAATTAATAGTGTAAAGACCTAATTTTAATGAAGAACCTCAGCCTGTTGTCCTGCTCTTTGAGCAGAGCTTAAAAAATGACAAAAGTCAATTACTTTCCATAGTCTTTAAATTCTGATTCCCTATTCTCAAGTTATGATTAATGACTATTAAAATGGTAGGATTTCAGGCATTCAGCAAAAAAATAAACAACATAGAAACAAAAGATATGAGTAACCTAAAAAAGAATGACTTCACTCCTCAGTAATGAGATATGTCCATGCTTTTGTGATAATGAAAAAATATGCAATGGGATAAAGTGCTGCCTTTTCTTTGAGAAGTAGTTGATATTTAGCTTCCTTTAGAACCTATCTGACCTGTCAGCATTTGTTTTCTTATTTATATGAAGCTTCAGCTGAATTTGCACTTAGATATTATATTCTTTCACTATACTGAACAGATCATTCACTTTTTGTTAGGATATTTATTTGAAGTCTAGGTTGGCATTTGTGCATGCATGAGCTACCTAAGGAAAATGTATTGCCATTATGTACATCCAAAATCTTTTTACAAATAACTTTGATGCCTAAAAGCATCCACATAAATTAATGCAATCCTCTGTGCATTTAATACTGTGCATTTAATACTTAGGAACATTCTGGTATCAGAATATATACACACACACACATACACACATATACACTATATATATATATATATATATATATATATATATATATATATACACTCTATTTATTTATATATGGAGAGAGAGAGAGAGAGTCTCACTCTTTCCCCCAGGATTGAGTGGACTGGCACAATCACAGCTCACTGAAACCTGGAACTGAACTCAAGCAATCCTCTCCTCTCAGTCTCCTAGGCAGCTGCATGCCACCATGCCCTGCTAATTAAGAAAAAAAAAGTATAGAAACAGAGTCTCACCATATTGCCTAGGCTGGTCTCAAACTCCTGACTTCAAGTGATCCTCCTACTTCAGCCTACCAAAGCACTGGAATTAAAGGAATTAGTCATTGTGCCTGGGTTGTTATTGTTGATATGTATATACTTGAATATCATGTTCTGTGAATCACAAACAATATTTAGAATAGTTTAGAACAAGGGTGGGAAAACTTATTCTGTAAAGGATCAGACGGTAAATATTTTAGGCTTTGCCTATTGCAGCTACTCAAAGCTGCCATTGTAGCATGATAGCAACCCTTGACAATATGTCAGCAAATGAGCATGTCAGGGTTCCAATAAAACTTGATTTACACAAACAGGTGGTAGGCTGGAATTAGTTCGCAGGTTGCAGCTTGCTAACCCCTCATTTAGAATACAAGGAGACATATTATAAAGATCTGTAATCTTGAATAATCCTACACCCATATATTATAGAATATCAAATTCATGGGACAGACAAAAGGGAGAAGAAAGGGCTGAAGTAAGAATAAATAAATTATTAATAATTTTTAAATTATATTTTACATCCCTCCCTCACAGAGATATCTCATAAGTATGTGCTTATGCACATTATTTCTACAAAATGTTTGACATCGTTTTTTAAGATCAAATAATATCTTTTCTTCAGTTTTGTTCCTAGAAAATATTTGCTACCATTGAGCACACTGGTAAACCAACCGGTAATTTCCAAATGTAGCCTATGCACATTGTAATTTGTTTTACTTAATATTTGATAACTAACATATCTGTTACATTGATTGGTTAATACAAGCAGTGAATGGGAAACTTGGTTTCTCCATTACTTTACATAGCCAATTCAGCAGATTAATGCATCTATTCACTTACATTTAGATAATGTAAGAGTTCATCATTCTTCTGATACTTACTTATATTTTAAACAAAATGTTCATGGTGTTCTAGATGTTAAAATGTAAAATTTTAATGAACTAAGTCAATGTTTTATGTAGATATTGCTTTGATAATACTTTAACTTACTGGGGTGATATTTAGAACTCTACATTGAAGCTTCTGTTTCACCTTATTATTTGAATGTCTGTTTTGAACACTAAAGATAATTTAATTTCTGCCTAGTTATCCACACATTATTTTCCATTCCCTTCTATTAAACTTTTCTAACTGACTCAGACAGTAAACATATATAAAGACTTAAGATCTTGTAATTGTTTTTCACTTATCATGAAATCCTAAAGTCTATGTACTCATGATGAATTTAATGGTTTCATCCAACATCTTATCAGGATAATCTCTGGTGGTGACTACATATAAGGAGGTAAAAGGAGTTTGTTGAAATTAAAGGGAAAACACAAAAACACATGCTCTGGATGTGTGAGGTTAAAGTTAGGGAAGTGACATGTGAATAATAAAACAAGAGATATGGCAAATCCAGATGACCTATAGGCTGTCATGAAGGTCCAATGGAATAAGGCCAAGTTGATTTAAGAAGAAAGACTTAGGCTTGACTACATTGTTAGTTCACAGCGGAGATCATACTACCATCGAGTAGGCAGCATCCCCTAGGGAGTTTATCCCACATTACATAGACAAGAGCAGAGCAGTGTATCCTCACCAATCCCAACACAAACCAGTTAGCCCAAAGTCTGGGAGGTAGCCTTTAATAAGCATCTGTCTGCTGAGGATCTCTAGAAACTGAGGGCAGGCTAAACTCCTTAGGGGGATATTAAGGTTCTGCTCAGACAGGAACAGACAGACAAAGGTATGTCCACATTCTGTTGGTTAACAGAATGAGGCTATGGATGTGCTACCAGACCAGCTTCTAAATCATGTCAGAGCTGGAGAAGAGTGTCTGGAGAAGAAATCTGAAGCAAAAGGCTGCCTTAAGTGTGGGAATTATTAAGACATAGTGATTCACAGAAAAGCTAAGAACAGAGCAAGGACTGACACGTGGTGATGATAACGGGGTGTTCTGTGCACATCCAACATACAGTGATTTTAATTTTCAAAGCACTTTATAATGAATGACAAGTTAAAGGTATAAACTCCATTAAAATAATCAAAAAAGAAAAAGACTTCTCCCCCAGGTTGGCCTCACAATTTAAATATTCCATTGTATTTGCAGCATGATTCTTGGCTATTTTCTCAGGAGGCTTTAACAATTTTTATATACCAAAAAGTATATTCAGAATAAAAATATTTATACCATACATATAAGTTTTGCAATACTAATTTTCATTTTTTTTAACATTAGGAAGAAAACAGGTTTTTTCTGTCACTGTACAGTTGCTAGTCTTCTAACTATAAATATTTAGTCCCAGTGAATTCATTTAAATATTGGGATAAATTCTACCAGCAGTTGCCACATTTCCTTCAGGGCTCTGTATTTACTTATTTATCAGATTCCCCAGATTGTATGCTTGGTTTAAATAGCTTCGGGGCAAAAATGCAATAAAATTGTATTAGTTAAAAATATAACTGGCATCAGCAACATGAAAACATAACAGTAAAATAGCATGCGCATATACATATAAATAGTCATCATTTTAACAATCCATTGTGGCAAGCCATATTACAAAGATAGATTGTGTGCCAAGCCCTGAAGCTTAGAAAACTGGGACTCTGGGGAACTATATAGGCTTGAAACTCAAGCTGGAATGGTCATCATAGGTTCTTCAGAGGGATGTAGCTTTCCATCCAGAGGAAAATCAACAATAGTTAACAAGTGGATTTCAGATTTGGCAAGAAGGTCAAGAGATAATAAAACCTCATGACTTTTTTCTGTTTTCTGGCAGAAGAGGACAGCATTCCTAAACATCAACACCCATCCAAGCCTAACAGATAGTGAGAAATGGGTTAGAGATATTTTTAATTTATAGTGAGGGAGTAGAATAAGAAGTGGGAAATAAATCTCAATCTCTCTCTCTTTCTCTCTCTCTCTCTCTCTCGCTTTCGCTTGCTCTCGCTCTGTGTGTGTGTGTGTTAGTCTCTGTGATTGTGTTATAAACTTTAAGTGTCCAAGCAGATGAAATAGATGCATATACATAAAACCCTTATAAATGTGAAGGTTCTTGGAGATTGTATTCTATTTATTGTTTTAAATGTTCTCAAAGTGATCTACATAAACTGCAAGTCTGATTACATCCGAATCTAGCTGTAACCTTTCTGTGGTTCCCAAAAGCCTGTAAGGTTATGTCCAAGACATTCAGCACAACACACAAGATCTTTCAAGATCTAGGCCTTGTCCATCAATCTAGCTTTCTCTTTCTCCCCTCTTCTGCTCACACATTACCCAAAATTTTATTAATACTGCTGGCTTCGTGCAGAAAATCTTTTGTTGCATTTAACTTTTTCCCCTGCCTGACTCTTAATTCTGACCCAGAACACTCTGATTAATTTTCTGTCATATAAATGCCTAGTATGAAATCCCCAAGTCCAGGACAGTCTTCCCTTCTGTGTGTTCTCCTGGCATGCTCTCATACCATAGCATTTAAGACATTGCTTTGTAACTGCCTACATAGCCTACTTATTTGAATAATCACTATTCTGAAATATTTTCAAATGCAAAAAATATGCATTCCATTTTGCATCTGGACTCCACTGAAACCCATTTATCTGGTTTTTCTACTTCTACTCAAGTCTTGTAAAATCCGTGTTTTCACACAGCAGCTCACAAAATCTTTAAGCAATGTAAATTAAATGATATCACCATTGGCCGGGCGCGGTGGCTCAAGCCTGTAATCCCAGCACTTTGGGAGGCCGAGACGGGCGGATCACGAGGTCAGGAGATCGAGACCATCCTGGCTAACATGGTGAAACCCCGTCTCTACTAAAAATACAAAAAAACTAGCCGGGCGAGGTGGCGGGCGCCTGTAGTCCCAGCTACACGGGAGGCTGAGGCAGGAGAATGGCGTGAACCCAGGGGTCGGAGCTTGCAGTGAGCTGAGATTGCGCCACTGCATTCCAGTGTGGGCGACAGAGCGAGACTCCACCTCAAAAAATAAATAAATAAATAAATTATATCACCATCACTTCTCTGCTTCAAAATCTCTAATAGATACCTATTGTGCTTATCTTATCTTAGCATAATTTTTGATAAATCTCTACAAGAGTCAACCCCTACCTACCTTTCAGGTCTCCTTTCACCCATTCACTACCATTATATATATTTTTCTTTTTCTGTAAAAATTAAACTCTTTCCTGCTTTGAGGTCTTTGCAATTGCTATTCCCTCTGTGTATGCTTTTGTCCTAACATCTTCATGACTAGCTCTTTGCCATCATTTTGGTCTCACTCAAGTGTCACCTTCTGTTATCACCCTTTTTAATATTTTTCCTATAATCAAGTCATTCCTGATGGTAGTCATCAATGACATTGACAATGTATTTCTATTTATTCTCTTTTCTGGGCCTATGGTAAGGTTGTAGTTCCTGGGACCTTTGTGGTTGACTGGGACCAATAAGATGGGGCTCCACGCTATGTGACTAGGTTTGGTCAATGAATTGCGATCAGAAATGACATATCTTCCTTTTGCATCGGATATGAGACCATCCAGAACCCTCGTTTCCCTCTCGCCTGCCAACTGCAGACATTCAAGTTGGTCTTTTATTCATCAGCTTGGGTCTTTGAATGACCACCACAGGGATAGCCCACCCACTGATCTACAGTAGATATGTAAAATGAGCCATAATTAAGTTGTATATATTTGTAAGATGCAGCGATTTTGTATGGATCTGTTATCACAGCGTAACCAGTCTATTATTCTCTGTTATACTATTTATAATATTACTCTCATCCATTTTCTTCACAACACTTAATGACTTTCTTATTTAGTTGATTTCTTGTATAATTATTTATTAAAAGCCTATATGCTCCCTTCTTTGCTCATGTTCAAGTTTTATGAGAATAAGTCTGAACTGATGGTTTCATGGTGTGGTGGTAAGCACTCTGGACTCTGAAAATAAGTCTCTGTCTTATTCTTTGCTCTATCCCAGTGCCTAAAAACTGCCTGCCAGCTGGGCACAATGACTCATGCCTGTAATCCCATCACTTTGAGAGGCCAAGGTGGGCGAATCAGCTGAGGTTAGGAGTTCGATACCAGCCTGGCCAACATGATGAAACCTCAACTCTACAAAAAAAAAAAAAAAATTAGCTAGGCATCATGGCGGATGCATTTAGTCCCAGCTTCTGGGGACGCTGAGATGGGAGAACCGCTTGAACCCAGGAGGCAGAACCCAGTGAGCCAAGATTGCACCATTGCACTCCAACCTGGGCAACAGAGCGAGACTCCATCTCAAAAAAACAAAAAAGAGAAATGCCTGCCATGTTGTAATACTAGTCTGCCTCACACAACTGGTAATGTATTAAACTTTTTGTAAAAGAACAAATTTTATCATGATCTTACAATAGCGTAAAATAAATGATAAATTTTTAGAAAACAGGCTGAACAGCAATGATTTAAATATGAAAATTAATGAGTTTATAAATGCTTTTTGATTATATGAATGAATTCTATTTTTGTTCTTGAGTTTTTATATGAGAAAAACCATACAAGAAGTTAAAAATAGTACAATCATAAATCTGAGCAGACTCTAAAATTTATGTGGGTTTGAATCTCATCTCTGCTACTTATGTGCATAACTACAAGAAAATTAATCATTTATCTAATATGGGATGCTTTCAATAGGCAATTCCATTTATTTATTTGAAACAGAGTCTCCCTCTGTCCCCCAGGATGGAGTGCAGTAGCACGATCTTGGCTCATTGCAATCTCTGCCTCCTAGGTTCAAGTGGTTCTCATGCCTCAGCCTCCCAAGTAACGGGGATTGCCGGCATGAGCCACCACACCTAACTAATTTTTGTAACTTTAGTACAGACAAGGCTTCACCGTGCTGGACAGGCTGGTCTCGAACTCTGACCTCAGGTGATCCATCTGCCTTGGCTTCTCAAATTGTTGGGAGTACAGGTGTGAGCCACTGCACCTGACTTATTTATTTAATTTTAATCAAAAGGAGCTGATGATTGGTCCTTTTTCCACTGGGTTCAATCTAATGTAATTAATGTAAAGCATAAGCAAATGGAATGCCATCTAGCCTGCCATATCCATGCAAGGTACACTGATGGGAGATAAACACTCAGAGAAATGTGAGGTCTTGGCATAGCTGTTGAAGATCACCTTGAAAGTCAAAAGCTCTAACTTTCTGACACAGGAAAAAAAAATGCATATCAATAAAAAACATCATGTATTATTTCTGAGCTTTTGTAAATCCCCTAAAATCTGCTCATGAAGTTTCTGAATCTACAGACCCAATCCTAGGTATTTTTTTTTTTAAGGCAAATGAGTCCTAAAAATCACATTCATTAGCTGGGATTCCACACCTGGAATCCCAGCACTTTGGGAGGCTGAGGCGGGAGAATCTCTTGAGGCCAGGAGTTCAAGACCAGTCTAGGGAACAAAGTGAGACCCCATCTGTACAGTTTTGTTGTTGTTGTTGTTGTTTATTAGCCGGGTGTGGTGGAATACACCTGTGGTCCCAGTTACTTGAGAGGCTGAGGTGGGAGAACTGTATGAGCCCAGGAGGTTGAGGCTGCAGTGAGCCATGATCATACCACTGTACTACAGGCTGGGTGACAGAGTAAGACCCTGTCTCAAAAACAATGACAGTAAGAACAACAGCAAAAATTACTGACATTAATAGGTGACGTTCTGAAGACAGGAAGGCAATTCAGGCTGGGGAGAATAATATAACCAAGACAAGGAGCTACACATTAGTGATGTGTATGTGCTTTATTAGAAAATTATTATCCTCTTTAGGTTTGAAAGTTCTCAGTATTAAATCGTATTTTCTTCTTCGGACTATACCCTTGTTTTATGTTATTATAATGCAGTTGTTTGTGGTGACCCTTAATAGATGTTATGCCAGCATACAGAGGTTTAGACTTGGGTAGCTTAAGTAGAAAAAAAGAAAGAAAATCTCCAGGTAAATATAACATTTGTATTTAAATTTATAAGGTAAATATTTGTTTAGAATAAGAAAACAAATGAGTGGATTAACTTACGAAGCACAAATAAATCAAACAATAGCAAGCAAAGCAAATGGAAAAAACCTTACACAATAACAGCATACTCTCTCTCCTCAAAGATTATGCTTTGATCTTTATAAAAGGAAGGTGCTAATGTAACTGAGTTTGGCCACATATAATGCAGGTAGCAGTTGTTAACTTTGCAAGGATGCCAACCCAAGACTCTCCCTAATTTTCAAGGTACTGGAGAGTCTAGGTTTTTACTGAAAATTCTCAGATTTTTAAAAAACCAATAGTGTGTTTGTCAAATTGAACATACTGAGGAACAGTTTCAATATATGAGCTGCCAGTCTTTGACTCTTATTTTGGAGAATGTAGAAAAATCAATAGGTTACATCTTCCATTCTTTATTAAATATTTGACATCTCTGACAATTACCTGAAATACAATTTTTAAATGTTATTGGTTGAGCTCATGCTGCAGGGTATATGAGCCAAGTCAGATGAGCCAAGGCATATTTTGTTTTGTTTTGAGGAAAGTTAAGTAGAAGGAAAAAAGAACAAAAAGCCCTTTCATTTCTGCATGGAAACTGGCCTCTTCACCATAAAATGATGAACAGAGCTGAATGGGCCTTGGAGGTCTATCTGAGTTGTCTCTTTTCTTCTTCCTGAATATTGAGCTAATGTAGGATTTTCAAGTTATGGCCTAGGCTTAAAGACTTCACAATATCTTGTTTATGAAACCAGTCCCCAAATAATTATTTACAACTATAGTAGCTATGTCATACAGTCATCCCTCCATATCCACTGGGGATTGGTTTCAGGACCCTGAAGATATCGAAATTCAAGAATGCTCAAGTTTCTTACATGAAATGATATAGTGCTTGCATGTAACCTATGCATATCCTCCCATAATATACTTTAAACCATCTCTGTGTTACATATAATACCTAATACAATGTAAATATGATAAAAATAGTTGCTATACTATATCGTTTATTGATTTTTCTTTTTTATTGTTGCATTGTTATTTCTTATTTTCTTTTTCCAGATATTTTCTAAATACATTTGTTTGAATCAATGAATATATTTCTATATAGGGAACTCTGCAGATGCTAAATAAATATGGTGGGAAGTTGCTATATCACATTGTATATATATCTTGCCCTTGTGCACAGACTTTACCATTTTATTGATTGTGTGTGATTGATTGTGTGTGTGCAAACCAAGAATTTTGTCTAACCATAAAAGATGGTATGTCCAAAGTGAGAATGAATTAGATGGCTAGAATACTAGAAAAATACAGTTTTTGTTTTGGGAAGAGGATTTAAAGCAAGACAAAACTCAATGCTTTACTAATTGTATGTGTTCTTAGCGGTGATCACTTTTGAAAATTAGTCCTAATGGCTTTCTATAAATTACAATTCATGTTTTTGACCAACAGAACTTTTTTACCCTTGCTTACACAGAGTTGTTTCTCCTTGGTTATTTATTGGTTCAGCATTACTGCACTAGCAATAGTTAAGACGTATGGTCAAATCCATCTTGCACATCTTTATAGTATTGTATCACCTGACAGATTATAGTTGCTGAAAATCTTTAAATAAAGAAAAAATACAGAACTAAACCATTTACATTATAGAAAATAATAGCAACAAAACTTTGTAGTTGAATTAATCCTTTATAGGTATCTAATTTAATTCTCACATCAACCCTGTTGGTGCATTCGCACTGAACAAATAGAAGTCTCAAAAGAGTAAATGACTGGTTTGGTGATATCAGTGTTATTATTAGCTTTGACATTAGATTAACCTTAATTTATAACCATAGATATCTACTAAACCAGTGCAATAAATAATGAGAAATTCACTTGAACCTGCTTCAAATTTATCATAATTATAAAGATGAATTGCTGCTATAGGTAGCTTATGTATTAATTGCTAGATAGAGCTATACAAGGTACACAATAAATTTGTTACATTAAAATTTTGGTCTAAAAATATCTACTAAAATATTTATTTACCATAGTATTTGGAAATGCAGATTAATATATCATTAGACGTTAACACAAGTTTCAATAAGCTGCAGTTCAGTCATGTTATTCAATTGTTAAACTGCCAAACATCTGTATCCCGACATTTATGTTTTCTTACTTTTATTTATGTTTACCTGCAGAATTTATCCTATATTTTTAACCACCAGATTTGGGGCAATAATGTTACCTGGTCATTGTTATAAATTATTAATTGATACATGTGAATGTATAGTATTTCATTAAATTAAATTCTTAACATTTAAGTGTCTATTCTGATTCTAGAATTGAAGTCCTATGTCCAGAAGTTATATTTATTACCTGATTTTTTTGTATCTATTTCTCAGAATGTTGGATGCTATTCTTCAAGGATTTCGTTAGTCAGAAAGTACTTATTAGTTTTTGGTTATTTGCTTCTTAATAATTTGAAAGAAATTACCTAGAGAAAGATAAGAAAATCAGCCAAGGTCTTATCATTAAGATTAGAATGTATAACCTAATTTATGTGTCTTAGAGAAAAGCCCTTGAGAGATCTCGTCCTTTAGACATGAGTAAAAACCACAACAGAATATCCACAAATTATCTTACTTTTTTCTTTTCTAATGTACATAGTACTTTCAGAAATTTTAGGGGAGGCAAGAAACATCATTTTCTCTGACTATTAATGTTATTTAAATGAATTAGAAAATACTAGAGAGATTTATACCTATTAACCATCTAAAGTAAAAATGTATTCTCTCTAGCACTATAATAATGCCTGAAGAAAGAAAAAAATGTGAAATAAAAACAACCAACAAGTAAAATCATAATTTCTCTCCTATGTTGCCCCCTCTGCTTCTCTCTTCTTCATTTCAAATTAAGAGATTCATTCTCCTGCTGGTTGTAATGGAAATGAATTTCAATGCCACCCTGATGGTAACTGCATTCCTGATCTGTGGCGCTGTGATGGAGAAAAAGATTGTGAAGATGGTAGTGATGAAAAAGGTTGCAATGGTACCATGCGATTGTGTGACCACAAAACCAAGTTTTCCTGTTGGAGTACAGGTAAGTGAACATTGCTTTTGGCTTCTATTGGGGCTCCCTGAGTGTGGAATGCTTTTGGCCCATCCTGACTCTGTATCTCAACTTTGTAAAAAGTAGTCTTATATTTCTGGTAGATGTGCTCATGTATAATAATAGTAGTTAACGTTTAGGGAGAACTATCAATGGGGCCAGAATAATTCTATGAATGTTCTCTGCATGAATTCATGAGGCAAGGAGAAGTTTTTAACTTGCTCACGCTCACAGAGCCAACATGCCAAATTTAGGATTTTATTTGAATTTATTTATTTATTTATTTTACATTTGGAACTTTAAACCAGGCAATCTGGAATACAGAATCTGGAAATTCAGAATCAAGAGAGAGGTAAGTATGATAAACCAGCTGGCAGCATTTCTCTTTCTGTGGATAACGCCTCACCCTAAAATTTAAATGAAGATGACTTAGAAAAGAAAGAATTATATGTATTTATTTTCAACTAATTTCCTAAATATTACTGTACTATTGCTTAATTCCATTATGACAAAGATACTGGCTGCCATTTAAAGCTTTGATCCAAGAGTCACTGTGTTTTATAAAGATACCCTATTACTGTGACTGTTCCATTTTGGTTTCATGTGCATGTGTGTGTATGTGTACAAATAGGAAACCAAAATGGAGAAGTCATAGTAATAGAATATCTTATATTCTACTATGTTTTACTATATATACTGGGTTCCAGTTGAAATTATAAACTTATTTTCCTCCTTCTTTATGCCAGATGATGTATTGAAGTTTAGAGAAAGGTAGATTACAATGAGCTATTGTGGTGTAATTTGTGAAATGGTTGGTATCATCCTCCAAATAATCCATGGAAATAATTTTCTGTAGATTTCAGGATATCATCTCTGGAATCTCTCTTTGATGTGAAATTGTTTTTCAGTTGCCTAATCCTGAGCTCTTAGTGATTTCTTTTGCTCCCTATTTTTACATATTCTAACAAAAAGTACAAATGAGAACTAAAAGTACAAAATGTGGTTAAACAGCCTGTGAAAACCACATGGCTGATGTACATTTAAAGGTATAATAAGGCACTGTCTTTCTTTTCTTAAACATGCCTCTTGGTTACAATTAAGGATTCCAATAAGAAATAAGAAAAATAAATGCAAGCTAACATAGGTATAGATAAATACATACTCCTGAAGCCTGTTCCTAGCAAGGAAATTATGTTTCCAAAATGTTGCTTTCAACAATTTTTTCACAATTATGTGACTCTTTTCAATTGTTACATAAAGACTCATAATTTTAGGATACTTTGTTAGAAAAAAATGTGATTTTAAGTTTAGAAATGATCTTTTTGGAGCATGTATTAATTGAAAATTAATAGATGAATTATTGTCAAATGAATGAATTATTGATGGCATAAATAGGTTTTATTTAATAGGGCAATTCTAATGCCAAAGAGCCAATTATTTGACTCAAGTTAATATACTTCAAAGCATAGGTTGTGTATATTTTCTCCATATAACTTCTGGCATTTTCCTGATTGTATTAATCTTAAAATATAGCAGCTAACAGTTTTCAAAACATATATGAAAAAGAAACTGGCAAAGCTTTGTTAAAACAAAATATAAACCAATATGGAAAATCCTGAGTTTCAACTACTTAGATATGCTATCAAAGCAAATTTAGATGCAAAACATAAAACCAGGCTACAATTTCTCTATATGTAAATAAATTATAAAGAGATTCACAGTAATATAAATTCTCAAAGCTATGTGTTAGTAAAAACTAGTTTGAACTTTCAGTTGAGAAAAAAATAATTGCAGGCAAAGCATGTAAATAATAAATAGTATGATTAAGTAAATTTAACAGAATATTCTAAGTGCTTGTGATTTATTTTAAAATGTGTATTGATATTTTGCAATTAACACTTATAAAACAACTTCCTGTGAATATGGTTGAACATAAAAATAAATCTGAAGTATGATGAGGAAGGCTGGTTATCTTTAGAGAACTGAATTTTCTGAGACACTTTTATATGTGGTGACTTGAGATTTGGATTATCTGTTTAATAATGCTGTTAATTAAACATCAGATGTTTCTAACAAATAGTTTTTAGGTAAGCAAAAATGTAATGTAAAAAGAAACTGTGATAAAACATGTGTTTCACTTTAAAAGAAAAAAGTGAAAGGTAATAATTTATCCATCTGCTTCTAATTTGATCTGTGTTTTGGATATAGTAAACCACAATTTATCCAACTTCGGAAGAGTTGCACAGTTACAAAGTCACATTTATGGTAGACTTCTGTGAATATTGCAGTCATTAAAATGAACTACAAATATAAGCAATGGTTTAAAATATGTATTCATCTACAAACCTTTTGATATTTTTTCATTTATTTTAAATTCTCAGTTTTACAAGCTGCAAGACCTTTACCCACAATGTTCAATCCAGAGTTCATGATTATTTTCAAAGATTTTTAAAATGTTAGTTAGAACATTCAAAAGTTTTCAGGCTAATTAATTTATATATGGTAGTTAGAATAGCTTTTTAATACATCAATTGTCATCTATTGGTGTTCAAAACATAGGCACATTCGGTTTTTATATTCCTATAAAGATGATAATGAGAGCTAACTTCAAGTACAATACAACAGTCATCATTTAAGAACTTCTAATCTCAAAGGACCTATTTTTGACCAAGAAGTGCATTGTGCCACATCTGTTCTCTTACACTCCAGACTAACAAATAGCAGTTGTATTGTAACTGGGGAAAACGGAAGTGTATTTTCAGTCACTCTGTCACGGAAAAGAAACTCAGAAATGCTATTCTTCAGATTAGAAAAATTAAAGAGAAGTTTGATATTACATAGTGATGGCAAAGTACCAGGAAAATAGGCCCTGCAGCTGTTTGTAGGAATGTAAATTTAATCCTTCTGTCTTACTTCTAGAAATTCATGTAAAGAAGAGTAGGATTGTATAAGGTTATATATGCACAAAGATATTCAATAAGCCATTTTATTTTTAATAGTAAAAAGTTAGAAATAATATATTGCTTATCAGTAGGGATAGTAATAAATAGTTGTGTATTCACACAAGTGATCTAATGTCATTAAGACAATAAAAAAGGAATTCGTGTGAAGGTGAGACTTCAAGTTTACACTCTGAACTTTCTGCTTCTCTGTTTTCACTTCTCAACACACGGAAGTGATGATAAAATATAACAGGATAAAATAAAGGAGATACTGCCTTATGAACAAAAAATATGTATCTCTAAGTAACAGAAATACAGCACAGGGTCAAGTGGTGAGCTAAAGCTGAGTACCTTATTGGGTTGGGTAGTAGGCTAGCAGAAATGAACAGGTTCTCAAATTTTAGGGTCAATAGAAATAAAGCTGTCCCACATGAAGCTGGGATCTGGAGGCAGGCAGTACTGGAATTCAGAACCTGGAAATAAATTCCATTTGCTTTTGAAAGGAGAATTGAAAAAAATATATGTATCACTGCTAGTTGCCGCCAGTGGTGGTTACTTAAATGAAGTCCTGTGCCGAAAGAGATGGGAGGACACAGGCATGGCAATTAAGCTGAACTTCTGTCTGGCTTGGAGATTGAATCTGATAAAAGTCCAATATTGTTTTAGTATAGAATCACACACAAAAAAATACATAAATTGTACTTTTGAACCAAGAGTGCTGGAAATAATGGGGTGGGCCAAAGTCGAAGCAGCATTGCTTGTAGATAGGCACAAGTAAACTCAAAAAGTCAGAGAGAAAAAATGAAAGTTCTGATCCAAGATGAGATTACAAACCAGAATTTTAACATACATGAAGAAAACTATCTCATCAAAATCAGTCATTACAAAATAAATTATTCATGATTAAATGAAAATAAGCTATATGTCTGAAAAATAAGTTTAAGTACGTTGAGACTTCCAAAAAGAAAAAGAGAAAAGTTTTACTCTTAAAATGACTAAGAATTCAGCACAGATATGACAAGCAGAGTAACTGCAACAGAAAAGGTGGGGAATGAGACTATCTTAGTTCAGGCTGCTATAACAAATTATCATAAACTGAGTTGTTTAAACAACAGACATTTATTGCTCACAGTTCTAGAGACTGAGAAGTCCAAGATCAAGAACTGGGAAACCTGGTGTCTGTCTAAGGCAGATGGCAATCTTCTTATGATATGCGGGTTCTACTCTCATAACTGATTACCTCCCAGTCCTCCCAATACCATCACATTGGGGATTAGGATTTCAACATGAATTTGGTCTGGACACAAACATTCCATCCATAACACCTATAAGAAAAATGTGGTTCAAAACCACAGTGGGATTGCATTCTTTCGACATCAGTTGGTTGATAATAAATAAGCCCAGTAATACCCATGTTGGTGAGAGTAGAGAAAGCAGACACTTTGCTTTCAGTGGAGACTAGTGAACCTCTGTGGAAAGCAATATATTTCAATGTTTACAATTTGTCTCCAATTTTACCCACAATTCCACCTCTAGGAATTTATCACATAGATATATTCATGCATTTGAGGAGTGAGATGTGCAAAGATATTTATTTAAAGCTTTATTAAATGTGTTTAATAAACTTAAACCAATACATATATGCTCTTCCATGTACATCAAAGTTATAGAAAACTCTTTCAAATTTGACCATATGTTAGGTTTCAAAGAAGTCTTAAAAGTATTTCAAATAATTGACAATTTACAAAAAGCATTCTCGACACAAAATATTAGAAATCTACAGTGGAATGATTTTTAAAAATGTATTTGAAAACTAGGATCATAATTCAAAACAATCAGTGGGTTAATTAAGAAATCATACTTTTTATTATTATTATATTTTAAGTTCTAGGATACATGTGCACAGCGTGCAGGTTTGTTACATATGTATACATGTGCCATGTTGGCATGCTGCACCCATTAACTCGTCATTTACATTAGGTATATCTCCTGATGCTATCCCTCCCTCCTTCCACCTCCCCACAATAGGCCCCGGTGTGTGATGTTCCCCTTTCTGTGTCCAAGTGATCTCATTGTTCAGTTCCCACCTATGAGTGAGAACATGCAGTGTTTGGTTTTCTGTTCTTGTGGTAGTTTGCTGAGAATGGTGGTTTCCAGCTGCATCCATCTCCCTACAAAGGACACAAACTCATCCTTTTTTATGGCCGCATAGTATTCCATGGTGTATATGTGCCACATTTTCTTAATCCAGTCTGTCACAGATGGACATTTGGGTTGATTCCAAGTCTTTGCTATTGTGAATAGTGCTGCAATAAACATACATGTGCATGTGTCTTTATAGCAGCATCATTTATAATCCTTTGGGTATATCCCCGGTAATGGGATGGCTGGGTCAAATGGTATTTCTAGTTCTAGATCCTTGAGGAATCGCCACACTGTCTTCCACAATGGTTGAACTAGTTTACAATCCCACCAACCGTGTAAAATTGTTCCTATTTCTCCACATCCTCTCCAGCAACTGTTGTTTCCTGATTTTTTAATGAATACCATTCTAACTGGTGTGAGATAGTATCTCATTGTGGTTTTGATTTGCATTTCTCTGATGGTGAGTGATGATGAGCATTTTTTCATGTGTCTGTTGGCTATGGGAATGTCTTCTTTTGAGAAGTTTCTGTTCATATCCTTTGCCCACTTTTTGATGGGGTTGTTTGTCTTTTTCTTGTAAATTTGTTTGAGTTCTTTGTAGGTTCTGGATATTAGCCGTTTGTCAGATGAGTAGATTGCAAAAATTTTCTCCCATTCTGTAGGTTGCCTGTTCACTCTGGTGGTAGTTTCTTTTGCTGTGCAGAAGCTCTTTAGTTTAATTAGATCCCATTTCTCAATTTCTGGTTTTGTTGCCGTTGATTTTGGTGTTTTAGACATGAAGTCCTTGCCCATGCCTATGTCCTGAATGGTATTACCTAGGTTTTCTTATAGGGTTTTTATGGTTTTAGGTGTAACATTTAAGTCTCTAATCCATCTTGAATTAACTTTTGTATAAGGAGTAAGGAAAGGATCCAGTTTCAGCTTTCTACTTATGACTAACCAGTTTTCCCAGAACCATTTATTAAATAGGGAATCCTTTCCCCATTTCTTGTTTTTGTCAAGTTTGTCAAAGATCAGATGGCTGTAGATGTGTGCTATTATTTCTGAGGGCTCTGTTCTGTTCTGTTGGTCTATATCTCTGTTTTGGAAACAGTACCATGCTGTTTTGGTTACGGTAGCCTTGTAGTATAATTTGAAATCAGGTAGTGTGATGCCTCCAGCTTTGTTCTATTGGCTTAGGATTGTCTTGGCAATGAGGGTTCTTTTTTGGTTCCATATGAACTTTAAAGCAGTTTTTTTTTTTTTTTTTTTTTTTTCCAATTCTGTGAATAAAGTCTTTCGTAGCTTAATGGGGATGGCATTGAATCTATAAATTACCTTGGGCAGTATGGCCATTTTCACAATATTGATTCTTCCTATACATGAGCATGGTATGTTCTTCCATTTGTTTGTGTCCTCTTATTTCACTGAGCAGTGGTTTGTAGTTCTCCTTGAAGAGGTCCTTTACATCCCTTATAGGTTGGATTCCTAGGTATTAACTGAATAAAATGGGTAGTATTATATATCAAAATGTTTATGACTTTTTAAAAAATAGACTTTTTTTAGAACAATTTTAGGTTCACAGCAAAATTGAGCAGAAAGTACCAAGACTTCCTATATACTCCCACCACCTTCACATGCACAGCTTTCTTTACTGTCAGTATACTGCACCAGAATGGTACATTTGTCATAATAAATGAACCTACAGTGACACATCTTTCTCATCCAAAGTCTCTGGTTTACATGAGGGTTTACTTTAGATATTGAATATTCTATGGATCTTGACAAATATATGATGACGTGTATCCATCATTATAGTATCAAGCAGAATAATTTCACTGCTCTAAAAACCTTTTGTACTCTCTCTGTTTATTCTTCCCTCCCCCTTACCTTCTGGAAGCTGCTTATCTTTTTACTATCTCCATGGCTTTGCCTTTTCTAGAGTGTCGTGTCATTGAAATCACATAGTATGTAGACTTGCCATATTGACTTCTTTCATCTTGTAATATGCATTTGAGTTTCCTCCATATCTTTTCATGGTTTGGTAGTAGATTTCTTTAAGCTTTGAATAATATTCCATTGTACCACAATTTTTTAATCTGTTCACTCACTGAAGGACATCTTTGTTTCCAAATTCCAGCAATTATGAATAAAACAGTTATACATACGTACATGCAGGCTTTTGAGTAGACATAAGTTGTTAATTTATTTGGGTAAAGACCAAGGAGTCCATTTGCAGGATAGTAGGGTCAGAGTATGTTCAGTAGTTGTAAGCAATGGCTTCATTGTCTTTCAAAGTGGCTGTACCATTTTGCCTTCATTCACTTGTGATGAATGAAAGTTTCTGTTGCTCTATATCCTTGTACACCTTTAGTGTTGTCACTGTTCCAGATTTTCATCACTCTGATAGGTGTACAGTTGTATCTCATTATTGTTTTAATTTGCATTTTCCTAATGATATATTATTTTGAGTATCTTTTCAAATGTTCATTTGCCATGAAATTGATTTTAATAGATAAATGTCGCAAATAACCTAAATAGGACAAAATAGGGCACTAGGTGCTAATATGATATTTCTGTATAGTAGAATGCCTTGCAGATTTGGAAGTCATTATAATGCACTGACATGAACACTTCTCTGTGATTACATGTTGAGTGAAAGTGAAGGAGTGCAAGAGTGGGCATAGCATGTAATAGTGTTTAACTGAAAAGAAAGTAAAAGTGTATTCTCTGTATAACAAAAACATTTCTGGAAGAATTCACAAGAAAACTATTGTCATTGTTTGTCTCTAAGTATGGGGGAATAGTGGCTAGGAAGAATGACTGTGAAGATATCATAACTTTTAGTGTGTCCTTTTTTGATTGACTACCTTTTCAAAAGTTGTGATAGTTTGGTGCTGACTTATCTACCTTCCACTCTAGATTCCATTGGAATAAGCAACATACATTTTGAAATCAAGTTCCAGAGTAGTGTTATTAGTTAAGGACAAGTGATCTTTAGCAGAAGAATGTAACAGAACTGACTGGCATACATGTGGATTTAACTTTGACAGTGGCATCATACTCTGTTCTGATCTGCTGTGTAATGAAAATTCTCTGTGGGCTTCTGTGAATGCCAAAACAATATTCTTGTCTATTTTTGGATTGTTTTGTTTTCTTTCCCTATTGTTGTATCAGTGAATACAGAATAAAATGATGAATTTAATCATTGTGGAAAACCAATCTGGATTATTACAACCAAAAATATCCTATAATGGTATAGTGATTTTGCTAGAATTATACGATGGGTTCTATATGAAACATTTCTAAACACAGCCCTTTTTTTTCTTTCTGGAACCAGCCCTATGGAATACTTCTGATTATTTCTGATGAAAATAATATGGCAAGCTGTTCATTGTTTATGTGCCAGAAAACTAATAAATATTTTGCATTTTTCTTCTTATGAGCCTGCTGTATTTTTCCTTGATTCCTCCCAGTGACAGTTTTTTTTTTTTTTTTTTTTTTTTTTTTGTGGTGGTTGTTTTTTTGAGACAGAGTCTCACTCTGTTGCCCAGGCTGGAGTGCAGTGGTGAGATCTCAGCTCACTGCAAGCTCTGCCTCCTGGGTTCATGCCATTCTCCTGCCTCAGCCTCGTGAGTAGCTGGGACTACAGGTGCCCACCACCTCGCCCCGCTAATTTTTTGTATTTTTAGTAGAGACTGGTTTCACCATGTTAGCCAGGATGGTCTCTATCTCCTGACCTCATGAGCTGACAGTTTTAAACCTTTTGCTATATGCCTACTCTTCTTGTTTCCCTTCAGTCCTGTCTATAAAGAAGAATAAACAATGCTCCTTTTTGTCCAGGAGGGCTCTTCTTTAGATTTATGTATGTATGTATGTATTTGTTTGTTTAGAGACAGAGTCTTGCTCTGTTGCCCAGGTTGGGGTGCAGTAGCACGACTTCAGCTCACTGCAGCCTCCACTCCCCCAGGTTCAAGCAATACCTGCCTCAGCCTCCTGAGTAGCTGGGACTATAGGCATGCATCACCACACCCAACTATATATATATATATATATATATATATATATATTAAGTAGAAGTGGGGTTTTACCATGTTGGCCAGGCTGGTCTCAAACTCCTTACCTCAAGTGATTCACCCACCTCGGCTTCCCAAAGTGCTGGGATTACAGATGTGAGCTACCACCCCAGCCCCTTCTTTAGATATTGATCCTGTGACCTCCTAATCCTTGTGAGACCTTGGTCACTTTTCTTGCTTGGTCTTCCATTTCTTTCTCCAGACCAATTTTTCTTTCTCGATGTACCCATATTTAGTCCAATAACCTGAAAAGCATTTCGTTGATTTTATTACCTTTTCCCCGTCTTTCTTCTTCACTTCATTAAATCACCTTATGTAAGTACCTGGATGCCTTACATCTCACTAATTCCTTCACCGTTTGCAGTCTAACATCCAGTCACTTCCCTTGATAGAAATGGCTGTTTCGATGGTCACCAGGAATAATTTCTCAGTTTATGCTCTTCTGTGTTTTGAGTCCTACTCTGCCGTTCAGTATCTGCATGAGTGCAAATAAGTTACTAAACCTCTCTACATTACTGTTTTCTGATCGGTAAAATAGATAAGATAATAATAACTGGTAGAATGTACAGTGTCTAGAGCACAGTACAAGCTTAATGAATGACACTTTTCACTACTAGTACTGCACGTCGGCTTTCTTTGCCACACTTTACACTGCTGCATGTCCTCCCTTTTAATATTTTCTTATGAATTCTCATATTGGATTGTTATCTGTAGCCACATGGCATTTAGACTCCTCTTTGTATTTCACTTTCCCTTGCCCATTTGCTCTGCCTATGCCTTATATTTAATTTAAAAATATACTTGTTGAGCACATAATATGTGTCCAGCATTGCAGATATTTTTCTCTGAATTAATTTGTTTTGCTCCTTCTCATCTTTCTGCAAGATCTTCATAGCAATCTCTTCTGTCCCCAGTTTTAACTGTCACCTCTAGGACTCCAAAATTTCTGCCACTGACATTTACTCCCTACTTCCAATCCATTTTTTCCCAATGCAATGCTGAACATTCTACTTTCTCTTCAAAGTCAGAGATGAGTAAGAATTTCTCGTTTCCGTTAGAATATTTAATCTCCTGTACACTCAGATTTAAAGCAGAAAGAACCCTTTGACACTTTGACACTTCTAACTTGAAATCATTTTCCAAGTCCTACTCCCACTGAGGTTACTTCTGCAGTATCTCCAACGTCACCCCATTCTCTACTCCCATCTCATAATCTAAGGTTAAGCTTTCATTATCTGTCCCTCAGATCTTTGTGTGGCCGACTGTGTTTTCCCCTGACAGTCGTTAGCTTCAATCCACACTACCCGCAGTTTTGGCTTTCTCTTACCTCTCAATATGTGACCTAAGCATATACTTTTAAAAGTCTTTCAATCATTCAAGTTTGCTGAATCTTATAGACGGTCTCCATTGCTAATTCAAAAAGTGTCTCAATTTTCTTAACCATAATCAGATTAAGAAACACTTCTGAATTAGGGGCCCCAAACTGCTTCATTATTGCTTTTTGAACAGGTTCCACTCTTTCCTGCTTTTATACCTTTAGATAAGACTTTCATCTTTTGTGTGAATTTGATTAAACAAATAAGGTTGAATATTCAGCATATAAAACTGCATATGTTCAAAATCACCCCCCAAAAATCACCCATTAAACTTATTATACATGGTTCTGTGTATATAGCTCTGAGGATAATTTGTACCTATAACTATATTATAAACAAGGTAATGTTTAGCATAAAATAAAAAGCAAATGTAAAAACTAGAATTTTATAATGAATTCATTTAGAGATGGAACGAAGATCAGCATAAGAAAGAACTGATTCTTTTCTAATATCTATGCCCTAACACATTCCTGTTGAGTAGCAGGAGTAATCACTGTGCTATTACATTTTTATTTCTTTCACCTGTTCTGTTTATTGGCTTCTGATTTTGCATGGGGTATATGTTCGAATGTTAAGACTGTACGCATAAGGCAGCTGTCTATAGTAAATGCTTTTTTCTTTGTGTAAAATTTTCTACCATCCTTCCAAACACTGTTCAGAAGAATAGCTTAGTAAAGTTTGTTTCTCATCCTTCCAGTCAGACATATGTTCCACCTCCTTGAAAATCCGTAGCATTCTCTGATGGTTATATGGCTTTCATCTTATTCTATTTTATATGTTCAATATTAGAACATTTGTCATTACTAGAGTTATTGCTCCACAAGATCAGGAATTTGTCTTCCCCATCTTTCTACACTCTTCAGTAGCAAATCAAGCATATAATACTCAAAAAAATATTTCCCCAATTGAGTTGAAACCAAACACTGTTAGAGAAATACATATGTAGGTAACACTAAAAGTTAGTAGTATAAACATTTTTTAAAAGATTAGTTTATAGACCAGTGTTCAATGAGGCATTATAATAATATAATTTCAAGTAAATCCATTTAGACTTTTTCAAAGATTCACTTCATGTTAATGTTAGTATTCTTAATATAAACTGCCAGTCATATTCCAGAACAGAAATTATCCCATTGTAGCATGTGCTGTCTTTTTATTAAACTAAAAACAAGTTAGTTTACAAAAAGATAGATCTATTTCAGAACATGGTCAAGAGTTTAACACAAAAAAGAGAAACTCTAGAAGAGAGTGTATCAATTTATTTTGGAAAACCAGCTTGTTTTCTACAATCATAAAAACTTAAGTTTTTCTATATCTGTTGACTTTGTGGTTGTGTTTAACCAAATTTCTGGGTTTGGGGGATTATTTTTTTAAAAATATTGCTGCTGTTGTTGTTGTTACCAATTCATTCTTATTTTCTTTTCTCAAAGGACAAAACCACAGTTACCAAAATAAAGTCTTTGACATGTAGTTATCAAGTTGAAAACAACGTTATAAATAAATGAGAAAATATTTTGTAGAGCTCAACTTCATACTAATTATCTAATATGGTTTTCAGCATCTTCCAAAAATGAATTAGTAAACACAATGATTTACTTGGTTACTTGAATTACTCATGCACGTTTAAAAAACTTTAAAGATTTTTGGATATTCTATCTATTGGAAATGTATTTCTATATTATGTTTTACTATTATTAATAACTAGTTATTTCTTATATATAAGGAAGGGAGCTTAAGCAAAGAAATCTGTGATGTTTGTTCATTCAAGATTTTATTTCCAACGACTTGATTAGGTACTTGATTAGGTAAGGATTTATCTTGATACGAATCAGGTAAAAATCAATATGTTTAAAGTATTTTCACTGAGGCCATTTGCTTTTGGGTTTTACCTAATTCATGTTTATGAGTTAGAAATTCATTAAACTTATCATACCTGGTTCACCTTCTTGTCTACTTTTTGGTAAGAACTAAAACCAAACATAAACAGAGAGAAGCAATTAAGCTTCAAACAGCCCCTGAAAAATCAATAGGAAGAGGGGGGCTGTTTAAGCCTGTACAATTCATTTAAAGTATGTATTCATATTTATTCATATCTCTGGTGACATTATTTGTTTTAAAGTTTTACAGTCATCTGAATATTATTTTTGTTTACCTTTTCCAAGCATCATTTATATCAGGGATGGCAAATAGCTTTACTGCTATTCTTACTCTAAAAGATTGATAGTGATTTATAGATGTATCTGTTGAAACAATTCTAAGGTCATTTTGGAGTCAGTGGTTGGGAATGCCATCATGGATTGGTGATGTGTTGGGGGGAAGAAAACATCAACAACAACAACAAAAAAAACCCAAAGGAACTTGCATTTTGATAAACCAAACTAAAAATGGGAATTTGTATATTCTTGAATTCAAACTCTTGCAAATGACTTCATACAATTTAATGCTTAAGTATAGAATGTCATATTTTCGACTGATGTATTATGCATTGATCTTTTCTTTCTAACTAGGTTATAAGCCGCTTGGTGACAGGGATCAGGCTTTATGCTTTCTTATATTTCTGAAAGCCCTTAGGAAAGGGTAAGGCACAGAGTAACTTCAACATATAATTTTTACGAGAAGGCTGTTGAATCAGGCTTAATTGCATATGTGTGTACATAATCATGTTTTTAAAGGAGCCAATATATTTTGGAAAAGTTACACAAGTATATGGTAGAAGAAAAATAAAGCAGCGTAAGAGTGTTCCATGAAAAGTTCATCTCCCTCCTACAGTGGGTTTCCAGTAACTAATTATTTCCAGAGGCAACCAATTTAAACTATTTCTTGTGTAGCCCTCCAGAAAGAATTCAAATACAGACAAGTCTATCCATGTACTTAAAGTGATAAATGTATGGAAATATAGTCATAGATATTGATAAATAGCTAGCTCCCTTTCAACACATCAGAAAGTCTATATACACTGAGTTCTATGCCTTTTAAAATTAATTAACTTTGAAACTTAGTTTTCATTTACTTATGTAGATTGACACATTCTTCTTCATTCAAGCATATACCTTTTATGTATGGATGCATTGTAATTGATGTCACCAGGCTTGCTGTAATTATTTAAATTGTTACTTTCCTTTCCCTAGTATATACAAAACAGCAGTAGATATCCTAGCATCTTTATGCATTTGTGCAAATATATTTATGAAAACATTTTCTAAAATTAGAATTACTGTGGTGATGAGTTGACAGATGTTTCATTTGCTGGATTTCTTGACATTGCCCCGGAGAGGGATTATCACAATTTTCAACATTTGTGCTGCTTTTTACATCCTTGTCAGATCTAGTTTTACATTATCCAACTTTTTGATATTGATCTAATAGAGTAGGAAGGATGTCAACTGGTTATTTTAGTTTACCTTTTTTAATTGAAAGGGACATTGAATATCTTATGTTTGTGAACCGTTACTATTTCTTTATGAATCTTGCAGTTGGATTGATTGTTATCTTATTGATTTAAAAGAACTCTTGTATGTTTAAAAAATATGCTTTTTGTCATATAATGAAATATTTTTAAAAATAGGATGAAATATTTTTTTCTGGCTTATTGACTGTCCACTGACTTTGTCTATGGAGTTTATTGTTGCAGTATGGAATAAAATATGTTTATAAAATTCAGCTTAACATTTGTATTTTTATCCTTATTTTAAAATGATTACCTCTTTGATATATCGAGAATATATTTTAGCATAAGAAGCCAAGTAGAGATTCAGCTTTATTGTTTATCCTCCAGATTGGCTAATGAGGTGATACTGCATCATTAATTTTGTTCTCTGCTATTTAAATTGCCAACTTTTTCATATATAAAAGCCATATGCATAGATAGACCTATTTCTAATGTCTCTGCTCTTTAATTATTAATATCTTTATTGATATTCATTTGCAAAAAGTATTTTAACTACTATTACCTTAAACTACTTCTAAATAGTTGGAATATATACAGTTTCTACTCATTAAGATTCCTCTTTTTTTTTTTTTTTGGTAAGATTCTGAATGATTTTTCTAGTTTTATTTTTTAATTTAAGCTTGGAGGGTTTCATTAATATGGTTACTATTTTGAAAGAATTGTTTAAATTAAGAGAAAATTAGTATCTTTACTAATCCAAGGCCAAATAATATCTTTATTCAAGGCTTTTTATCAGATTCTTTGTAGAATTTTGGATTTGTATAAATGTTACATAGTTCTTGTACATTTTAACTCAAAATACATTTTTATGATAAAATTTTAATTGACCTTTTCTTCTAGTATATGCTCTCTCTATATATGAAATATATTTTTCTGTTATTTTTGAAACCAGCTACCTATTTTTTTGAATTCTTAGTTTATTTAATTTTAATTGATTTTATAATTATATGGTTATACTAACATGTAATGAGACTCTTTTCTAATGTTATACCTCATTTCTAATATTATACCTCATTTCTTTCTATTACCTAATTGTGCTAGGTAGTATTTACAGAACAACATTATTGGTTTTCTTTATGATGTTAGTATAAAAGTTTATAATGTTTCTCCATGTATATCAAATCTAGTGAAGTATCTGTCAATTCTTATTTTAAGAGTATTTTTATCAATGATGAATATCTTCAAATGTATTTTAGTTATGGAACTGATTATATTTTTTATTTGACATAGTAGCGTGAATAATTATTAATATATTTTATAAATAAACATTTTTGCATATATATTTTAATTATTTTAAAATTTGTTTGCCTGTAAGACTTAAGAAGACATTTAAATACATAATGGCTTTTGGATATATACAATGTAATATTTTCCATTTCCCTTGTATTTGCCCCACTTATTTTTATAAGATGCCAGTGTGTAGTCAGTCAATAACTAGTATTATCTTTAGGTATATTTAAAAAATTTATATTGCACCTGAACATTGCATAATCTAGAAAAGATAATTAATAAGAAGTCAATAAAAGACAACTTCAAAAGGAGGAATAATTTGCAGTGAAACGTTTACATAGACAACAATGCCAGGCACGGTGGCTCATGCCTGTAACCCCGGTATTTTGGGAGGTCAAAGTGGTGGATCACCTGAGGTCAGGAGTTTGAGACCAGCCTGACCGACATGGTAAAACCCCATCTCGACTAAAAATACAAAATTAGCCAGGCATAGTGGCACATGCCTGTAATTCCAGCTACTTGGGAGGCCGAGGCAGGAGAATTGCTGGAACCCGGGAGGCAGAGGTTGCAGTGAATGGAGATCGCACCATTGCACTCTAGCCTGGGCAACAAGAGCAAAACTCCATCACAAAACAAAACAAAACAAAACAAAAAAACAGTAACAATGAACGTTGATCTCTTTGTGTTTCACACTGTTACTGTTGAATCATGCTGGTTAAAAAATAATTATTTTCTTTTTTTCTTCTAAAAACAATAAAAAATGCTATAAATTCTGTCTCTCTCTCTCTCTCTCTCTCTCTCTCTCTCTCTCTCTCTCTCTCTATATATATATATATAAAATAGAGCAGAGCAATGACTTGAAACTAAAGAAAATATCAAAGCTCAAACACTGAGAGCACTTTAAGACCAGGAGAAGAAATATTCAGATGCCGTCATGAAAATAAACTGTCAAATAATAAGCAAATAGATTTTGTTTTCTTTTGCTGAAGACAAGTAATTCTGCTGGCGACTGAAGACAATAATGGCCGCTCATTATCATAATGGCCTAATCACAAAAATCAAACAGATGCTATTTCTGTTTTCTTAAGGGAGATGCATCAACAAAGCATGGGTGTGTGATGGAGACATTGATTGTGAAGATCAGTCAGATGAAGATGACTGTGACAGTTTCTTGTGTGGACCACCCAAATATCCTTGTGCTAATGATACCTCAGTCTGCCTGCAGCCAGAGAAACTCTGCAATGGGAAAAAGGATTGTCCTGATGGCTCTGATGAAGGCGATCTCTGTGGTACTGCATGTTTAATTGCACTGGCTTCTCCATGAAAACTACAAATTTTTAGTTCACTTGCTGTTACTTAATATAGTAGCATTCATTCCTTTCATTCCCTTTAAATGTAGCTTTTAGCACTGAACCTTATCTACATTTTTCAGACACTCTAAAGCTGCAGTAAAAGTCTTAAATGTAATCAGAAATTTCTGAAAATAAGACAGGAAAAGCTAGCCTATATTGAAGTCACTTAATTGAAGAGCTGTATTCATCATTTAGATCTCTGGATGGCCAATGATGTTCCCCTAGTTGAACTGATTATTTGTTAAGTGAGTCACTCAGAACAAGGAAAACTTGTTATTCCTCATCTGTGGGATAGAGCTCACCACCACCCTACATATTTTGATAAGCCTTCTAATCATTACAATAGAAACTGATTTTTAGGAAGGGGAAGAGACTGGGTAATAAAACCAATTGAATATTACCCAATTTAATATAATTTTCCTGCAAGTTTTTAGTCTTCATACAACAGCTTTCTTTAGTATGCCTTATCTAGTTAAAATGATTTCAATGAGCTTTGAAATCACGTTGACTAGCAATCTTTCTTACCAACCAGCACATACAAAAGAAAATTACATTTCCTTCTCTTTCGAGAGATCAGAGATTTAGTAAAGGGATTTTTTTAAAGTGTTTTCTAGATAATACTGAAGGTGACATCAATAGATAATGAAGAACAGTTTACAGAATGATAAGAACAATAATGAGATGACTTGAGGCTGTGAGGAAATGACTTTAGGAAATAATGAAGCTGACTGATTGAAAGAAGGAAAGACAACTACATTGAAGCCTAAAGTTATATTTTGACCTCAAATTAGCATTAATAGCATACTGAATGATATAAAAAAGGATGATTTTTTAACATATGTAAGAAAATGTCTTTTTTTAAGTCATGATTTTATAAAATAACCTTGAAACAGTGAATGCAAAGTCTTCATTCGATTTGGCTAAAATTATACAAAAAAATTCAGCCAAGAAAAAAAAAAAAAAAAAAAACTAAAATTGCGCAACAAAATTTATAAATAAAAGATGACAAACTTCATTTTTCTGTATTCATTTCTTTCTTGCCCAGCTCATTCTTTGTAGTGGTTGGTGAGAGGTTTGCTCATGAAGGTTGTAAATACAATTCTAAAAGAAATTATCAATACTCTTAAAAGAAAATAGAATGTAATTATGGAAAAACTAGACTTCAACAAGCTTAAATTCTTTTCTTCAATTAAGTCATTTGAGTAGGTGACTTAATTTCTTAAAATCTTGATTTTCTTATAATTAAAATAGAGACAATGGTTATCTATCAGGTAATCATGGTAATAATGCCGGATGCCCTACAGTTATTGAAAGAAAAATATTAGTACTTTTCTACCTTTTCCTCATCCTTCAAGTTAAAGAAATAAAAGGCAAAACACAGAAAGTACACCCATTGAGAAAAATGAAGATAATGATAAGAAAACCCAACCTTATTTTCCTATTCTTCACTTTCCAAATTAGGAAAGTAAAAGACTAATGAGGGAATTTCCTCTTAATTCATTTCTTTGTCTACTTCAGAATTGAAAACCACTTCTTATCTAGCCATATGGTCATTACTTCAAGAGCTTTGCCCAAACATTTCAAAAGATTATAGTGACTGAAATAGATTATAAGGAGGAATCTGGTGTGGAAGTACCAGAGGAGGTAAAAAGACAATTTTATCATGATTGCAGCATTGTGTCATATTGAACTACACACCCCACTCTTTCAGAGGTGAAGTCATGAAGAGTTAGAACAATGAATACTGGCCAAAAGATTAAACTGCCTTTTCCATGATTATATGCAATGTATATAAAGAAAAGGAGAACCCAAGAATGTAAATTTTCTAATTCTAGTGAACAGATTTTTTTTTTAGGGAAATTTTTAAATACTTTCAAAAGAAAAAAGGATTTGCACTTAAGAAACAAATGAAAATAGACTTTAATTACTCTAAAATGGAGTTATTGATCCTTGTTATAATAATATATCAAAGATAAAGCCAGATGCTAACTAGTAAAACAGTAAGTAAATATTTTATTCATTAGTAACTCTTGTGATAGAGAGTCCACTGTGAACTGAGCTCAACTTCATAAAGACTGGAATCTTTTTGAAGGCTGGGGTGTGCTAAGGAAAAGGCACTAAGGGGGCTGCGCCACAAGATTATGCCACCTGGGTTTGATAATTGGTGCTTAACTGGAGGGGAAAACAGACTTCTCTCATCTTTGTGACAAGAGGCAGTGGCAGCAAGTGAGAGTAAGACACCCACTGGGCTGGGAGGGAGAATGAGAGGCAGAGTTACCTTCTCAGGTGTTTGCACTTCAAAAAGAAAGCTCTCGGCTCCTTAGAAGGCAGTTCTGGGTAGTAGAAGATTTACATCTCAAAAAGGCACAGAAAGGATTTATAATTGCAAGCTTTCTAAAGCAACTGCTCTAAGAGGAGGTTCAGGACATATTGGCCTATTACAATGAGCTTTCTCAGGCAGACAATTTAATGTGGGGGCTGGGGTCATTCGAGGGACATAAATTTAAACTGTTGGACAATATGCTAGTGATTGTTCAAGTCTCTTAGTATGTATTTTGGCCCAGGGGCATGGGGGTGAGGTGCGGTGGAGGTGAGGGCAGCAGGATGAAATCATTTGTGCTGAGAGTCTGCGGTTTTTATTGGCCAAGGCTGAGGTCTAGCCAAGAAGAGGACTTAGAGGATCCTGACTAGTGTTTGGTCAAGGAATCTTTGTCAGGTAATAAAAAAATTTAAAATAAATTGCAGGATTCATGACAGGTTTAGGGCTAAGTAAGAATTAACAGGTTCTAATTATGCAAATATTGGTGTTAAATTTATCTATTCAATTTCAGATTTCAATGTGAATTTCAGTTAACCTAAAATCTGTGACTTCATTCCACAGATAGTAATAGAAAGAGACACTTTGGTACTGAGAAAACAGTGACATTTGAAATAAGCTAAAAGCATTGTAACTTTTTTTTTTTTTTTTTTTTTTACCTCCTGGGCACAATGACATTTCTTTACAGTTATTTTCTGGGAAAAGAATGTCAATTGAACTAAAATGGGGCAAATACTTTGAAATGACTGCTGTTTTGAAATGCTTATGATCATGGGTGAGAAACATATTTGGAGGAACCAAGAGCCGAACCTGTTTTTTTTCTTCAAAATAATATGAAACTTGAATTGTTAGAGAAAATAGTTAATACAATCATTTTCCTTTTCTTATTACTGTAGCTTCATTGATGGTGACAAATTATATGAAGAAGAGTTGACTCATACAGAGCTTTTAAAATGTAGATATGTTTTTAAAAGCCTTACATTTCAGGCCAATTTTTGTACTGGATACATTTTCATAGACAATCAGAAATATTTGCATTATATAAATATTACTGCAATTTACCAATTATTAGACAATAGTCTTTTTAGCACATCTCAAAACATACACAATTAAATAGGGTTTGAAATCCACTTGAAAATATTTTTAAAGCCAAGAAAGACAAAGCTTCTTTCAGCCTTATTACTATGTACCTAATGGTACACAGTGGTAGGTAATGGTGTGGTTTCAAAGACAGTTATCTGTCATTTTCTTCAAGGTTATAAAAGTGTCATATTGAAATTTTCTCAAATAGACAATTCTGACTAAAATTTAGGATAATGTGTGCTTTTATACAATTTTTCTACTTTAAAAAGTTCATCAAATATTTTTAACTCGTTACTCAATGTTCGGTATACACTGGTAAACAGAAGAGATATTTTCTGTACCCTCATGGAGCTTACAACCTGGTGATGAAGTAGAATAATAAATAAATATATTTAAAGGACAGCTGTATATTTAAATGCTGTTTAAAAAGCTAATCTTTTTTACAAACTAATCATATTATCTATATAATCAATTGTATTTTCTGTGTAATCAATACTGTTGCTCATTATTTCAGCCAAAATACCAGGACAACTTTTTTTTCTTTTTAGTGTTTTGCTTATGATGTTTCCATGGCATCATTGAATGAATCCTACTAACCAATATATGGGGCACAACATACAATTCACTTAACTTAAAAATAAATGCCCACAGCCAGTAAAGGATAAAAAGTAATCCGTTCTACATTATAACTCCAAAATAGACTGTACAAGTGTTGCAAAAGATACATAGACATTATGTATATGTATTCATATATGTGTATATGGATATACTTGTTAATTTATTAACATCAAGATATGTCTAATATTCAGATAATCATGGTATGTACATATTTTTTGGAAGACCTCTACAAATGCTTTTGCACAGCTGCTAAAAGGCTCAGCATAATCTTTCCAGTCATGATAGAAACACTGAGCTCACTTTACATCTGTGGGGTAAAGCAAACTATACTCCCAAGTTTTATAGAAATGAAAATCTTCCCTTTACAATTTCTATCATATAGAATTAAATTTGGCCTTTGGATGAATTCTATCGTCATTTCTATACCAATCCCTGAAGTAAAAATAAGCCAAAGTGGGCTTTCTTATCTTCATTTGTAGTATCCTGGCTAATTGTAGGCTTAGGGAATTGAGTTCAATGATTAGTATTTAACTGAGGAAAGCAATTGATAAGACCTATAATCTGTCCCTCTAGATGAATGTTCGCTGAACAATGGAGGCTGTAGCAACCACTGTTCTGTTGTTCCTGGAAGAGGAATTGTCTGTTCCTGCCCTGAAGGACTTCAACTCAACAAAGACAATAAAACATGTGAAATTGTGGATTACTGTAGCAACCATCTAAAGTGCAGCCAAGTGTGTGAGCAGCACAAGCACACAGTTAAGTGCTCATGTTATGAAGGTTGGAAGCTGGATGTAGATGGTGAAAGTTGTACAAGTGTTGGTAAGTAACTATTTTGTGTGTGTTGCTATATTTAAGAATACATCTTGGAAAAACCAAACCCCAAAACTGCTTCAGAAAATTAATAAAAGGATCCAACCCATTTTAGATAAAGCATTTAACTATAATGTGTTATTTTAGACCTACTATAAAATTTCTGGAGAGAAAATATAATAATCCTTACTTTTGCAATCCATTGAACTGTTACCATCAGATTATTTTTTTCCTGAAACACTGATTTTATTATCGTATCCCAGATGGGCTTGTTTTTGTATATGCAAAAGCATTTGCTTTGTTTCTCTGTGTATGCTTTTTTAGGGAGTCCTACCCCACATTCCCTGTTGTTATTTCTACTGCCCTTGAAAACAATTTCTTGCTCTGGTTGTGTTTATCTTCTAACAGCTTATTTAAAACATTCTGCAGATTCTCTAGGTGGTTTTTCACAGTGGGAAAGGCAAACAAAGGCTTTAGATTAGGATATTCAAACTCTAATTGTATAACTTATATTCATTCTGTATGTGACCCTAGGCAGGTTACATAATACTTTTGAGCCTCAATTTTCTCATTTTTCAAGTAACATTGCCCATTTATAACCATGTCCTGCTTATAGCATGTTGTAAGAATAGCATGAAAGACTTGTTACTGTGCCACACACCCATAGGGTGTTTAAAGAAGTATCGCTTTCCATCCACTTTTCTGGATTCTTAGTCTGAGTCCACAGGAAACTTAGAAGTCCATGGATAAAATTGAAGAGATTCAGGAACTTTATTTGGGAAAATATTATAGCATTATTTTAACTTCTAACTGAAAGTTAGTATTTCTTTCCATTGTGAATGTATGCCACAGACCACCGAAGTCATTAGCAGCAACTATGAATTTGCTGATAGAAGTAATAGATATATTCATATCCCATTGTAGTGGCTGCACATATCTCAAAATATCACTTATGTTCAGGCTTTGCAACCCACTCACTACTAATTCAATAGTGGGACTCCTTGGACCTACTGCTGAATCTTATTATTGAATACACTAATAAAATCCTCTCTGTGGGGGAATATCTCCTCAACTTCTGAGATAAAAAGGAATTAGAATAAGAATTACTCTATCAAATGAAGTTTGAATTTCATGACATCAAAATAAATATATAAGTAAATGAATACATTTATTATTACATTCAAACATTACTTAATTTTAATAACTGCATTTCAATGTTTTCTCATCTATACTTTTAAAAAAGCTTTATTCTTACTGTTTATGCACTTCTAAAAACTTTCTAGTATTTGCTGGCACAACAGGGTGACTACAGTAAAAAATAACTTTTGTACATTTTAAAATAACTAAGAGTATAATTGGATTGTTTGTAACACAAGGATAAATGCTTGAGGTGATGGGTACCCTATTTACCCTGTGTGATTATCATGCATTGCATGCCTGTATCAAAATATTTCATGTAACTTGTCATAGGTAGTGACTAACTGGGGCCATTGGCACAGGGGGTAAAGGAATTTATGAAGACAGTTGTAGGTAAAGAAAGGCAGATTTATTAGAGAAAGCATGAAAATACATTGCAAGGTTGCAACAGGCAGCACAGCAGAGACAGAGCTGTCTGCAAAGAGGCAGACACTGGAAGGACATTTCATATGGTGGTGCTGGAGGGAGCTACTTGTGGAATGAGGTCATTGTGGCCACAGGACCACAGGACAAGGAGGTCATTGTTTATGATGAGATTAGCCACCTATCCGAAAGATTGTTCATTGTTCTTCCCCACTTGGAGCCCTCCCCAACGTGGAGCCCCTTCCATATTGTTGCTTTCTTATCTATCAGGCCTCCACCTAACCTAGAAATATACTACTATAACACCTACTATGTACTCACAAAAATGAAAATTAAAAAAATTATTAAAAAACACAACCTTCTGCGGAGTCCACATGCTTCATCAGACTGCTAAGAACCCATACATTATGAACCTCTGTTCATTTTGTTTCTTCCACTTAGACTGTACCTTTTATTATTATTATTATTATTATACTTTAAGTTCTAGGGTACATGTGCATAATGTGCAGGTTTGTTACATATGTATACTTGTGCCATGTTGGTGTGCTGCACCCATCAACTCGTCAGCACCCATCAACTCGTCATTTATATCAGGTATAACTCCCAGTGCAATCTCTCCCCCCTCCCCCCTCCCCATGATAGGCCCCAGTGTGTGATGTTCCCCTTCCCGAGTCCAAGTGATCTCATTGTTCAGTTCCCACCTATGAGTGAGAACATGCGGTGTTTGGTTTTCTCTGCTTGTGATAGTTTGGTAAGAATGATGGTTTCCAGTTGCATCCATGTCCCTACAAAGGACACAAACTCATCCTTTTTTATGGCTGCATAGTATTCCATGGTGTATATGTGCCATATTTTCTTAATCCAGTCTGTCACTGATGGACATTTGGGTTGATTCCAAGTCTTTACTATTGTGAATAGTGCTGCCATAAACATACGTGTGCATGTGTCTTTATAGCAGCATGATTTATGATCATTTGGGTATATGCCCAGTAATGGGATGGCTGGGTCATATGGTACATCTAGTTCTAGATCCTTGAGGAATCGCCATACTGTTTTCCATAATGGTTGAACTAGTTTACAATCCCACCAACAGTGTAAAAGTGTTCCTATTTCTCCACATCCTCTCCAGCACCTGTTGTTTCCTGACTTTTTAATGATTGCCATTCTAACTGGTGTGAGATGGTATCTCATTGTGGTTTTGATTTGCATTTCTCTGATGGCCAGTGATGATGAGCATTTTTTCATGTGTCTGTTGGCTGTATAAATGTCTTCTTTTGAGAAGTGTCTGTTCATATCCTTTGCCCACTTTTTGATGGGGTTGTTTGTTTTTTTCTTGTAAATTTGTTTAAGTTCTTTGTAGATTCTGGATATTAGCCCTTTGTCAGATGAGTAGATTGCAAAAATTTTCTCCCATTCTGTAGATTGCCTGTTCACTCTGATGGTAGTTTCTTTTGCTGTGCAGAAGCTCTTTAGTTTAATGAGATCCCATTTGTCAATTTTGGTTTTTGCTGCCGTTGCTTTTGGTGTTTTAGACATGAAGTCCTTGCCCATGCCTATGTCCTGAATGGTACTACCTAGGTTTTCTTATAGGGTTTTTATGGTTTTAGGTCTAACATTTAAGTCTCTAATCCATCTTGAATTAATTTTCATATAAGGAGTAAGGAAAGGATCCAGTTTCAGCTTTCTACTTATGGCTAGCCAATTTTCCCAGCACCATTTATTAAATAGGGAATCCTTTCCCCATTTCTTGTTTTTCTCAGGTTTGTCAAAGATCAGATGGCTGTAGTAGATGTGTGGTATTATTTCTGAGGACTCTGTTCTGTTCCATTGGTCTATATCTCTGTTTTGGTACCAGTACCATGCTGTTTTGGTTACCGTAGCCTTGTAGTATAGTTTGAAGTCAGGTAGCGTGATGCCTCCAGCTTTGTTCTTTTGACTTAGGATTGTCTTGGCAATGCGGGCTCCTTTTTGGTTCCATATGAACTTTAAAGCAGTTTTTTCCAATTCTGTGAAGAAACTCATTGGTAGCTTGATGGGGATGGCATTGAATCTATAAATTACCTTGGGCAGTATGGCCATTTTCACAATATTGATTCTTCCTATCCATGAGCATGGTATGTTCTTCCATTTGTTTGTGTCCTCTTTTATTTCACTGAGCAGTGGTTTGTAGTTCTCCTTGAAGAGATCCTTTACATCCCTTGTAAGTTGGATTCCTAGGTATTTTATTCTCTTTGAAGCAATTGTGAATGGAAGCTCATTCCTGATTTGGCTCTCTGCTTGTCTATTACTGGTGTATAAGAATGCTTGTGATTTTTGCACATTAATTTTGTATCCTGAGACTTTGCTGAAATTGCTTATCAGCTTAAGGAGCTTTTGGGCTGAGACAATGGGGTTTTCTAAATATACAATCATGTCATCTGCAAACAGGGACAATTTGACTTCTTCTTTTCCTAACTGAATACCCTTGATTTCTTTCTCTTGCCTGATTGCCCTAGCCAGAACTTCCAACACTATGTTGAATAGGAGTGGTGAGAGAGTGCATCCCTGTCTTGAGGCAGTTTTCAAAGGGAATTTTTCCAGTTTTTGCCCATTCAGTATGATATTGGCTGTGGGTTTGTCATAAATAGCTCTTATGATTTTGAGGTACGTTCCATCAATACCGAATTTCTGGAGCGTTTTTAGCATGAAGGGCTGTTGAATTTTGTCAAAGGCATTTTCTGCATCTATTGAGATAATCATGTGATTCTTGTCTTTGGTTCTGTTTATATGCTGGATTACGTTTATTGATTTGTGAATGTTGAACCAGCCTTGCATCCCAGGGATGAAGCCCACTTGATCATGGTGGATAAGCTTTTTGATGTGCTGCTGAATCCAGTTTGCCAGTATTTTATTGAGGATTTTTGCATCAATGTTCATCAGAGATATTGGTCTAAAATTCTCTTTTTTTGTTGTGTCTCTGCCAGGCTTTGGTATCAGGATGATGTTGGCCTCATAAAATGAGTTAGGGAGGATTCCCTCTTTTTCTATTGATTGGAATAGTTTCAGAAGGAATGGTACCAGCTCCTCCTTGTACCTCTGGTAGAATTCAGCTGTGAATCCATCTGGTCCTGGACTTTTTTTGGTTGGTACGCTATTAATTATTGCCTCAATTTGAGAGCCTGCTATTGGTCTATTCAGGGATTCAACTTCTTCCTGGTTTAGTCTTGGAAGAGTGTAAGTGTCCAGGAAATTATCCATTTCTTCTAGACTTTCTAGTTGATTTGCGTTGAGGTGTTTATAGTACTCTCTGATGGTAGTTTGTATTTCTGTGGGGTCAGTGGTGATATCCCCTTTATCATTTTTTATTGCATCTATTTGATTCTTCTCTCTTTTCTTCTTTATTAGTCTAGCTAGCGGTCTGTCAATTTTGTTGATCTTTTCAAAAAACCAACTCCTGGATTCATTGATTTTTTGGAGGGTTTTTTGTGTCTCTATCTCCTTCAGTTCTGCTCTGATCTTAGTTATTTCTTGCCTTCTGCTAGCTTTTGAATGTGTTTGCTCTTGCTTCTCTAGTTCTTTTAATTGTGATGTTAGAGTGTCCATTTTAGATCTTTCCTGCTTTCTCTTGTGGGCATTTAGTGCTATAAATTTCCCTCTACACACTGCTTTAAATGTGTCCCAGAGATTCTGGTATGTTGTATCTTTGTTCTCATTGGTTTCAAAGAACATCTTTATTTCTGCCTTCATTTCGTTATGTACCCAGTAGTCATTCAGGAGCAGGTTGTTCAGTTTCCATGTAGTTGAGCGGTTTGATTGAGTTTCTTAGTCCTGCATTCTAGTTTGATTGCACTGTGGTCTGAGAGACAGTTTGTTATAATTTCTGTTCTTGTACATTTGCTGAGGAGTGCTTCACTTCCAATTATGTGGTCAGTTTTGGAATAAGTGTGATGTGTGCTGAGAAGAATGTATAGTCTGTTGATTTGGGGTGGAGAGTTCTATAGATGTCTATTAGGTCTCCTTGCTGCAAAGCTGAGTTCAATTCCTGGATATCCTTGTTAACTTTCTGTCTCGTTGATCTGTCTAATGTTGACAGTGGGGTGTTAAAGTCTCCCATTATTATTGTATGGGAGTCTAAGTCTCTTTGTAAATCTCTAAGAACTTGCTTTATGAATCTGGGTGCTCCTGTATTGGGTGCATATATATTTAGGATAGTTAGCTCTTCCTGTTGAATTGATCCCTTTATCATTATGTCTTGGCCTTCTTTGTCTCTTGATCTTTGATGGTTTAATGTCTATTTTATCAGAGACTAGGATTGCAACCCCTGCTTTTTTTTTGTTCTCCATTTGCTTGGTAGATCTTCCTCCATCCATGTCTCTGCATGTGAGATGGGTCTCCTGAATATGGCAGACTGATAGGTCTTGACTCTTTATCCAGTTTGCCAGTCTGTGTCTTTTAATTGGACCATTTAGTCCATTAACATTTAAGGTTAATATTGTTATGTGTGAACTTGATCCTGTCATTATGATATTAACTGGTTATTTTGCTTGTTAGTTGATGCAGTTTCTTCCTAGCCTCGATGGTCTTTACATTTTGGCATGTTTTTGCAATGGCTGGTACCGGTTGTTCCTTTCCATGTTTAGGCCTTCCTTCAGGGTCTCTTGTAAGGCAGGCCTGGTGGTGACAAAATCTCTAAGCATTTGCTTATCTGTAAAGCATTTTATTTCTCCTTCACTGATGAAACTTAGTTTGGCTGGATATGAAATTCTGGGTTTAAAATTCTTTTCTTTAAGAATGTTGAATATTGGCCCCCACTCTCTTCTGGCTTGGAGAGTTTCTGCTGAGAGATCTGCTGTTAGTCTGATGGGCTTCCCTTTGTGGGTAACTCGACCTTTCTCTCTGGCTGCCCTTAAGATTTTTTTCCTTCATTTCAACTTTGGTGAATCTGGCAATTATGTGTCTTGGAGTTGATCTTCTGGAGGAGTATCTTTGTGGCATTCTCTGTATTTCCTGAATTTGAATGTTGGCCTGCCCTACTAGGTTGGGGAAGTTCTCCTGGATGATATCCTGAAGAGTGTTTTCCAACTTGGTTCCATTTTCCCCCTCACTTTCAGGCACCCCAATCAGACGTAGATTTGGTCTTTCTACATAATCCCATACTTCTTGCAGGCTTTGTTCATTTCTTTTTCTTCCTTTTTCTTTTGGTTTCTCTTCTCGCTTCATTTCATTCATTTGATCCTCAATCGCTGATACTCTTTCTTCTAGTTGATCAAGTCGGTTACTGAAGCTTGTGCATTTGTCACGTATTTCTCGTGTCATGGTTTTCATCTCTGTCATTTCATTTATGACCTTCTCTGCCTTACTTATTCTAGTTATCAATTCTTCCACTCTTTTTTCAAGATTTTTAGTTTCTCTGTGCTGGTACGTAATTCCTCCTTTAGCTCTTAGAAGTTTGATGGACTAAAGCCTTCTTCTCTCATCTCGTCAAAGTCACTCTCCATCCAGCTTTGATCCATTGCTGGCAATGAGCTGCGCTCCTTTGCAGAGGGAGATGTGCTCTTATTTTTTGAATTTCCAGCTTTTCTGCCCTGCTTCTTCCCCATCTTTGTGGTTTTGTCTGCCTCTGGTCTTTGATGATGGTGACGTACTGATGGGGTTTTGGTGTAGGTGTCCTTCCTGTTTGATAGTTTTCCTTCTAACAGTCAGGACCCTCAGCTGTAGGTCTGTTGGAGATTGCTTGAGGTCCACTCCAGACCCTATTTGCCTGGGTATCAGCAGCAGAGGCTGCAGAAGATAGAATATTGCTGAACAGCAAGCGTACCTGTCTGATTCTTCCTTTGGAAGCTTCCTCTCAGGGGTGTACTCCACCGTGTGAGGTGTGGGGTGTCAGTCTGCCCCTAGTGGGGAATGTCTCCCAGTTAGGCTACTCAGGGGTCAGGGACCCACTTGAGCAGGCAGTCTGTCCCTTCTCAGATCTCAACCTCCGTGTTGGGAGATCCACTGCTCTCTTCTAAGCTGTCAGACAGAGTCATTTGCGTCTGCATAGGTTTTTGCTGTTTTTTTTACTGTTGTTGTTGTTGTTTAGTTGTGCCCTGTCCTCAGAGGTGGAGTCTACAGAGACAGGCAGGCTTCCTTGAGCTGCTGTGAGCTCCACCCAGTTCGAGCTTCCCAGTGGCTTTATTTACCTACTTAAGCCTCAGCAATGGCGGGCGCCCCTCCCCCAGCCTTGCTGCTGTCTTGCAGTTAGATTGCAGACTGTTGTGCTAGCAACGAGGGAGGCTCCGTGGGCGTCGGACCCTCCCAGCCAGGTGTGGGATATAATCTCCTGGTGTGCCCGTTTGCTTCAAGTGCAGTATTGGGGTGGGAGTTACCCAATTTTCCAGGTGTTGTGTGTCTCAGTTCCCCTGGCTAGAAAAAGGGATTCCCTTTCCCCTTGTGCTTCCCAGGTGAGGCGATGCCTCGCCCTGCTTCAGCTCACGCTGGTCAGGCTGCAGCAGCTGACCCGCACCGATTGTCCGGCACTCCCTAGTGAGATGACCCCAGTACCTCAGTTGAAAATGCAGAAATCACCAGTCTTCTGTGTCGCTCGCGCTGGGAGTTGGAGACTGGAGCTGTTCCTATTTGGCCATCTTGCTCCGCCCCTAGACTGTACTTTCCTCGCTTCATCTCCAGAAATCCTGTATATTCTTTGAGAGGTACTCACTCAAGTCTTTTTTCATAAATCAAGTCTTCTTCCAGATATCCTTACTTTCTATTTATTTTTTCTTTCTATGTCTAGAATATATTGTTCTTGAATATGTGTGATCACATTTTTAATTGGCTGTTTGATATTCCTAGATATCTTCTTATTTTTTATCTTTACAATAAAATAATACAAATTTAGAATTTAGAATTGAGATCATAGACTTTTCTCTTGTGTTTTAAATAATATCCAGTCCACTTCTGCGAAAATAATATACAGTTAATAAATAACTATATTCTTTCAGATATTATTATATTATTTTAATCTTTTACTTTAAATTTTGTTTGGTTTTTTATTTCTGTAGTAGTTTTCTTATGACCATTAAAATTTGAGTCCCAGAGCGTAAGTTTAGCAGATATTTATTCTACACTTTCTTCTTCAATATTCTCACACAAAGTAATCGGCTTGAGAGGCTGAAAAACAGCAATTTGTTGTGAAGGTAATAGTCATTTCGTTCATCTGTGTGTTTCAGATGAAAAAGCAATAGATCAAATACTGGCCTCAGACACATTTGTGATCATATTTCACATGAGAATTGGCTCCAGATGTTTGTTTTGGATACAGATAACAAAATGATTGTGTGTCTTAGAGTGCTTATATACCATATGAAATGAATAACAACTTATGTTTAATGTTAGAGTAATTCAACATTCAAATACAGGTGACCAGAGACAGCGATAACTCACCTAATAGAATTGACCCCTCTGCTCTCAGCTCAGAATAGAACTGTAGGGGCAGGAAGGAGGTGTTCACTTTCCTCCCCATCGTAAGGGTCATAGATGACTCCCCTATGACAAAGACCAGTTAACAAGAGAAAATGATAGCAAATTTTTTTGATCAAAGTTTTTTGTTTTGTTTTATTGTTTTAAAATATTATAGCAATTATTTATTGATAATTTGATTAGTAGAGTTATAAATACAAAAAGGAGGAAAGATTACCAAAAAGAAGACATTATTTCTAACAAATCTTCAAGAAAATATTGATTATTAAAATGGCTTTTATCTTATAAGTGTTGCATATACAGTGTTAGCTCCTCAGAGCCCTCTATCAATAAGTCGCCTGAAATAGTAAAGAATTTGCTACTGCAGCCTTGGGGAACATTTTTAGTGTTGTGTTGGTGCTTCTCTGACAAAACATGCTTTTAATCAAGACAAACAGTCCCATATTTATGTAAATCCTAAATTCCAAGTATAAGCACTGCAACTGAACTGATGGACTGGAATAAAATAATAAATCCTTAGATTAACTATACCATCTTCTCACAAATTATTTGAATTTCATAAAACTGTGAAGTGTTAACATAGAAATGAAATGGCAACTGACTTTATGAAAGGTCACACATTGAAACGAAATGAAATCTCAAGCTGTGGTGTGGAGTTATTCTGTTTGTTACCAGGCAGCACTCCCTCACTATAAAAATAGCAGCTAGCTACTGGTTTCTTAATGCCAAACTAATGATGATTTTGAAGACCAACCTGGCTCACTGTCATACTCATGACTCAAATGGAGAACTTTTCCTGTCTCCTGATTTCCTTTCTTTTAGCTTTGTTGAGAAGAGCCCTGAAAAGGAAAAAAAAAAAAAAAGATCATTGAGTAAAAACATAATCTCCTGGAGTATCATCTTCTTATTGCAGATACCCCTTCACAGCAACAGGAGCCTTTCAATCAGCCACACTCCAACAGGTTCCAAGTCAGTATCCTGTAAGGTTCCCATAGACCTGTGTGAGAACTTCATGCAAACTTCTTGGTGGCCATGAACCTCTCCATGTACTTATCATAACCTTCCAGTTCTTGAAGTTTCTTTATTTCAAAAAGATTACCTTCCATAGCAAGCGGACAGATATGGGAATCACTGAAGATGCTCTGTGAAACCATGCTGAGCTCGGGACCATTCTCTTCTAGGTAAAGAATTTTAAGGCAAGGACAGCAAGATATCTTTATTGAGACCTGAGATATCTTCTTCCAGTTGAGGATGAGTTTGATGACCTGCAGCTCTCCTACTATGTCAGGTATACTTCGAATCTGGTTCCTGGAAAGGTCCACCACATCTGATGGCCTAGGCTACAAAGTTAGGTGATAGTGCTCCCAGTTGGTTCCCACAGAGACTCAGGGTCTTGAGGGTAGAGAGTCGCCCAAAGGTAGATGGCAACTCTCTCAGGTGACTGCCGTTTAGGCATAGCCTGTCTAGATTTGTTTAGGATTGCATAATCTCATTAGGCAGAGCAGTTTATGTTGTTCAGGGATAGGTTCTTCAGCCGAGTGAACTTCTGTATCGGCAAAGGCAGTAGGTTCTCCATCTTATTGTTGGACAAATCGATGGTCCTGAGATTGCTCATTAGTTTCTGCAATTCTAAGAGGAACTTGGTCAGCCCACGGTCCTTAAACTGGGAGACGGCAGTTTAGTGTGCCCATTCCACTTGAGTACCGAGGGCACCGTTTCCTATACTGGTGCTTCGGCCCACATCTCTCCTATGGCTCAGCTGCCAGATGGTTCAGCAGGGGAACCCCAGGACCTACACTAACCAGGCTGAGTTCCCTGGACTTAGTCCTGGATGGGAACCTGATGATAGTTTTATGTGACATAGAAACCTTCAGAATGAAGACCCAAAGATCGAGGAAAAACTATCCTTTTTTTTTTTTTTTTTTTTGAGGCGGAGTCTCGCTCTGTCTCCCGGACTGGAGTGCAGTGGCCGGATCTCAGCTCACTGCAAGCTCCGCCTCCCGGGTTTACGCCATTCTCCTGCCTCAGCCTCCCGAGTAGCTGGGACTACAGGCGCCCGCCACCTCGCCCAGCTAGTTTTTGTATTTTTAGTAGAGACGGGGTTTCACCGGGTTAGCCAGGATGGTCTCGATCTCCTGACCTCGTGATCCACCCGTCTCGGCCTCCCAAAGTGCTGGGATTACAGGCTTGAGCCACCGCGCGCGGCCAAAAACTATCCATTTTTTACACTTAGGCTTAATGAAGTATGAACAGGTGTGTAGAAATATGATTGGACAAAAAGGGTATGATCTAATGCTAATAGATGTCTGAGGGGATCCAGCACAGCCTGTCCGCTCCGATTCTTCAGAACCTGTCTGGGCAGCATTCCTTCCTCCAAGATATGGGGCAGACCACCTCTGGAATGAGCATCTTCAATTTATTTGTGGCCAGCTCCTAAACAAAAATGTTGGTGTCTTCATCAGGGTTCTCTAAAGCGACAGAACTAATAGGATAGATAAATACATGAAGGGGGGTTTATTAGGAGAATTGACTCACACAGTCGTAAGGTGAAGTCCCACAAAAGGCTGCCTGCAAGCTGAGGAGCCAGGAAACCAGTCTGAGTCCCAAAACCTCCAAAGTAGGAAAGCCAACAGTGAGCCTTCAGTCTGTGGCTGAAGGCATGAGAGCCCCTAGGAAATCACTGGTGCAGGTACAAGAGTTCAAAAGCTGAAGAACTAGAAGTCTGATATTTGAGGACAAGAAGTATCCAGCATGAGAGAAAGATAGAGGTCCGAAGACTTAGCAAGTCTAGTCTTTCTACATTCCTCTGCCTGCTTTTATCCCAGCTGTGCTGGCAATTGATTAGATGGTACCCATCCAGATTGAAGGTGAGTCTGCCTCTTCCAGTCCACTGACTCAAATGTTAATCTCCTTTGGCAACAGCCTCACAGACACACCCAGGAACAATACTTTGCATCCTTCAATCCAATTAAGTTGACCCTCAATATTAACCAGCATAGTCTGGGAAGGTTAAAATAATATTTGTAGGCTTTATGGCTGGCTTTGGAGAAAGGGGCTGCTAGTTTCTATGACTCGCTCCGGGAAAGAGAGATTCTAGTTACTATGGCTTGCCTAAGGAGAGAATGAAGCATAAAAAACAGGAAGGCAGGAGAGGGTCAGGGAGAGACTTTGCTTCCGAGGTAGTTTCTTAGGCCTTCACTTTGTGATGCTGTTTTCTGAGCCCCAACAAAACTCTGGCAGTACCATGTGATTTCTCGCTGTTAAGATTGCTATATTTTCCATCTGGTTTTGTTCATAATTTTATAGAAAAGCAAAAGTGTATTTCATCTTTAAAGTTACAATGAAACATTTTTAAGTGGATAATTTAATCTTCTGGTAATTAATCTCTTCCTGAAATGTATAGTGCACCTTGTGCATTCAAAAAAAAAAAAAAAAAAAAAAAAAAGCTTTATTCTGTATTTCGTTCACCCCTTTTCTTTTAGAAAAGCAGCAAATTGGCCGGGTGCGGTGGCTCACGTTTGTAATCCCAGCACTTTGGGAGGCCGAGGCAGGCAGATCACGAGGTCAGGAGATTGAGACCATCCTGGCTAACATGGTGAAACCCCATCTATATAAAAATCCAAAAAAAAAAAAAAAAAAAACGGGCATGATCGTAGGTGCCTGTGGTCCCAGCTACTCAGGAGACTGAGGCAGGAGAATGGCCTGAACCTGGTGGGCAGAGCTGGCAGTGAACTGAGATGGCACCACTGCAGTCCAGCCTGGGCGACATAGCGAGACTCCATCTCAAAAAAAAAAAAAAAAAAAAAAGAGAAAGAAAATCAGCCATTTCACAGTTCAGTAAAAATGAACTGACTAGTTACTACTGGACTTTACAAATACAAATTTCTTTTTCTTGCTCATTTTCTCTTTTCCATCATCTTCCATTGATTCCCCCTTTTAAAATATTTTCTTACTATTCAATGCAATACCTGTCCTTATCCCTCTTGACATTAAACAGAAAAATAAAATGATGATAGCAGTCTTTTGGCTGGGCATGGTGGCTCACACCTGTAATCTCAACACTTTGGAGGGCTGAGACAGGAGGATCGCTTGAGCCCAGGAGTTCAAGACAGCCTGGTCGACATAAGGATACTCCCTACCTACAAATAATTTAAAAATTAGCCAGTCATGGTGGTACACATCTGTAGTCCCAGCTACCCAGGTGACTGTGGCGGGAGCATTGGCTGAGCCCAGGAGATTGCGGCTGCAGTGAGCATGACTGTGCCACTGTACTTCAGCCTGAGCAAGAGTGAAACCCTGTCTCAAGAGAAAAAATAAAAAAAGAAGATTTTCAAATTAGCACCATGATTGTTCCATTCCTTTTTCCCCTTGAGTTTTCTTCCATAGTTCTCTCATCTTTTTTTTTTTTCTACACTCTTTCCTTCTCTGATTCTTTACAATCTGGCTTTTGCTGAATTGCAGAACTGATTCTGTTTTCTCTAAGTTCGTTCCTAATATCTTATTAGTTAAATAAAATGATATTTCATAAATACTACTTTTATAATTTTTATTTTTTATTTAATGTATCTCAAATCTCAGTTTTCTCATATATCTCAATACTCAATTACATTTTTCCTCTTTAATTCATTTATTAATAATTTAATCCATTTAGGAATAATTATTGTAATTCAATTATTAATCACTCTTCTCTGAAGTATTGATTTATTTTACGACCACCTAAAATATGCTACTGATTGTGATGTGGATAGGAGGCAGTGAAATACTGGGTAGAACGGGTAGATTCCCCACGAGGGCCCCAGCCTCAAGCCTGGACCCGCAGCCCAAATTGAGAACTTTACATCCCTGTTTTCCTGCTTGAATGTTGCCTTTTCCAGAACCACCCTGGCCCACCCTGTACTCATAAAAAACCCAGGCTCCACTGCCAGCAGAGCAGCAGAGAAGAAGAGAAAAGAAAAAAACAGCTTGACGTTGGTGAGAAGCAGCTTGACTTCAGAGAGATGGCTTCAGAGAGATGGCTTGATGGCGGGACCTTGCAGAAGAGGTGTTAGTTAAATAAAATGACATTTTATTTAACTAATAAGATATTAAGAGTGAACTTAGAGGAAACAGAATCAGTTCTGCAATTCAGCAAGAGCCAGATTGTAAAGAATCAGAAAAGAAAAGAGTGTGGAAAAAAAAAAAAAAGATGAGAGAACTATGGAAGAAAACTCAAGGGGAAAAAGGAATGGAACAATCATGGCTGTAAATTTGAAAAACTTTTTTTTTTTTTTTTTTCAATTTGGCCTGTGACAGCTGAACTCCCAAGGAAGATCACCTTTCTGGTCCATCCCCTTTTCAGCTCTCCATCCCACTGCGAGCCATTTTCATCAGCAATAAAATCCCCTGCATTTACCATCTTCAATTCTTTGTGCGACCTGATTCTTCCTGACACCCAATAAGAGCTCGGGATACAGGGGGTTGTCACACTGAGATGTTAAACACTTAAGCCACCCACGGACAGCAAAGTAAAGGACCGCACTGTAACATGCCTTCTGAGGCTCTAGGGGCCGCACAGAGTTCTGCTCCTGCCTGCGCCCAGAAGCATTTCTCCTGGCCCCTGCGAGCACTCACCTGTATGCTCCCCTTCCTGCGAGGGGTTGAGAGCTGCAGGCTGAATAAAGGAGCCAACCGTTTCCCAAGTCCAAGTCCTGTGAAGGGGTCAGGGAAAATTTCCTGCAGGCTGAGTAAAGGAGCCAACCGCTTCCCAAGTCCAAGTCCCGTGAAAGGGTCAGGGAAAATTTCCTGATTTCGATTGCATTTTCTTCTGGCTCCATTCCTGTTTGTTCAGCAGCCCAATGGCAAATTTGAAGCATATTTCTAGTAACATTGCAAATAACATTATAGCTATTTTTCTTTTTAATCTCAGCCTGAATCAGGTTGTATTTTTGCATTAATTTTTTTTTGTTCTTATTCTCTAATTTTTTTTTTTCATTTTTAGGTTTTTAAAATTATATTTATTTTTTAATTAAAATCATTTCCAGGAAAGAGATTGTGAATATAAGCACAAAAATGCATACATATAATGGTTGTGTTTTGGTACACTGTGTCCACTACCCAAAGCTTAATTTTCACATGCTTCTATGTGTATTTCCTTGGACAACTCCTTTCCACCCTGAACCTTCCCTTATCACCGCAGATATGATTACTGTGGCATTTACATCTCCAGCTATATCATTTGTTTGTTTGTTTGTTTTGAGGCGGAGTCTCATTCTGTCACCCAGGCTGGAGTACAGTGGCACGATCTTGTCTCACTGCAACCTCTGCTTCCCAGGTTCAAGTGATTCTCGTGCTTCAACCTCCTGAGTAGCTTACAGGCATGCACCACCACGCCCAGCTAATTTTTGTATTTTTGTAGAGACAGGGTTTCACCATGTTGACCAGGCTGGTCTCAAACTCCTGACCTCAGGTGATCCTCCTGTCTTGGCTTCCCAAGGTGCTGGGATTACAGGTGTAAGCCTCCGCGCCCAGCCTATCATTTGTCTTACTATCTAATTCTACTTCCCCAGGTATCATCAGGTCACCTCAAGATTAGTTGGCTAAGAGTACCCTTTGTCTTCTCCCTCAGTTATCCATAATTCTGTCAATAGCTGCAGTATTGTTTTTGGTCTTCAGGTCTCACAACTTCAACTTATCTTTGATTTTTCAAATTTCTTGCTGCCTTCTCTCTCCATGTCTTAATTTTTTCTTCACAGTGTTTCTTGGATTCAGATCTCTTTCTACAGTTAAGTAGCATCTGTACCACAGCACAGGCCAGGAGATACATATGTTCTAATGATGATGGCAGTCTTCTCTCCAGCAAATTTGTTTTTATCTTCTTGTTTCTCCAGTTTTTGAGGAGGAGGATATTGAAACTAAAAAATAACATAGTATTTTTACTGACAGAGAGAGGAAAATCTGGATTCAGGAAAATGAAAATTAATAGAAAGAGGTCAAGGTGAAAAATAAAGTGATAAGCAGATTTGCTGCCTTGGGGAGTAGTGAATGATAAAAGTGAAGCCGTCAGGGGAATGAATCCGGGGGACTTAATGAATGTGGGGGACTTAAAATCCGGTCATCCATTCTTTTATTTCTCTTTAAAAATGACAGATTTACATATCAGTTTCCATCCAGATTTTAAAACTATCTCTCTATTATCTATGAAATTAACCTCAAACCTTTCTGTCTGCTATTCAGAGCCTTCTTCATTTTTGTTCATTTTCCCTCTCCAACCTGAGGTTTCATCATCATTCACTGTGGGTTTTGACTTTAGGCACATTATTGCCATTTTCATCATGAGTAATGATAGTATATGCACGACTAAGAATGTGTAAAGCACTTTCATATATCTCACTTCATTTAATCATCTTCTTCACATATTCCGTTTACTATCATCTATGACTTAATAATATCTTCCACATTCCCCCTGGAAATTTGAATCCTTTACACTCTTCAAAACTCCCTTATCTACAAATAATTTCTTCAAGTTAATTATTATAATTGTGAATAGCTACCATTTACCCAACACCTAAAATATGATCATTTATTTATTTATTACTTCCAAGAAACCAGATAGTCTTAAATCTCTGATTTTATATCTATGGAAATGAAGACCCAGAAAGGTTACTTCATTTGCTCAGGGTAAGAGATTGTGGCTAAGAGATGTTAGAGCAAAGGTTTTGAACTTTATTCTTACTGACCTCAAAGCAGGAGCATTTACACAATACTGCAAAGACCCAGGCAGTTTGTCTGTGCTGTGAGCCCACACACTCCTATGATGCCTTTGAATAGTCAACATTTTGTGACCTTACTTTTGTTACCACTTGCATCCACTTTCATAAAAGCTGAGATTGAATCAAAATATTTTATATCCCTTATGAAGCATATGAAAATTTTGCAACAAATGATTATTGAATGTAAGAACTTCCTCTAAGTAGTTGGGTCCTTTCTCTTTTCTTCATTTAGTCTCATATTTATGACCTCTCTTCCTCTCTTTCTCTTTCTCTTTTGAAGATCATGCAGGAAGGGTTGAGTTGATTACACTCCTCACTTCCTGGCACAGTATTATCATTGGATCTATGTGAGATTTTTTATTTTCCTCATGCCCTCCCTTGGTTTCTCTTTCTTTCTTAACTTTTATTTTTTTTTTTTATTTTTTTTTTATTTTTTTTTTGAGACGGAGTCTCGCTCTGTCGCCCAGGCTGGAGTGCAGTGGCCGGATCTCTCAGCTCACTGCAAGCTCCGCCTCCCGGGTTTACGCCATTCTCTCGCCTCAGCCTCCCCAGTAGCTGGGACTACAGACGCCCGCCATCTCGCCCGGCTAATTTTTTTTTGTATTTTTTTAGTAGAGACGGAGTTTCACCGTGTTAGCCAGGATGGTCTCGATCTCCTGACCTCGTGATCCGCCCGTCTCGGCCTCCCAAAGTGCTGGGATTACAGGCTTGAGCCACCGCGCCCGGCCTCTTTCTTAACTTTTATTTCTAAAGCCTACCCCTCTTCCTTACCTCTGTCTCTAGAGGAAATCATTTCAATGTAGTTCATATATTCTCTTATAAAATCTATGTTGTTGTTTTACATACATACCTTTTTAATTATGTAATTGGTATTATACTTATTACAGTCTGTCATTTACCCTTTTTAGTCAGCACTGTCTTTATGAACTGTACACCTACTCTATTACTTCTAATCACTAGGTAGTGTCATAGAGCGTGCACACGTCTTTTATGCTTTTCGATTCTGCCATGTAAATACACTCAAGTTGCTCCTAACTTTCCGCACAAATGATAATTCCATACACATACATTTACCTGCATTCTTATAGATGTGGATAAAAATTCCGTTAGGACCAATAACAATCACAGAATGTGCTTCTACTTACAAAGACTAAGAACCAGTTCCTCTTCAGAATGATTGCATAGTCTACATCTTTACTATCTAAGTTCCCACATCCTTGGCAGCTCTCAAAATTATCCACTCTGTCATTTTCTCCCTAATATATAGGAGGAACATGATATATTGTTGCTTTTGTTGCATTTGTTTTATTTCTCATGAGTTTGAGCACCTCTCCATATACTCACTAACCTTAATTTCCTTTGGTCATTCTCCTCTTAAGATTACTGCTTTTTCTTATTAATTTGTAGAAATCAACACTATGTTCTAAACTTTGGACATTTCAGATATCGCCTCCATCCAGTCGCCCATCTATGAACTTCATCCACGGTGGCCTCTGTTGAACGAGTCCTCTTTGTCTGTGTCTGCTTCCCTCACTTACCCCTTTGTTTCATTCATTTCTTTGCATATTTCTTCTTCCTCGCATAATCCTTTTCATCATATTTAGGATCTTCTAGGCTTGTTATTCATTCATTGATTTTTCTAATTATCATTTATTCTTTTATGCAATCAAAAATATTTAAAATATAGTAAAATCAAAAATATTTAAATCTAGTAAAAGACACTGGACTGTATCCTAGAAATGCAGGTTTTGTTGTTGTTCTACCTCTTACCTGAATGAGTGTTCTTCTCTCTCACTGTCTCTCCCTCACACACACCCCGAATGAAGATTCTTACAACTTGTTAATTAAAAGAATTGGGGTCCGGCCACTGCACTCCAGTCCGGGCGACAGAGCGAGACTCCGCCTCAAAAAAAAAAAAAAAAAAAAAAAAAAAAGAATTGGTGAGTTAAAAAAGCAAATCACGAACTTGACATACAAAGCAGAGATATTTTAAAAATCCAGAAATACTTGGGAAAGTGATTACTAAGAGAGAAACAAAAATTGGCTCTTAAAAAAATGTGAAAGATAGCTGATGACATCATCTTGTATATGTATAGTTTGAATAATACTTGAAAGTTCATCCCGGCCTTCATTCTACAGATTCTATTTCCTCTGCCTACCTATATATTATACTTCAGAAATATTTAACTATCATTCATTCCCAATATGGCTATAGATGGAGAAATGGAGGGAAGCAAGTCATGATATATATTGGGTCAGATAAATAATATACCATTTACCAATTCATAAGTTGCTACTGTGTACAATAAATGTATCTGATGATGGGAGGGAAAAGTTCAAATAAATTCTTAAATGTAGGAACAGAAAATACAGTAAAAACTCTGAAGTAGCAGGAGAGAAAACATCGTAACAGTAATATCACTTTTTGTTTGATGATATTATATATATGGTAAAGAATCAGGGGATTTCACACAGAATTGCTGGTTGTATCGTTGTAATAGCAATGTACCCTGAAAGGATCTGAAGAAGAACTATTTTTCTTAGTCAACTCATCTGCTACTTTCATAGTCTGTGTGATAAAAATCATTCTGCAAATCTGTAGTGGGACTAAAAGAAAAACAAAGAAGACAATTGTACATAGAAGATAACAGTCTGCTGAGTGTTTTCTAAAAGCTTCTTGTAATGCACTAGATTTATAAAAATGAAGTTCATACTTATACAAAGTATAAATTGTAACCTCCTTTATTTTGTACATATCTCATCCTTATAATGTGCTAAAGGAGGAAGATTTTAGGCTACTTCTCTGTTAAGAGGATAATATGCTGGTTTGATCTGTTAAATTCAGTCATTTATGAGACAGAAGCTAGTATACTGGAAGAATTGTTAGAAAACAGTAAAAATGGATGGTTACTTCACATATTATTTATATTCATTCTAAATGGAGTTGCCCTAAAAGGGGTTAATATAGCTATGTCAAGATGGAAACAAACTAGAAGATTCTTCATTTATTTTATCTCCAAATACTTTTTTACAAGGTTTCATTTAATTAAAAACCATTATAAGAAGGGATTTTAAAATTCTATCTTCATGATTTCTCACTGGTTTATGAAATAACATATTGGACTATTCATTACAACTTTATTTTCTCAAAGGGGAAATAGTAATCTAATAAGTCAACAGAGATCTTAAAAGCGGAGGCGCTTGAAGAAGATATCTAGATTAAGAGTTCGAATAGAAAATCATTTGAAAATTTACACTTTGATTTTTGATCTTTGGTAAACTAGTTTTTTTATTTGTTCATTTTATTTTAGTCAAGCATGATTCAGTAAATATTTATCAAACAAGTGTTTTCTCAACATAAAATGACTATAAAGGATACAAGAACTTGAAAAGATTGTGAGCAGTTTTAATAAGATAGTCAATGTAAAGGTCATTGTTCAAAGAAAACAGATGTGCTTTTAATCACTTTTCATTTTGTAAACTCAAACATGTTTGGAAATAGTGGGAATAATGTATTCAACAGCCAATATTTTTAAATATTTAGAATATGTCATACATGATTTAAATGATTTCCTGAAAGTAATAAAACATTGGATAACTTTGAAGCCCTCTGTGTATGCATTTCTCCATCCCCAGAGTCAGCCTCTTTTGTGAGCCTGGTGTATCTGTTCTGTCCTTACAGTTTGTGTTTTTAAACAACATTTAACGCTGTGCTTTTATATGTACACAAGTTATGCACATTATGTAACCCATCTGAAGCTAGGTTTTGTTTTTTTTTCTCATTAATATGATTTTGAGATTTAACTGCTCTCTAACATTATCCTCTATCAAAAGATTATTGTTTGCCATTCCTCTGTTTGTGGCTGTTAAGGTTTGCTATATCAAACTATGTTGTAGTAAATGGCCTTATGATGTCTACATATGAAAATGTAAACAAGTTGAACTACATATTCAAGAGTATGTGCATCTTCATTTACACATGTTTAAGTCTTTTATAGCCAAATATATCTCCATAATAGTTGTAGAAATACACACTACCATCAACACCTTGTGAAAGTTCCTCATTCTTCAAATCTTTGCTAACACTAGCTACCATCGTGGGTCAAATTGCTTCTCCTCCACTTACTAGCTGTGTGACTTTGACATGGTAGTTATATAATTTCTCTGTGTCTCTGTTTCTTCCTGTGTAAAATGGGGGTGACATCACCCACCTCATAAGGCTTTGTGAGGACTGTGTAAATTGGGATTTATAAATGTTTAAGAATGACTGGACCCGGTGGCTTACATCTGTAATCCCAGCACTTTAGGAGGCCAAGGCGAGCGGATCACTTGAGGCCAGGAGTTCGAGACCATCCTGGCCAACATGGAGAAAACCTGTCTCTATTAAAAATACAAAAATTAACTGGGTGTGGTAGCACATGTCTGTAATCACAGCTATTCAGATGGTTGAGACATGAGAATTGCTTGAGCCTGGGAGGCAGAGGTTTTAATGAGTTGAGGTCACACCACTGTACTCCAGCCTGGGCAACAGAGTGAGACTCTATCTCAAAAAGAAAAGTTTAAGAATAATTATAGTATATAGGAAGCACTCCATGTGTGATGTTTTGATAATTCTTGGACTTCCAATTTTGCCCAATAAAATGGGTGTGGTCTTGCTGTTTTAATTGGTGTAAACTTCTCTTAATATTCTCAATTACTACGTGACTTCATTATGGACTAGTAACAAAGTCTGTGGACTGGCAGCAGTCTATGTAGATAACCCGAGTACAAGTTTGTTAAATTACTTTTAGAGTTGTAGGTTTTTCTTTTTTACACATTGGAGGGTATAATTTTACTATTAAATCAATGTTTGTAATGCTTATATATCATTTCAAATTTTCTTTTCTTTTTTTTTTTTTTTTTGAGATGGAATCTCACTTTGTTACCCAGGCTGGAGCATAGTAGTGTGATCTAGGCTCACTGCAACCTCTGCCTCCCAGGTTCAAGAGATTCTCCTGCCTCAGCCTCCTGAGTAGCTGGGATTACAGGCATGTGCCACCATGTCTGGATAATTTTGTACTTTTAGTAGAGATGGGATTTCATCATGTTGGCCAGGCTGGTCTTGAGCTCCTGACCTCAGGTGATCCACGAGACTTGACTTCCCAAAGTGCCGGGATTACAGGCATGAGCCACTGCACCCGGCCTTCTATTTCTTTTTAAGTCAATTTTGCTAAAACATTTCTCTAAGAATTAACTTATTTTACATATTTTCAAATGTATTATTAAAATACATATCTTACTCATCTGTTTTTTTTGTTTTGAGGTGGAGTCTTGCTCTGTCGCCTTTTTTTTATTTTCTATATTTTCTATTTTCACTCTTCCTACTGTTAATTTATCGCTATGTATGTGTATATATGTATATGCATATGTATATGTATATGTAATATGTGTATGTATATGTGTGTATATATATATAATCAAGTCTGCCATAGGTCTAATCTATATTTTGTTATTCTTTTAAACAAATGGCTTTGGGTTTGCTAGTAATATCTTTTGTCGTATTGTATCAATTTCTGTGGTTATATTTGTTGTTATTTTCAAATTTGAGTTAATTTATTTTTATTTTCTGAATTCTTTGAGTTGAAATATTATTCCATTAATTTTTCTAATAATAATTTCTCTATTTTATTCAACTAACTCTAATGCACAGAAAAGAAACAGAACTAAATTGTTGGAATTCTTTGTTTTCTTAATGTAGATAGAAAATTTTTCTGATCTGAGGAAGGTTATAGGAATGACTAAATGAGCTAAAAATTAATGATATATGTGAACCTGGACTGTTAACAGTGAGTTACAAGTAGTATTTGTACAGTTTTATGCCCTTTACAAGTTTTTACAGTCATTACTACATTTTTTAAATGACAAATGTATTTAGATATAATTCACATACCATAAGATTCACTCTTATAAAGTACACAATTCAGTTTAACTGTTACAGCTATTTAATTTTTGAACACTGTAGTCACCCCAAAACAAACCCCATGCCCATTAGCAATCATTTCCCATTAATACCTCCCCTCAGCCCTAGAAACCACTAATGTATCTATTTATTTTCTACCCCTAAAAATTTGCCTCTTCTGGACATTTCATATAAATATAATCACACAATATGTGTTCTATAACTAGCTTCTTTCACTTGGCATAATGTTTTCATTTGTTTTAGCATACACCAGTAATAATATTCTTTGTATTGATGAATAATATATCTATCATGTGGATAGACAACTTTTATTATTCATCAGTCGATGGGCATATGAATTATTTCCATTTTTGTTTATGAATAATGCTGCTATGAATATGCACCAGTTTTTTGTGAACATGAATTTTTAATTATCTTTGGTGTATAATTAGAATTGGAATTTTTGCTGGGTCATATGGTAACTCAATATTTAACGTTTTAAGGAAGAGCCAAACTGTTTTCCAAAGTGACTGCATTTTTCTTTAATAGCCAACTGGCAGTGTATGAGGGTTCTAATTTCTCTACATCCTTGCTATCATCTGTGTCATCCAGCTTTCTTATTATAATCATCTTAGTCGGTGATTAAGTCTTAGTCTCATAGCTAAGAAACATTGCCTAATCGAAGGTCGCTAAGATATATGCCTGTGTGTTCTTCTAATGGCAATGTACGTTTAGTTTTTACATTTAAGTGTGTAATACAGTTTGAGTTAGTTTTTGTCTATGGTGTGAGATAAGTCTGAACGTAAGTGGAGGAAAAATTGTCTTTCCAAGAAACAGTGCTGGGAGAACTAGATTTTCACGTGCAATTGAATGATATCTGAACCTATCTTATACCATATAAAAAAAATTAATTCAAATTGTATCAAAGACCTAACATAAGAGCTAATCCAAAATTAGATATTTTTTCTTTTAAACAACTGTGCATCCAACACAAACATTTCCTTTATTTTAAAAATGCTAGATGCGGGATATTAAATTTTAAGAGTATTTGTTTTATTGGGAGCTATCTGGAACTATTCTGTACATGTTTTTGATATATATTTTTTCAGTTAGCTCTAGTCACAATAATGTCATACAGAAAAAACAATACTGTGCAATAAATAACTGCAATATCTAAGTGATCACAACAATATACATCAGTATGTCTCACAGTAATTAGTTTAGGGTTTGATACATTTTGGAAATAACATAATTTTAGTAACTTTCAGATACTGAAACATTCTTTTAGACACAATAATACTAAAAGAAACTTTAATCTCATATCCGTTTTCAAAACTTCTTTCCTTTCTCTCTACTCAGGTCTGTTTCAGGCTAAAAGAAACCAGTGAGGAATGATATAGTTATGATTTTTTTGGACTCTGCAGAAAGCCGCCATCTTCTCTCTTAACGGAAGCACTCCCTAACTATAAGTCCAACAACTTCTTCACATAAATCTTTTTCTGTTGTTGTTGGATATTTCTTCTCTGTGGATCTGTAAATATAGGGTAGTTAGCTAAGAGAATAGCAAAGTTAATTTTAGCCAAATCTTAGAAATTCCTATGGTGATTTTTCTGAGCTTTGTCAGGTGAAATTCTAAAAAAAAAAGAAAAAAAAAAAAAAAACAGAAGCCCCCCTATTTTGTTTTTGTGTGACAATAATTTTTCTGTTCTTTAATCAGTGACAGGTATATGTAAATTCAAACAATAAAATCTCCCTAATACCTATTCTAATGAATACATATAAACCTAAATTTTGCAAGTTTCTGTTAAATATTGGATTAAAAGAAATTGCTGTTTTAAGATGGAGAATTATGTAATAAATTATACTTTTAAATAATATATTTTTATCTCAAGCATTTTATTACCAGAGTTTACATTTTCATAAGCCTATTAAACATAAATTTAATTTCAGATCCTTTTGAAGCATTCATCATCTTTTCTATTCGTCATGAGATCAGAAGGATTGATCTTCACAAAAGAGACTATAGTCTACTTGTTCCTGGATTGAGAAACACAATAGCACTTGATTTTCACTTCAATCAAAGTTTACTTTATTGGACAGATGTTGTAGAAGACAGAATATACCGGGGAAAGCTTTCTGAAAGTGGAGGTACATATATTATAATTTTTCTTAATGTTTAGATTACATTTTTAAGTGAAAATTCAAAGAACATGTTATAACTAGAAGAAATTTTGATTATTCTTTGACCTTTGGTCGGGCAGGAAGTGGTGATCCTCATGCTGTTCACACCATTTGCCACTGTGGACTTTTCCATGGACCGATGGCAAAGAAATTTATTTACGAGAAAACAAAACAAAGTGACTGGTTGTTACATACCATTAGTCACATTTTTAGGAGTTACAATTTTTTTTTTTTAATTTTGCTACCATCTTTCAAGATAATTAACAAAAATGAAAAGAAAATATTACAAAGATGACTAATATGAGCTAAATATTTTTGCCATAATTTGACTTATCTTTTGGCTAAACTAATCCTTTCTTAAGTAGAAAGTTTTGTATATAAATAGCCAGATGCAGTGGCTCACGCCTATAATCTCAGCACTTGGGGAGGGCGAGGCAGGTGGATCACGTGAAGTCAGGAGCTCCACACCAGCCTGGCCAATATGATGAAATCCCGTTTCTACTAAAAATATAAAAATTAGCCGGGATCGGTGGTGCATGCCTCTAATCCCAGTTACTCAGGAGGCTGAAGCAGGAGAATTGCTTGAATTTGGGAGTCGGAGGTTGCAGTGAGCCGAGATTGTGCCATTGCACTCCAACCTGGGCAACACAGTGACACTCCATCTCAAACAAAAAAAGAAAAAAAAAAAAAATGAAGTCTTTGACATAAATATATATTTCTCTTGAAATGTTGCCTGCATATATCATTCCAAGGACAAGGTATCTCTGTCAAATTGTTAATTCCATTCTAAATCACCTTTGCAATTTTGAAAAATGGTCATATTTAAGCACATAATATAGTTATGATATATAAACTTATATCCTATGCCATATACTGATTTAAAACGATGGATTTAGATTCATAGGATCAATTGGTTAGCGATTTCATAAAACACATTGTTAATATGTCTAACAAAAAGCACTGATGTGGTAGCAACGTTACAAACTACAATGATTTATCATATTACCAAAGTTATTTAAAAAGGAAAGTTTTGGCTGGCCAGCACAGTGGCTCATGCCTGTAACCCCAGCACTTTGGGCCAGCACAGTGGCTCATGCCTGTAACCCCAGCACTGAGGCAGACAGATGCTTAAGCCCATGAGTTCGAGACCAGCCTGGACAACATGGCAAAATCCCATCTCTGCTAAAAATACAAAGAGAGCTGGGTATGGTTCTGTGCACCTGTAGCCCTCGCTACTCAGGAGGCTGAAGTAGGAGAATCATCTGAGCCCTGGAAGTTGAGGCTGCAATGAGCCATGATCACACCATTGCATTCCAGCCTGGGCAACAGAAGTGAGACCCTGTCTCAAAAATATATATATATATATAATAATAAAATAAATAAAATAAAATAACTAAAAGAAAGGCTTTTTTTTTTTTTTAAATTGTGAAAGAAATTAAATAGCGGATAAATAAGAATATTGGTAGGCATCACCAAATCGCTTATTTTTATTCATACCTTTTCTCTTATTTACATTTTTGTTATATCTTGCAAATCTCAGGGTCCCAGGTGAGGAAGAGGGGCATCTGGGGCTTATCTTTGTTAAGATTTAATATAGTAGTAGCTGTTGTCTTTTATGCTTCCACAAAGAGAAAAAGAGTGAGTGCTGATTAGCCAGAATGCATATGAGCTCTGGTGGGCTTTTTCTTTTGATTTTATTCTACTCTTGAAGATCAACATTTGAGTTAAGTTGCACTGATTGTTTCCAAAATCCCTTGCTCTGTATACAAAAGTCAGAAACAAGAAGTAACTTTTTTTTTTTTTTTGCCACCTCAATGTTGTTATTAACCTCAGAGCTGTTTAAAAACTTGATTCCACTGATACTAAAAGGATTTACTAGATTAAAGATTTTTGGTAAGGATGATGGGTAATTGGAGACTAAATTGGAGACTACTTGGTGTTGCCTGTGCTAAGTAGCACTTTTGCAATCTCTCAAAGTGGAAATCACATTGAAATAATTTGTACTGCTGGTCGCAGGTAGGCCTTTTCCTTTGTACTTAACGCAATCCTTGAATGGGTGCACATACTGGTTTTCCTTCTTTTGTAGGTGTCAGTGCCATTGAAGTGGTTGTGGAGCATGGCCTGGCTACTCCAGAAGGCCTGACAGTCGACTGGATAGCAGGAAACATATACTGGATAGACAGCAATCTGGACCAAATCGAGGTGGCTAAATTAGATGGCTCCCTAAGAACTACACTAATAGCAGGAGCCATGGAACACCCCAGGGCCATTGCTTTGGACCCAAGATATGGGTAAAGAAGTTTGCCTTTTATAGATTGAGTTTGGCAAAAAAAAAATAGGCTTTCAATTTAATACTGAATTCAATTATCTCATCAATTATGAGTCAAAGTGTCAAAGTGGTTATTTTGTGCTGACGTATGTGTGTGGGGTGGGGTGGGGGTGGGTGTGTGAGTTGTATATACAGCAACTAGTTTAAGTTTATTGCCACAAGTTTGGTTATAGGATTGCTTACACAGGTACTTTTAGAGGCTCAAAATGTCTTTTTTTTTTTTTCCTAAATGTGGGCATTAGGCCCTATTGGAAGCTATTGCAACTCTTTTTCAAAGCAGTAATTTAATGAATTTATCTTCATCCTGCCAAAGAGATGCTGTAATTGTTTCTAATGGTTGCAAACTACAGGGCCAGTCTTTGTTCTAAATAGTCACAGATGTTAACCGTCTCACCCTTAATTTATTTTTTATGTTCTTGGAGTCAGTTTAAAAGAAAATTTAAATAAGCTTGAAGGAGTCCAGTAGTGAGATATTGACTATTGGGAGATTTGAAAGACAAAGCATATGATTCTGGAAAACAAGGTTCAATGTTGAGTAACTCAGGTTACTGTCTCTCTCTTCCCTTGTGTGTTCCTTTGTGAAGGAGCAGAAGAGAGGCACTGGATTTCCATCCAGAAGATGTGGGTTCCCATTCCTGCCCAGTCACTTATACTCTGGGGGGTATCAAGTGTATTCTTTTTCCTTAGATTTCAGGTTTCTATTCTATGAATTGGAGATAATAACATCTTCCTCCTTCAGTTGTTTTTAAGGAGATGATATACATAGGAGATAATATGCAACTGATATGTGAGAATGCTTTGTTATTCCTGTCAACTATGACCTTTGTAATTTTTTTGTAAATCAAAGGCCATTGTTGAGTCTAAAGGTTAGCAGAAAAGAATTCTTTGGGAGGCTTGTACCTTTAAGTAATGTCAAGTCCGGGGAAAGCCAATGAGTGCTTCAATGAGAGAGGAGCTCCAGTGAACAAGGAGTGAGCCAAGAGGGAGTTCAATGAGATAAAGAAGAGAGAAAAGCCAGCCTATGTCTAAGTCAGCCTCCTGGCCACACTCTCTAACTTTTGCTCTTGTCTATGCCTAAGACTCAGAAGTCAATAGATTGGGAAGTATGTTTACGTCTCTGTTCCTCAATTTTGACTCAGAAATGAAAGGGGCAGAAACCACTTCTCTAGAGCAGGGATTCCAAATTGACCACCCTCATTTCTGTGTTTGCTTTATTTTCCACGTTGTTTTAAATTTACTTGAATTAGTTGTCAAAATTTAAAATATTGAGAGATTTTACGTAAGACCCTGGATTTCTGCCTTGTTTCGTAAAATAGGGAGATTTGGTAACAATGAGCTGAGCAGTAGCTGTTTCTCTTAGCCTGGAAGTGTATTCTCTAGTTTATGTAGTCTACATTTTACCTATTTCACTCATTACTTCCTATAATAACAATTTATCAGGAGAAAGCCTGCTATGGTTAATAAGACATGCCTTTATTTTTCAATATTTTATTCCTGAGGTACAAGTAGATTGCTGATACTTCCCACAAAGTTGCAAGCTCACTATCAGCCAGGGCCTTATCTCCAGTGCCAACTACCGATATAAGGATTTTACCTATCAGACCTAAGTTGTGTCAGCATGAGAAACTTTCTGAATAAAAGAAAAGTAGTATTTTGGAAAAAGATTGTAATCATAGCATGTAAACCAACATGAGAAGAAAAATATGAATAATTCCAAAATTATAAATGACACAGAACACAAAAAAAAACAGGCATATGAAAGTTTAAAAATGGCCTCACCAAACAAGATAGATTTTGCAGTTGATACCTTATTTTCCACTGATACTATATTAACAATGCTGGGATCAACTTATTTATCTCAGTTTTGAAAATATCCAACCTGAGAGTAAAGAAAACAAAAACACCAAGGACATACAACCTACAAATACTATTTAAGTGAAAATACCTAGTATGATTTCAGTGTGAAATATCCTCAAAGAGTTGAAAGTTAATACAGAAAGCTAGCCTGAAAGTAGGGGAAACTCAAAAATGCTTCTGGGGGAGTTGATGCTTTCCATCAGTGACTGCTGCTATGAAACGGTGAGACTAATTAAGATAATTACATTAGTAATAAAATAATAATTTTTAAAAATAGGGTAACAAAATAATGCTTATACAATTGTTTCTACAATAAATGACCAGAGTTTGGACAACAGTACTAATTCATTAAACTCTAAGTGTTAACTGGAATGTTGACAGATTTTTGTGTCGTGATTCGATAAGCTTTTTATTGTTAAAAGTTATTTTACAGAGGTTGATATGATTAAGATATAAAGTTTATACAAACATCATAAAGCATATTTTAAAATGTAAATTTTTAGATTAAAAAATGTAATGTGAATATTAAAATATTTTAAGTTTATTAGCTATTTTGGTAAAAAGTTCTGAGGTTAGTTTAATATTGGACCTTTCACAAGGTAGGCTTAGAACATAGCAACAAGAAGCACGCACGCGCACACACACAGTCACGCACACACACACTCTTACAGCAAAGCCAAGCCAAGCACAAGAAAAGCAACACTGAAATATAATTTTATTTAAACTCAGCTTACTGTCTTAGTGCCATGTACAATATAAAAATAAGATTTTCCCTAATTTCTCAAACTATTAATAAAATATGTAAGGAAACAGAGAATCAGCATTGATATGAACTTCAAAGTAATTTAAACTTCTTTTGAAATTTTTAATTTTAGATAAAATTCACTAATTATTGAGAAATATGATTTATATAAAGACTGTTATATTTTCTACTAAATCTTAAGCTTTTTGATGGCAAGGGAATTTGTTTTCAGTCTGTAAAATCCTTCTAAGCCTCTTTGAATATATACTTGTGCTAAGTAAATGTTAAACAAATGAATGCATGCATATAAATGGAATTTGTTTATATGCAACTTACATGAATTCAAGGATGTATTTAAAATGTGAAGTATACAGTAAAGACAGCTAATGGGTAAAACTATGAACTTTGTTTACAATAACAAATGAAAAAAAAGGTTTGCAACTAGCTACTTTCTCCCTTAACACAGCTGAGAAAAAAACAGGCCCTAGCAGTAGCCCCACAAAACACATTTACTTCATGTGAGGTTTCTACAGCAATCAAGGTCTTTGTGACCTTTTTTTACAGATGCCAATATGAAGTGTTTTCAATTGACTACTTTGCTTCCCCAGCATCAAATCTACCAACATTCACTCTGGGTTATAAAACATATCTGTCATCATGCCATATTCCTTCAGTATTCTGGATTTTGACCTGATCTCCCAAGTGACAAACTATTCCAAGATGGTAAATTGAGAGTCTTAGGGAGGAGCTATTTTTCTTTCATTCCATTGTAAGGTAATGCATTTATTGCTAAGGTGACCTGAAAGAGACCATGAATCCCGTTTTAAACATTAAGCTTATTATTAAAGAGCAACAAGCTCCAGGGTGTACAGAATCTACAAGGTACTCACTTCAGTTCTTAAACTTTCATTGCCTTTATTTTTACGCTACCGCATGGCATCTTCCTGCTCTATTGCTAAAGCTAGTATTTAGTTTTCCTTTGTCATAATAACTGAACTAAAAATTCAACTTTTAACTAAAACTGAATTTAGTTAAACTAAATTTTTAACTGCCATAAAAATTGCATTGGTGAAAGCAGAAATAGTAATTGTGAAGATTAGTGAGACATCTAAATAATATTTTAATCCTATCTAGGAATATTCTTAAATGGAACTAATGAAGGTTTTGTTGATTTTAGAAGAACTAAATATTATAGATAAGTAACCTCTTTTTTTTTTTTTTTTTTTCTACTGGGATCATTTATTTTTACCTTCTGCTGCTTGATCTGATAGATGGTAATGGCCTTTTAATGCCTATAATGGTACATGTTGTTCATGGTCCTTTGAACCAGTTTAATCCAGACACTTACTAATGCATGAATGGAGGAACTGCAGCATCTGTAGACTGCATTTTTTTTTTTTTTAAAGTTATTGTGGCTGAACATTTCCATACATCCTATAAGGAGATATTACATCTTTGTTACTTGAGGATATAATACAATCATTGAAATGCTAATGCATTTTAATCATCCAAAGAGAAAGTAATAGGGAAAAGATGATTCTGTTAAAATAGCACATTATCAAGTATATGAAAGAGTGCCTAGAATTTTATGAAAGGATGATCATTGAAATCAGCTCTTAAGATTGTTGTGAACTGTGTTATGGCAAGGTTAAGAACACTTTTATGGTGACTAATTCTATAACATGTTATTTATAAAAAGTGTTGGAATTTCTCATTTAAATCGATGAAATTTTAGTCTCACAGTGATTACTATAGAGGAAGTATACTAACACTGCTAGGTTTAGTGAAGAAATGACACGATCACTTATTTTAGTGAATCAAAGTGTCCCAAGCCATATTTTTCCCCCACTAGAAAAACGTTTCACAGTTCACAGTGCCTATTTCTAGTAAATATAAATATAGAGAATGCAGAATTGCGGGGTCACCGATAGATAGTTGGACTCGCCACAACTATTCAAAGTGTAACTGGATAGAAAGTTACAAGGTAGACACCTATTTCCCAATTGTTATACAGGCACAAGATGATGCATCAGAAGTTTTTGTCTTATCATTGCAGAGTGGGAAGTACAGCTTTATCTACATCTATTGGTGGCTTATCCACAAATACTCAGAGACTGCCTATAACTTCCAAATTAATGGTTTGTTTTCAGGGATTATTTTTTCTTTTCTTTTCTTTTCTTTTCTTTTCTTTTTTTTTTTTTTTTGAAACAGTTTTGCTCTGTTGCCCAGGCTGCCGTACAGTGGCATGATCTCAGCTCACTGCTAACTCCGCCTCCCGGGTTCAAGTGATTATGTAATTGGGATTACAGATGTGTGCCACCACGCCAAGCTAACTTTTCTATTTTTAGTAGAGACGGGGTTTCACCATGTTGGCCAGGCTAGTCTCCAACTCCTGACCTCACGTGATCCATCTAGCTCAGCCTCCCAAAATGCTGGGATTACAAGCATGAGCCACCACACCCGGCCTCTTATTTTTTTTAAGCTTGCAGATCTCTCTTCTGGCCCTTGTTTGTGGAGATAACACTACAAACTAGATTGATGCTGTCTTTGTGTTCTTTCTATTTAAGCCTTTTTTTTTTTTAATGCTAAGTTTAAAAGCAGCTGATAAATAACCTGTTGTCTATGAAAGATCTATGCACTCAAAATTAAATTGAAATGAGATTTAATTTATTTCATATTCATTATTTTTAAGAAAGACATTTAACTATTTAAATAGCCTGTCAGCTTTATATTAACCTTTGCTCCATTTTTCTATTTGACTGGCAAGATATTATATTATTTTGTGATTAAATTTGCTTATAAATAATTTCATGCTAATATTTTCAGATAATTAATATTTTTATACAAAACAATCTTATCTTTAAACATAATTTTTTTTTGGAAAATAGACCCCAACACTGCAATTTTATAAATGTCCTCTGGTACATTTTAAAAAAATTTTACCTATTTGAGTTATTTACACTTTTAAGCTTTTATTATAGAAACATTAAAGTACACAAACCAGTAGGGATTGTATAGTAAACTCTCTTGTACCCATTATCTAGCTTAAACAATGATCAGTACATTGTCCTCTGGTATATGAATGTTCATTTTTATTCTTTCCCAATGGTCTTATTCACATATTTCATTATCAAACAATAAACAATTTGGATACTGTTTTTCTGAATATGTTTCCACAGCCTTAGCTGCGAAAGCCTTGAAACTAAAATTAAAGCCATATACGTAGAACTAAAGCTGTCTGTGGACCCCATAAACCTGAGACAGGTCTCAGTTAATCTAGAAAGTTTATTTTGCCAAGACTGAGGACATGTGCCCATGACACAGCCTCAGGAGCTCCTGATGACATATGCCAAAGGTGGTCGGAGCACAGTTTGATTTTATACATTTTAGGGAGACATGAGACATCAATCCACATATGCAGGATGAACATTGGTTCAGTCCGTAAAGGCGGGACAACTTGAAGCAACTGTGGGAAGATTTGAAGCGGGGGTGGGGTGGGGGGATCACGGGGTCAGGAGATCGAGACCATCCTGGCTAACACGGTGAAACCCCGTCTCTACTAAAAAATACAAAAAAATTAGCCGGGCGAGGTGGCGGGCGCCTGTAGTCCCAGTTACTCGGGAGGCTGAGGCAGGAGAATGGCGTGAACCCGGGAGGCGGAGCTTGCAGTGAGCTGAGATCCGGCCACTGCACTCCAGCCTGGTGGACAGAGCGAGACTCCGTCTCAAAAAAAAAAAAAAAAAAAAAAAAAAGGTAGATAATAGACAAATGGTTGCCTGCTTCTGAGTTTCTGGTTAGCCTCTGTAAAGAAGGCAAATGCATTTATCTCCATGAACAGAGGGGTGACTTTGAATCGATGGGAGGCAGGTTGTCCCTAAGCAATTCCCAGCTTGACTTTTCCCTTTAGCTTAGTGATTTGGGGGCCCGAAGATTTATTTTTCTTTCACATTTTCCCCCTTTTCTTTTTTAAAATCTTTCAGAGAAAGCATTTTAGAAAAAAATGAGTCTCTGGTTTCAGGTTTCATCTGATCTCTCATGGCTAGGATGGTTTATTCCTAGATGGATAAATCTTGAGTTATTGGGAAAGCTCATACAGGAGAAGGAAATGGAAAATGTAAGGTATTTTGAGGAGTGGTAAATAATTTTCAGGGGAATTGAATGAGCTCAAATAACAGACAATGTCCTGGGCCAACGTTCCTCTGACCTCTGAGGTAAGTGGCTGTAATTTCCAGAAAGGTGAAGGACAGAACCTCACAGTGAAAAAACATTGTCTTAGCATCCAAATAAAGCCTCTCAGAAAATCTCTCAGAGCTTCCGTCAGAATAGATGAAAAGTCTGTCTGGGTGTGGTGATGAGTCTTTTTTCATCTTTGTTGTTTAATCATTCCTGGTTATTTAATGAGATTCCAAGGGAATGGTTTTCAGACAATTGCATTTCCTTTGAAAGAAGTTTTCTTCAGTCAAATAAGGGTACTTCCGGAGAGCCCCTCCCTTGTGTTTGGGGCAAGGAAGAGAGCAAGAAGAGAAGGTTAGAACATTCTTGAAAGGCAGCTTCCATGAACTTTAAATTTCCTTTAATTCAAAAAAGTGCTCAGCATGCCAAAGCACCATACTTTGGCATTTTCTTCTCTGAGCCCTAACACTGTCTACACCCATCAACACTCAATTCTAAACTCTTGAAATTTGTTCCTCTTCCATTTTTCCCTTTCACTTAATGGAATCGCTGTACACCGTATCCTTCCCTCAATCCGAGATTGCTGAAACAAGAAATGGACAGTCTCCTGAGATTCTGTTTCTTACCTCATTTCTTACACCCAGTCCATCAGCTAGTCCTGACAATTCTACCTTCAAATTACATCTTGAATCAATTCACTTCTCTCCTTTATTGCCACCACCATATTCTAGACCACTATCATCTTTTCTAGTCTTTTATATAACCACTTAACATGCTCATACTCTTGCCTCACTATTATTCTCTGTGTAATAGCCACATTGATTAGACAGTGTATCTGTATTTGGTACAGTATATCCTGTGTACATACTGATTAGACAGATATACTGTCTCATCACTATTGTGGGTTTTTTATTCCCCTAATTCAGCAGGCAGGAGTGTTACAGCTCTTTTTCCTCCTGCCACATGTAACTTGGCAAGCAGGAGCATTATAGCTCTTTCACTCCTGTAGTTCAGTGACTCCACGTTCTTGTCCCATGACCAAAAGGAATAAGGTACATGGATATTGGAGAGGGAGTAAGGCAGAGTAAAATTTATTGAGTGAAAGAAAAGCTCTCAACAGCAAGAGGGGACTTGAGAGTGGGTAGCCTTCTCTGAGGCTTCGCTGCAGGTTTTTATGGGCTTCAAATGGGGAAATGCTTGCTAATTGGTTTATGGGTGGGCTTGGACATGGAATCATTCAATAGACTAAAGGCGTCATTCAGAAAGAACCAATTAAGAGAGAGTGGATAAGACATGGATGGAAGTTCTCACTCTGGTTCATGGATTCAATCCAGAACTGGTAGCCCAGTTTTCAGGCGTTAGACTGCCCTGGCTTGAAGGTTGAATTCCACCGGGGACCCATTTGTGGCTGCCTGGGAATTTGTCTGTCTCTTGTCGCTGTCACTATGTCTATATATATTTACTAAATATACAGAATAACATTTCTCCTCTGCTTAAAAGCTACCAAAGGTCCATGAACTTCTTATTCCCTTAATATAAAATCCAAAATAATTATCTTACCCTACAACACCCGTAAGATCACCTCTTTGACTTCCTATTCCTCCCCTCTCCTCCTTACTCACTATACTTCCAATACATCGACCTTATTTCTGTTCCTCAAATAGCCCACATTCTTTTCCCTGTTAGGGTCTTAGCATATGTTGTTTATTCTACTTGCCATGCTCTTTATACTGCCCATCTCGTTCTTCAGTTTTACTATAAATATCACTCCTCAAAGTGCTTTTTTTCTGATCACCTTCTCTAAGTAGGTCAGTCACCTGCTATTCTCTCTCATAGTAATTTTTTTCAAAATATTTCACAAGTCATCATTATATATTTATGCACTTATTTAGTCTGACTCCTCCACTGGACCATAAGCTCCATGAGGGTAGATAATACATCTCTTTCTGTTGTGACTGAACACCTATGCAGTGCCTAGCACATAGTAGACAATAAATATCTGTGAAATGAATGACTGAAACAATAGCATTATTTCTTTTCTTTTAAGAATTCTTTTCTGGACAGACTGGGATGCAAATTTTCCTCGCATTGAATCTGCCTCTATGAGTGGTGCTGCAAGAAAAACCATCTACAAAGACATGAAAACTGGGGCTTGGCCTAATGGACTAACTGTGGACCACTTTGAGAAAAGGATAGTGTGGACAGATGCCAGGTTTAAAAAATTATCTCTTTTCTGGATTTTGTTTTTTATTTCCTCAGGTAATATTTACAACACTGGAAAATGTCCTAACATGTCAGTATCATGTATACATATATTAAAATTAGAGGTGGGTTTTGTTTTTTTTGTTTTGTTTTGTTTTGTTTTGTTTTGCTTTTCCCAAATCAGATACAGACCCATAAAAATATTTATAAAATGCATTTTTTTTTTTGTCATTTAGCTGAGTTATATGATTATGTCTCTGGACTAGTTGAATGTGTTTTGACAACCTACCCATGTATTTATCTTTCTGTAGGTCAGATGCTATTTATTCAGCCCTCTATGATGGAACAAACATGATAGAAATCATCCGAGGTCATGAATACCTTTCCCATCCCTTTGCTGTTTCTCTATATGGGAGTGAAGTCTACTGGACAGACTGGAGGACCAACACTTTGTCCAAAGCCAATAAGTGGACAGGGCAGAATGTCAGTGTGATTCAGAAAACCAGTGCACAGCCATTTGACCTTCAGATATACCATCCCAGTCGCCAGCCACAGGGTAAGTGCTTGTTCACTTATGGATTAACCACCCAGAAAGTATTATCATCTTGATAATGTAATATTTGAACTATAAAATAATCTTCTGTAAGTTAAAAGTTGTTGACATTTTATGCATATGCAAATAAATATGTATTCATTTTAAACTAAGTCCCTGGCCGGGCACGGTGGCTCAAGCCTGTAATCCCAGCACTTTGGGAGGCCGAGGCGGGCGGATCACAAGGTCAGGAGATCGAGACCATCCTGGCTAACACGGTGAAACCCCATCTCTACTAAAAAGTACAAAAAACTAGCCGGGCGAGGTGGCGGGCGCCTGTAGTCCCAGCTACTCGGGAGGCTGAGGCAGGAGAATGGCGTGAACCCGGGAGGCGGAGATTGCAGTGAGCTGAGATCCGGCCACTGCACTCCAGCTTGGGTGACAGAGCAAGACTCCGTCTCGAAAAAAAAAAAAAAAAAAAAAAAAAAAAACTAAGTCCCCTAATTTTTAGATTATTGCCATGTAGCATATTGGGAGGAGATGGGGTGCTGCATGAGAAAAGGTGAACCATTTGCTTGAGTTTCTCTATTTTAAGAGAAGTGAGTTCACAGGCACGTATGTGCTACCTCTCCCCGTGTTTTTCAGCCTTTGGTTCAACAGTGAACGCCATCTTGGTTTCATGATTCTGTTTCCTCCACTCAATCTTTGCCAAATGTTACTATCCTAATTCTTACTTTTTCCCCTGCTAGGATACCATGACCATTTGGCGTAACATCAGCTCATCCTTTTATACTTTTTCCCCATTATATGTGACATAACTGGTGGAAATCTCATTTGAATGCAACCAATGTCCCCTTCATTAGCATATTTTCATTTTGGATTCATGATTCTTAGATGACAAGCTCTCTCTTGCATTTTCTCCTTCTCTTTCTTTTTCAGTGTGGAATAAGATCTTCTAACTCATTGGCATGTAGGGCATTTGTTCCACACACTGAGCCTTATATTTTAAATTTGTATTATAGTATCTTTTAGACTTGACTAAAACCAGTTACCTCTCTGGTTGGCAATATCACATGGCTATTCTTTGTCTTTCTTCAGTATGTGACCTTCATCCTCCCTTGATGCTATTTCTTCTACCAAAGTCTCATCTGCAAAATTTTCTGTGTCCTTTCTCTGACAATCTGATTGAATCTAGTTATTTTCCCAGATACTCTCAATTTCTCAGCTTCTTTTTTCTTATGTAATTGATCCTTCTTTGCTACATGGGAGTTTCTATGCATACTGATTTCTATACATACTGCTTGTATAGGTGAACAATAACTTTAATTTTTTTCTTCCACTCTTGATTTCTTTCACCTTATAAGCTAAAAAGCATGAGGACAATACAGAAAAAAAGTATATAGATTAGTCATTTTTGCATTTAATAAGGATTTAATAGATATATTGAATTTAACTAAATTTAAATAAGGTAAGAAGTTATTATTCTGACCAGCAATGTGCCACTAGTATAATGAAAAAGATACTCTTCTCTAGAAGCTTCCTCTTCAACAGAGGAATGCCTAGCTGTAAACAAATACTGCAGGTGACAATCACTTATAAGATATGAGTGGTTTTGATTATTTCAAGTGTAAAATTATTTACGCAACTGTATTTTTATCCCTCAGATTGTTTGGCATTTTGTAGTAACAATAATTTGTATGTTCCGCACAATCTAAATGAACTGGACCATGAAAAATGGCCTTCATCTATGTATTGCATTGCATCATTCCTTCTCACCCAAAATAGGATCAATGTCTTTCATTTACTAACTGCACTGTGTAATTTGCCTACATTGGCATGAGCCTTAGTAAATTCATAGAACAGGAAGAACCGTGATACTCTCAAACTTTCCTGACATTTGTGCATATGTAGAAAAGAAATGAGACATTCATTGTCATTTTTTGGTGGGGGGAGGCATCCTTGACTTTTTTACTTAACTCAAAATATGATTTATATATGATTTTTCCTCTTTACTTAAGCAAGATTTTACTATGTAGGTCTAATTTAACATATTTTCCCAGGATTCAGGGCAAATATTCTAGTCTTTAAATCCGCTTAGAGAATATCACCTATGAAAAGAACTTGCTGTTTCCTAAATGAAATTCAGTCAGTTTCCAATTTTGAGAGTGATCAGAGAACATTCTACTTTTCCCCATTATAAGGATCACTGAGCTTATAATAATCATTATCTATCCTGTTTATCTGCTTCAGTGAAGTAACACTTCCACTGCTAGGGAAAAAAGATGCAGGAACATATTGACTATTTTATTACCAAGGATAGAATTAAAATGAAAATGGTGACAAAGGCTCAGCATTAACACAAATACAATAATAGTAGCCCATTTTCTGGTGAATAATAACATGATGTTCATGAAAAAAATAATACATTTTAAAAATACATGACATTCAGTACTATAAAATTGAAATATATCTTTCACAAATTAAAGAAACAAAGGTTACAAATACTATTTGACGTTATCTAATCCTCCAAGTAGGAAATTAATAAAAGTTTTAGCACCAGTTTTCTTACGAGTAAACATTCATTATGCACACAAAATTCCAAATTGGTTATTGGACATTTAAGCAGAATATTTTAGAAATGCATTTTAGATTGCTTTGGTTTTTACTGTTGTTGTTATATGGGATTAGGAAGAAACAAACCAAAGCTGAAACGTATGCAATATGAAGGAGCAATAGTGGGTATTGTAAATATTAATTTAAAAAAATTACAGCATGAGGGAGCCAAGCTTAGAGTTAATGGCATGGCCTGGGTTCAAATCCTAAACATATGATTTATTAATTGCATGATGTACCCTTCATCATTAGCATCGTTTTATTTCAGATTCATGAATCTCAGCTATTAATATGTTATTGGACATTATTGGCAAGTTATTTAACCTCTCTGTACTTGCTTTTTCAAACTGGAGATCATGTGTCTCAATCACAGGATCTTGCAAATGTTGAGTTTAATCACCATTTAACACAATGTAGGTTTTTCTTTAAGTTGAAAATATATAATTCACATTTATGAAGTAATCGAATCTATATTTTATCAGCAAAATACAATGATTAGTTTTCAGGTATATTAAAAAACAACGACAACAAAACTCATTTACAATAAACACTTTTTGGGTCATGTGTTAGGTTTTGTTTGGATAATGAGATCTGGGATTATATAATGAAGAATTAAATAAAAATGGTTTTGTGATTATGACTTTGTAATGTAAGTGTGCAGTTATATCTTTTTTTTTTTTTTTCTTCTGAGCAGCAGCAAAATTTATTGCAAAGAGCAAAAGAACAAAGCTTCCACAGCATGGAAGGGGACCTGAGTGGGTTACCCAATTATATCATTTTTATTAGTACTTTAGAGGTGTTAGTCTCAATGTGTGCAAAGACTTGCAGAAACAATTCTCCATCTGAGACTCCTTCTCACACATACCGATTATAAATTCTTATACTAGCTCAAATTTTACGCCCTCTACATTAATAGTTAACACCATAAGGACTCAGCATTTAAAGCTTGTATGGTTATTTATTTATTTATTTATTCATTAATCGTTTCCTAACCCTGTTTTACCTAGTCACCTAGATTATAAAATATTTAAGGAACAGTGTTACATTTATTTCTTTGTGCCAACTATAGAGTCTAGCTAAGTCCTTTATAACAGTATTGATAATTATATTAATAGCAGCTAACTTATCATTGCATTTCCATGAGAAAAATTGTTAGCAACCCAGTTTTACAGATGAGGAACCTAAGACAGAGAAATACTAAGTAAATTGCTCAAGATCTAACAGCCAGGGAGTAATCATTCTGTTATCTGAAAGGAAGTCTGAAGCCAAAGCTTTTGTCTTACTCACTACACTCTACAGGCAGAAGACATTGAATGCACATATATTCCTCTTGGAATTGTGGCATCTTATCACCAGATGGCAGTAGAGAGTCATGTTTTATTGACATTCTCCTTGGATAAACTTCCTTACCTTCCTGGAGTTTATAGTCTAAGAGGTGGAACAAACTAAATTAACAATTAGGATAAATACAAACATTGTTATGATAGATGGACTTTGAATGTAAGAGTATAGTAAATGTATTTTACAAAGTAGCAGGGTGTGGTACTAAAAACAAAACAAAACAAACCTTGGGATTAGCTAAATTTAATTCTTCCCTCATGTCACTCACTAGCCATGTTACCTGAGGCAAATTACTAACTTGGAGGGGTTTTATTTCCACATCTGCAGATAGAAGCAGCTACAAGTAAGGAAATAATAAATCAGAGACAAGATTGGGCAGGGGTCAGATCATGCTCACACTCAAATAATATCCCTACAAAGAAATACACAGTTTTTTCCTCTGGGATAAATGGTTCCAATGATGTTAAACATAAGTGTGCATTAAAATTAATGGAGGGCTTATTAAAACACATATTGGTGGGTGTTACCCAGAGATTCTGATTCGGTAGGTCTTAGGTGGGGTTTGACATTTTGCATCTTTAACAAATTCCCAGGGGACATGATGCTGCCTTAAGAACCATTTCTCTAAGAAAAGGAGAAAAACATTTAAAAAAAAATATGGTCAAAGGAGTAAAAAGAACAGATTTTCATGATAGAAATTTGTAAAGGATTGATTGGAGAGACAGGATTGAAGTGTATATGTGCGTGTATGTATATGTGTGTATAGAATATATGTGTATGTGTGTGTGTGTGTGTATATATATATATATATATATATATGTTACACACCCCCCCACAGAGAGATAGAGAGATTATAGAAATTAACTCATATGCTTATGGAGGACAAGCCGTTCCACAATCTACTGTAGGTGAACAGGAGAACCAGGAAAACCAGTGGTGTAACTCAGTCCAAATCTTAAAGCCTAAAAACCAGGAAGGGTAGGTGGGTAATGGTATAAGTCCAGGTCTGGGAACCAGGAGTGCCAATGATGGAGTGTAGGATAAGATATATATCCCAGCTCAAACAGGAAACAAACTTGCCTTTCCTCTACCTTTTTATTCTATTTGGGCCTTCAACAGATTGGATGATGCTTCCCTGTACTGGCAAGGGTAGGAAATTTTTAACCCAGTATACTAATGCAAATACTCATCTCTTCCAGAAATACACCCAGAAATAATTATTTGCCAGCTATCTAGACATTTGCTAGACTAGTCAAGTTTACATATAAAGATAACCATCACCGGAAGTTACTTCAGTAGATCAGGAGGTGGCTGATGTCAAAATCTGGGAGATGCTTGTACGTGAAATGGTCTCTGATGAGATATACTTAGAGGTGAGATCAATAAAAAGTAGTGATAGAGATTTGAGTGGGGAACCTGGGGAAAGGAGGAAGAATATGGGATGGCTTTAAGAGAGGGGGTCAGCAAATATATTCTGTGAAAGGCCAAATAATATTAATGAATATTTTAGGACTTGTGGGCTGTGTGTTCTCTGTTGCAGTTACTCTGCTGCAGTTGTAATGTGAAAGCAGTCATATGGGAAATGAATAAGTGTGGCTGTGTGCCAATAAAACTTAATTTCTAGACACCAAAATTTGGATTTCATACAAGTTTTATGTGCCATGAAATAGTATTCTTCATTTGGGTTTTTTTCCAACCGTATAAACAAGTTGCTCACTAGCCAGTATTAGCCTTTAGGCCATCATTTGCAGACACTTGATTTAAAGGATTAGCTGAAAAATTAAACTTTGGAATGTGCTGAATTTGAGACACTTCTGGGACACAGTTGAATATTTAGGGCTAAAAAGGAAGGAAGGTTTCGGCTAAAACTAGAACTTTCGTAGTTATTCAATTGTAGATTGAAGGCAAAACGTAGGTAAGATTTCTTGCCTAGACCAGCTCGGTCGGGGAGACCCTAACCCAGCAGTGTTAGAGGAATTAAAGACACACACACAGAAATACAGAGATGTGAAGTCGGAAATCGGGGGTCTCACAACCTTCAGAGCTGAAAGCCCCAAACAGAGACTTACCCACATATTTATTAACAGCAAGCCAGTCATTAGTATTGTTTCTATAGATATTAGATTAAATAAAAGTATCCCTTATGGAAAATAAAGGGATGGGCCAAAATAAAGGGATGGGTTCTGGCTAGTTATCTGCAGCAGGAGCATGTTCTTAAGGCACAGATCACTCACGCTATTGTTGGTGGTTTAAGAACGCCTTTAAGCAGTTTTCCGCCCTGAGTGGGCCAGGTGTTCCTTGCCCTCATTCCAGTAGACCCACAACCTTCCAGCGTGGGTGTTATGGCCATCATGAACACGTCACTGTGCTTCAGAGGTTTCGTTTATGGCCAGTTTTGGGGACAGTTTATGGCCAGATTTTGGGGGGCCTGTTCCCAACAATTTCTTAGGAGTATTACAGAAAATAGAAAAGGGCAAGGATAGAGCCTTGGAGAACTGCAACACTAAAAAGGAAGGGAAAGAAGAATGCTGGGAAAAAGGGCACCAACAGATTTCAGGACAAAAAGGGAAAGCTTGCACGTGCGTGCACACACACACGCACACACAAAGGGAAAAGTTTCAAGCTAACACTAGCCAACAGTATTTGCTTTTGTAGAAAAGCCAATAAAAATAAAGACATAAATGTATTCATTGGATTTGGCAACCTGAAAGGAGGTCAGTGATAATTTTAGTGAGAGCAATTTTGGTGGGTTTGTTTGCATATGTCCTCGTGGTCCTAAATATGTCTGGCATTAGATATTAGTATAACTTTCAACTCTTTTTACTACAAAATATAATTTACTAAATAGGACTATATTGTTCAGTCAAACAGTAAATTCTAAAAAAAATACCTTCATAGCAATCAGCTTAGTGTAGAGCCAGATTGCTTGGGTTCAAATTCCAAATTTGTCATATCCTGACTTCTAGTGCATTAGTATTAGTTTGTTTCTCTACATTGGTATTTGTTTGCTTGTTTGTAAATCTGTAACATGGAATTGTTATAAAGATTAAATACATCAGTCTCTCTCTCCTTTTTGTTGTCGTTGAGATGGAATCTCACTCCGTCTCCCAGGCTGGAGTGCAGTGGCACGATCTTGGCTTACTGCAACCTCCGCCTCCCAGGTTCAAGCAATTCTCCAGCCTCAGCCTCCTAAGTAGCTTGGATTACAGGCACATGCCACCGTGTCCAGCTAATTTTTGTATTTTTAGTAGAGATGAGGTTTTCCTATGTTGGCCAGACTGATACTGAACTCCTGACCTCAGGTGATGTGCCCCCCTCAGCTTCCCAAACTGCTAGGATTACCTGTGTGAACCACTGCACCCAGTCACATTAGTCTCTTTTAAGCAGTTAGAAGATACCTGGCAAGCACTAAGCACTTTATAAGTGTTTGTTAAGTAAACTAAATAGATTAGATAGATAGATAGATAGATAGATAGATAGATAGATAGATAGATGCACAATTCTCTTATGTTGTTTTACACATTGCCACCAAACTCTCCTCCCCCACCCTGTAAGGTAGTTGTTTGTAAGCATGGAAAAAGTGAAATGTAACTCTTCTTTTGTATACTTCTTTCTCTACCACCCATCTGCCATGTCGTTCTTCTCTGTGTGCCCGCTCAGCCCAAAGGTGTTTTCTTCATCACCACTCCAGGTGCAGGGTTAAATTTTCTCATAAACCCGGCAAGAATCTACCACCCTGGGTTTTTCTGTTTTGTGTTTCTTTTCTTAGCTGCCCTAATTGGAATTAAAAAAATCAAGAATGTGACTGTTACTTTAATTATAGTGTTGCAAACCTTTTATCTGTTAGACTTTCACCAATTGTAAGATGTTTTTCTCTTTTTGTAGAAACTTATTTTTCATGTAAACAGAACTTGGTTTAAAGGGGTCTTAAGCATTTGTTGATAAAAATAGTACTATTTTTGCAGAAACGTTTTAGTTTACTTTCAAAGTCAGGCTACTGACTCATCTCCTTTTAAATTTTATTTTGAAAACCATAGCAACTGGTAAATATACAAACTGTTTTAGATAATAATATGACATCCTTTTAAAAAAGAATCAAAACCCAGAAAAAGAGAGAATGAGTAAGACATTGAGAGGTTTCTCCATAGTTACAACAATAATTAGATTAAATATAGTTATACCAATTATACTCTAGAACTCAGTCTCCATTTTGCATCCCTGTTTTATAAGACATCCATGAATTGGCCCATGAATGAACGAGTGAATAAATCAGAATGAATTGTTTCACATAGAGAGGTTGTGTATTGTAGAGTAGTGGTTAAAACCTGGACTCTGGAACCTGAATCTTTCTGTTCTCCTTTTAATACTTGTGTGATCTTGGCTTAATCTTTTTTACCTTCTCAAAGTTAAGTTTAGCCTTTGCAAGATGAAGGCAATTTATTTTCATAAACAAAGGTGACTATTGAGAGAAATAAATAAAATAATGCTTATAAAACACTTGGCACATTTTCTAGCATAATATGATAAAATAAATTATTATTTCTTTAACTTTTAAAATATATATTTTTTAAATCCCACTGTCCATTATAGGAACATTTCAAGCTGTTTCTCAAAAAGTAAGTTTAACATCGAAATGATTTAAGTGCCTCCAATTGCATCAGAAAAACATTTCTATAGAAAACTAAACTTTTCTTGACAGCATCTATAAGAAAACAGGACAATCTTACTTCACAGTAAAAAAACAAAAAATGTTATATTTTAAGAATATTAGTGATACTCCCTTACTAATTCGCTCCTTAGAGGACAAAGTATTACTTACAAAACCTGAAGGATGAGGGATTTCATATTGGATTATTAATATTTTCATTTAGAATTATGTGGAATACTTTTCACATGATTAATAAAAGGGTATTTTTTTTTTTTTTTCTTTTTTGTCAAAAAGAAATACCCTGAAAGACATGTTTCAGCATGGTGGAGGTGAATCTCAAATATTTGCAGGTTGCTTAAATTATTTGCTTCCACAATTCACTATGTTAAGATCTAGGCCAGTCCTGGTGGCTGACACTGGTAATCCCAGCACTTTGGGAGGCCGAAGCAGGCAAATCACTTGAGCTCACAAGTTCAAGACCAGCCTGGGCAACATAATGAAACTCTGTCTTTTCAGAAAAAAAGAAAATCTAACTAGGCTGGATAAAGACAATGTGGTACATATACACCATGGAATATTATGTAGCCATAAAAATGAATGGTATGCTCTCTGCAGGGACATGGATGGAGCTGGAAGCCATTATTCTCAGCAAACTAAAGCAGGAACAGAAAACTAAACACCACATATTCTCACTTATAAGTGGGAGATGAACGTTGAAAACACATGGACACTTGGGGAACAACACACACTGGGGCCTGCTGAGGGGTGGGGATAGGGGAGAGAGAGCATCAGGAAGAATCGCTAATGGATACTGGGCTTAAAACCTAGGTGATGGGTTGATTTGTGAAGCAAACCACCATGACACATGTTTGCCTGTGTAACAAACCTGCACATCCTGCACATGTACCCTGAAACTTAAAGAGTAAAAGAAAGATCTAACTACTTGTCATATAAATTAAATTGTTCTTTCTCTTTCCCCTCTCTCTCTCTCTAGATATATAAAATATATAGTATATGTAAAATATATATATTATATATATTTTTAGCAGAGTAGATAACATGTAGGATAGAGGTTACACACGTACATACATACATACATAATACATTGTATTATTCTCTGCACTGTTTACTCGTATCTAGTGTCTCTTTATTTCATATATTTATATACTATCGGTATGAGATTTATTTGATCTAACATGTATCCTATTTTAAAATGCAGAATCCCTAGTTCTATTCCAAAATCAGGGCTTCTCAACTTCACACATTTTGGGCCAGATAATTCTGTTAGTTGTGGACTAGATAGTTCTCAGCTACACTTCCTGTGAATTATACAATGTTTATTAGATCCTTCACCTCTTTTCACTAATATGCCAACAGTACTCCAAGTCATAACAACCAAAAATGTCTCAATTTATTTCCAAATGTTCCTTGGGAGACAAAATCACCACCATCACCACTGATTGAGAACCACTGTCCTAGATGGTTTTTTAAAATACTGTGAATACAGAATCATTGTAAAAATAGGAACTTCCCTGACATGTTTTTTTTTTTTCTTTCAAAGCATATAACAAGTGACAGTAACAGAGAATAAATTAAGATACCAGAAAGACATACCATCTCTTTAGAACGACTGAAAGTTAGTTGGTATTTTAAGACACATTTCCCCTATAAATGTAACATTGTATTACATATATATTTTCGTCCTTTTACACCAAAACCTGCATACAGATGGAAATTTCTTTTGTGGTTTTAAAAAATTCTCTCTGTAGAGATACCTGTAAAAGATAAGATAAAATTTTTAGACATCCTATATTCTACTTTATAGAGTACAGTATAAAATTAATTCATAAAGTATGACATAATTTGAGGAAAGTAGCTCCCTTATAAATAGTACTGTTAAAATATGGTGAAAGTAAAGCATGCTTTACTTGCACATATTTTATGTGTATATATTTTAAATAAGGAATTCACTCAAATTCTTCAATGTGAAATGTTAAACTTATCACTTAAAGATGTTTGTCATAGGGAAAATAGGATTTGAGATTAGTGTTTCATTGCAAAGCACTTCTGAAAATTCCTTTCTTTAAAACTATTAAGTCCTTTCCTAAGGGAAAATTGCTAATAAACATTATTTTATTACAATAGTAATTGTTTTCGTGCACATAAGGTTCATTAATAGGATGAATATTAGTTACTATCAAAAATGACTACATGGGAGGGAGAAAAATCTTTCTCTGCCTAACAAATTGGATCCTGGCATTCTGCTTTGAATATGGTTTTATTAGGTAAACAGCTATACATATTTTATATTGCATGAACATTTATGTGTATTTTGAACTTATTGGAAAAACTAGTTGTTTAGATTTAAAATGTTTTTTTTCTTTTCCCCTGGTGATAAATGGACTATAATTAAATAAAGTTTGAATCAAATGTGAAATTATATTTAATGATACTATTTTTCTTCCCAGAGCGCACATCAGTCTTGGGTGATTGCACAATTAACATGTTTCTCCTATAAAGTATTGTAGTTGTGCATTATTTAATCTTTTCACCTGCAGCTATGATGTACTCTAGAAGAATAACTTTCTAGATTTTTAGATTGCTGCAGTTTTAGAATATATACCCATATACATTTATGTACATGCATATGAAGCCAAATGTCCCTACCTCTAACACAAGAATAGATACCATAAAAATTTTAGGAAAAAAAACCAATATGTGTGTGTGTGTGTGTGTGTGTGTGTGTGTGTATTTATATGTCTTAGTTCTTGCCAGCATATCACTTATCTAGCTCAGAAAGTGACAAACTACAACCCTCAGGCTAAATTCAGCCCTCTGTTTTGTAAATAAAGTTTTATTTTCACACAGTCACACCTCTTCATTCACCTATTGTTTTATGGCTGCTTTTGTGTTATAGTAGCAGAGTTGAATAATTACTATGGAAAACATAAAGCTTGCAAAAGTCCAAATATCTACCATCTGGCCTTTAATAGAAAAACCTTGCCAACCACTGGTTTAGCTAGAAAGTCCAACACATACTAATACAAAATATATGAACAAATGTCACTAACTAGAAAATAGGACAGCAAGCAATGAATTGTCTAATTGCCTTGTAAAAGCAATAATTACAACCAATATTTCATGATGAAATAAATCAGCATTAGCTGACATCATTAGAAAATGTTTCATGGCAGAAAAATGAATTGAGCTGGGACATGAAGAAAGGTTAATGTAAAGATACTGATGATGAAATTCTAGGGGAAGAAAAGTACATCATGTGGAGGTGGAAGAGAATAAACTATAGATATTCAGGGAATAATGAGAAATACCTTTTAGTGTGTACACAATGTGTATGTAGAAGGAAAGTGGTAGATGAGGCTTGGAAGATAGATTCGTGTTTTAGAAAGAGAGGTGGGTATATCTGGGACAGTATCACGGCATACCAGTTACATAGCCACAGCAGTCATTCAAAGGTGAGGAAATGAATTTGGAAATATGTTGGAAGAGTAGAGGTAAAAAGAAAGGAAACACATATTAGAGAAAATCTGTACAATACTTGAGAAATGATTAAATATGGCAGTGAATAAGAAATAAAAAAATGCTTTGGAGTACAAATTTTGTGTGTTTGGAAGGTTGATGACTTCTGTTTTGTTTTTTGTTTACTTGCTTTTAGAGACAGTCTTGCTCTGTGGGTCAGGCTGGAGTGCAGTGGTATGATCATAGCTCACTGTAGCCTCAAAATCCTGGGCTCAAGGGATCCTCTTATCTTGGCCTCCCAAAGCACAGGGATTACAGATGTGAGTCACCACACCTGGCCTTGATCACTTCTTTAACAAAAGTAAACAGAGAGTGGATCAGAATAAAGATCTGGAGGGTAAATGGTAGTAGCAGGGAAACCAGTCTGACTAGTGCTGAAGAGTCTTAGGGGAAATATTAATAGTAGGAGATAAGGCTGACGCTTTGTGAGGTAGACCGTGGGAAGTCATTCATTTTTTTTTTTTTTTTTTTTTTTTCCAGTAGAGATGGACCTACCTGTCTTGCCCAGGCTAGTCTCTATCTGCTAGACTTAAGCAATCATCCCACTTCAGCCGCCCAAAGTTCTGGGATTATTGGTATGCCTGACCCTAAATTTCTAAACCAGATATGATCAAGTGTGTGTTCTAAAAAGATAACTGTATGTAATGCAGGGAGTCTAGATATCAAAGATTCGTTAGGAGTTTCATGTAACAATCTATGCAGGAAATGGAGAAAACCTAAACTGAGCCAGTGACCATAGAATTGAAGAGAATTGAGTACCAGGTTAGTGTATGGAAACCTAAGCACCTTGGGGTAAGAACTCGTCCATTATTATATCTCAGCTTTTTTTTTTTCACAGTGTTTTAAACAACTAGGTGCTTCATAATGTTTTATTCAATGCATACATAAAAGGTGGGGGGTATTACAGGTGTATCTCTAAGGTTTTATATTTTGTCAGTTTGAGTTTAGACAATATGAGCTATTCGGTGAACCCAGTCTGCCCAGCTGTATTTATATTTCATCTGTTAAGATTGATTATAGCATTCCATTGATCAATGGCTTTTCCATCTTTTGGATACAAATAGATGAAATAGGCTTGGCTTTGTTAGAAGTTTACAGCCTCTGCAATCATACTGGATTTTGCAGTAGTGTCTCTTATAAAATAGCTACTTACTATCTAATTATAATAGATATATACTATAAGGCTTTGTGGGTCATGTGGTCTTTATTGAAGCTGTTCAGTTCTACTATTGCAGTATGATAACAACCATGGCTAATATGTAAACCAATGTACATGGTTATATTTCAATAAAACTTTATTTACAAAAACAGTCAGTGGACCAGATTTGTCTCATGGGTTACTGTCTGCTAATCCCTGCTTTCTATAAAAATGTGAGTATTATAAACAGTATTTTTAAATTGGGTAATTGGAATAGGTAGCTGTGTTCAAGCACTTGTTTGGAAAGAAACTTTGAAATAATATTGTTGAATCCTTTAAAGTGAGAAGAGATGAAAATGAAAAGTAAGAATTCTTTGTGGATTTTTCATTCTGTGAAGCACAAAATATTGTGAATTATACATTACAGTGTTATTAATAAGACATTGGGCTACAAAGCCAATGCAATTTTTTATTTTAGTACGTACGTAGAAACTTAATATCTTTGCTTTTAAAAAGTATGTTTTTTTTTTTTTTTTTTTTTTTTTTTTTTTTTTCGTAATTATAGGGTGTTGAGAAGAGTTGGTATGATTCTGGCCTAAAAATAATGATGCTCAAAGTGAAATTCAAGTATCTACCATTAGACTGTTATGGATTATGCTTTTAATTTTCCCAAGAAATAGCATTTCCTATGCTAGTGTTTTTGAACAAACTTCTTTTTCCTTCTTCTCTTCCCTTTTACTCCTCTATCTTTTTTCTTTTCTCTTTCCTCATTTTACTTTATTTTATTTTTTCAGGTATGGGGGGATTTGGGTTTTCTCTTTCTATCTACCTGACTGGGTAACCTTGACTTGATATATGACACTTAACACTGCCTCTTACTCACTCCTCCTCCTGTCCTGTAACACCTTTCTACCTTTCCTTCCCACCTACTTTCTTGCTTCTCTAACTTGTGATTCCTTAGGGACTTCAATTATTATAACAGAAAATCGAAAGATAACAAAGAACAGAAAAAGAACTACTTATTCTGTGTGACAAAGGATTGAGCTAGAAAGGAATCTCTAGAACAATAGCTTCTACTCTTTTCTAATATCTTTTGTTCTTAATTTTCTTAGGAGAATGAGTTGTTCGTGAGTCTCTTATTTTCCTCTATTTATTTATTTATTTATTTATTTATTGTTTTTAGCAAATACAAAGACACTATTACTTTTATCATCTTGATGTGAGGAATGTTAAAAATTGCCAAAAACTGCATTGAATATTTATCAAATCAGTTCATTTCTTATATCCTCTACACTTTTATTGTCTCTTTGATTTGTATTCTTTGTGTTTTAAAACCCCACAGGACTGCTATTTACTTCTGTAAGGGGGAGGAAATTTCTTTTCTCTATCCATCTCAGGTTCATGGCTGAGGTCTATAATGAAAGACAGATTAACAAGAAAAGTACACAAACCACAAACTTAATACAAGTATTATATGACCCAGGAGCCTTCTGAGGAAATAAAGACCTGAAGAAATGGTTAAAATCTGGGTAGTTTTATGCTAGGAGGTATGATCTAATGGTAATAAACTGGGGAAAAATTAGCAAGGCCTGTTTGTTCAGATTCTTTTCTGTGTCCCTGTGTCTTCAGACATAAGGATGTTCCTTTCCTCAGGGCTTAGGAAGGGCACCTCTACATGAGAGTTTGTAATCTGCTTCAGGGAAGGTCAGAAAATCCTTTCTAGTTTTCCTGACCTGTTTCAGGAAAGAAGGGTGGAGCGAAGGTCACAGAGACCTTCCTGCTTCTGTCATTTTCCAGTGGGCAAAGGTGGCATATTTTGGGCATGTGTCAACCCTATCCCTACTTCAAGCAAGGGGACATGGTTGGAAGATACCACTCATGAGTCGAAAACTAACATTTTCTTGATGGGGCTACGAGAATAACTCGTTTCTGCCTTCAATTTAGTAGTCTAGTTCTAATGATATTTTTCTACTAGATAGGCTCTATAAAAATAAGATTAAAGATACTAGATAAATTAAAATCTTATCCAAAAGACATGATGACAGAACAAGAAACATAAAATTCAAAATGTCTCAAGACATTCAATGCCATCACAGAATGACATTGAGCTGCAAAATTTAATATTCTGTTCTCAATTTGAAAAATCATAACTTATTTATACAAGGGAATTGACTAAGTATGTACAAGTGGAGCAATCCTTAGCCATGGAATTAGTTAATACAGAAAAAGTAACAAAATAGATGACTTAATCATGAAAGCAGACAGACATTTCTTCACAGAGGCCTCATCTGAAGAAGAGCATGCATTTGAAGGAAAGGTATATATGTAACAGCAGTTTCCTAGGAAGCATTTAAAAGTGGTGTGCCAAAGCAAGAACTGTGACTTCTGTCTCCCGGGTTCAAGCGATTCTCTTGCCTCAGCCTCCTGAGTAGCTGGGACTAGAGGTGTGTGTCACCACGCTCAGCTAATTTTTTGTGTTTTTGGTAGAGATGGGTTTTCACGGTGTTAGCCAGGATGGTCTTGATCTCCTGACCTCATGATCTGCCTGCCTTGGCCTCCCAAAGTGCTGGGATGACAGGCGTGAGCCATCGCACCCGGCCACTACTTCTAAGCAATAGGATGCATGCCATTTGTCTGAGAGAGAATTGATGGAGTTTTCTTAGTTATCTTTGAAATAATGTTTTCATTAATGTAATTCCTGTGTATGATTGTCTATTATTGTCATATGAATCACCCTACTAATGGGTTCTATGTAGGAAGCTTTACTTTGAATCATTAGGTGAATAACCCCTGTCAACCTCAGAGGTTCCCTAATACATCCTTCCTTCTTCACTGTTCATATTTCACTGTGTAATTGCAGCTCCCAATCCTTGTGCAGCGAATGACGGCAAAGGCCCCTGCTCTCACATGTGTCTCATCAATCACAATAGGAGCGCTGCATGTGCATGCCCCCACTTGATGAAGCTTTCTTCAGACAAGAAGACCTGCTATGGTAAATTTCTTATAGTTCTAATCAAAAATAAAAATAAAATTGAATTCTCTCAAATTATATTAGCATTCAGATTTTACTCATATTAAAACAGAGGAAGTTTTTTTTTCTGTTTTCAAAAATATTTTAGGTGATGGTGCTATTTCTAGCCACTATTGATTATTCATCTGCTCTGGGGAAAACTGACAAATTCTTTAAATATGTGACATGTTGTACTTTGTTATTTATTACCTTATTCATTTTTTTTCTTACTACTTTCTTATTTGATACGTTAGCAGAATTTATCTCTGCAAAACAGGAAGATTTTTAAGTGAAAGTGCATTATCAGAAAATGATGATGTAGGTAACCTGCATAACAAAGAGGTGCTTAACAGCTTTAATCTGCTCTTCTAAAGTCATTCTAGCATCATTTGGTAGAGAATTATCAACTCGAAAGGGGAAAAAGTGAAGTCAAATATATAACTTGGAAAAATTTGTAAAAAAAAAAAAAAAAAACACCCACACATTTAAATAATGCATTTGAACTAAAACAGATAAATTTTGTGAATAAAAATTTTTGCTTTCTGTTAATAATTGTATTTATTTGCAAAACATTACTTAATTTTAAGTACAGAAAAAAATACCAAAATTGCTAAGTCAGGCATTTAGGTACATGTAGTTTTAATTTACATAATAATAACATATCTCAACACCAATAAACTAAGACAACAACAAAAAACAGAATATCTGTAACTACTATTTCTATTTGCTCTGATATTTTACAAATGTAGTGCAAGGAAGGCATCTATGGAAGTAAAAGTGATATAATGCCTCACAATGTTAGTTATCACAAATTTACAAAAAAATACACTAAAAGCATGCTTTAAATTATTTGAGCCCTAATTTTTATAGGAAAAATATATACGAGATTTCTAATAGCATGTTTAGTTTTATCTTATTCAAAGACAGTATAGAAAAACTGTTCTTGGAGTCCCTCAAAATCTTGTCATGGAATACAATATTGTAATTATGTACAAAGTACAAATATGGTATTTGACACTTGGAGTTTATGTAGTTTAGCAACTTTGAAATTCTAAGGTCACTGAGAATTGATTACTGAGAATATCTGGGTGTTCCTAGCCAAAGAAAAATGATGATGTAAGGCTTCTAACTCATTTTACATTTGTTTCTGTTAAATACCTTAATTTAAAATAGATAAATTGTTACTTCATTGTTTCCATCAAGTATTGATTATGATGTTCAGGAGTTAACATGTATTAAATCAAGTAATATTTTAGAATTTCTAGACTATTTCAAGCTTGCCAACTTCATAAGAGAAAAACAATTTCTATTTCTTTTTTAGAAATGAAAAAATTTCTTCTTTATGCAAGACGTTCTGAAATCAGAGGAGTGGATATTGACAATCCATATTTTAACTTTATCACGGCATTTACAGTTCCTGATATTGATGATGTTACTGTGATAGACTTCGATGCATCTGAGGAACGTTTATATTGGACAGATATTAAAACACAAACCATTAAACGAGCTTTTATTAATGGAACTGGGTTAGAAACTGTTATTTCAAGAGGTAAAAGATTTGTACATGTTATAACTTTAAAAATGTTTGTTATTCAATTTGTAATAATCACAAGTCTTTTATATTATTTCTCTATTACCCAACTCTATGCTGTTAATTGAAAGTTAGAATTGGTTAGATATTTAATAATATGCTACATCCTTCCAATTGTAGAATGTTATAATTAAATTGCACAGAGCAGAATGATAACTGGAAATTTACATTCACGTGAAGAAAAACTTCAGAACACATCATCTTAAAATTTCTCGGCTGGGTACTGTGGCTCATGGCGGTAATCTCAGTACTTTGAGAGGCCCAGTCAGGAGTTCGAGACTAGCCTGAAGCAACATGGTGAAACCCTGTCTCTACTAAAAATACAAAATTAGTCGAACGTGGTGGCACACACATGCAATCCCAGGTACTTGGGAGACTGAGGCAGGAGAATCACTCGAACCCAGGAGGTGGTGGTTGCAGTGAACCAAGATCATACCATTGGACTCCAGCATGGGCAAGAAGAGCAAAACTCCATCCCTCCAAAAAAGTAAAAAAAAAAAAAAAAAAAAAAAAAAAAATTTTAAAAATGACATGTCTAAATAAACAGACTTAAAGCCTCTTTTTTGCTGATGGAGGAATGGTTACATTTGCATACATAAAATATAGGATATTAGGAAGGACTGGCTTATCTTTTTTTTTTTTTTTTTTTGAGACAGAGTCTCACTTTGTCACCCAGGCTGCAGCGCAGTGGCACGATCTCGGCTCACTGCAACGTCCACCTCCCAGGTTCAAGCAATTCTCTGCCTCAGCCTCCTGAGTAGCTGGGATTACAGGCACCCCCCACCCCACATGGCTAATTTTTTTTTTTTTTTTTTTTTTTTGTATTTTTAGTAGATATGGGGTTTCAGCATCTTGGCCAGGCTAGTCTTGAACTCCTGACCTCGTGATCCACCCACTTCGTCCTCCCAAAGTTCCGGGATTACAGGCGTGAGCCACCGCACCCAGCCTCCCTCCCTTACTTAAGCTTATAAACAACTGCCCTTTGCACATATTTTTATAGATCTAGGCTAAACAAATAAAACAGGAAAACTGTTCCTATTTCCTGACCCAGCAGGTTGAATGAGAATGCTGTTCGCCTAACCATTACAAAAATAGCAGTAACTTGTCCCAACATAGAGAACATAGCTGAAGTGAGACATATGTGTACACATCATGGTTGAGTTCTAAATTTTTAGTATTGAATTATCCTAATATTTGCTTAAAGTTTGGCATATTGTGATTTCTGGGTCAGTTATTCTCTTATTGAATGTGTCTTTATTGAGCACTTACTATTTGCCATGACTGAATATCCAAAGACACAGTTTCTCTTCAACCTAAATTTGGTAGAAGGATTTGGAAGGGGATGGAGAAAAGAGTAATACCAATCCATATAGATGCATCAAACACCTATGCTTTAAAGTCTATTGAAAATTTAAAGTCAGACATATTTGAGCAATGGTAAATGTCATAAAGAAGGCAATAGGAAGTGCAGGTTTTATTCACAATCCTTTTCAATACTAGAAGGCTAGCTTGAGTACCATTAATAGATCTGAGAGTATTTGACCACTGAAATACAGTTGTATTTAAGCTAGCTCTTTTCTGATCTCAGGTTAGCACTGTTAAAAAAATTTATTGAATGGTTTGGTTATAAGCTTGTTTAAATATTTATTTCAAACTTGCTAAAAAACAACAGTCTTTATAAAAAAGCGAATGCAAAGATTTCCTCTTTGTTCAGAATTTTTTACAAGGGCAGGGGGAAATGTGGTTGGATAATCATTGTTAGACTGGATTAAAAATAAGAACAATGACTGATGAAATGTCATTATATTCCTTGAAACTCCAAGTAAAGGACATTAGGTGTCTCCCAAGATTGACAATCTGTTAGGTGGTCTTCCCTCAAGAAATTCACCAAAATCTGACAGAAAAATGTTCAAGTATTTTATTATAAATATTTAATATTACCCAAAAGGCTCTGAATTATAAAGATCAAAAGATGTTTTATCTTAAAAAAAAATAGGAGACAATTTTCTGTCTTTAATTATGAACTGGTATCTAGTAGTAATTTGGTGAGTTTATCATTGAGAAAATCATCAAGACTTATTTCTATTTAGCAGATTCTATTCACAATTATCAACCAAAATTTGAGCAAAAATGTTTTCTCACTAATAATTCATACATATACTCATTAGGAGCAATAATTACACATTCAGTCATTTTGAAAAATATTGCAACTTTTTTTTTTTTTTTTAGATGGAGTCTCGCTCTGTCCCAGGATGGAGTGCAGTGGTGCTATCTTGCCTCACTGCAAACTCTGCCTCCAGGGTTCAAGCTATTCTCCTCCCTCAGCCTCCCGAGTAGCTGAGATTATAGGCGCCCACCACCACACCTGGCTAATTTTTGTATATTTAGTAGAGACAGGGTTTTACCATGTTGGCCAGGCTGGTCTCAAACTCCTGACCTTGTGATCCACCCGCCTCTGTCGCACAAAGTGCTAGGATTACAGGCGTGAGCCACCACGCCCAGCCTGAGCATTATATAGTAACAAACTTAAGGAGAGTCAAGACATACTGAATGGTAGGCAGCACAGAATGAGAGGGATGTACCTGTACAGGCTGAAAGATCTAATGAAATAGACAGCAAATTATGCCAACCTTTATAAGACAAGTATCTAATGTTTGTGTTAATTCTGAAAATAATGGGAATTAAGGAAGTGCTTCAGGGAGGGTGTGACTACATGATGAGCTTTGCCTTTGGAAGAGGCCACTTTACTGTGTTTAGTAGAGAGTTCTACGAGTTGGGGGTAGATGAGCAGTGAACGCTGAGAGACAGGTTAGTTGGCTGTTACAGTGGCTCTAGTAAGAGATACCAGAAGCTGGGACTAGGGTGGGGAAAATACAGATGGAGGAACATGGACAAATTATAGAGATATCAAAGAGTAAGAACATAAAGGAACTTAACAATCAATTGGACATAATAAAGTTTGAGGAATAGGTATTTTCAAGGATGATTCCATTTCTGACTTACCCCATGGGCTGAATAATGTTGCCTTTCAATTTCTTCCAGAATGAAACTTTGTTAAAGATGGATATATCTTTCTATTAGCAGAAAAACTTGAGATGAACGTTTGACAATTTAGCTTCTGAACTCATCAAAGGATCTCAAATCCCACTAGTAATTGTACTTTATTTTATCCTTTCATCTTTTAGAAATTCCATGACTCTGTGGAAACCTTTCTCTTACTTCTGCACTGTGGGTCTCTGTATTTTCTCACTTAACTGCCTTCTCTCTATTGGTCTGTTTCTTGAGAGACTTTATTTTCTTATCTTCCTTAGTCTGAATCTAATGTGGGGTCAGCTTCAAAAATTGGGCCCCGAAGAAATTAACTGTGCCTATCATCTCCCATTATTTTCTTCTCAAGTGGGCCATTTTCTTTTCGTTTTGTCTTTTCTTTTCCCTCCCCTCCCCTCCCCTCCCCTCCCCTCGCCTCCCCTCTTTCTCTCTCTTTCTCTCTTTCTTTCTTAGTTTTGTTTTTGTTGCCCAGGCTGGAGTGCAGTGGCGCGCTCTCGGCTCACTGCAAACTCCGTCTTCCGGGTTCAAGCGATTTTCCTGCCTCAGTCTCCCGAGTAGCTGGAATTGCAGGCACCGGCCACCATGCCCAGCTAATTTTCTGAGACAAACACTACCTCCTTGGTTGAAGCGTTCTTTGTTTTTTTTTGTTTTTTGTTTTTTGTTTTTTGATTTTTGAGGTGGAGTCTCACTCTGTCGCCCAGGTTGGATTGCAGTGGCCGGATCTCAGCTCACTGCAAGCTCCGCCTGCCGGTTCACACCATTCTCCTGCCTCAGCCTCCCGAGTAGCTGGGACTACAGGCGCCCGCCACCACGCCTGGCTATTTTTTTTTTTTTTGTATTTTAGTAGAGACAGGGTTTCACCATGTTATAGCCAGGATGGTCTCGATCTCCTGACCTGGTGATCCGCCCGCCTCGGCCTCCCAAAGTGCTGGGATTACAGGCATGAACCACCACGCCCAGCGGGTTCAAGCGTTCTTGAGGGGATGTAGAAATAATTTGCCAGCCTTATCATTCTACGTGTCCTGAAACACCAAGCTCTTCTTAATGTATAGATTGCCCACATGAGCTATTTGCTGTAAGTAGCTTGGAGCAAATAGTTTGAAAATAATTTTCTTCAGTACAAAACTGCAAGTTGGGAGCTATTTTCTGTCATTCCTTTGTAGATAGATAGTATCCCACTATCTTTTGACTTCCTCTATTGCTATTGAGAATCCCCTTGTTTTTCTAATTGTCATTCTTCTTTTGGTGATGTCTCTTTGCTCTCTAGCTGCTTATAACATCTTTCCTTTTTCCTCATGAGAATATTTGTATTTTGCTACCTAGAGTTGTATCTTCTATGGGGTCCTGTCTTTCATCAGTCCAGGGGGAAGAAATCCTGAAAAATCCTGTTTTCTCTAACTCAGTCTTTGTACTCTATACTTTGTAAACTCTAATTTATGTGTTGAACTCTAATAAATGTGCTGGACTATTCAGTCTGTCTTCTAACTCACTTAATTTCTTTGTTTCTCTGTGCTAACTCTGTTAACTTCTTTCAATTTGTTTTTTAATTCTCTAGTTGAACTGTGCCTAAACTGCTATTTAACACATTCAAAAATTATTTTTTATATTGTATTTTTTAATATCACGTTATTTTTGGTATTCATGCTTCCAAGAGAATCTTTTAAAAGGAATCATTGCACTTATTATTATTCAAAGCATCATTTATGCCATTAAGATATTCCACCTTGTCTTTATCCTACAGATAATAATCTATGAATATGTAGGTTTTGGAGGCTCGGACCTTTTGTTTATTTTTCTTTTAACTATTCTCTTATATTTCATTTCTTCGTGTGTGTTTTAATTATTTTTTGTTCTCAGGATGAACTTAATGGGAAGTGTGAGTCCACTAGGGTGTGTCTATATCCAGAAGATCACTCTTATTTAGCTCACGCATTCTTTGTAAGCTTAAGGACTGAACCCTCTTACATTGAGTAATTTATACTGCATGAAGCTCTCCATTCTCAGTGCAAGCATTTGCCTTTATGATTGCACCCGCTTCTGTAATCCCATTTTGTCTTCCTTGATAGTTTTAGCTAATGTGTGAGTGTATGTTAGCATGTTGAGTTTTTCCTGTCTGTCTTATGATCTCGACAATGCATTTGAAAGTTACAATTTGTCATGCATCAGTTTTGTGGCAATAAAGGGCTTTTCAGAATATACTTTACGATTAGTCTCAGTTCCAGAAATGAGAGACCCCAGGACTGGAAAATTAAACTTCTTGAGAAACATACTCAGAGGTCTTGTTCTGATTTACTTAAAAACAAATGTTAGACCTAGAATTTATTATTTCAATATTTTTACCAAAAAGAGAAAAATATAAAATATATAATTATTTTTATTTTTCCCCCCATACGCTTATGATGAGTTTACTAGAGCACTCTGCAACAACCAAATGTGGGAATTAGTGATTGATAGCCAAAAACAAGAGTATTCTTTTAGACATAAAGATGATAATTAGAAAGTTCAGTCTGGTGGGAGAAAAATGTTAAGAATAAAAAATTAGAATTAGGTTGGGCGCCTAATTAGGCTCAGCACTTTGGAGGCCGAGGTGGGTGGATCACCTGAGGTCGCGAGTTCGAGACCAGCATGACCAACATGGAGAAACCCCATCTCTACTAAAAATACAAAAAATTAGCCGGGCATGGTGGCACATGCCTGTGATCTCAGCTACTGGGGAGGCTGAGGCAGGAGAATTGGTTGAACTCTGGAGGCAGAGTTTTTGGTGAGCCAAACCTTGCACTTTGCACATTGTACATTGCAACCTGGGCAACAAGAGCAACACCCCGTCTCAAAAAAAAAAAAAGAAAAAAAAATAAGATTGCTTGAGTATGTATTTAAATACGTATTCCTCAACATAGACATATTTGACTTTTTTTAGCTTAGTTCAGATACTCTTAAAATTTTAGATTGTGTAGTTCATGAATTTATTCATGAATTCATTAAAAATATTTATGTTGAAGGCAATGTTGTATACAGTTGGGGAATTCATTAAAAATATTTATGTTGAAGGCAATGTTGTATACAGTTGGGGAGAGGGGCCAAAAGGACAAAGTAGCAAAGAGCCTGCCCTCAAAATGCGTATGCGAAAGTAGTTATATATCAGCAAAGTAATGATTACCTTAGGTAAAAAGAGATCGACCAGGTACAGTTCTATTAAGTTAGGCAGATGGAGAAACTCTTTTCAGCTGGGATAAACAAGAGACAGGATTAGGTTTTTTTGGTTGAAGGGATGAAGTTGATCAGCTAGCCTATTATGAATAAAATTCAGGCAAGTGGTGATGGGAGTAGGTTATGAAATCTAAATAGTTTCCCTATAGTGTGGAAAGATCACGTAATATCTGGAAATCTGAAAACATATTAATATGGTTAAAGTGTAAAGCATTTGGTTAAAAATAGTGAGAAATAAGACTGGGAAAGTACTATGGCTATAGTCACACTATATGGAAAAGCAGACTAAGAAATTTAGACATCACATTCTGGGTGGCTAGAAGCTATTGAATACTTTGGGGCAAGTGAAGGTCATGATTCAAAGCTCTGTAGTCAGAAAAATAACCTGGCAGCAAATAAATCAATTGCTTAGAAGAGGAAATGCTGGATACTACTGTAATATTAAAGCTGGAAAGAGATTTGAGAGAGCATGAACTATAGAATTGACAAAAGACTAAATAGATATTTATGGCTTTCATTTGGCTGTGCTTTACAATTTAAGAGTGGAATATATTCTCCAGGCCATATTACTAAGAGTCTATCATAAATGAATAAAAGGATTTTGAGCAGCAGAGACAATGCTTACCCCTCACCTCCCACCACAAAAACAAACAAAAACAACAAACAAACAAACAAAAACAACTTTGAAGAACAAGTATTTTAGGGGAAATAGAAACTTATTTTATTATTTTTGCCAATACCAAACAATCCAAGGTAAAATGCAGAAAATATTAAGTTCTTAGATTGACAAAATATTCTTCAGCCCTACATTAGGCTGCATAAATACACATTATCTAATACATTATAATATTCATAACAATCCTATGTGTTATCTGTAGCCCATTTCACAGGTAAGAAAAGAGACTAAAAGACATTTAAATGACTTGATTAATGACAAAAATAGGCACTCAACCTGAACATCAACCCAAATATTCTTATTACATCAATACAGCCTCTCAGCAACCAATTAATTCCAGAGAGTGAAAGAAGGGGAAGAAGGAATAAAAATTCTGAGTGAGGGAAATAAATATATATAAGATATAGCAGGTTTAATTTTAAGGAAGTGATATATTACTTTTGTCTAAAAAAATAAAAATAAAACTGGTTGAGGATGATTAAAAATAAGAAGAAATGTGAAGTTTAAGATTGAGAAATAAGTTTACATTTGAAATTCACCAACTTACCTGTACATTAATCATGAAAAGTAATTTGCAGAGTGAGAGGGTTCTTGATTTGAAGAGAACCGGAAACACGAGTAATATCTTCTAAGGCAATTGTGATTAATAGTTACTTAGAAATACTAAAAGGATTTTTGAGCAGCAAGGTAGGCTCAGTTGAGATTCTGGCATGGAAATGTAAGCTGGAAACCTACCATTCAAATACTGCACTTTACGGCTGACTCAGAACTGCCAGGCCCCCACATCTTGTTTTGCTGTCTTACGTTTTGAACTAGTTGGCATACTTTACAGATCTGGAGTTTCCACTTTCACATTAAAAAAATCTAGCTTTGTGGCTTCTTCTGAAAAGAATAAAAATGGGAGATATAGCAATTCGACTAGAACTAAGTAGCAGCTGCTCGGAAGTTTTGATTGGAATCACCAACCTTGAGCAATAACAGAATCTTGGGCCTCTCCCCAGAACTACTGAATTAGAATCTTTATTTTAACAGTCTCCAGGTGTCTTGTAAGTTTGAGAAGTAGTGGTCTCGAGAGCTCTAAGTACAGAATGCTAGAAAATATTAAAATTTTATAAAATAAAACCAAAATCAAGGTAATCAAATGCTATAAATTGGACACTAAACTGGACTACTTTATATGTTAATATTTCTGAAAAGATTTTCTGCATTCATCCTTTATAACACTTTATTTTTGTTTTTCTTGAAAAGGTGCAATTTTTAAGTGAAAGTTGGAATGTGCAATTATATTTAAGCCTAAATTCCATAATTATTTTAAAAGGTGTCTAATTCAATAATACAGGAATAACAACCAAAATATTTATATTGACTGTAACAAATCCAAACTTAATTCAATTTCAGAATTTTCTGCAAAATCCACATTGAAGGAATGTTAAAATGATTTTATTGGATTTTCTCTTCTCAGTCAATTCCTCTTAATTATCTGTTTTGAAAGATGTTCAACTCTGGTGATTCTTTTAGGAAAGTTGAATTGTTTTATTTCATTTTAGTAACAACTTGGCACTTAAAACATAAAATAGCCCATTTGTTGATGGCCCACAAGTACTTGCTCCTAACTAGAAAGATGTGCTACCAACTGGAGAAGCTATTACTCTACTTTGAATTTTGGTCACCTTGGCTCATAAGACTGCTGCCTGTGTTTGCTCCTAAGTGTTTACTAGTGAATCATTGACTGTTAGTGTAATTTCAATGCTAATTGTTGCTTCAGGTTTTCAAATAGCTCTGCAGTAAGACATTAATGATTATTCGTGCCTTAAGAAGGGCTGATAAGGGAATGAGATTACAATCTTGTGTGATTTTAGCTAACAAATTAAAGTGTAAATTAAATTTTCCCTCAGATAGAAAATAACTACTTGGAGAGCCAATACAATGAAAACCTTCATTCACTTTTAAATCTTCTCTTTCCTATTTTATAGATATTCAGAGTATCAGAGGGCTAGCAGTGGATTGGGTGTCACGTAATTTATACTGGATTAGCTCAGAATATGATGAAACGCAAATTAATGTGGCAAGGCTAGATGGCTCTTTGAAAACCTCAATTATCCATGGAATCGATAAGCCACAGTGTCTTGCAGCTCACCCAGTCAGGGGGTAAAGTATGATTATTTTTTTTTTAAGCTTTTCCAAAATTTCAGAGACCTTTGCTCTGATTTTATGTAAAAACACTATTTAATTCAGAGGAGATATATATATATATATAAAACAGCCATAAGAGTAAAAAAATTTAAATATGGAAACTGTAAAAGAGATTCCTGGTTAGAGTTTTATTATCTGGAGATTATATATATCCTACACCAACATACATATCTGTGACATATGTAAGATCTCATTAATTTATGTTTCTAAGAAATGACAGTTCTGAATAAAAAGAGATGTAGGAGAAAGTGGTTACTTTCATTTTGAAAGCCAGTGATTAAAAATGCATGTACAGCATGTTAGTATCATGGTCACTGCTATGTAGATCAGATTCTTCAATCTTTTGGATGGTCACCTTGTACCCTTAAGGGAGCTTACATAGAGCTAAAAGAGATTCTTTTCTCTCTAGTGCTTTCAACAGCAATGGTAGAAATGAGTTTGTTACCCTCTGTTGCGTCTGATTTCTTCAGAGCCAAGAGGATTCAATCTTGATGAATTACTTAACAAAGAAAATAATTTACTATAGTCTTAGCTAAATATTCAATCATGTATGTAGGAGGAAAAAGTGAGTGTATATTTCTACTCAGTGAGTAGGTCTACATCTAATATTTTCAATCCATATCTCTTTTGAATTAAGAAAACTCTACTGGACCGATGGAAACACAATTAACATGGCAAATATGGATGGCAGTAATAGCAAGATTCTGTTTCAGAATCAGAAGGAGCCAGTTGGTAAGTATTTTTTAATAGTCACCAAGTTTTCAATGTGACAAACCTGTACTTGTACAACATATACCTTTGATCTAGATCCTAAAAGAAAATATTAAAGATTAGTAAAATAAGTAAATTCAGGAATTGACCAATTTCATTGAATCCATTGGGTTTCTGTTAGGTTTATTAGTCAAGGTTCTCTAAAGGGACAGAATTAATAGGATAAATGAACATACAAAGGAGAGTTTATTAGGATAATTGACTCACAGGATCACAAGGTGAAGTCCCACAATAGGCCATCTGCAAGTTGAGGAATCTGGAAGCTAGTCCGCGTCCCAAAACCTCAAAGTAGGAAAGCCGACAGTGCAATCTTCAGTCTGTAGCCAAAGGCCTGAGAACCCCTTGCAAATCACTGGTGTTAAGTCCAAGAGTCCAAAAGCTGAAGAACTTGAGGTATGAGGTTCAAGGGCAGGAAGTATCCAGCATGTGAGAAAGATGGAGGCCAGAAGATTCGCCAAGTCTGCTCTTTCTCTGCCTGCTTTTATGCTAGAAGCTGGTTAGATCGTGCCTGCCCAGACTGAGGATGGGTCTGCTTCTCCCAGTCCACGGACTCAAATGTTAATCTCCTTTGGTAACAGCTTCACAGACACACCCAGGAACAATACTTTGCATTCTGCAATCCAAACAAGTTGACACTCAATATTAACCATCACATTAGGCGAGGAAGAAACATTATCTGAACAGGAAGATTAATTTTTTAACATAATTTTTGCAATGTATTAAGTTACATTAATTTAATGTAATTAATAAATATCTTATTTTTACTGGTGAAATATCTGATACAATACTACAGTGGCAGTATAACTACTGAGTCTTTTCCTGCTCATCATTCTTGTGTCATTATTGATAATTACAAGGTTTTGGGTTTTGATATTTAGTGTTTAGTCTTTAGTCACTCCATAGTGTGTGAATTTAGTTTCTTATTCTACCTTTGCCAACCATTGCAAATAATCAGATAAAACATGATGCCACTGACAGAGAACCTTGATTTGTTCCAAAGAAACATCTTTGAAAATATTAAGTATAAACATTCTCTTAGAATATAATATTTTACCCATTTGCATATAGATATCTGTAATATTGTTTGGAACCTTAATCACTTTTGCTCATGTTTTCTTGCATACCTTTGAGAAGCAAATATTGTTACAGGGCCTATTTGTCATTTAAAAACACCTTTTAAAATATTGGTAAGCCCCAATTGTGATATTATTATAATAAAGATGCAAATGGTGGAATATACAACAGAAAATTCATTATTTTGTTTCAATTGAATACTATATATTTTTTGAATCTGGGAGAAGAATCAATATATCATGAAGCTTGTCGATTTTTTCTTAGTTTTAGACATTTAGAAACTTGGTTTTAGAAATTTAGAAACTTAATTTTAGAAATTTAGAAACTGAATTTTAGAAATTTAGAAACTGAGTTTTAGAAATTTAGGGCACATTTTTCATAGTGATGATTCAATAAAGGTATAGTATCACTAAGATTTGCAATAAATAATTCTTTTCATGTGGTCTATAGAATAAACCTCTGACATAAAATGATACTGTTAACAGCTCTTTAGCCAGTTTGTTCTAAGATTTTTACATAATTGAAAGTCAAGGTTGTATTAGAAATTAAAAGCAAATTGAAACACTAATGCTTCTATGTGGAAGATGACAGAACTAAAGAAACAAGGGGCTGTACAAGATTAGGGCCCATAGAAAGGACTCCATTTGAACTAAGACAATTCAGCTGGTCCTTATCTGGAATTGTTCAGAATATGTAACGTTGAAAAATGAGTGTGATAGAAATAGCATAAGCAAATCGAGCCCTTACATTGTAATTTGGTAATCACAGTTTATACCAAAATGTTAATGTATATGCTTATTTCTATAAGGGTGAAAACCTTATCTTTTCTAATACTAAATATCCAGTTTCCTACTCAATTTTTGTTTTTAATAAATGGCCTAACAGCTTATAATTTTAAATAAAAAAGTTTGTGAGAGAGGCATTTGTGTTACCTGTTCACAATTTATAGCTGGCACCTCAGATGTTGTTCAGCAATTGATAGTTTTAACTGCATAAAGATGATTCAGCTTTCAATAATACATATGTGTACTTTATGTCAGTGATTATATTTGAAAATTTTTTAAAAATAGATTTTCAAAATGACACTTTTTAAAAGTTTTAATTTGTATAAGATGTATTATTTTAGCATAATTGACTATACCTTAAATCAGTATTGAATATGGCTGTGAGTCAAACATTCATTTATTCAATAAACAGATTTTTATTGAGTATCGGATTTTGCACTAGGCCTGTTGATAAAAATTTGACACTGTCCTTTTCCTGAAGGGGCACAGGAACCTAAATTATTTTAGATTCCATTAAGTAAATTTAACTCAGTGCCCTTGAGCAAGTTACTGTTAGCTTCGTATGCTTGGTTTCCCTATTCATATAATCAAGACGAAATGTCTTTTTTTATAAAGTTCTCATGAGAACTGAATGAGAAAAATTTATGAGGCAAAACATCTGGCCCTTAATAATAGAAGCTGTCAGTAATAGCGGTAGTATGTACATTAGGTCCAATAGACTGGAATTCAAATTATATGGTTATCTGTAGTATTAAGACTCTAAGTGAGTTTACTGAAGAATAAACAGAATAGATTCGGTAGAAATGTAGTAGAGGAAATATATGTAACCAAGTGGGCCTCTGAAATGAACAAATGTTTACACAAATGTGGGGATTTAACTCAGTACTGCTTTGCTGCTGGGGCTAAGAGGCAAACAGTTTAAGGTTAAGCGCCTTCTGGTAACTTTCCACTTTAGCTTGCTCTTCCTGTTAAGCAGGTGCCAAGATTGATAGTCTCCCCAGTGCTTAATGAAAAGCTGTGTTGTCCATGTATAAATGCAATACTTTTTTTTTTTTAACTTTCTAAATACTTCTAAAATCTGAATGCGCTGCAGCAATTCCCCAGCCTGCTATATACTGTCACATCTCCGTCTGCCCCAGAAATCCTTATTTTAGATACCCACAAGAAGAAAGTAAGCAGACAAAGTCTCTCCAGCCTCTATTCTCTCCCATCTCCCTACCATGAGCAATGTTTGTAGATCACTTAACATCTCCTTTGGTAACATTCACCATTTGAATTTGCCAATCCAAATTAAGTGAATTAAATTGTTCAAAGTCTAAGTACAAGAAGAAAAAGAAAATTAAGAAATCCAGAAATTAGAGACAATGTATAGCAATTTTCACATACACATAAAACATTCTTTTTGTCATGTTTCAGGGACAACATGGTTGGGGAAAAAATGTTATTTGAGGAACCAAACACATCTGAATATGAATCACGGCTTCGATGCTTATTAACTCTGTGACTTGAAACAAGTCTTACCTTTTCTAAGGCACAGTTGCATATCTATACAATGGAGATAATATTATCTAACTTTTGTGGTTATTTTTAGAATTAAAAGTTCATATGAAATATCTCATATTCTAGCAATTTCATATAAGAACTAGAGAGTTCTTATATATGTGTTCAAGAAAGTACGTTAAATAATATTTAAAAAATTTAAAAGAGCCTACGTCGTCATTAAAAGAGAAATGAGTAAAGAAAGGCAGCATTTTCATTGCTAAAGCATGATCTGTGCATACAGATGTGTGTGTGTCTACTTACATATATATGTATATATGTAGGGAAGTTCACACTTTCCTTTTGAAGGTCTGAGTCTAAGTCTGCTGAAATAAATTAACAATAGGCAGATTAACAGGAAAAAAAAAAAAGACATACAAATGTATTAACATGCACATGGACACAGGAGTCCTGCAAACATAAAATTCTAAAAACAGGGATGTGGCCAGGTGCAGTGGCTCACGCCTGTAATCCCAGCACTTTGGGAGGCTGAGGCAGGTGGATCACCTGGAGTCAGGAGTTTGAGACCAGCCTTGCCAACATGGTGAAAACCTGTCTCTACTGAAAAATACAAAAAATTAGCCAGGTGTGGTTGCATGTGCCTGTAATTCCAGTTACTTGGGAGGCTGAGGCAGGAGAATCATTCGAACCTGGGAGGCTAACGTTGCAGTGAGCCAAGATCGTGCCTTTGCACTCTGGCCTGGGCAACAAGAGTGAAACTTCATCTCAAAATAAATAAATAAAAATAAAATAAAAAGGAGCAATGTGACAAGTTTTCATACTGTTTGGAAAGGAATAGTGACTTGGAGCATGGCAACAGGTTATGGGAAGGAAAAGGGAGAAAAGACGTGACAAGCAAAGGTTATCTCTATGCAGGTGAAGCCTCACAGGTGGCAGCCCTCAAAAAGAATAGACGGGAGCCCGTGGTAAAAGTTTCCTTGTCAGACCTGTAATCATGTCAGACCTTTAGTTTCCTTTTCCTGTGAGTTAAGTTTTTCCTACCTCCAGATAATGCAGATAAGAAGGCCTCAGATAAAGCTCTTCCATCTGTGTTTCACTAGATGTTCTCAACAGATGCAAGTCTTCCCTACTAAGGACAGCTTTTCAGAACTATTCCTGTGTCTGCAGCCCCTCTGAGTAGTCATCTTAAAATAGACCAAAGAAGTATATTTTGGGGTGGCATATTTTCATTTCCTTCACATTCATTTCAAAACCATTGAGAAAAGTTAGTAGCAGAATGTTACTTACATACTTATCGCATGATACCATTTGTGTAATTTCAAAGTGAAGCACAAAATATTAATATACATTGCTCCCAGATATACTTATTTAAAAACTATAGAAAAAAGTGAACTGGAAATATACACCAATTTTATAATAGCAGTTGACTTAGGGAAGTGTCAATAATAACATCTGACAGAGAACTTTCTTCTTTATCAAAGGTAATTTTAACAGTATTAGTTAAATTTAGTTTACATTTAATAAAAGTATTCAAATTGAGTATAATGAAATGTTAGTAGTGTTCAATTCTGGATAGTGAATACATGAGTTTATTTTCATCTTCTTTCCTCTGTTGGATCTGGATCCTCCAAGTGTTACCAAAACGACCTGTTGTTTAGACACAGCTGACTTTCTTCTTCACAATGGTAAAAGAGAACACTAACTGGCCAAGTCTTAGTAATATCTAAGAGAGGAAAGGGCAAAGTTGAAATTGTAATTTAGATTTATGGCCAGGCGTGGGGGCTCATGCCTGTAATCCCAGCACTTTGGGAGGCCAAGGCGGGCGGATCACGAGGTCAAGAAATCTAGTCCGTCCTGGCCTGTCTCTACTAAATCTCTGGACCGTCTCTACTAAAAATACAAAAATTAGCTGGGCAGGTGGCACACGCCTATAGTCCCAGCTACTCGAGAGGTTGAGGCAGGAGAATGGCTTGAACTCAGCAGGTGGAGGTTGCAGTGAGCCGAGATCATGCCACTGTACTCCAGCCTGATGACAGAGTGAGAGACTCCGTCTCAAAAAAAAAAAAGGAAAGAAAAGAGAAAAAGAAATCATAATTGAGATTTTGAAGTCTGGTTTAAGGTAGGTCTTTCAAATGAAGGTGTGGTTAGGATTGAGTAAGGATCATTATATAAAAATTTCAGACTGGTTAGAACAGCAAAAAGATTTTGAGGGGAAGTGGTTTGAAGATCCTTAAGTTATAAAATGTTTGACGCTTTCTTGCTGAAGAGTTGATGAGTCTTTCAGGAAGATCTTGAAATCAACAACATTATCTGCAACTTTTATCTTCCTAGGAGATAATTTCTTGGGCTAGTGATGTTATGTTATTGAAAACAGTAAAATAGTAAAGCCATGTTAGTGTAGACAATAAGCTGTGCTTATGGTTTTGGTTCTCATTTATAAAATTAAGCCTTTGTTTCAGGGATGTTTTTAACCCCTTTAAAACACATTAAACATAACCTTTATAAAAAATTTGTACACTAATGTGTTCCTTCAGCAGCTGACTCTGAGAAACTTACCCACAATAGTCAGAGTTCTACCAGAGAAAGAAAGCCAATTATGGGAGTGCGTATTTGTATATACAGTAGGTCACCACTTAACATCATCGACATGTTCTTGGAAACTGTGACTTTAAAGCCAAAGACTTATAAAGAAAGCATTTTCACCATAGGATCATTAATATAAACAAGAGCTGTTTCTATAGCATGTATCTGGCAAGAAAAACATTAACACATTTCTAAATAAAGACCCCAAACACTTGTAATACTAAGCATTGAAATAAATGTGAGGCATACATACATTTAAGAAAGACTAATAATAAAAACATGTAAGATTTTAACCAATTTTTGGTGAATGAGTGAGTGATAGTGGTCATAGTTGTGGTGGGCTAAACCAAGAGATAAATGTTTGCCAAGTGACAGTGGTAAAGAATACCTCCTACTGCCACATAGTTTAAAACCAAACAATAACAAATACGGCAGTCCTGCTCAGTGCTTTTGTCCCACATCATTTATTGTTGTGGATTTGTGTGGTTATTATGTACTTGACAAGTGTTTATTTGATAATAATTTGTATTTATTCATTTATTCATTCATTCTCTATAAGGTCACAGGATTACTGAAGCCTATCCTGACAGCTCAGAGTACAAAGTGGGAACCAACCCTGGAAAGGACACTATTTCATCACAGGGCACAGACACTCATGCACACACACACCCTCACTTATACTGGGACAGTCTTTTTCTAAGTGATACATAATGATAATATACAGTGTGGAATGCATGTGATATTTTGATATATGCATATAATATGTAAAGATTAAATCAAGAAAATTGAGATATCCATTACCTCAAATCTGTAACTTTTCTTTACATTGGAAACATTTCTTCTAGCTATTTTGAACTAGACAATACATTATTGTTAACCACAGTCACTCTACTATCAAACACTAAATCTTATTCTTTCTAACTGTACTTTTCTACTGATTATCCAAACTTTCTTTATCCCCCTACTCCTCTGTACCTTCTCCAGCCTCTTGTAACCCTCAATCAACTCTCTACCGGTGAGAGATCTACTTTTTTTAGCTTTCATATATGTGGGAGAACATGTGGTATTTGTCTTTCTGTGCCTCACCAATTTCTCTTAACGTAATGACCTGGTGCTCCATACATGTTGCAGTGACAGAATTGCATACTTTTTTATGGCTGAATAATATTCTATCATGTATATGTACCTCATTTTGTTTATCCAGCTAATAATAGATACTTATGATTATTGTAAATAGTGTTGCAATAGACATGCTAGGGCAGTTCTCTATTTATACATTAAATTTCTTAGTTTTTAATATATACTCAGCAGTGAGATTGCTGGATCACATGTTAGCTCTATTTTTAGTCTTTTGAAGAATCTTGATACTGTTTTCCACATTGGCTGTACAGTCCCTCAGTATACATGGGGGATTGGTTCCAGGACCATCCATGTATACCAAAATCCACACAACTGGCCCTGCAGGAGTGTGTACACAGAAAGTTGGCCCTCCAAATATGTGAATTTTGCATCCTGTGAATACCTTATATTTTCAATCTGTCCTTGTTTGAAAAAAAAAAAAAAATCACATATAAGTGAACCTATGCAGTTCGAACTATTGTTGATTGAGGCCAGCAGTATTAAATTACATTCCCATCAGCAATGTAGGTCTATTGTCATTTCGTCACCTCCTCACTAGCTACTGTTATTTCTTGTCTTTTTGATAGTAACCATTCCAGCTGCGGTGAGGTGATATCCCATTGTAGTTTTGAGTGACATTACCCTGATGGTTAGTGATGTTAAACATTTTTTCATATAGCTGTTGGCCAATTGTGTGTCTTTTTTTGAGACATGCCTATTCAGATCTTTGGCGCATTTTAAAATCACATTAGTTATTTTGCTATTGAATAGAATTCCGTATGTATTTTGGTTGTCGATATCTTGTCAAATGGATAGTTTGTAAATATTTTCTTCCGTTCTGTAGATTTGCTCTTCTCTTTGTTGATTGTTTCCTTTGCTGTGCAGAAACCTTTTTGTTTCATGTAATCTCATTTGCTATTTTTGCTTTTTGAAAATGTTTCTGAAACATTTTGTTTCAAAACAAAATGCTTTTTTGTTTTGTTTTTGAAAGCTGTGTTTTTGAAAGCTTAGCCAAGGAATCATTGCCCAGACCCATGTCCTAAAGTGTTCCCCAAATGTTTTCTTTCAGTCATTTAATAGTTTTACATCTTAGATTTAAGCTTTAATTCATTTTGATTTGACTTTTGTATATGGCAAGAGATAGGAGTCTAGTCTCATTCTTCTGCATAGGGATATCTAGTTTTCCCAGCACCATTTATTGAAGAGATTGTCCTTTCTACAATGTATGTTCATGATGTCTTTGTCAAAAATGTATTGGCTGTAAGTGTATGGATTTATTTCTGAGTTCTCCAGTGTGTCCCATTGTTCTCTATGTTTGTTTTTATGTCAGCACCATGCCGTTTTGTTTACTATGTCTTTGTAGTACATTTTGAGATCAAGTAATGTGATGCCTGCAGCTTTATTTATTTATTTGCTTAGGATTGCTTTGGCTATTTGGGGTCTTTTGTGGCTCTATAATGTCATTGGTATCTTGAAAGAGATTGCACATAATCTGTGGGTAGCTTTGGGTAGTGTTGACAGATTAGTTCTAATTCTTCCACTCCATGAGCATGGAATGTCTTCACTTATTTGTGTGTGTTCTTCAGTGTCTTTCATCAGCAGTTTATTGTTTTCTATGTAGAGATCTTTTATTTCTTTGGTTAAAATTTACTTCTAGGCATTTTATATTTTATGTAGCAATTGCATATGGGATTGTTTCTTAATCTCTTTTTCAGTTTGCTCACTGTTGACTTATATAAATGCCACTGATTATTGTGTGATAAATCCTGCAACATTATTGATTTTGTTTATCAGTTCTAATAGATTTTTGGTGGGGACTTTAGGTTTTTCTAATTATAATATCCATGCCTCTTAAAACAAAAATAAGTTGACTTCTTCTTTCCTAGTTTGCTAGAACGTCCAGTACTATGTTGAAAATAAGTAATAATAGAAGCATCCTTGTCTTGTTCCAGAACTTAGAGAAAAAACTCTCCTTTTTTCTCCACTCAGTATGAACTTAGATTTGGATTTATTATATATGGCCTTCATTGTTTTGAGGTCTGATTCTTCTATACCCAGTTTGCTAAGAAGTATTTTTTTTAAAGAGATGTTGGATTTTTTAAAATGTGTTTTCATCTAAGGAAATGATTATGTGTCTTTTGTCCTTCATTCTGTTAATGTGATTTATCACATTTATTAATGTGCATAGGGTGAACCATGCTTGCATCATTGGAATAATTCCCACTTGATTGTGGTGAATAATCTTTTCAATATGTTGTTGAATTTAGTTTGCTAGTATTTGGTTGAAGATTTTTGCATCTATGTTTATTAGGGATATGGTTTTCCTAGTTTTTGTCATGTCTTTGTCTGGTTTTAACATCAGGGAAATGCTGGCCTCTTAGAATGAGTTGGGAAGCATTCCCTCCACTTCAATTTTTTAACATATTTTGAGTACAATTGTCATTAGTTCTTATTTAAATGTGTGGCATAATTTACTAGTGAAGTCATCAGGTAGGTCCTGGTTTTTTTTTTTTGTTTTTTTTTGATGGAGTATTTTTTAATTCTCATTTAATCTCATTACTCATTACTGGTCTTTTTTTTTTTTTTTTTTTTTTTCTATTTCTTCATGATTCAATCTTTGTAGGTTGTATGTGTTCAGAAATTTATCCATTTATTCTAGGTTTTCCAATTTGTTAGTGTTTAGTTGTTCATAATAGTCCCTAATGATTATTTGTATTTATGTGGTATCAGCTGTTATGTCTCCTTCTTTTGTTTCTGATTTTATTTGTCTTTTATTATTTTTCCTTAGTCTAGCTAAAGGTTTGTCAATTTTGTCTTTTAAAAAACAGCTTTTCATGTCATTTATCTTTTGTATTTTTTTTAGTCTCAATTGTATTTATTTCTGTTCTGATCTTTATCATTTTTTTTTTCCTACTACGTTTGGGATTGGTTTATTCTTGCTTGCCTAGTTCCTTGAGGTGCATCATTGGGATGTTCATTTGAAACCTTTTAACTTTTTGATGTAGGTGTTCATTGCTGTAACGTCCCTGCTTTTGCTTTATAGCATAGTTTTGGTATGTTATATTCTAATTTTGTTTGTTTCATTACTTTTGTAAAATTTCCTTTTTCAATTCTTCATTGACCCATTGATTATTCAGGAGCATGTTGTTTAATTGTCATGTGTTTGTATTGTTTCTAAAATTACTCATTATTGAATTCTAGTTTTATCCCATTGTGGTCAGAGAGATACTTGATACAATTTTGACTTTTTTTTTAATTTCTTGAGACTTATTTTAGACTTATGTGGCCTTACATAGAGTCTATTCTGGAAAATGTTGCATGTGCTGATGAGATGAATGTATATTCTGTAGCTGTTGGACAAAATACTCTGTAAATGTCAGTTTGATTCATTTAGTCTAGAGTATAGTTTAACGCCACTGTTTCTTGTTTGATTTTCCGTCTCAATGATCTGTCAATTACTGAGAATGAGGTGTTAAATTCCTGTACTATTAATGTGTTACAGTCTCTCTCTACCTTTAGATTTATTAATGTTTGGTTTTTATATTTGGGTGCCTTGGTGTTGGAGGCATATATATTTAGAATTATTATATCCTACTACTGAATTGATTTCTTTTTTATTATATATGGACCTTCTTTGTCTCTTTTTAAGTTTGACTTAGTCTGTTTTATCCAATATAAGAATAGTTACTCTTACTTTGCTTGTGATTTTTGTTTACATGGGCTTTTCCATCTCTTCACTTTCAGCCTATGTGTGTCTTTTTATAGGTGAAATGAGTTTCTTACAGGTAGCATATAGCCTAAATAAAAAAAGCCTGAATAAAAAAAATCAGCTGCTTTGTGTCTTTTAAAAATTGGAGAATTTAATCCATTTACATTCAGTATTATGTTTGATAAGTAAGGACTTATTACTGCCATTTTGTTACTTGTTTTTAGAGTATTATGAATTTGTTATCGATGAGTTTTAGACCTTGAAATGTTTTCTTTTTGCACATTAGCATCTTTTTAATTTTTTTTTTTGTTTGCATATAGAACTCCCTTTAGAATTTATTTATTTATTTATTTATTTTGTAAGATGGATCTAGTGATTGTGAGTTCCCTCAGCTTTTGTTTGTGTGGTAAAGACTGTATTTCTCTTTCATGTTTGAAGGAAAGCCTTCTGGGTACAATATTCTTGCTCAGCAGCTTTTTTTCTTTCAGCAATTTAAATATGTCACCCCACTCTCTCCAGGCCTACATGGTTTCATTGAGAAGTCTATTGCCAAGTGAATTGGAGCTCCTTTATGTGTTATTTGCTTCTTATCTCTTGATGCTTTTAGTATCCTTGCTTTGTCCGTAACCTTTCAGAATTTGATTATTATAGGCTTTGGGATAGCCTTATTTGGGTTGAATCTGTTTGGTGATCTCTGACCTTCCTATAATTAGATACTTTTATCTTTATCTATGTTTGGTACTTTTTCTGTTATTATTTGAGTAAGCTTTCTATCCTTTGCTCTTTCTCAACTCCCCTTATATGCTAATAACTGTTAGATTTACACTTCTGAGGTTATTCTCTATATCTTGTAAGTGTTCTTCATTTCCTTTTATTATTTTTCTTTTTTATACTTTTACTATATGTTTTCTAATAGTCTCTCTTTTAGCTTACTTACTTTCTTCTGCTTGATCCATTCTGCTGTTGCCTCTAGTGCATTTTTTAGTTCAGCAAACTTGTTTGTCATTTCTAAGATTTCTGTTTGATTTTTTAAATTATTATTTTAATATTTCTTACTTGCTCTGATAATTTTCTGAATTCATTTTCCATGTTACCTGGGAGTTCAGTGAGTTTCTTCAGAACTACCATTTTGAATTCTTAATCTGAGAGCTCACAAATTGCTGTCTCATTAGGGTTAATCACTGGCTCTTTGTTTTGTTCATTTGAGGAGGTCTTGGTTCCCTGTTTTCTGTTGTTTCTTACGGATATATGTCTATAGCTTTTCATTGAAAGCCTTTACTTGTATCTGGCTTGTGTTGGTTTTCTAGGGTATGTTTGCTTAGAGTTTCTTTGCAGTCACTTGTAAATCCACTTAATCCTAGATTGATGGCTTTTTTCTATTATTATTATTATTATTATTATTATTATTATTATTTTGGCATTAGATGGCATCTTAATCCCAAATTTGCCTTGGCTCTCACAGGTATTCAGAACAGTTCTGGTCCTGAATTGGAGTGGGATTCCTAAGGAGGATACCTTGGCTCTGTAGGAGACTGGCTGGGACTTCATGCTCAGAATACTCATTGAGATTGCCTCCTACAGTGTGTTGCTGCTGAATAACTACTTTTATTTGGTGTCCCCTTGGCTGAGATAAAGAACAGTGTTTCACAGGCTGGGATTTCTAATCCCACCTCCCCTCTGTGTCTCTAGCTGCCCTCAGGGGTTTTCTCCCTGCAGACGCTCATGATTCTTCCTGTGGGTCCAGACAGTAATAGTTTTCTTAAAAGGGGATCCAGGAAGCTGGTTCTGCCTTGATCTCATTTTTTCCAGTGTAGAAACCATGAGTCTAGGAGGAATCATTCATGCATGGTGCCTGGCAGATTGGGGGAGGGCCATTATGAATATAAAGGATGATGTATTTCTCTTACTGTCTGCTCAGAGTTTTTCGCTTTCTGTAGCTTCAGGGATCATCTCAGCGTCAGATTTCAGTTCCTGGATATTGCTGATGATCATCTTGGCACTGGATAATTATTTTTGGTTTTCTGTTGGGGACAGTGAAACCATCTGGCTTCTCTTCTGCAATTTTGATGATGTCAGTCTCTTCAACTGGGACAATTTAAACATGTCAATTAACCTAACATGCACATTTTTGAGATGTGGAATGAAACCAGAGCACTCAGAGAAAACTCACACAGATATGGGGAGAACAGGCAAACTCCATACAGACAGTGGACCCAGATGGGGATAATTTTTTTTCCTTGTCAATGTTATACCAACATGTTATTCAAGGACCTGCTGTATATATATACCTACATATATGTTATTTGTTGCAAAATGTTGACTTATGAGATCCTGAAAACTGGCTAGGCAAATCTGAAATCCTTGGGCAGGCTGTCACTAAAGACATGCTTGACACTCTCAGGCAGGAGCTGAAGCTGAAGACCACAGAAAGAGTTATTTTATCAGGGAAACCTCAATTCTGTTCCTAAGGCCTTTCAACTGATTGAATTAGGTCAAGACCATCCAGATTTTTGAGAATAATCTCCCTCACTTAAAGTCAACTGATTGCAAATGGTTATCACATCTGCAAAATACTTCCACAGCAACACTCAGGATAGTGTTTGATTGAATAACTGTATATCACAGCCTAGCCATGTTGACACATAAAAGTAATCATCACATGTTTTAAACACAAACTTTTCTGTAGTTTATCCACTGATGTATATCCTTGCAAGTATAGTAGTTGTGTATATGTTGATGCAAACATTGATTTCCTAGTTTACCTATAATCTAAATAAGAGCTCTATTAAAAAAAAAAAAACAATTTCACAATTGATCCTTCTTTTTATTTTATTTATTTTTATTTTTTACTTTTTATTATTATACTTTAAGTTCTAGGGTACATGTGCACAATGTGCAGGTTTGTTACATATGTATACTTGTGCCATGTTGGTGTGCTGCACCCATCAACTCATCAGCACCCATCAACTCGTCATTTACATCAGGTGTAACTCCCAATGCAATCCCTCCCCCTCCCCCCTCCCCATGATAGGCCCCAGTGTGTGATGTTCCCCTTCCCGAGTCCAAGTAATCTCATTGTTCAGTTCCCACCTATGAGTGAGAACATGCGGTGTTTGGTTTTCTGTTCTTGTGATAGTTTGCTGAGAATGATGGTTTCCAGCTGCATCCATGTCCCTACAAAGGACACAACTCATCCTTTTTTATGGCTGCATAGTATTCCATGGTGTATATGTGCCACATTTTCTTAATCCAGTCTGTCACTGATGGATATTTGGGTTGATTCCAAGTCTTTGCTATTGTGAATAGTGCTGCAATGAACATACATGTGCGTGTGTCTTTATAGCAGCATGATTTATAATCCTTTGGGTATATCCCCAGTAATGGGATGGCTGGGTCATATGGTACTTTTAGTTCTAGATTCTTGAGGAATCACCATACTGTTTTCCATAATGGTTGAACTAGTTTACAATCCCACCAACAGTGTAAAAGTGTTCCTATTTCTCCACGTCCTCTCCAGCACCTGTTGTTTCCTAACTTTTTAATGATTGCCATTCTAACTGCTGTGAGATGGTATCTCGTTGTGGTTTTGATTTCCATTTCTCTGACAGCCGGTGATGACGAGCATTTTTTCATGTGTCTGTTGGCTGTATGCAGGTCTTCTTTTGAGATATGTCTGTTCATATCCTTTGCCCACTTTTTGATGGGGTTGTTTGTTTTTTTCTTGTAAATTTGTTTGAGTTCTTTGTAGGTTCTGGATATTAGCCCTTTGTCAGATGGGTAGATTGCAGAAATTTTCTCCCATTCTGTAGGTTGCCTGTTCACTCTGATGGTAGTTTCTTTTGCTGTGCAGAAGCTCTTTAGTTTAATTAGATCCCATTTGTCAATTTTGGCTTTTGTTGCCATTGATTTTGGTGTTTTAGACATGAAGTCCTTGCCCATGCCTATGTCCTGAATGGTATTACCTAGGTTTTTTTCTAAGGTTTTTTATGGTATTCGGTCTAAGAAATGGGGAAAGGATTCCCTATTTAATAAATGGTGCTGGGAAAATTGTCTAGCCATAAGTAGAAAGTTGAAACTGGATCCTTTCCTTACTCCTTATATGAAAATGAATTCAAGATGGATTAGATCCTTCTTTTTAAAATCTAAATTCTTCAAAATACATAAATTATTATGTTACTACTAATATTATACACAGCTACTATCTTAATGTGTTAAATGTGTTATGTTGGGCACTATGGATGATACAGAGGACTTTATGTAATACTGGCTTTGCAATGTTTACATCCCAATGAGAAAAAAACAAAACAAAACATAAGGAAAATGGTGAAGATCCACATGTTGGTTTATATGCATGAAGGAGTCTTGAAGAAAAAAACTAAAAAAAAAGTAGTTCCTATAATGTGTCGGTTACTGGGAGACAACATGAACAAAAGTAATATGAACAGTTTCCTCATGGAGTTCAGAAACTAAACGGAAGTGCAGTGTGACCGAAACTTCCTACTCCAGCCTTATTTCCCTTCTTTGATATTCTCCCAATTTTTAGGCTCTTTTCACTAATATTACATTTTAACAAGTTATTTCTTTGCCCAGAAATTTCTCCTGTCTCCTCTTAGTTTAGTTCACTCACTCCTATCTAAAAGCCGAGTGTTATTTTCCAAGAACCTTTCCCTGGCCTCTGTGACCAGGTTGAAGTCTTCTAAAACAGACACTTTTAGGACTGTAGGTTACCTTTTAGCTCTGTTATCATTTAAATTTTTAATTTGTTTGTTGAATATATGATTACCTACTACCTTATCAACTAAAAGGGAAGCACTACAAAGCTAGGGACCATATCTGCTTTATTTACCATTATATCCTCAATTTATAGCACAATTTTGGCACATAAGTCGATTTTCAATAAATATTTGTTGAATGAAGTGAATACTGTTTCCTATCCTATAGCAAGAGTCTCTACAGGATTGACTAAACCTAAGATCTATTGATATGTCTCAGTTGAGTAAGATTAATTTGTGAATGTGTGATATTCAGAAAGAATATTTCCACTGAAAGTGCATACTTGGTGACCTGGGTATGAATTCATGTTGCATTTCATTTGATGTATCCAAGGAGTAAAAAAATATTAAAGTGCTCTCAGATTTACATTTATACCATTATTTTCTCAAAATATGATATACAAATATTATGTATAAGAACTTAGGTTGCTATGTAAGTACCTGAGTAGCTAGGAAGAAAAAGTTGGAAATGTTATACTTCTAAATTTTCTTCTCCACTTAGTCCTCTTGCTATTTCTCTAGTTTCCCCTCTCTAACCCTGTGGCCATTGGACTCTCATTAGCACCTCAATGACAGATTTCTCATAAAATTAAAGAACAGGCAAAAAAAAAATATAGCCCTGTTATCTACTTATTGATGAATCTTGTTAGCACAGGGAATAAAGATGAAATCAAAAAAATTTTACAGTAATCCCACATTTATTTCAAACCTATTAATTGTAATTTTTGATCTATCCCAAAAGGCTATAGATTAAACTAGATTAAAAGTACAGTGCATAGTAAGTTTTTTTTTAAGTTAGAGTATTTTCACTGTACATGCCTCAACCATTTTCTTAAAATACATTTAATAGCTTATACTTCTTAGTAATTAAGAGAAAATACTAAAGAATTTCAGATTACTGTGTTTCCTTTTTATAAAAAATATTTAAAATTCCTTTTGCTTGTTTTTTTTTTTTTTTTTTTTTTTTTTTTTTGAGATGGAGTCTTGCTCTGTCGCCCAGGCTGGAGTGCAGTGGCACGATATCAGCTCACTGCAAGCTCTGCCTCCCGGGTTCACGCAGTTCTCCTGAGCAGCTGGGACTACAGGCGCCCGCTACCACGCCCAGCTAATTTGTTTCTTTGTTTGTTTGTTTTTGAGACGGAGTCTCGCTCTGTTGCCCAGGCTGGAGTTCAGTGGCCGGATCTCAGCTCCCTGCAAGCTCCGCCTCCTGGGTTTACGCCGTTCTCCTGCCTCAGCCTCCGGAGTAGCTGGGACTACAGGCCCCTGCCACCTCGCCCGGCTAGTTTTTTGTATTTTTAGTAGAGACGGAGTTTCAACGTGTTAGCCACGATGGTCTCCATCTCCTGACCTTGTGATCCGCCCGTCTCGGCCTCCCAAAGTGCTGGGATTACAGACTTGAGTCACCACGCCCGGCCTCCTTTTGCTATTTTTTAAAACTTTTGTTTTAGTTTTGGAGGTACATGTGAAGGTTTATTATATAGATAAACTTGTGTCATTGGGGTTTGTTGTTCAGATTATTTCATCACCCAGGTATGAAACCTAGTACTCAATAGCTCTTTTTTTCTGCTCCTCTCCCTCCCTCCTCCCACCTTCCACCGTCAAAGTAGACCCCAGTGTCTGTTGTTCCCTTCTTTGTGTTCATGAGTTCGCATCACTCAGCTTTCACTTATAAGTGAGAACATGTGTTATTTGGTTTTCTGTTCCTGTAGTAGTTTGCTAAGGATAATATTTTATTATTTTTTTCTGTCTTTCTGAATAATTTAACACTGCTATGCAAATAATTGGATAAAATATTTCTGTGTTTTATATATAAACTTAAACTACTATTTAATATAGAATCAAAGTTTTTTCACAAGGAAACACTTGACATAGGATATTTGAAATATTCTAAGGAGTCCATGTCATGGTAATACCACTTTAAAAGATTCCTTCAGAACTATTCCACTGAGTGATTTCTAAAATGGAATTTTACAGTACTATGAATGGATATATGAATGTGTGAAAAAATAAATACAAACCTGTTGTTGCTGGCGTACCTGATCATCACACCATGAAATGCTCAAATACATAAGGGCATTAATCACTGCATTATTTACTCATTGTAATTTCATTTACTTATTGCAAGCAATTATTGTAATTATTATTTAATGATGAGTCTGTGTGAGCTCTGGCTCAAACTGCCTACAGTATTCCTTAAATTTCAGTGAAGAAAATTAAACAATTAAGAAAAGAAGAGCCACTGTTCAATTGAATTTCTTCTCATGCATATTGTTGTCAGATTACACATTTTAATTTTTTTTCCAGAATGTGAGGAGAAAACACTACATTCTGCCTTGTAAAAGTGGAGAAGCATTAATTAGCTCATAGCAATTATTACCTAATACCCTTTATAGTACCTGTATTCTCATCATGAGGACACACCTTTGTGTGTGCAGGCACTTACGAGATCTTTCATATGGTAGAACCATGATCACTCTGGCAACAAAAATAATATAAAATTATAGTGACTACTTTTTAAGCACTTGCAATATGTCAGCCACTTTCAAAATGCTTTGCATTAATCATCTGATAACACTTATTTCCAGAAGAACTTCTTTTTCTTCCTTTATAGATTCAGAAACTGAGTCTTGTTGAAAGAAGGTAGTCCACGATGAAAGCTGGGATTCAAATCCAAGTTTATTTGCTTCCAAAACCATATTAAATCTTAACCATTATGCTGTGCCCAGAGGGGCTGATTGCATATAGCAATTACTTGACCTCAGCAAAGATCAGGGAATAAAGTTGATACTTTTCAAGCATGGAATGTGGGAAAGGGAAGAACTCAGAACTAGCTTACTCCTAAGAAATGTGGACCCAGTTAGGACACAACATTTGACTTTTCTAAGCAGCCAGGAATATGCAAGAACCAATTTCACCTCTTAGCCAGTTGTGCCTCACAAATATTTATTTCTGAATCTTTAATTGCTTTGAAATGGCAATGCCACTGATACACTAGACTTTCTAGTTTGAGTAATTGTTTTTATATTGTAATTCACTGACTTCCCTTGCTTGTTTGCTGTTAAATCCACGTGTTACATACTTAAAATAGAAGTGCATCATAATCATATGAAAACACTCAACTTGGCATTTTATGAGTGTGTGTCACTAAAGACTGAGTAATTGCAGCCTTCAGGCAATTTAGGAAACTTTGTTTCTGTTAAATACAAATCAACATCAGCATTCCAGTTATCCATTGTTGAGCTAAATATTCTCAATTAAGATTTATTGCTCAGTCTTGGATATATTAAATGCTTAGAGCAGTTCACATATCAGAGGATTTTTGTTTACTACTTACAGTGATTTCTATGTTTAAAATGTCCTTATAGTATGAGTTTTATCCCTTACGTCTCATGTAAAGGAACTTGGGTTGGGCTTGTCAGTCAACATTACCCTTCATGGCTATTCTTAGGAACCTTGTGTACTATATATTTTTTATTTGTTTGGTGTTTCCCCTTTATTTTATTTATTTATTTATTTATTTATTTATTTATTTATTTATTTGTTTGTTTGTTTGTTTAATGAAACGGAGTCTCAGCCTGTCTCCCAGGCTGGAGTGCAATAGCACGACTTGGCTCACTGCAAACTCTACCTCCCAGATTCAAGCAATTCTCCTGCCTCAGCCTCCCGAGTGGCTAATTTTGTATTTTTAGTAGAAATGGAGTTTCACCATATTGGCCAGGCTGGTCTTAAACTCCTGACCTCGTGATCCACCCGCCTCAGCTTCCCAAAGTGCTAGGATTACAGGCTTGAGCCACCACCACTCCCGGCCTCCCTTTTATTTTCAATGTAATCCCAATTGAAAGTCATTTGCTTACTTAAACTTGAAGTACATCTTCTTGAAATCTACCAGACATTTTCTATTACTTCATTCCAACACATATGCAGATTGTGAATTATATTCGTAGATAACATTCTTAAGCACTTTTTTTTTACCACATCAAATAATATAAGGAACCTCAGTTTTTAGAAGTAAAGTTTAAAAAAAAGGCCTGGATATGTTTCCTTGTTCAATATAATGTATTTCTGTTATTGATATATACTTATTACTGAGCACAATCACTATTATTATGTAGGAAGCACATTCCATGTAAGACTGCACATCTCAAAAGAAATGTTACAAATAGGTTACAAAAAAGGCCAGAGGAGTTGACAAACTAATATTATAATTACGCATGCTAGCATACAAATAATGTAAATATATTATACTTCCATCTGATTATTCATTTACTCATTTAATTCAAATGTTTTTAAGTTGGGGGTGCGGGGGACGTAATTTCTTTTTTTTTCTTTTTTTTTTTTTTTTTGAGACGGAGTCTTTCTCTGTCTCCCAGGCTGGAGTGCAGTGGCGCAACCTGGGCTCACTGCAAGCTCCACCTCACGGGTTCACACCATTCTCCTGCTTCAGCCTCCCGAGTAGCTGGGACTACAGGCGCCCGCCACCTCGCCCAGCTAACTTTTTTGTATATTTAGTAGAAACGGAGTTTCACCGTGTTAGCCAGGATGGTCTCCATCTCGTGACCTTGTGATCCAACCGCCTCAGCCTCCCAAAGTGCTGGGATTACAGGCGTGAGCCACTGTGCCCGACTGGGAGGTAATTTTTTAAAAAGATTATGAAGTGTACACTAGGTACTAGACCCTAAAAACAAAACCTGGTACCATCCTCAAGGAGGACATAGTTCAGTAAAGGAAAAACATCACAGATAATTAAAAGCCATTTGAATGAGATTTTTAGTTGAGTTAAACAAAACAAAAACACTCAATATTTTTCATGAGTACTATGTTCATCATACAGATTAGATAAGTAGACACTGAAAATAACTAATATTTTGTGGGGAAGAAATTTAGAAAAAAATAATTGTAACCAAATTGATGATATTTTGAAATTTCTACGGGATCTTGAAAAAAGTAATTTTTTTTTTTTTTTTTTTTAGAAACGACAGAAAGAGGAGGGACTTCCCTTATTCTTAGCAGAAAGGAGAAGCAGGCATAAAAGAGGATGATATGTGTACAAAACTGTGAATTTTTGTATATGCGTAGCAAATCTAACATAAGGAAATATTTAGCATTATGTTGTCAGGAACTACAGTTTAAAAATATTTGAGTGATACAATCCAGTGCCTTAAAAATATTTTGTTCTATTTTACTTATCAAGCTATAAAATATAGTTTTGGAAAGTTATAAAACTATAGGTATTAAAGCTTTTAAAATGCTTTTAAAAGAAAACACTTAAAAATAATTTCGTTGATTCTGGTTTTTCCTCTATTTCTGTGTGTGTTATTTTCAAAAGGCACATAAATTTTGCTACTCATAAGGGCTCGGAATATGGATAAACTGTCTGAGGTAAAATGAGTTATGTTAGGAAGGATGGAGGAAATGTTGAAATCTTACCTTGAATAGGATAAGTAGTAAGGGATCAGTTGACTACTTTAACTCTGTAACTGACAGGGTGAAATGAGAAGGGTAATTTCCAGGAAGGATTTAGATCGGGGTAAGATAAAGGTAGTATACTCAACTAATTATTGAATAATGTTCTTTTAAAATTATGTGCTTTTATTGAATAATAATTAAAAAAAATTAATGTAGGCCAGGCATGGTGGCTGATACCTGTAATTCTAGCACTGTGGGAGGCTGAGCCGGGCAGAATCACTTCAGACCAGAAGTTGAAGACCAGCCTGAGCAACGTGGCAAAACCTGTCTCTATAAAAAATATTTAATACAAAAAATTAGCAGGGCGGTATGGGAGGCTGAAGCAAGAGAATTGCTTGAGACCGGGAGGAAGAGATCGCAGTGAGCCGAGATCATGCCACTGCACTTCAGCCTGGGCGACAGAGTGAGACTCTGTCTTGAAAAAGAAATAATAATAGTTTAAAGGTTTGTATACACATTTTTGTGTGAACATTAGTTTTTATTTCTCTGAGATAAATTCCCAGGATTGCAATACTGGGTCGTATTGCATCATTGTTCTCAGTTTTATAAGAAACTGTCAAATTGTTTCCTAGAGTGGCTTTACCATTTTATATTCCCACTAGCAATGTGTGTCAGTGATCCAGTTCTCTGTATCCTTGTCAGCATTTAGTGTTCTTACTGCTTTTTATTTTAGCTATTCTGACAGATATATAGTGTATTGTCATTTAAAAACACTTTTATTTCTTCTAGACTTTAGGTTGTCTATAATAGTTTTCATTTTAATTTGCATTTTCCTATGATATTGAACATCTTTTTATGTGTTTATTTGCCATTTGTATATATTATTCTGCAAAATATTTCTTCTCTGTTCTCTGTTCTCTGTTCTGTGTAATTTTCTTCTGTGTTCTAGTCATCACGCTCCATGTCTTTTGCCCATTTTGAATTGCAATTTTTTTAACTATTGGGTTTTGAAAGTTCTTTTGTTGATATTTACCTTTTGTTTGATGCATGGGTTGCAAGTATTTACTCCCAGACTAAATCATGTCTTTTATTACTTTTCACAGAGCAAAAGTTTCTAATTTTGATGTGCTTGTTTTATAATTGAGAGAATATTGTGATTATGAATGAAGTACATAATCTCAACATTTTTAATAATTAGATTATCTCCAGATTATCAGTTACGGGATTACCAGAGAGATGGTTGCAGGCTTTAGAATAGTGCCTTCGTTTGAAAGGGCAGTATAAACATTTATACCACTCGTAAATATAGCTAACATTTACTTTATGCTTTCCATGTGTCAGACACAATTGTATGAGGTGTTATTCTTATAATTACCACCTCACAATGGTGCAGCAGCCAGGGCAAGGCTGCTAGAAATACTTAGACAAGATAACTGAAGGCTAGCACCTTGATTTGTGTTCACTTCACAGAGAAGCCAGGAATGGAACAGACAAAGTGCTTGGGTTTCCTCAGCACATTCTTTTTTTTTTTTTTTTTTTTTGAGATAGAGTCTCACTCTGTTGCCCAGGCTGGAGTGCAGTGGCATGATTTCAGCTCACTACAACCTCCACCTCCTGGGTTCAAGCGATTATCCTACCTCAGCCTCCCGAGTAGCTAGAACTACAGGCGTGTGCCACCACACCTGGATAATTTTTTTGTGTTTTTAGTAGAGTTGGAGTTTTGCCATTTTGGCCAGGCTGGTCTCGAACTCTCAACTGAAAGTAATCCACCCATCTTGGCCTCCCAAAGTGCTGGGATCACAGGCATGAGCCACAGAGCCCAGCTAGCACACCCATCCTTTACCCAGCAAAATCCAAATATTCTCAGAATGGATAAAGCATTTAAGATAGCCTAATAGTGAATACTTGCCCATGTAATAACTAGCCTCCATCAGAGCTAAAGTTTTAATGTTTCTAAAACAGTTCTGCCACAGGAATCGGAATAGTCATGTCATTTCTGATGAAGTCTGAAAAAATGTTCATTTTCGGATATTTCAAATATTATAATTCTTCTACAGGTATAGCATGGGATGTAGCTCATTGGTGTTTCTCTATGTTTTGTGTGTTTTCAATGACTAGTTTCTACAACTTTCACAGTCCCAGAAGTAGGAGTTGTATTCTACTGTCTGAAGTTAGTGCCAGAAAAAGAATATTTAGAAGATTTTGATTATATTTATTATAGCTGTGTAGAGGCCTAGAAGTTAATCCTCTAATTTTAATATTCATCGTGTGTCTATTTCCCATATCTACATCTCTACCATTTCCGTCTCCAAAGGTTTCACCATTGTAATACTCTTTCCAGCAAAATTTAAACGGCCCTGTTGAATTTACTAAAATATTACATTTGAAAGCTTATAAAAATATGCAGTGTTTAAAATATGTTTTTAAAAATTGTGTGCCACAAAATTACCTGGAGAAATGTTTTAAAAATACTGAGGCCCAGGACCAGCCCAAACCAATTAAACTGAAATTTTGTGGACTGGGGCTGTAGGATCAATATTTTAAAATAACTTTCCAGATAAGTATAATTCCTAGCTAGGGATAAGAATTTTGAAGTTAAATTTGCTAAGTGATGGAAATCTATTAAAAATTATCTATTGAAAGCCTTAATTCTTAATTTTTAAAATTCCTTTTTTATACCCTTCCATTTGTATTTTAACTCCATATTGCATATTTATTTAATTTTTAGCTGCTTAGAAAATAAATGAGACACACAAAATGAACTGCCTAGTCTTAATTGCAACAACACTTAAAACTTAATAAACTTAATTTTTTCAATAATATATGAAATACTGTATGTAGGTAAATTACATTATTTAAAAATATTTAGTTTCTTATATTAATATGTAGAATATTTCTATTAAGAGAGAAATTACATAATTTTTGCAATTTTCATTGTCTCCATAAAAATTAAGCTGGCCTAGTTAAATTAAAATGTTCAAATAAAATAATGTATAAAGGAAAATTTGGGACTGATAATAAGAAATGTTAGAATTAAAGCATAAGGGTTAACTGTATTTTAATAAAAATAGAAAAGATAGGTAAAAAAGATAAATTTTTCATTTCCTAAAGTTTTTTCTCGATTTAAATGGTGACTTTTTAAATAAATACTTATTATGTTATTCTATCTAGATTTCTTCGTTTGATAGCCAGATTCAGATACTTCAAAAATTAGTTAAATATGTCTCATAAAAACAAGACTGCGTTACAACTGATACGTTCTTCAGACAGATTCTATGACCCTTTTGAAGATTTTCAAATTTCAGTCACCCATTCTGAGGATCCTTTAGTACAGACATAATTATATTTCTTTGCATAGGTTCCAGTACAGTTTTATAAATATGCTCACATTTGACCTGTTTTCTCATGGGTATTGATTTAGCATTCTAACATCACTGAGTAGTTTTAATTGCATTAAACAATTTTGTTCACTGCCTAGTGATTCATTTTTTAAAATATTACCAAAACAGAGAACTGATTCAGAAATTACTCCAACACCATATATACCAATTAATCATTTAGTGTTATTAGGACTTAAGTGAATGATAATAACAAAATGAAAAATCTTATGATGCAAAAACATTTGCATTAATAAACTTCAGAGATATGTATTATACTTCTATATATATCTATACTATGAATATAAAGCAAATGTCACGAGTTTTTAAAATTAATAATAATAATGTAAAGCATTGCAATTCTATTTTATGAACCTGAGAATACATGCACCCAAGAACATTTAAGGGTTAAGCTAATATATTTAACAGGAAAGAAGATATATGGAAGGAGTTATGTGATATGCATCACATGCTTATATATATAGAGAGATTAATAGAGAAACTTTAAATATCGTTTTTGTGAACCTTAAAACTATTAATTTGATGTTATTCAATGTTCAAAGTAATTTAAATTAATTTAAATATTTAAGCCATACTAAGTAGAGCTGTTGAATCATTGCCCTTCTTCTGTACTTGTTACAGTATCTGGGTATAAGTAGTACATTAAAAAATTCAGTTGGGGCTAGGTGCGGTTGCTCACACCTGTAATCCCAGCACTTTGAGAGTCCAAGGTGGGCAGATCAGGAGGTCAAGAAATCGAGATCATCCTGGCCAACATGGTGAAACCCCATCTCTGCTAAAAATACAAAAATTAGCTGGGCATGGTGGCACATGCCTATAGTCCCAGCTACTTGTGAGGCTGAGGCAGGAGAATCACTTGAACACAGGAGGCAGAGGTCGCAGTGAGTCGAGATCGTGCCACTGCACTCTAGCCTGGCAACAGAGTGCAACTCCATCTGAAAAAAAAAAAAAAAAAAAAAATTCAGTTGGGAAGATAACTAAACTTTCCTAGGCAGAACTCTTTGAAAACAAGCTATAGTTTCATAATGGAATTAACTAAATCGTCTGTCCATTTATTTGATGTTTACTAATTTTCTTCTCTAGTCTAGTCATCATGCTAGACAGCAAATATAATAAGCTGACTATGACAAAGTCTGCTTCCTCTAGTCACAGTCCAGAAGCAAAGACACTAGATCCAAAAAAAAAGAGAGAGAGAGACAAAATTCTTTCCTCTGTGAAGCCCCCACTTCTTTAAGTTCCTTGGCATTGTGTATTGAATTGATTTAGGAGGTTTTATTCATTTTGTTTACACTTCCTATATACTCCCTAGCTTCCTCCCACATTTTAAACATAAACTGTATATGGTAGAATCACATACATATGGAAAAGTAAACCATCCTAAATATATGGCTTGATGAATGTTGATTAAATGAATTTGCCTATATAACCAGTGCCCAGATCAAGAAACAGAATTTAATTAGAAACACAGTAGCCCCATGGCCAATCATTACCTCACATTCCACATGTCCTGACTCTGAGCATAAACTAGCTTTACCTTGGTCTTTCCAGAAATAGAATCATACACGTATTAAAAGAAAAAGTAAAAGAACTAGGCAAGGTGACTCACACCTATAATTCCAGCGGCTCAGGAGGTTGAGGTGGTAGGATCACTTGAGCCCAGGATTTCAAAACTGCAGTGAGCTATGATTGTGCCACTGCATTCTAGCCTGGGCAACAGAGTGAGATCCCAACTCTCAGGAAAGAAAAAAGATGGTCTAATCCATAGAGATAACTGTTAAATGCCTATAATGATTCACATTCTTTGTCCTGGGAATCCCTGTAATTGAGAATTATTAGGCTATATTTCACCTTCTCTCAATGCACTTGAATCTGTACGTCTTTTCAATCATCTGCCCTTCCTTCCTTTCATTTTTTTTTTTTTTAAGGGAAGGAATTATTTGTGATTTGTCCACTTTATTCTCTGAGAGAGAGCCCAGGAACAGTTGGTTGCATTGTCTGCCTGAGTATATGCCCACGTGCACTTTTCCATGAGTAATTATGGATCACAGAAGGCCAACATGGTTCCACAGAGTTATTGTTAAAATGTGGATACTGATGCTGCTGAGCATGCCAGTAGTTAAGTAGATGTGTGCCAAGGACCTTTAGCAAACAAAAAGTACTACCCTGAGACCTCTGAAAATGATGGCCACCACTATAATATGTGAAGTTGCCCATAAAATACAATAAAGCCCAGCCTTACCTCCAGTGACACACTGTGCCATGTCGAGATTAGCGTCTTAAGCCATTGACTTGATTCACTCACTTGCCGAATGGTTTGTCTCCCCCGTATCAGCCTCCAAATGAGCGCAATTTAATTCTGTGCTTTGGTAAAATTACTATTTGCTGAAAATCTTCCATTTTTGGATTTACTTGAAGAGGGATGAAATCACCAATTTAAATCTGTAACTGCCTAAGTAAATTTTATGGAAAATAGATGAGTAATTATAAATTTCATCAGTTAAATTAGTATCCCAAATGAGTCATTACACATTAAAACTTTCCGAGGCAAAGTGGCATAATGAAGAGGGCAGGCACTCAATTTGGAAACAGAAACTTTCTAAAAATATCTGGAATGTCCACTAACTAGCTATGAACACAGATTTCTTATCTACTCTAGGTACTATTTTTTGTATCTGTAAAATTGAACTGTCATTTCTCTCAGAGGAACAAGATTAGGTCAGTAATCCACAGAGATAACTGTTAAGTGCCTATAAAAGTATAATGTTTATCTGTCAGTTAAAACTGTTTATGTTGGCTGGGTGCCATGGCTCATGCCTGTAATCCCAGCACTTTGGGAGACCAAGGTGACAGAATTCCTTGAGCCCAGGAGTTCAAGATCAGCCTGAGCAAAATAGTGAGCCCCCGTTATTAAAAAAAAAAAAAAAGAAAAGAAAAATAAAAATTAGCTGGGCCTAGTGGTGCGCATTTGTAGTCCTGTCTATGCAGGAGGCTGAGACAGGAGGATTGCTTGATCCGAGGAGTCTGAGGCTGCAGTGAGTTATGATTGCCTCACTACACTCCAGTCTAAATGACGGGGTGAGACCCTGTCTCTAAAAAATAAACAACAACAATAAAAAAAAAAACTGAAAACAACATATGTGTATTTCCCTATTAGCCAGATCTTATTTGTAAAGACAAAAACCTGAGCTTTCAACTTATTCTTTGCCCTCAAATCCAGTGGTGCTAGGTGAATATTATAATTTAAGTGGCTATCATTATGTTTAAGTTGTAAAATTTAATTACAGGTCTATCGATAGACTATGTGGAAAACAAGCTTTATTGGATCAGTTCGGGGAATGGAACCATAAATAGATGCAACCTGGATGGTGGTAATTTAGAAGTAATCGAGTCAATGAAAGAAGAATTAACAAAAGCTACAGCCCTAACCATCATGGGTAAGTGAAATGATTCTATAGCTTGGTTGCTTTGTATTGAATGAGGGCTGATTTATTACGACCTGTTAAAAGCTTAGGAAAGTTACTGCTCCATTCACACCAGAACTACATTCAAATTGCACACTTCTGTGAGGTTTGCTTCTCTTCCTTCTTTTCCTCTTTAGCAAACAGACTTATAAGATTATCCAGATAAGAAACTTAGCGTTAGCAATACTAACTTTGCTGTTACTGATTCTTGGTGTACTATGACTTATATTATTTTATAATTGTTATTTTCTGTGTTCTACTACAGTCCTCTAAAGTGTAAGGGCCTTGTGCATTTGTCACGATAAAGTCAAACCTGGCTTATCTCCATTTAATAAAGAATAGCTTGATCTGTAGACAGAATTCAAAAGACGAGACAACAGGGTCCATTGGACCAATGATTGAAATACTTTCCCATGGAATAATTCTTTTCAGTGTTCCAGAGTGAGTACAAATGTTACTTATTTGAGTCTTATTTCCATTCCTTTGAATTCGATCTTCTGGGGAAAAAAAGGTGCCAGGTAAGTAAAATGATTAGGAAACTAAGAGGGAGGTGTGGCTTCCATGGAGCAAATAATTAAACTCTACTATATTGATATTAGAAGCTCATTTTTGAAATGTAAGTTTCAGTTTAAGAAGATAGTTTGAATTTTTCAAAAGATGTTGAGTGGATAGCGTAAAGAAGAACTCTTTGGTGAGGATGGCTGAGTTTTGATTTAGTGAATGGCTGACTCTAAGCTGAAGTTCGTAGTAGGTGAAGGGTGTGAGGACTGAATAATCTACATAGAATTTCAGTAATTGCATTTGGTTACAGGATGATAATCAGAAAATTATTTAATATTTATAATTCTGAATATTGTGATTTAATCAGAATAACTTTTAAAAACATATACAATTTATGAAAATCCCATTTGAATATATTCTTATATTTATATAGGTAAAAATGTATGCCTTTTAATTCTATATTCTAAATCTTTTAGCCATTTGAGAGCATTTAGTTTCTCAGGTTTGTGAGAGTATTTTTATTGCTTTTGTTTTATTATTATTATTTTTTTTTGCTAATGTTCATGAGTATATGTTAATAAACAGTGGTTAATTGAGACAGATTTGGGAATCCATTTTCTAGACAAAAATATGTTTTTATCTTTGATTTTCAATTAAATTAAAAATATCTAGATGAAGGTGAATAAGGTTTAAATATTGCAAATTATTATTTAAGAATGAGTCTTCCTCTCTCGTGAAGGAAGGAAAAAAGGAGATTGTTTTAAAAAACCATAACTATTAAGATGATCTCTATTTCAATTTTTATTATAGGGAAATATAGACATGAAACTATCTGCCTATATCACAAAGTTGTGAGAATCACCTGAAGTTCTAAATGAATGTACTTTTTGAAAAGTAGAATTCTATGGAAATGTCAAAGTTGTTATCTGATGCCTGTGAATTTGGTCCTTAAAGCACTCTCTACGTTTCCCTCATTGGGAATTTCCAGATATGTGATAGAATGCTTCATCAGATGTTTCGTAGTTTTCATTTGCTTAAGCTTATTCTTAAACTACTGTCCTTCTGCTATACCTTTTACTTTTTTTTTGTTTCTAAATTATTTCTTAGAATCAGTTTTTTTTTAAAAATAGTTTTTCTTCAGATGAGGAATTTAAATTTGTAAAAGAGAAACCATCTTGTATTTAAGTCTCCAATTTTCTTTTGAGTCTTTGGGCAATTTCTGTGCTATTTATATAGCATTATATTGACATTCTTTTCTTTGTATACATCCAGAAGTTATATATAAAACAAAAGGGTTGTACTTGATAAATAGGCTATTTTACAGTAGGAATTTATTGACAATTGTTTTATAGTGTCTATAAGATGACTTTTGAAAAAAGCAATATATTACTTAGTATTGGAAAATGAACACTAATATTTTGTCTTTTGAGTCTTTGTACATATTTTAAATAAAAATAAGCAGAGTTTAAATTCTGAAAGTAGTTGAGTAATCGGCAACAGTCTCTAAATCATCACCCACGTTATGTTTTCAAAAACTTACTTCCAGTGTACTTTATGAAACCCAAACTAGCAAATAGCATAAACAATGAACTCAGTAAATTAGAGGAAAGGTGTTAAAAATCTTGCATAACATTTCAAGGAAAGTCAGTGACTTTTAGGGGAACAAAGTATAATAAAATTGTTGCCTCGTAGGAATATTTAAGGCTTTATAAAGGTTTATTTCTGCTAATATTTCTGCTGCCCATGATCTGAGTAGGAAATGAGACTAAACCTACAGAGCTCAATGCTATAAATATAGTATCAAAAAATGGAACAGGTCTCTATCTTAGCAAAAAATAAAGTCTGTTAGGTTTGTCGACTGATAAATGAAAGAAGGAGAAAGTTTGAGTGAGATCATAATGCCCATATTGTGTCAACCCTGTGAATCTGATATAACATCAACTTTGCAGAGGAACCCCACCTTGCAGAAATTAAAATTCTCTTAACAAGTAGGTTGCTGTGTAAGTATACCCCTTTTTGCCACCATAATTTGAGTAGCCCTGAAACATAAAGAATACATATTTAAAACAAACAAACAAACAAAATCTCTTGGCCAGGCACAGTGGCTCACGCCTGTAATCCTAGCACTTTGGGAGGCTGGGGCAGGCAGATCATGAGGTCAGGAGTTCGAGACCAGCCTGGTCAACATAGTGAAACCCCGTCTGTACTCAAAATACAAAAAAATTAACTAGGTGTGGTGGCGGGTGCCTGTAATCCCAGCTACTCGGGAGACCGAGGCAGGAGAATCGCTTGAACCCGGGAGGTGGAGGTTGCAGTGAGCTGAGATCGCACCATTGCACTCCAGCCTGGGTGACAGTGTGAGACTCAGCTTCAAAACAAACAAAAAATTTCCTAATGCCTCTACTGGCAATATGTTAACTAGACATATCAAAATACGCTTAGCAGTCTGAGAATTTAAAATTTAAAGTCCATAACCAAAGAGAATCAGGGGAGGAATCTCTATAACATTTTCTGGCTTGGTTTTAAACTTTCTCTTCTCCTCAGACTTCTCCTTCTTTCAAAACCTCCACCCTTTCTCTTTGAGAAGAAAAAAAGAAAAAGGTGATGACCTGCTTGCTGCTCAGGCTGAATACTACAGTCATATAATAAAGGCAATGAAAAAGTAAAACACGGGAACCTCACCGATATCCAGGGTATTACTGAAGACTGCAGTTACACATGTTTAAAAAGAAATTTGTCTACAGTGATCCTGAAATTACACATCAAGAAAACAAGTCATTGTGCTATGAAGTGATTAGTATATACACGTGTATGATGGTTCCCCAAAGAGGCTACTTAGGTACTGAACGATAAGTAACTGAAAGTTTGTCTTTCACTGAAATATACGAGTAGTTTATCCTAAAGCTGAATTTAAAAAAATCTCTTTGAATACTTTGCGCAAGTTTTTAAACCTCAAGGATTATAAATTGGAACCACTTGAGGCTCTTAGTTTTACTTAGAATAGTACCCAGATCAAAATAAAGCAATTATTTGATGACTCAGTCAAGACCTCTAAACCAAGATATGTTTCATAAACACTTTACTATTTCTCCTTTTAATAAGTAGAGCTTAGCTTTTGTTCCTTTAAGCGTGGGTAGTGTCTCATTTTTAGTGGAGAGTATAAGGCAGAAGTGATGATATGTGGCTTTGGGGACAAAGTCATAAAAAACATGAGCTTCTTTTCCCTCTCTTGGATCGCTGTCCTTGGGCAAAGCCAGCTGACGTGTTATGAGGACACTCAAACAGTCCAGTGGAGAAGTACATGTTGGAAGAAAGGCAGATCTCCAGCCAGCAGCCATGTAAACGAGTCATCTTGAAAGCTGAACCTCAGGCCGGGCGCGGTGGCTCAAGCCTGTAATCCCAGCACTTTGGGAGGCCGAGACGGGCGGATCACGAGGTCAGGAGATGGAGACCATCCTGGCTAACACGGTGAAACCTCGTCTCTACTAAAAATACAAAAAAACTAGCCGGGCGAGGTGGCGGGCGCCTGTAGTCCCAGCTACTCCGGAGGCTGAGGCAGGAGAATGGCGTAAACCCGGGAGGCGGAGCTTGCAGTGAGCTGAGATCCGGCCACTGCGCTCTAGCCCGGGCGACAGAGCGAGACTCCGTCTCGGGGGGGAAAAAAAAAAAAAAAGAAAGCTGAACCTCTAGCCTCAGTCAAGATTTTAGCACAAGCCAACAGCTGTAAAGTAACCTCAAGGGAGACTCCAAACCAGAACCACCCACATGGCTGCTCCCAGATTCTAGACCCATAGAAACCATGTGAGACAATGAATGTTTTATGGTGCTAAGTTTTGTAGTCACTTTTTGCACTGCTATAGATACCAATTCATATGTTTACCTAGTCATTTATTTACGAATAGACTTAGAACTTCCCAATTTAATAGAGTTAGGCAGGTTATGAATGAGTAAAGTATGTCAGGGGTGATAAAACCAAACAGCTCCAACATAAATGTTAAGTAGAATCTGAGTCTAGGCCTGCAATATCTCAACTAGCTTGAGAGTGGCAGGATTTATGATGGAGTGGGAAAAATGAATGTCCCACTTATGGTAGAACACCTCTCAGCTCCACTTATTTTTGTCATAAGAAATATTAACCATTTGCACATATCTTTTATTTTTGAGGAGAAGGAAGAAATACAGATGTTTATTTGAAATCTCACAATTTTTAATTATTAGCAAGTAATCTTTTTAAAAAAATATTTTAGAAAAATACCATGCAGACTAACATACTCTATAGGCTAGCTATGAAGGCTAACACTATAAAAGCCAAGCATTCTACAAAAAAGCAACAACAAAAATCCCTACAATAACCTTCTGTTGTTGCTTCAGCGCAGAGGGCACCAGGTGTCACCTCTGGTTTGGTCATCATTTACATTGGTGACATTGAGTTGCTGAGAGAAAAGGATGGAGTTAAGGCAGCGAACACCCAACTGCACCACTAAAGGGGATTTCAGTAGGAAAAAAAAAAAAAAAAGTCACGTGGTAGAGCTAGTATAATATACAGAGGAGAATAGGCCTCCCTTGTAGCGGACAGGATACGGGATTGTCTATGAAGATTTTCTGGTGGTGTTTGAACAGAGCTTGTATTCTGCCTGAGGTAAATACAGATTAAGAACATACTAATGTCAAGTCTGACTCTTACTTGAGTTAAACTCCTGAGAAGGCAATGTAACTACTTGTTGGAGAACTTTCACCCCTAACAGCAATAAATATCAATTGCCATTCATTCTTTCATTCTTTCAGCAAGCATTTATCAGTGCCCACTATGTGCCAACTGCTGATATACGTGGTGGCAAGAATCCCAGCTTGCATAGTAACATGGAAGACAGACCATAAAGCAGATAAATCAAAACATATAGTACGACAGTTGAATGTTAAGGGAAAAAATAGTAGATCAGGGAAAATAGATAAGGAAGTGTATGGGGTGAAATTTGAGTCTGAGTAGCCAAGAGTTTGCCAAGACAGTGACTTCTGAGTAAAGATCTGAAGAGATAATGAGAGAAGATTGAAGGAATGCTGTGTGAACTAACAACTGCTTAACATTTTGTTGATTTTACAGTTTTTGTATTATTATTATTTCTTAATATAAAACATAATTATATTAACATAAATCTTCTCAGGTGATAAGGTTAATTTTCTAAGTTAGAAATCTTTTAAGTTTGTCATGGCTCAAATAGAGCATTGTCTGTGCTTCTCCTGTTCTCCAGGGGGCTCACTTAGGCAGATGTGATTTACACTTTGGGTGCAATGACTGTTTAATGAGGACTATTAACACCTTTCAAGTTGCTAGATAAAAGCTGACTAGCCTATAATTCTGCACATCAAATTCTTCTCCATTTTTATTTTTATTTTGTTTTGTTTTGTTTTAGAGATGGAATCTTCACTCTGTCACCCAGACTGGAGTGCAGTGGCATGATCTTGGTTCAATGCAACCTCCACCTCCCAGGTTCAAACGATTCTCATGCCTCAGCCTCCCCAGTAGCTGGGATTACAGGCATGCGCCACCACACCCAGTTAATTTTTGTGTCTTTAGTACAGACGGGGTTTCTCCATGTTGGCCAGGCTGGTCTTAAACTCCTGACCTCAGGTGATCTGCCCACCTCGGCCTCCCATCCTCTTTATTTTTAAAGATGATCTTGTCAGTTTTCCTGTCAGAGCTGGCAAATACAAAAACTTCTACTTTCTAATATATAATAATAACTAGTTGCCCTAAAATTATATTTACAACCTTTTCTCTTAGATATTTTTTCTAAGTATTTTGCAAATTTTTTAAATGGAATTTTCTTTTATAAAATTACTTCTGTTTGTCCGGGCATGGTGGCTCACACCTGTAATCGCAGCACTTTGGGAGGCTGAGGCAGGTGGATCATGAGGTCAGGAGTTCAAGACCAGCCTGGCCAAGATGGTGAAACTCTGTCTCTACTAAAAATACAAAAAAAAAAAAAAAAATTAACCAGGCGTAGTGGCGGGTGCCGGTAATCCCAGCTACTCAGGAGGCTGAGACAGGAGAATCGCTTGAACACGGGCTGCAGAGGTTGCAGTGAGCCGAGATTGTGCCACTGCACTCCAGCCTAGGAGATGCAGTGAGACTCTGTCTAAAAAAATAAATAAATAAATACAAATTGAAAAAAAAATCTTCTGTTTTATGAAATAATAATAATACTGTAAAACAGTTTCCTACATGATTTTCAATTATTTGTGCTATAAAATAGCATATAGTCAGTTATGTAATATTTTACTATTGATTACCTAGTATTCAGTTATAGGGATTTTTTTTTTTTTTTAATTTACCTTTTCTCTCACAACTTTTGACATTTTTCTGGTCACTAATGCCTTCAGGAGACAGTGAGGCAAGCTCAAGTTAATCAAGTCACTGTTGAGTTTTTAGTGTCTTTATGAGGCGCAGGACTTTAAAACTATTGACTAAAATCAGGGTTTCTGGGTTATTTATGGATTTTATTTAACTTTTTTTTCCTTTCTCCATATGTAGTTTGAGAGCAGACTGCATATATTGTATTTACACTGAAGAGAAAGTGGAAAAAATAAATTCACGGAGATAAGAGAAAATACACATATGAAACAAATATTCTCACAAAAAATAGTCATTTCTTGTTGAAAATTATGATGGAATTTAGGAAATAGAAGGATGATAGCTTATCTGTATTTTGTACTTTTGTAGTGGGGCATGAGAGAGCTGGTGCAAATGGATCATAGCTTTAAAATAGAACTCAGGGTATGAATCATATTTAAGCAAACCTGAAGTCACTATGTCTAAATAGAGAATCACTGACATTTGTGTATTTAATGGTCAGCATATCATTTAATCACAGATGCTCTTGACATTGTTTATTACAATGAATCATGTAGTAATTTGTCAAGATCAAGAGTTTGAGCCCTGGGCCCTGTAAGGGGTATGAGTTTGAATTTACCCTCCACCGTTCACTCACACCTATGAGCGATTTATTCATTTTTCTCTGCTACTCTGTATGCACAGATGCTCTCATTTATATTTCATTCTGTATACGCTTTTTGTTGTTGTTGTTTTATGGTACTAAATGATCTTTGGAAGTTGCATTTACCGTGATATTTGTAGGTAAGGATTGCAAAACTATCAAGACATATTCTACTCAAGCGTCAAAGTGTAGACATATATCTTTTTATTTATATATTTGTATGTCTTACCTTGGGCTGCTATAGCAAATTAACATAGGCTGAGGGGCTTTAAAAACATCAGACATTTATTTCTCACAGTTCTGGAGGCTGAAAGTCTGAGATCAGGGTGCCAATATGGTTGGGTTCTGGTGAGGACCCATTTCCAGATTATAGATTGCTTACTTTTTGTATCTTCTCATGGCAGCAAATGAGAGAGAGAAAAGAGAGAGAGAGACAAAGAGCTCTCTGGGGATCCTTTTATAAGTTCACTAATTTCATTCATGAGGTCTTTACTCTCATGACCAAATTACCTTCGTAAGATCCCACTCTTTAATTCCATCAAACTGGGGATTAGGATTTCAACATATGAATTTTTGAGGGACACAAATATTCAGTCTATTTTATGTGTGTGTGTATGTATGTATGCATATATATATATGCACACACATACATACACACACACATATATAATCCTTATCTAACCATTATATGTGTGTGTGTGTGTATATATCCTTATCTATTTCTCTGTATGTTGGCACAAAAGTAATTGTGATTTTGCCATTAAAGTAAAGGTAATGTTTTAACCTTACATGATTTTTATCGCTAATGTGTTGTGATCAAACTATTAGTTTTCACTAAATAGGAAATAGTTTTAAATAAATTATATAGGTTAAAGCAGTACAAAAGAACGTAAAAATTATAAATAAAAGTTCATTTGTGAAGTTATGCTAATCAGAATTCATTTTAATCTGTTTTTGAAGTTAGGCAAAACTATTTCAACTTTTAGTTAAGAATTTTGTAGGAGTTTACAATATAAAACTGCTTAATTTGTCTTAGAATAGGTTTGTGCTACCTATAAATATCTAAGTAGCTATCTCCAACAACCATCAAATCTTAGAATCACTTGCGATTGGCTAACCTCACTATGAACTAAAAGAAACTTTGATTCACAGGTAAAGGCAAAAAAAAAAAAAAAAAAAAAAAGCCTTTAATTACATGATTTCCATAAATATTTAAGCTCTCTCTGCTGGAGTTTTCTATTTATCACAATTAATATATTATACTATTGACCTGTTTCAAGTGGCAATTTTCCAGGAATGGGCTTAATAAGTAAACATTAAAAAGAGATTAAATTTTGGCTACTATGAAGATCAATCAAAAAAGGTATGTTCTGTGTGTATTTGCAGACTCATGTCACAGTCTAGTAATGAGAAAAAATCGGCTCTGTTGATTTGGTTATGCACACAACATTTGTTTTCAGTCAATGTTAACCAAATAAGCTCGTCATTTGTCTTTTGGGAAGCCCTTGAAAGGCTTTAGCAAACATAACCCTTAAGGACATTTGTTCATACTTTCTGTGGGCTAACCTCACAAACGAAGTTATCACAATAGCTGCTATGGAGATTCAAGACACACTGGTAGTTTACCCATGGGAAAGTCAAGGCTGTCAGATTAAAATACTTCCAGACACCGTCTGCATGTCAGAGAATATCATGTTCATTTGTTCAAGAATGAATACAGTGTTCATATTGTTGGGGATTAAAGGTTTCAAAGGTTCCCTCTAGATGTTGTATGACAAAGTGCTTACAATTGTTTAACCTGTCTGCCAACTGAAAAAAATGTGCGTTACATACAGCTAATGGCAAAAAAAAAAAAAAAAAAAAAAAAATTAGTTTTTACCTACACTAACTCTTAAGCTTTCTCAGCTGAATTCTCAATCATAATCAATGATAAGCTTTCAAAATTTATGTTTATTCTCAGCAAAATATTATTTGGCATAATAAATAATTTTAGAACTTTAAAGTAAATATCTAAGTGCTCAACTTGCACCCTTTTTTGAATTGTCTAGATATACTTAATATGATATACTTGATAGAAACATTTAAAAAATATATATAATACAAAACCTCGTAAAATTGGCATGCAGAAATCATCAAAAGTCTTTTTTCTACTCTTAAGATAAATTATTATGGCTAGTTGTCATGGAATCTATAGAACATTATAAATGGTGGCAAATGACAGGTTCTGGGATTGATGCATTTAATCTTGTTATCCTCAAACTGAGCACTTGCAGATTTACATTGAAATCTGGTCTGAAAGGAGTCTATATGCTGTCTTATTATAACAAGGTGGGGAGTCTGATAATTTAAAGATTCCTTACCTCTTATAATTCACCTTAAGGAGTCTCTCCTGTTTCCTACAATGCAAGTCCGCTTTACATGTTGTCAAGTGCAGATTTTTTTTTTCAAACCTCATTAAATCTCTCTCTTTCCCTGAATGTGAGAAGCAGCTGAAACTTCAAGTTTCAAAAAAAAAAACTTTGCTTTTCAGAAGACCCTTCCTTCCCTCCCTACCTTTTCTTCTCTCTTTTACCCCATTCTCTCTGCCCTGGGCTCTCCATTGCTTTTCTCGTGTCTTTCCCTTCCTTCCTTCCTTCTTCCTTCCTTCCTTCCTTCCTTCCTTCCTTCCTTCCTTCCTTCCTTCTTTCTTTCTTTCTTTCTTTCGGAGGAGAGAGGGGTTTATTTATTTCCTTTATGAGAGAAAACAAACTTTCAATTTCTGTATTTTTATTTTCTGAAAGTAATTTGAGTCAATCAGATTCTGAAATGTCCTTTACTTCTACAATTTGTAAACTATGATCTACAGAAACCTGTAAATGTTACAGAAATGCCCCTAATACCGCAATCAGTGCCGGTCTGTGTTTATGGTAATGTTTTGAGGACTGGGGGTTACTGTGATGGGTTTTGCATTATATTTTGTCTAAAATAAATGTTCCAGCCAGGTACAGTGACTCACGCCTGTAATCCCAGCACTTTGGGAGTCCAAGGCGGGTGGATAACAAGATTAGGAGATGGAGACCATCCTGGTTAACACAGTGAAACCCCGGCTCTACTAAAAATAAAAAATTACCAGGGATGCTGGCATGTGCCTGTAGTCCCAGCTACTCAGGAGTCTGAGGCAGGAGAATCGCTTGAACCTGGGAGGCAGAGGTTGCAGTGAGCTGAGATCATGCTACTGCACTCCAGCCTGGGAGACAGAGGGAGACTCTATCCCCCCCAAAAAAGGAAAAAAAGTTTCAATAGGACCAATACTGACCACATTTAGTCAGGGCTTATGTCCTTAAGTATTATGAAGGACAGAAGAGAGTTGTAAGTTAATATCATGGTGTTAGAAATGCTGATGAATGGGGAAAACAGATTGATACATATAAAACTGATCCATGCAAATCATTGTACAAAAATTTAAGTAAGACTTCCAAATGTCTTCAGGAGGGGACTTCATGAGGAATGTAGGATTGAAAAGGCCCTGGATGAAGGCTAGAATGGGAAGAGACCTAGAGGAGAGACAAAGGTGTTTGTAAGCTCATAAATGTAAGAGTCAGGGATGGTCCTTCATAAGGACAGCTTGACTAGATTGAATCTACTTGATTAAGAATTCACATATGTACCTCTCTTTCCATTCTGCTAAAAAAGTGACTAGTTGAAAATTGCACCTTTGAAGGTTTCTTTAAATAGTCTTGAATTTATAGGATTGGCTCTGGTCAATTCTTCCCTTTTTTAAATAACAAATAAAATGTAATTCCCTGACTGTAATAAAATGAGAAATAACAGCAAAGTAATTTAAAATAAAAAAATCAATTCAATTTACAAATGCTTTGGGCACACTATATCTGAATAAATAACTGCTTTTTCTCATATAAAGCATCACTAGAAGTGAAATAGCTAAAAATGCAGACTGATGCAGGTATGCTGTGCTCTTAGCTCTAAAATAACAAGTAGAATTTATGTTGATGGCTTAATTTTTCTGAAGTGGTGAACAATTTTTGGTAACATTTTGGACAATATAAAGAACAATTATATTCATGGAAAATTTAGTATCTCTTAAAACCATATAGAAACTTCTTTGTCTTTAGATGTAACATAGAGTTACATTCTGGGTTCAGATACCTTTAAACAAGATTTTTCATCAATATAAATGTCCACTGGGGTACTCAATGGTCACATAGGAAATAGGACAATTTTTCTTTTCAGTGTTTTATCAGATATTTATCTTCCTTGACTCCTTCCCCACTAAATATCAGTAATAGTCCCTAGTGATTTTGATAGCTGAAAATGACCTTACAGATTTCCTTACCCCAAGAGAACGGAAACCCTCTATTGACTACCACTGGAAAATTGCTTGTTGAATAGAATGAAACTGAATTCTCACTTCTTCTTTTTTTTTTTTTTTTAATTATACTTTAAGTTCTAGGGTACATGTGCATAACGTGCAGGTTTGTTACATATGTATACTTGTGTCATGTTGGTGTGCTGCACCCATCAACTCGTCAGCACCCCTCAATCATTTATATGCCACTACTGGGTATATACCCAAAGGATTATAAATCATGCTGCTATAAAGACACATGCACACGTATGTTCATTGCGTCACTATTCACAATAGCAAAGACTTGGAGTCAACCCAAATGTCCATCCGTGACAGACTGGATTAAGAAAATGTGGCACATATACACCATGGAATATTATGCAGCCATAATAAAGGATGAATTCTCACTTCTAAAGTAGCTCCTCTCCTGATTATCTTTTCTCTATAGCGGTTCTATGGTTTCTCCCAGGCATTTGCCTTAAGCTCAGAGGGAACTGGATCAGTTTTTTCCCTTGTTTTATTACTGTTGTTGTCGTCTATTTTACTTTCACCTTCTGGTTAGGAACTTCTTGTCTGAGCTACAACAGTCGCCTCCTACCTTCCTCTCATTCTCTGTATCTCCAATCTCCAAACTTTCAAAATATGGTATATTAGAACCTGCTGTGGCATTACCTACTTAGCCAATTTCAGAGGCTGAAATAAATGAGTGTTACTCAGAAATGCTCGTTTTCTTTCATTTTCATTTACTAAATCTTGTTATCACAGCATTATTAGTTCCACCTTATAGACAAAGAAACTTAGGATCAATAAGATTTGTTAAAATCCAAAGCATTATTAGCATTATTAATCCCACATTATAGACAAAAAAAAAAAAAATTAGTAAGATTTGTTAAAACCCTGTCCTGTAAGATGAACGCTCTGGGATTGTGACTCAAGTCAAGTACTGTTTTACCATAAAGAAGAGCCTTGCTCCTGTAACCCTTCCTCTCATTTTGTTCTCCTCTATCCCTACTTCAGTCGTGTGCACTACATCCCGGTAAACTGTTTCTTCTTTATGTAATTATGCCCTACTTATTTATCTTTGCCTTGTTGTTCCTTGAGTGCATTCCCTGTTCATCAGCTACCCTAATGAGTGAAACATCATCCATTTTTCAAGACTATGTCTGCTTACCCCAGTGTGATTGGTGATCTTTCTCTTCTCTGAACACATTCGTATTTTCCTAATGCAGTGAAGTATTTTTGTCTCCCAAAATAATCATGTATGGACATGTCTCACTTCTCCATAATTTGGAACCACATTTTATTCATATGTTTCACTCATAACACACAGCAAGGCACTTTATATTAAGTAAATTTAAATAATAAGAGTAAAATATATGAATAAATAGAATAATGACCACACACACAAACACCCTCCACTGTGACCAAAATATATTTTCAGCACAAGCAGACAAATGTTTATGTAAAATGACTGTGGCCATAAATATATTATAGAATTTAAGTATTTATTGAAACATATTAAAATAAAAAGATATTAGGATTTGAATTGAAATGGGGGAGATAATGAAAAAGAGGAAAGATGTATAAAACATAACCCATCATTTCTGGCACCTATTACATGTACATATGTATATAGAAATGCAAGGAAAGAAGGAATATATTGGATTGTGTCTGTTTTCATAGAAAGTAAACAGCTTAATGGAAGAAAAAAAAAATTTAAACTCACACCAAAAGTAAAAGAGTTCCAAAACAACAACACAAAAACTTTATAGAGAGTATTGGGTTCTTTTTCTTTTTTTTTTTTTTTGAGACGGAGTCTCGCTCTGTCGCCCAGGCTGGAGTGCAGTGGCCGGATCTCAGCTCACTGCAAGCTCCGCCTCCCGGGTTTACGCCATTCTCCTGCCTCAGCCTCCCAAGTAGCTGGGACTACAGGCGCCCGCCACCTCACCTGGATAGTTTTTTTGTATTTTTTTAGTAGAGACGGGGTTTCACCGGGTTAGCCAGGATGGTCTCGATCTCCTGACCTCGTGATCCGCCCGTCTCGGCCTCCCAAAGTGCTGGGATTACAGGCTTGAGCCACCGCGCCCGGCCTGAGTATTGGGTTCTTAAAGGTAGTCTCACAGCCAGGCTTAACAACATTCTCTTTAATGGTAATATTCTTTTTAATAGTAATAATTGTTAGTCTAAATTTTTAAAAAAAACATTGTAGTATTTAATTTATAAATCTATACTCCTGTAATTCTTGCAGCAATCCCCTAGGAGATGTACCCTTAACATTGCTTATTCTAGAAATGTCAGCTGAGGCTCAGCTAGCCTAAATTAACTGCTCAGTTACATATAGTTAATAAATAGTGCAGCAAACTTTTTAATCCATGGTGTTTAGATTTGAAAGCCTGTGTTTCTTCTAGGAATCTGTCCTATATATATACTAAATTATATATGCACTGAGATATATGCAAACATTGTCCTTTGCAGTGGTATTTGTAATTGCAAAAGTAAAAGCTATATCTTCATTATAAAGGACTAGCCAAATGAATCATGGAATATCTGTAACAGTGAAATATTAGGCAAAAATTAAAAATGAGGTTGTGTTAGACAGCTGGGGCTGCCATAACAAAGTACAATAAACTGGGTAGATTACACAACAAAAATGTTTTTTTTCAGAGCTCTGGAGGCTGGAAAGTCCAAAGCCAAGATGCAGGTGAATTTGGTTCCTGGTGAGGGCTCTCTTCCTACTTTGTAGTCTTCTTGATGTGTCCTTACACATCAAGAAGAAGGAAAGCAAGCATTCTGGTTTCTCTGCTAATCCCATGATGAGGGCCTCATCCTCACGACCTCATCTAAAACTACTTACCTTCCAAAGGCCCCATCTCTTTAGGACCTGAACATGTGACTTGGAATGGGAAAGTGGACATAATTCAGTTCATAGCAGAAGTAAAACTGTATATTAATTTGCATTACTTTAAAAATGTATTTTAATTGCAAATATGTTTAAAAAGCCTTTATAGACTGCTCCAACTTTTATCATTTGTATGTGTTTATTTAAAAAAAAACAAATTTTTATATGTGTAAATTAATTATATATTTTTTAACCACTGTGATGCACTATTTATATTAATAACTCTAATTTACAGAGCATCTACTTTGTTCTGGATAACTTACACACATTAGTGCTAATAGAAACAGTAACCATGTTGTGGAAATAATGTGACTGTAGTATTACCTCTGTAAACTGGATTGATCACTGTCAAAACTGGGTCTCTAACATAAGTCTGTCTATCTCCAAAGCCAGAGTTCTTCCCATTCCACCAGTGATGCTCAGCTCCAGGAGATTTTGCTCACCAGAAGACATTTAGCAATGTCTGAAGACATTGTAAACAATACTAACTGTGCAGGGTAAAGGGGGTTGCTACTATTATCTAGCAACTTGACAATAGGATACTGGTAAATATCCTACAAGGCACAGGACAGGACAGCCCCCGTAACAAGGAACTATTTGGGCTAAAATGTCAATAGTGCTGGGGTTGAGAAACCTGCACTGTACAAAAAATACCCCTTCTAACCTTCATAGCCACTTACCTCTATGAAACCTGATGCTGTGACTCTGGGCCCATCATTACAAATTTTGGTTAACAAAGAAATTCTTAAAAAATAAATGAAAGAGAGCATTTGGTATTTATAAAACCTGATGATATAAAATTTTATTGTAAAGTGGGCAGAGAAAGATAAGAAGAGAATATGTTTCTTTTCTGTTTATATTTTTCTTTTAAATGTAATTTAATGAAGAATCAGAATTGTCTTCATTTTTATACTTATATACTGTTATAATACTGATAAGTTATTCATTTGCTCTAATTTTGATTTACTTACTGATTCAACAATTTATCAAATGATTATCATGAGCCTGTCACTATTTAGGTTCTAGGAAAACAGCAGAGCATAAAACAAATAACAATTCCCTGTCCTTAGGTAGCTTATATTCCCAGTGGAGGAAAATAGCATATAAACAAATAAACAAATCAAGTTTATCAGGTGGTAAAAGATACTAATGCAGAAAATTCAAATAGGACATATGATTAGGGAGTGCAGAGTTGGGTTAGGAGGAAGGAGCCTGAAAAATTAGAATTTTAAGTAGAGTAGATATGGCAGTTCTCACTGAGACATGACAGTTGAGCAAAACTCTAAAGGAAGGTCTGGAGTGAGTCATTCAGGTACCTGGGGGAAGAATACTTAAGGAAGGGAAAACAGGAAATGCAAATTGACTGTTTGGCCATATTTTTAAACACCCTTGCCTTTAGAAGGAGAGGCTTATTTTTTTTTTCCTTTTTAAGTGCCTTAGGCATAGAACTTACTTCCCTCTCTACATAACTTTTATTCTAGTTAAAAAATAGCTGATGTTTCATGTGGTTTCACTGCTGCTATTAAAGTATTATACTGAAATAGATTACATAGTTAATTATGCATATACTTACATTGAACAAAAATAGATTATATAGTGGATTTATGCATATATTTACAATTAGCAAAAGATAGTAATGTATAACACTATTGATTGAAAGCTTGTATCTTTCATGTACATAAGATTATTAATGATGAAGGAATTAGTTCTACTTCATGTGTTTTGCTTTATTTCCAATTTATTATACCCAATGTTACTATTAATGATTATGCATTTTTATGATTATGCATTTTAATAAGAGAAATTTCTAGTAAATATGATTATTTCAAGTTGTTATAGTTAATGTTTATAGAAATAATAAACCATAAACCAGTCATATGAAGAAAATAACTATAATTACTTAGAACAAACCTAACTTTGAAGAAGTTTGTTGTTTCAATTTCAAATATTCTAAAATTAAAGCTTGAATTATTTCTATGCTTATGGAATTATAGCAGTTAAAATTATCTAGATGTAGAGAAATTGGTAACTTTCTTTAAAAGAAGAGTGGGTTTGATGGGAAAGAATTATCTCTAGACACCAGTTTTCTGAGATCATGTATTTATGAAATATTACTCAGTAGAAAGCATTTGTGGAATATGGACTATAATGCTTGAGAATAGTTCTCTTAATTACATCTTTAAAACAATTTAGAAAAATAATCCCAGCTGCTGCCTGTCTCAGAGATTAAAACATTAATTTTCTTAGATAAATGAATGATCAGTACAATTATATTAGGTATTCGTATAATTATTATCATATGTATACCTGACTTTTGTGAGAATGTCCTACTTAAGATAATACAAATAAATAGAAGCACGACAAACAACATATCATTTTAAAAGATTTAATGATATTCTATTTATTTAAATATTGTGTTTACAATCACTTTTCAGTGAAAGATCTAGAGATTTGATTGTTACACTTGTATTGCACTTTCATCTGTAATTTGATATATGCAATCCAGGTTATTTTAAATGCACTATAATTATGCTAAATAATTTGAGTGATTGTGCTTTCAAATCATACTTTTCAAAGAGATAGGTTACTTTGCAGTACGCACTGAGCAATGTCACTTGGTTCAAGGAACTTCAAATACATCTACCTAAATGTTCTAAGCCATCAGTCTTCTAATTGCCATAACACTATTCATTAAAGTAACAGCAATATATGAAGTATATCCAGGCAATTTGCCCAGCACTAAGTACAGTACATAGTTGTCTTCTCTAAGTACTCAAACCACCATTAATGAAAGTAATTGCCCATCAAAATTTACATGAAAAGTACTATGCGAAATCTCCAAAGGACTCTATGTGATAGTCGTCCAGCAATTTTTGACACCTTAAAATGCTATGTTCCAACAGATTGCTCTTCTTAAAGCTAATTACTTAGCACAATGGATAAATACAATAATTTTAAAGTATGTCATACTACTGTTGTTGTAACCAGATTATAATTGGTGATCAGAAAATGGTCTTATTAACATAAATGGAATAATTAAACCATATCAACTATTTAATACTTAAAAGCATTAAATAGTGATTGTTTCTTCTTTGTAAACTCTGAATTTTAACTTTATCCGGAATCATTTTCAGGGAAAACTACATCGTTCACTATTTATATTATTTAAAAATGAACGGATTTGAAAATGTACGTATGTACATAGATAGATAGGTATAGAGCAGGGACATAATTGTTACATATTGCCCCATGTCCCTTCTTTATTTAAAAAAGAAGTAGTAAAATGTTTAGAGTGGCAAATAAGAGTGTTTTAGATTTATAAAAGGTGTTTGAGTTAATATAATCACAGCAGCATTGTAATTAGAGTATAAGAATAAATCAAGATAACTCAAGAGAGTATTCCTGAAGTCTGCTCATATACTCCAGGTATGATCTCATGTTGGAATGTAGTGGCTGTCTTGGAATTATGTCATGATCTGGCCAGTTTTATTCTCTTAAACTGAACTTAATCAGATCAAAGCCCTTTTTACTCAGCAATTTTATTCAGCCCAATCTAGATTTAGATGACCTCTAGTTACAGGAATTTTGGGGGCTATATATACCTAGATTTAGATATATTTTAAAAATAATGAGTGCCTGAATACCATTGTGTTTAGTCTTATTTTTCTCCCTTTTCATAATCAATATCAGCATTATCTGATCTGGTGTAAGAAAAGTATTAAACATTACAAATTTGAAATAGACATCTGTATTAACTTAATTCTGATGAATATTGTTCCATATTTAAACTATAGCCATTCAAGAAATATTTTGAGTAGTCTAGGGTAAAAGAAGAGCTCATAACTATGTGCACATTTTAAAAGTAGTATGCTTTAAGGTTTTTAATTGTGGGTGTTTTTGTTCTATGTTATTTTTATATAGATATATCAAAAATGAACAGTACTCAGAAAGCCAATGATGAGATTATTTTGTGCTGAGTTGACTCTAATACGATTAGAGATGAGAGGAAAAAAAGATTCTGTTATCTTACCATAGAGATAAGTGCATTGTCTAAAGCTATGTGATGAGATTTAGAAAGACAGGTAGGTGACCCGAAACCTTTACAAGAAGACTCTTTAGTTAGTGTAATAGTAAGACAAATAATACTTGTGGCTTGGTGAGGACTGCTATGAAATTAGATTAAAAACAAAAACAAAAACAAAAACATTTGTTCTCTTAAGGATGTATTTGATCTCATTATCTCTAGTACTGTCTTTAATTGAGAAATATTTAAGACTTTTAAAAATTGAGAACTATTTCTTATAGTTCCATTAGATGAACAGTAGACTACATAAAAGCTCCATAGTTATAGAAAGTGGCCGGCTGGGCGCGGTGGCTCATGCCTGTAATCCCAGCACTTTGGGAGGCCCACGCGGGCGGATCACCTGAGGTCAGGAGTTCGAGACCAGCCTGACCAACATGGAGAAACCGCGTCTCTACTAAAAATACAAAATTAGCCGAGCATAGTAGCACATGCCTGTAATCCCAGCTACTTGGGAGGCTGAGGCAGGAGAATCGCTTGAGCCCGGGAGGCAGAGGTTGTGGTGAGCCGAGATTGTGCCATTGCACTCCAGCCTGGGCAACAAGAGCAAAACTCTGTCAAAAAAAAAAAAAAAAAAAAAAAAAGAAGTGGCTATAACAAATACCATGTGAGTAAAATTTCAACGTTATTTAACCATATTCTATGCTTTGGAAATTCATCCGGACAGCTCCCTTGAAATATATGTGTTTTTTTGTTTTTTGTGTTTTTTTTTTTTTTTTAATAGCTAATATGCCTCCAAGTCATTTCTATGCAAATTGAATATTGGCATTTCATATATTTTTTTCTCATTATATTTTACTATCAAGATGTTTTATGAAGAATTCTGTTTATGGGAGATCTAGTGAAAGTTGAAGAACACTTGGTGTATTTCACTGTATGCCTGTCTGATATTGTAGCTAAGTAATTACCTATATATTCACATTTAAATTATTTTCCTTTTCTTGGAAATTAAATATATTGTGATTATCCGTATAACTAAAATGACATTTCCAAATAATTTACTGCTCTATCTTTAAAGCAGTTTTTAAATCAATAAGATGACTATCTTTAAATTCCAAATATAATGAGAACTGTATGTATCTACAAATTCAGAATTATATTTCCTATTCAGAAACATTATATTGTGATTTGTTTCTAACATATTGAGAACAAATCTAGTAGATTGCGAGGTATAAGCATAAGGGTTCAATAAAGTGATAACATAATGTTCTTGAGTTTTTTTAAAAAAGGCCAGGTACGTTTTTGTTTATTTAATGATTTACATGTAAAACATAACATTCATGGTGAAATAAACTATAAAATAAAAGATTATAGGATGATACTCATTTTATAAACTAGAGTTTTATTTTCGCTTTCTGATTCAAGAGTACGCTCCTAGCTAGCATACGATATACTGTCCAATTTAAAGTACTGAGTTGCAATGACATAATATTTTGGTAAATGATTATTGAAATAGGCAAATTTTTCCCATGAAGTAAGCTATAATGTGGAGGATTTGTGTGTTTTTATTTTTAAGTGAATATATCATATCAAATTATTTGTGAAAAATAGGGACATGGCAAATGAGAACACTAAAGATCATTCGTTTGTGACAATATTCATACTTTAACATTTTTCTTGGTAATATATTTATATTTATACCCACACAGATATTTCTAGTCAGTAAATTTTACAGTATTATTTATTTGGGAGTGTCAGGAGTTGGGTAGTAGTGACAGCAACATGTTCATATTTTAATAATAATGACAGAAGAGTAAATTATCTAAGATAAGAGAAGCCATTTGAAGTAGTTTTTAAAATATTGCAATAATGTATAGTGTGCTCAAGCCAGAGTAAAGTGCTAGTTTGTATATTCTCATCTGATATTTAAAAAAATTTTTTAGAAGCACACTGTAAAAGGATTTAGACTAATCAAAATCAAAGTTGAAGTTACATAACTAATGCTAATATAGTAAATTATAGAAAATGGCAAAATACTAACATTTAAAGATATCAGAAACTTTTATTGTAGAATTATAATTCTACAATAAAAAAATTAAAAGCCTTACTTAAAATGACTAAAATTTATATCATTTAAAAAATATATATATAAACTACCTTTCACTTTTAATTTGTTACTATCATTGGTTTTCAGGTCAGTGAACGTTTCTACACTATCATTTTAATGTCTACATAATACTATACTGTATACTTATAGATATTTTATTTAAATAATTACCTATACATACACATTTATTTTCCTTTATTTTGGAAATTATAGATATTGTAACTACCTTTCATATAACTAGGTGTTTTCAGAGTTTGGACACAATGATAGATGTAGCATTTCTAGGTCAAATATTTTACACATTTTTAAGGCTTTACATCAATCCTCTTTTGCTCTCTGGGTTACTATAAATATTCTGTCATTTAATGAAAGCAGTCCTATTCTTCCTTACTCTCTCTCCACTTGAAATACCTGGTTAGACTTGAAATATCTAGAGAAACATCTGGTTCTTTTTCCTTTTTATTTCTTTTTAAATTCAGAGTGTTATGATTTTCAGAACCTTTTCCATCATGACGACCATCTTCTAAGACTGTTTTCCATTTTTTGGATTCCTCCAAAAACTGAAAACCAAAACCTGAACACAATAATGAAGGCATATTTAGAACAAGGTCTACTGAGGTTAATATTTTCTAGACACGATTATATATGGAATTTAGTTACCAGGAGCAGAATGTCTTATTCTGGTTATCTCAAATAATGAGCAAAAGTGTCTTGCGTAAAAATACATATGACCCGAAGATAAAACAGGATTGTCAACAAAATCTAAGATGGGAAATTACAGAATGGTGTCAGGGAGGAAAAACTTATCCTCGGCCGGGCGCGGTGGCTCAAGCCTGTAATCCCAGCACTTTGGGAGGCCGAGGCGGGCGGATCACAAGGTCAGGAGATCGAGACCATCCTGGCTAACACAGTGAAACCCCGTCTCTACTAAAAAATACAAAAAACTAGCTGGGCGAGGTGGCGGGTGCCTGTAGTCCCAGCTACTCGGGAGGCTGAGGCAGGAGAATGGCGTGAACCCGGGAGGCGGAGCTTGCAGTGAGCTGAGATCTGGCCAGTGCACTCCAGCTTGGGTGACAGAGCGAGACTCCGTCTCAAAAAAAAAAAAAAAAAAAAAAAAAAAAAAAAAAACTTATCCTCTATCTTCTTAGATTCAATGTCTGGTGGGCTATGAATTAAACTAACAAAGGATAGATTGACAGGAGAAAAGGCATATGATATTTATTAATATTTTATGTGTACAGAATTCACAGAAATATCAAATATTCTTTGAGAAGGAAATATCAAAGAAGTAGTGAGACTTGTGGCTTAAATATCATTTTAGCAAAGGAAAGGGGGTTTGGGTGTCAAAGGATGACCATTGTGGGAAAGCGAGCAGGAAATATATGGGGGGAATTAATGGAAGATAGGGTTGTTTTAGGAAAGTTTGTTTATGCACGCTCATCTCAGTGCCTACTGTGAGGGAATGAGTCATTCTCCTTTTCCTGGTATGGGAGCGAGAACACCTACACAAAGGAAATTTATGCCACCTTCAGAAAGGGAAATTTACACCCTACTTTCAGGTAGAAAAAAGGAAGGCAGAAAATTCTTCCTGCATTTGTTGATTCTCAATTGCCTTCAGCTCAAAATAATTCTTTTACCAAAGTGGCATATTTTGGGAGGCATATCCTGATTCCCTTCGATGGCTATGTTCATAGAGACAGACCTGGAAGGTCTGATACAAGGCAGTCTGGTACAAGGCAGCTCTCAGAAACTTAGCAGTAAGAATTTATGAATAGTTGGCTCTGGCAGACTCATTGTCTATTATGGCTCCTTCTGCCCCCTTTGGAAATGGCTAGAAGTTATTAAAAAATTACTAAAAGATATAGACATAGCACTTGGTTGAACTTAAAGAAGTGTTGTAACCAGAGAGTGCAGAGACTGCCATTCTATCAGGACAAAGCATCATATTCATTGATATTCATATTACTTTGATTCCAAGTCACAACCTGTCTAGAATGCCGGAAAGTCCAATCTTCTCTTTTCTTTTTAATTTAATTTAATTTAATTTTTAATTTATTTAGAGATAGGGTCTCACTCTGTCACCCAGGCTAGAGTACAGTGGCTATATCATGGCTCACTGCAACCTCGACACACTGGGCTCAGGTGATTCTCTCACCTCAGTCTCCTGAGTAGCTTAGATTACGGGGGTACACCACCAAGTCCAGCTGTTTGTTTGTTTGTTTTTAGACGGAGTCTCAATCTGTCACCAAGCTGGAGTGCAGTGGTGCAATCTCGGCTCACTACAACCTCTGCCTCCTGGGTTCAAACAATTCTCCTACCTCAGCCTTCCGAGTAACTGGGACTACAGGCATGCGCCACCATGCCCAGCTAATTTTTGTATTTTTAGTAGAGACAGGGTTTCACCATGTTGGCCAGGATGGTCTCAATCTCTTGACCTAAGGATCTGCCCGCCTTGGCCTCCCAAAGTGCTGGGATTACAGGCATGAACCACCGTGCTTGGCCAAGCCTAGCTAATTTTACAAATTTTTTGTAGAGACAAGGTCTTGATATTTTGCCTAGGCTGGTCTCAAACTTCTGGGATCAAGTGATCCTCCTGCCTTGGCCTCCCAAAGTGCTGGGATTACAGGTGTGAGCCATTGCCTTGGCCCAATCTTTTCTTAAGACAACTTGCCTCAGATATTTTGCAGGGTGATTAAAATTGCTTACTTTGAATTAAAATTGATCTTCCCATTGTTTACAATCTCCAAGAGGAAACCAAGGCTACATCCTGAAGGAAATCTTAATCCCTGACCTTCAGGTGCTCCCTCTTCCAGATAGACCTCATTACTTAGGAGAAGACTTGAACCCAACCTCAGAAATGTCCCCATTTACCAAGGCTGACACAGAAGTCGCAGTACAAGGCTGCTCCGTGTTTACTGCTGAAACTCAGTGTCAGCAGCTCAAAGTGCTATTGGTACTTGAGGAAAAAGTGAGGAAGTTCTGTTCTCCAGTGTCACACTTACTTAAGGATATCAAAATGAAACTAAAGAGAAAAATCCATGAAACAGCTGCCCAGGCTCTAGCAGATAATAATTCTAGATGGTCAGCTTTCCGATTATTTCTCTCTCTCTCTCATTTACACATAGCTATTTTTGCCCAAAGCATGCCCTGGACACCAGAGTAACTAAATATGGGGTGTATTCAGTATTAGTCCCAATTTTTTCCATACCAGAATTTCCACCAGAATATTGAGCAGTAATTCATGATTATATATCTATGTTATACCTTTGCAGGGAGCTGAAAATAGAGGTGAAAAAGGCCACCCAAATCCCCGCCTTCATGGAGGTTGCATTTAGTTGGGGTAGATAGTAAATGCGTAAATATATACAAAAATGTCAGATAGAGAAAAACGGTGTGAAATAAAATAAGATAGCTTCCCAAAGACTTTTTCTGAGAAGGTGCTATTTGAGCATAGACCTGGATGACAAGAAAGATCAGCCTTGTGAAAATTTCTAAGGAAGAGCTTACCAAGCAGATAAAATAGCAAATGAAAAGTCCTTAAAGCTAGATCGTGCTTGGCATGTCCCAGCTGGTGTAGCTAGAGTGACAGGAGCTTCATTCAGAAAAGAGGAGGGTCAAGGAAGAAAGGTCCTGAACAACGTACACACTGTAGTAAAACCTTAGTGCTTCACTTTCAGTGCCAGTTGGAGGGTTAAACAGAGGAGTTATAGAACCTAGTTTAGATTTTAAAAGGAGTACTCAGCATTGTGTGCCAATTGTACTGTAGGGGAGAACTTTAGGAGTTCACGGGAGAGACTATGATAGCTTGAACTAGTGCAGTAGCAGGGGCAATGGAAGGCACCAAAACCCAGGTCAGTAATTTGGAGGTAGGTAATTGGATTATATTGTTAAGGTAATATTCACACTCCTGCTTCAATGTAGGGTGAATTTTCTCTCAGTGGTTCCCATTTTGCTTCTCAGACTGGACCTCAAAAATGTCTCAGACTCTTGTTAATATTTTCTTCAGTACTTTATCCTGCCCTGAATAAATAAGTTGATATGGGGGAGTATATTACTCTCCTAGGGCTGCCATAACAGAATACCACAGCCTGGGTATCTTAAACAATAGACATTATTTTTCACAGCTCTGGAGGCTTAGAAAGCCAAAATCAAGGTGTTGGTAGGTTTGGTTTCTTCTGAGATCTCCATGGCTAGCAGATGGGCACCTTTTTGCTGTGTCCTCACAGTCTTTTCTGTGTGCACATCCCTATGGTCTCTTTTTCTTAGAAAGGTATCTTTCCTGTTGGATTAGGATACACCCATATGACCTCATTCAACTTAATTATCTCTTTTAAGACTCAATCTCCAATACAGTCACATTGAGGATAGAGCTTCAGCATACACATTTTGTGGGGATGCAATAAAGTCTTTAACAGGGAGGGTCATCACCTAATCTAACCCTCGTTAGACTTTGCTTAAGCAGAGCCCTCTTAGCAAAGAGGCAAATAATTCATTACTTTCCTAAACTGAGCATATGTAAATGTCAAATAAAGATTAGTTTTTTTAACATTCTTAATCTCAGTTGTTATACAAATAGAGAGGTTCTAATATTTTATTTCCCCTACTCTAATATCATTTTGTGTAAAACTGGAGACCACTGCATTACAAGGATGGCCATAAGACCTTGTAAGTGGTTACTATCATTAATTTATATTATTTTTTTTGCCACCAACAGTAATTACACTATTAATCTCAACCAGCCTCCATGAAAATTTGTGTCTCTAAACACAAGAGAAGTAGTGTAAAATTATAGAAAAGTTGTGCAAATCCATCCATGATTCTGATAAATAATTCCACACACATTCTCATTGATAGTGGGTGGAAATATTTTTCTGAGTTATTTATGTAGCAGAATCAGTATAGTCATATGTAAGTTTTCTTTTTTGTTGTTGACTCATTCGTTTATTCCATATAGCTACCAATTATTGTCCTTACCATTTGAACCATTTGGCTAAATAATTTACATATTGAATTAATGTGGTGGAATGTTTCTCATTTTACGTATTAGGGGATTAATATTAAAATCCAGGTAACTTAAGATCATCCAGAGAGTAAGTGTCACAGCCAATTTTCACACCAGGTTTGTGTGCTTCCAAACTGCATTACCTTACCTAATGTAACTTTCAACCAACCTTGAAAATCACCCATGTGACTGGTTTTGGAGTGTGAATGGAAGATAAAAGAATTAATAAAGGCCTATCTCCTGCCCTGAAGAATCTTATGTTTTAGGTCAAGGTTGGTGGCTCCACACTTGTAATCGCAGCTTTTTGGAAGGCCAAGGCAGGAAGATCACTTGAGGCCATGAGTTCAAAACAAGCCTGAGCAATATAATGAGATCCTGACCCCACAAAAAAAAAAAAAAAAAAAAATGTTCTGGGCATGGTGGTGTGTGCCTGTAATCCTCGCTATTCAAGAGGCTGAGCTAGGAGAATTGCCTGATCTCAGGAGTTGGAGGCTACAGTGAGCCCTGACTGGTCTACTTCATTCTGGCCTGAACGACAGAATGAGAACCTGTCTCCAAAAAAAAAAAAAAAAAAAAGGCCAGGCGCGGTGGCTCAAGCCTGTAATCCCAGCACTTTGGGAGGCCGAGACGGGCGGATCACGAGGTCAGGAGATCGAGACCATCCTGGCTAACACGGTGAAACCCCGTCTCTACTAAAAAAAAAATACAAAAAACTAGCCGGGCGAGGTGGCGGGCGCCTGTAGTCCCAGCTACTCGGGAGGCTGAGGCAGGAGAATGGCGTAAACCCAGGAGGCGGAGCTTGCAGTGAGCTGAGATCCGGCCACTGCACTCCAGCCCGGGCGACAGAGCAAGACTCCGTCTCAAAAAAAAAAAAAAAAAAAAAAAAAAAATTATGTTTTAACCAAGAAGATAGACATGTAAATAAATAAAGTTCTATAATACTATGAATGCTGTTATATAATTATACACAGACCACACACCCATAAGGGATCAGGTGAATCCTTCTACCTCTTGGAGACTAGTAAACTTTCCAAATAATGATACCATTTGAGCCGAATCTGGAAATATGTCTCCATTATTCAGATAATGGGAGTAGAAGTGAGTGGAAGGAGTAGCATTGGAGGGAAGGATTCCAGATGGAAGAAGTAAATTGAGGCCAGCACAAAATGGCACAGAGATGTTTCGGATTTATCCCTTTGGAAACTAGAAATACTATCAACTCTATATTAACCCATTACCTGGTAGTGGAAAATAGGAGGCAAGCACGGATAAAATGTGTTTCAGACCCACTTAATCCCCATTTGTGATTTAAGATGGATATTTAATAAAAATGTATTAAATTAAAATGTTTAAATAGTTTACTGTGTTAGCTGCGTAGTTATTTCCTTCTTCTTCCCCATCCTACTCTTCCTCTTCTTCCTTTTTCAAATGAAAATAATTTTAGGTAACATCGGTTTTCATTGAATGAACTCTACATTTTATTTTCTAAATATCCCAGCAAGCAGTCATTCAGAGCTGCCTTGTGTTTGTCAGCTAACTCCTCGCTGTCACTGTCATTCTCCCCTTCACATTGCACAAATATTAGTTCCCTGGCAACAGTCAAGCCATCACACCTGGGAAATTAAATTACCTGCCATTCTCCAGTTTTTCTCTGTGTAACCCCAGACTGCCCCCTCAGCTCTCCATGAGGAAAGTCTGTCAATATAATAATGCATGGAAAGAGTTTAGGGCCATATCTATCAGTTCAAGGCCACAAAGGCTTGAAAGCAAATTCTGGGCTTTGTTCTTCAATGCTCTCCATCTTACCTTCATTGTCCTCCAAATTCTCCGCTTAAGAAAAAAAAAAAAAAAAAAGAAAAAAGTCTTGAGAAAAGATGTGGAAAAGAGACTTCTACTCTGCCACTGCCACAAGAAAGAGATTTTTGCACAGAGCTTCAGACAAACTGCAGAGAGCTGCTCCCACACAGAAGATAAGCTAATAGACTAACAGACTGCTGTAAACAAACATATCCACCTCTGATTGTCCAGGTGGAGGGGCGTTCCTGATTTGTAGTAGGTACAGTGTAAAAATGTAATGGCTCCTACATAATTATAAATAATAAATTCACTCTGATATGTAGATATCTCTCTCATCACAATAGTTTTAATTATTTTCCCTTATAAATATGCTGCCTTTTGGTTATTTTCTTCCATGTTTTGCCATAACATGGTTAATCTATCCCTGGAAAATTGAAAGTTGACTGCAATTCAATATTCCTGGAACACAGAGCACTTTGGGCAGTCACAGATCTGGAGATGGAAAATTAAGCAGGCAGCTAATCATGGATGGCCTTTGTGCCATGCCTTTGGCAGGGGGAAGCCATTGGAGAGTTTTAAGCAGCAGAGGGCCATGCTCACATTTGAATTTCAGAATGATGGCTCCAGTGTTCCCTCAGCAGTGGCAGTCAGGAGAATGAGATGTGATGAGACTCTGAGCTAAGCAGTTTCTATGGGAAAGATGAGGAAGTAATGCTGTCCTGAGACAATGAGGACAAATAGTTAAGTGAGCAGTTTAGATCAGGGTCTAGGAGAAGCAATGGAGGTGGGGAGGGAAGAAACGATGACTGGCCTCGCCTGTGATGACTCAGTGGGTACCATTCGCTGAGAAAAGTCTGCTGGGAAAGACTCATGATTGGGAAAAATACATTAAATTTTATTTTGGTAATGTAAAGTTGAGGTGACTTTGTTGTATTTAGGTAGAAATGCCTACTCTACAGTTAAGTACATGAGGAGGATATTTAGGGATAGCATTGAGATTTGGAAGCTGTTGGGGTGACATAGGGGACAGTTAGTGAAGTCGCAAGTGAGAACACTCCCCACCCTTCCCATATTCCCAGGGTGTCTTTTGATACTGGTGATACTGATTTTTATATTCTAAAAAATATATTGATTTTTTAAAAGTTGTAGATATTATTTGACTTGATACTGTGGAATCTCAAGATATGGCTGACCCCTCAACTTGCATTTTTCTTGAAGTTCTCTGATTTCCTGCTTCCATGTGGCAGCTTGCGCTCTAGATTTGCTGCTGTCCTGCTTCCGTCTCTAATCATTGTCATGCTGGAAGGTTCTCTTTTGCCTCTCTCTCAATTTCCTATATATCATATACTCTTTTCCAGTTTACTCCTTTGATTTAGTGAAGTACAGCTTCCAGCAGTTTTCTGAGAAAGGTGCTTGTGAAGCAAATTTATCAAGACAATGCTGTTTTTTATGTTTACATTTCATTAACTGAGTATGGAAATCCAGATTGGAAATAACTTGGTATCAAATCTTTTCACACATTCTCGTCTTCTCAATAATAAGTCACAGTTGAGAAGTCCAGTGCTACTATACTATTATGTCTTTTGATCATTACTCTTTCACTCTAGAAACTTGTAGAATTTTTTTTTTTTTCCTTTATTCCAGCATTCCATGACAACATGTGTCTGTTTTGCTGGGAACTTATTTGGCAGTTTTAATCTAAACACTGATGTCTTTCAATTCTGAAAAATAATGTCAGATTATTTTTAAAATGTTTATTTTATTTGTTTTACAATAGTCTCTTAAGGTCATATAACTTAGAGGGTGAACTTTCGTTTTCTGTTTATTTCCTTCCTTAAAGAATATTTCCTTGATGATTTTTTTCAACTTTAAACTTTCTATCAATATTTTAAATTCACCTGTACTCCTTTTAATTTCTCACAGTTCAACATTTTTTTAACCCTTTCTTCATTATAACCTCCTCTTGCTTCATGTATATCATTTCTGTAATTTCTCTGAGGATAGGATATTTATCTGTTTTCATTTTATTCTCTGTTGTTTTCTGTTTTTGCAGCTGCTTCTGTTTCTTCTGAGTTTTTTTTTTTTTTTTTCTGTTTATTTAATTTGATTTTTTGCTCATGATGTAGTCATTCTTTAATTGTCTGGTGTTTCTGGGCTGTATCTTCATCTTTTTAAAGATCATCAGAAATTCTGAGTTCAAGCAGCAGACCTTATGTAATGATAAACATCTTTAAAAATAGCTGCACTGAGCCTTTTGTGTGTGTGTGTGAGGAAGCAGAATCCTCCAATTATCTCTTTCCTCAGAACATCGGTCTAGACATATTCCCCCAACAGGGAAACCTTTTAATATCTCACATGGGGCATAGAAACCTGGATGTCAGCCTCCCCAGAAGTTGAGGTAGGGGTCTGAGGTCTAATTTACCGGTTAGGTCTGTGGTTCTTAACCCTATTTGCACATGATAGTGGGACATTTGTAAAAGTCTCATGTTCATGACATAGGCCAAAACAATTCAGTGACAATCTCTAGGGGTGGCACCCAGACATTTTTAAAAAGGTCTTCCAGCTAATGCTAATGTTTGTCTCAGGTGAAGACCCACCCGGCCAGCAGCACATCTGCATCACCTGAGAACTTTTCATAAATGCAAAATTTTGAGCCCCACCCTTGAACTACTGAATCATATAGTCTGCGGTGGGGCCCAGCACTCTATGTTTTAAGTAGCGCTCCAGATAATTCTAATTCAGGCTGAAATTTGAGAACTTCTAAGGTAGATTATCGCTTAATCCTTCTTCTCAGTGTCCTTTTCGGTAATCCTTTTGGGTGAATTTCTAATCTTTCACCAGGCTTGAGGAAAGGCACACCCTTGGCAGTGTAGTCTGGGTTCTAACCACTTTTTTAATAGACTGAAGTGATCTTCCTATTTTCAATTGCATCTAACTCCCTATTTTTAGACATTTTAAGGCCCACAATTTCTAATCTAGTCTGAGCTTCTGCTCTGACCTCCTATTGCAGGTCTAGACTTTAATTTTATCGATTAAATCATGACCAATTATAATTTACTTTCAATTCACTTCTGTTTTTATTGCCATGGTCTTCGCTCCTATTCTTCGTCTATGTAGCCTTATGAATTTTTCATTGTTTTCTTATAAATTTTGGTTTGCCAGGAGAGAGAAGAGATAAAATTGGCCAGATAAAATACAAGACACCCAGTTAAAATTTAATTCCAAATAAATAACAGATTTTTTTTTGGTATATCTTAATAAATTATCCTTCATTTATCTGGAATTCAAATGTAACTAGGCATATTTTCTATTTTAAACATGAAGGGCTAATTTTTGAGAAAAATCTAATTTTTAATCATGGATCTCAACAATTCTGGCATAGGGCAGTAAAAATACATATTCTGAATATTTCAAAGCTAAGTTATTTTAATGATACATCTTAAGAGGTAAAGCGTTATCAAAATTTAATAATTATAATTCCAAAATACAATTGAAATATGTATTGCAACTGCCTTTAATTTGGATTGAAACTTTAATTCAATTTATATTAATCAAGTTATGTTTGCACTGAGTAGTATAGTGTTATTAGGTTCAATGGGAGACGATTTTATGAATAAGGAAGGCAATGTAGTGGAAAGAGCATTGAAATTCAAGTAATGCCGACTGGGAGTTAACACCACACTCCCACTGTGTGACCTTCAGGAAGGCCACCTTTCGCTTTTCCATTTGCTTATTTTTAACAGAGTGTGTGTGAACACATCATATTGCTTTTATGACAATGAAATAAGACAATTGTGTTTACTGAATTTAGAGACTTGCAAAGGACCTGGAACTTAGTAAGTGCTTGGTAAATATCATTTTCCTTCTTTTCTTTCTCTCTCTTTTGGAGAAGATTTTGGAGACTGTATGGTAGGGTCAATTTATATTTATGTTAATTATTAATATTAACATATTTAACATATGAATATTAAAATATTGCATTAATTCCTTTAATATCCCTGTTAGTGAATGTATTATTTTGCTAGGGCTGCTATAACAAATTCCCACAGAAAACAGAAGTTGATTTTCTAGTAGTTCTGGAGGAGAGAGGTCTGAGATCAAGGTATTGGCAGGGCTGGATTCTTCTAAGGTCACTCTCCTTATTTGTAGATGACTGTTTTCTCCCTGCGGTTTCACGTGGCCTTTCCTCAGTGCATATCTGTGTCTCAATGTCCTCTTCCTATAAGAAAACCAGTCACATTGGATTAAGGTCCATCCTAATGGGGCCTCATTTAAACTTAATTATTAAATACATCTTTGAAGACTCTCTCTCTGAATACAGTCTCAGTCTGAAGTCCTGGGACTTAAGAATTCAGTATATAAATTTTGGGTGGGAGTTACAATTTAGCCCCTAACCATGAAGTAGATTTACTCATTATTACTTATACACAGTTTAACCCCTACCCTATACTAGCTTCTTGCTTCTGTACAGCTTAAGCAAGCAGTGTTTGAATTTCAATAATTTCTGAAGATTGTAACATCTTCATGTCAATAACAGTGTGAAACAATAACAACAAAAAATGTAAGATGAACAAATGTGATTCCAAGTAATAATTATGCAGTCAAAAATAAAGTTCAAAAGAATGCAAAACACTGTGAAGAATATAAAGAATTACAAGACAGGATCCTTGTTCTCAAGAGGTTTCATCCCTGGATAAGGAGTCAAAATTAGTAGAAGTGAAACAATAAGGAAAAGCAAGCATTAAATATAAAATCATGTGAATCTGTCTATAGAGGAGCCTTAGAATGACGGAGAAGGATGCATCAGTGTGGGCTGTGCTAGTGTGAAATACTTAGGATGCGGTTATACTCGTGCACCAAAAGGTGGATATAGTGGAGTTATGTGCAGACACATGTATGGAAACCATCATAAATAAGAATTGAACGATGCCTATTTCCTTCAAGCACTAATAGCAGTCTTCACTTTTTTCTATTTGGTTATTTATGTATGTCTGTCTCTGTTACTAGAATATTAGGTCTACAATGTCAGAGATCTTACTACTCTTGTCTCCTGTCATTTTTCCATCATCTGGAATCATACTTTACAAATAGTAGATGCTCAACATTAATTGAATCAATGGATTAATGAATATTGTAAGATGGTAAGACTGGAATTGGAAAGGACTCTCAGTAGGTGGAATAATTTGATTTGTAGGGCTTTAAAAAATCTGATAGAGAATTTAAAATTTGAAGCTGCATATAATGAGGAGGCTTTGAAGAATCTTAAGCAAGAATTATGCCTGATGAAAGATAAGTTTTAGATGATTGTAACAACCTAGAATAGTTTTTCCAGGACAATTGGGGTCTTAGATTGACACTGGTCATTCTTGAGATGCCTGTTGTCTGAGTCCTAATGGTCCTTGATGAGCACAAGCTTCTTTGGTCATGGTCTTCAAGGCCGTGGTTCTTTGTAATCTGCTCCTTTACCCATTTATTTACCGACCCTGTACTATGCCATCAGAATCCAACTGATCATGCTCAGAAACTTTATGTGTGAACAGAGGGTGGTTTTGTGCTACTCTTAGAAGCTCTACCCACCCAAAACTATGATCCAGAACTGGGTTTCATAGACATCTCTACTGCCTAGGGAGCCAAAAAAGGGTGAGTCTGGCATTTTATATGTTGCCTGTGGAAATTAGTTTTCTCCAGGGCCAAAAGGTAAGGTAAACAACACAGTGTCTGCCACAGTTTGGCTACCTTCTAGTGGTCAAGGAAGAGAGATTTTTTTTAAGTCTTGTTTCTAGTCTCCTGTAACAATAAAAATAATGCAATCAGAAACAATTTTTTTTTTATTATCTTGACATAGAGATGTGTTCAAATGTTCAGTTTTAAATGAATATAACCAAAGCCCATGATAAATTACTTAGCTGACTGAATGTGATGATTTACAGAGAGAAACATCTTGGAGAATCATCTACCACCATAGCTTTAATGTGTGTAGTTTCTGCTCCAGACCCATTGGGTCCGAGCGGGTGAGTAAGGAGGGAACGTCTTCATTTCCCTAACATTCAGTTAGAGGTGGTCCAAATAAAAACACCCTGTGTTTCAGTGTTATAGTTTTAGCCTCACTCAATCACCCATGTTCCCATGGTGAGGGGCTTTGGCCTAGGAGACAGAAATGGAACACATTTTGATTTGGACTTTATGGCCTTTTTCTTTAGTTAGACAACCAGCCCAGCAGGCCCTGAATTCTGCACTTCAGGTAAATTCCTCTTGTTAATTTTTAATTTTGTTCATAATTTATGCTTTAATATGTTTATAAATTTTATTTCTGAAGTAATATACACATAATAACAGAAAAAATATTACAGAGGAAATTCTTATCAATTATCAGTAGCAATGTGTCCTACTCTAATCTTTCTATCCCCACTCCTGCTTCTCAGGGACAAATCTCTTATAGCTGTCTATTATTAGTTGTAGTTGTACTACTTTCTTTCCTTCTTTCCTCCCTTTCTGTTTTGATTTCTTTCTTTCTTCTTCCTTCCTTTTTTTCTTTCTCTTTTCCTGGAGTTCCTACTCCCAGAGTCTTCTATTCTCATGATCCAATATAGACGCTTTTTATGTTTGCCTCATAGCATTTATTCTGGGGCTTTCCTTTGCCATCTGGCTTTGTAAAGTTTCCTGTTTTTTAGATTCCTTCTCATTATCTTATTTTCTCATTTTGTTCCAGCTTAACTTTCAGTTTCTGTTTAAGAAAGAGTTCATGGGAGGTAAATTTATGATATTTATCTTGCCTCTGCACTGCTACACACACATATACACACACACTCACAGAGAGACAGACACACACACACACACTTTTTTTTTGAGATGGAGTCTCGCTCTGTCACCCGGGCTGGAGTGCAGTGGCACGATCTTGGCTCACTGCAACCTCTGACTCCTGGGTTCAAGTGATTCTCCTGACTCAGTCTCCTGAGTAGCTGGGATTATAGGCGTACATAACCACGCCCGAATAATTTCTGTATTTTCAGTAGAGACGGGATTTCACCATGTTGGTCAGGCTGGTCTTGAACTCCTGACCTTGTGATCCGCCCGCTTTGGCCTCCCAAAGTGCTGGGATTACAGGTGTGAGCCACTATGCCCAGCCACACTTCTTACGCTTAATTAATAGTTTACTATACAGTTCTACCTAGATTGTAATTTCCCCTAAGAATTTCCCAGGCATTACTTCAATGTTTTCTTGTTTCTAGTAATGGTGAAGAGAAGTCTAGTATGGTAGTTAGCAAAGAAGGACTGGGTAGTCCTTTGTAAGTGACTTACCTTTTTCTTATCTCCAAACTTTTAAAAAAGATTTTTTTTTTTTTAAGCACAGTGTTCTGAAATGTTACATGCATATATTCATTTTTTCTATTCTCTTTGCTGGTGAATCACTTGAAACTGTCATCCTCAAACTTTTTGGTTCCAGGACCATTTTATAGTCTTAAAAATTATTGAGATCCCTAAGAGTTTTTTAGATTTGGGTTATACATAACGATATTAGATATTAAACCTGATAAAATTTAAAAATATATTTATTACAAATTCACTTAAACATTACAAAATAAACGTTAAGGTTTGTATGTTATATTTTTAATGTTAATAGTTATATTTTCTTAAAACAATTAGGAGAGTGGCAATGGTCTACATTTTGCAAATTTTCTGAATATCTTAATATAATATAGCTGAATTTTCGTATCTGCTTCAGGAGATGTTGTGTGGGTTCATATATATGCCATTAGAATTGAGAGGATTATTTTAAAAGCTTTTTCAGATGATCGTGAACATTCTTCTTTTAAAACTACACCAAAACTCAACAAATGTTAGTTTCTTAAAGGTGAATAGCAAAGAGTGTATCATTAAATTTTTATTTCCTCTCATATATAATTTATTGGCCTAATTTTCACTACAAATTAATCATTTACTATGCATGATTTTGGCTTTGTTTGTGTTGTTCATTTGAAAAACATTGCTTCCTTCAGTTATGTATATCTTCCTAGTGTAGACATATTTCATTATACCATATCAAAAAAAAAATACATTCATGAATATTGCCAGAAATCTCATTAGAAAAATTTTAGGTATTAGGAAACTGTCAAACTTATGGTATTGATAGAAGTTTCCCAACACTCTAATCTTCATTTGAAAGCTTTAATTTTATCATTGAAAATAAATTATCTCAGTTTTCTTATATGGTAGTTTTTTATATTTCATTCATTTTTGTGTAAACATCTTTTCAATATTTAACTCTGAATAGGCATAGTCTGTCAGTCATTCTTCAAAGATAAAATGATGTTCTGTGAAAAAAGTAGCTCATTCTTTTTGCAGCTCAAGCAATCTCATAAGACATTCCCTCCAGGCAATTGTATGTTGGTATGCAGCAGAAGGGCCTTATGCACTTTTCATTTTATGACACAATATTCAAATGTCATGTCCTAGCTTTAATAAAATTAATACTTTTTATTGATCAATTAAGGTAACTTTTAAGTAAAACTGGCATTTTTTTTTTTTTTTTTCCCCTGTGAGTGTATGGCAATAGTGAATTTAGTGATTCCTAGTACAGTTTAATGCTACTGGCTACTGGGTTTTTAAAGCAAATATTCTGTTTTTTTTTTTCCTCCTATTATTTGCTGAGGTTTCTTTGGTCTTTTTTCTCTATATTTTGGAAGGTTGCCTCCACTGTATTTTCTGATGATTCTATTGAAAAATACTTTTTAGTAGATTTTTTAATCTCTAAAGACTCTTCTTTTGTAACTGCTCATTTTTTACAGCATCTTTTATCTTCTTGAGTGGTGCATGTACTAGAATCTCTTGCGTATGTTAATTAGATATTAGATAATTTAAAAATTTAAGATTTTTTCTAAATTATTATTTGTGCACCTATGTTTATCTTAGTGTTTATTTTTCATTGTGCTAGTTTTTCCCATTGAGCTGGGGAGCCTTGATTTCCTACGATGTTTAACAAAGAAGGACTGTGTATCTTTCATGGATGTCTTTTACCTTTATGAGAGTAGAAGTCTTTTCACTTGGTATCTTCCTTGAGAAGAGCTCTGCAAGGCCTTGGACACCGTAACTTGCAGGTTTATTTTAGGAGGGACCTGGGGGTCAGGATTTGATTCCCATGAATGCCAGAATGAAGAGAACTGTGTTGCATGGCACCAGCTTTAATATTCAAAATCTCTTCACTGAGTATCGTACTAAAGAGCTGTGGCTACTTATTTGAGACATTTTATCAGCTGTCAGCCCTCTGTGAACTAGGGCAAAGAGCTAAGGAGATGGAGGTGGTATTACATATAAAAAATATCTTTATTTCATTGCCCAAATAGAGTTAAATAACCTTATTTCAACTTCTAGGTAGAAATTGATTGGTGGTCTCAATTTGTGGCCATTAATTCTTTTCTTATTGATAAGTCTAAATCATTCAAATCCTTTTACATTATAACTTCATTTTAAATTCCTGCATTGCCTTAAATGTTTTTAATGTTCTCATGGAGTCTTGGAAAGAACACAAGTTTTGCAGATAGGGAGACCAAATATGTAACTTTGATTAAGTTACTTAATCTTCATAGAGTCTCAGATTCTTTATAAAATGGAACGATTTTGGTTTCCTTACAGTTTTGCTTTCACAATTTGAAATAATACAATATGAGGGGGAGAGCTCTATTTTTTGTTTTTGTTTTTTTTTTAATCTTGGCACACTGTAGATTCTCTGATATCAAATGAGCATTCAGTAGGTGGTAACTATAAATTAATACAGTTTTGGAGAAAGGGTCACTAGGAGAAATAGAGAAGGTTAACAATTGTGAAGAGACCAGTAACGGAGAGCACAAATGATTAAAAGCTTACACATTTTTGGCCGGGCGCAGTGGCTCAGGCCTGTAATCCCAGCACTTTGGGAGGCCGAGGCGGGCTGATCACAAAGTCAGGAGATTGAGACCATCCTGGCTAACACAGTGAAACCCCGTCTCTACTAAAAATACAAAAAATTAGCTGGGCGAGGTGGCGGGCGCCTGTAGTCCCAGCTACTGGGGAGGCTGAGGCAGGAGAATGGCGTGAACCCGCGAGGCGAAGCTTGCAGTGAGCCGAAATCGCGCCACTCCTCTCCAGCCTGGGCGACACACAGCGACACTCCGTCTCAAAAAAAAATAAATAAATAAAATAAATAAATAAATTTAAACAATAATAAAATAAAGATATAAACTTACACAGTTTTAATAAATAGAAGCAAACAGAATGTATATTTTATAATTGTTTAGCTATTTTGTTAGATTTTGCCATTTATTTACAAATACGTATAGTACAAAACTACATGATCATGTTTAAGTATGTAAATAATAAAAGCTGATTTTGTATTAATTTGAAATATGTTTTTGTTTATATCTTTATACTTACATATTATGTAAAGTATAAGAGTATTATATATTATTTTCTAAGAAAAAGAAAAATTAAATTGAATAATCTAACTGTAGAGGAGGAGGAAAGTTTGAACAATAAAACGTCACTATGAGCTGCATTTTTAAATGTAACAGTGATTTTACTGTTACCCTTAGAAACAGAGTTTGGAAATAAAACAAATCAGAAAGTATTACAGTTTAGCAACTATTTGTTATTATTTAATAAGAAAATTATACTTTCCTTTAAATAATATCTTTTCTTTTACTAGATAAGAAACTGTGGTGGGCAGACCAAAACTTAGCTCAGCTGGGAACCTGCAGCAAAAGAGACGGAAGAAACCCCACCATCCTACGGAATAAAACATCTGGGGTAGTTCATATGAAAGTATATGATAAAGAAGCACAGCAAGGTAAGTCACACTAATGAATTTGTGCCAGGTTTTGAATACATAATGTGCTCTTTTTCATACTAGCTCCTCAATTCAACAATAGAAGGTTTCTAGTCTTGCTTCTAATAACAAAGGAAAATGTTGCTTACTACTGTAGGAGAAATGCCTTTAACATAGGTGCATAATAGCTTTGAAAGCATTAACAAACCTGCCTTAGGAGTCTTAATTTGTCAGGTCTTCAAAGAGGTCTTATCCTGTTCTTGACTAAAAAAATACAAGAATAAGAAAATATATCCTGGCAAAATATATACAATGTATAGTTAAGCCCAGAATCTGAATGAATTAGGGGCCTTCAAATGGACTACATCAACAAAAGAATTCCATATCCAAAAGCACTACGTTGTTTGGCTCTAAGCATTCTGCGTTTTTGTTTTTGCTTGTCCAAATTGTGTGCAGTGAAATGGAGTGAGAGAAATAACAGATGGTTTACATAGGTAGACTTGTCACATTGCCCAAGTGGCAATTGGATTAGAGATGGCAGCCAGTACAGCCCCACATCTGCTAGTCCTTTCTTACTTTTTGCTTCATAATCCATGACATTAGCAGAATTCTCTTTCTTAAAACAACAACAAAAACAACCCCCCCCCAAAAAAAAAATGTGCTCTATTTTCATACATTAGTCTCTTCCATGAAAATCCTTAGCTTCACATACTTTTCTTAGGAAAAATTTTCCAGAATGATTATGAACGCTAAGAAAGGGATTTTCATCTGAAGGATTTGGGGTATGTCGACCAAAGCAGAGAAGAACAGGGGAAAAATAGAAAACAAAGGAGACTGCTATTTCTGAAGATAGGTGATGACCATCAAGCAAGCAGAATTTATTGGGCATACCAATTGAGAGTGCTGTCTGCACATCAGGAGATAACATAGAGATCAGATTAGGGCTTGCCTTCCCTGTGCAGGCAATGGGTCACATTGGTTTGGAATCTTTACTTGCCCCAGGCAGAAGAAAACACATTACTTATTCATAAAAAATTAATAACTTTAGAAGAAAAAATTGCTTTAAACATTTATCTAAAGTATTTGTTGGGTTCCTTTCATTGTTGAGAATTTATGAACGTTTGTTGATTCATATATACAGAATGTAGTTGCACCCAAGAGAATGTATATACATACATATACATACATGTATAACCTGAGGATGTGTATTATACCCAAACGGTTATCTATGTGTTCTCTGAATTTTTGGCATCATGTCCACAATAATAAACAAGGATATTTTTCACTAGCAATTCAGTAATGAAATGTTTCTGTATCAAAATAATAATTATACTGATATTCAAGTCATGGGAAATAGATTATGTAATTGAGAATAAAATACTGCTACTCAGTAAATAAAACATTGAGGCATTTTCTCAGGTTTCTATAGAATATAATTATGTGTAAAAACTCACAGTACTATTGTAAATCTTAGTGCATAACACATACATATAAGACTGTATCTGAAAACATAACATTAGAAAACATGAGAGAGAGGGGGAGGGTATGCAAGAGAGTGAGAGAGAGAGAATTTCCAAACTAAGCATTTTAAAAAAATTACCCACTTTTCCAAACTGTGAACAAGCATATGCTTTGTTTTAAGCTGTAAATTAATATGTCAAATTTTCTAGATATAATTCCAATGAAGTTTGTAGGGGGAAACATTTAGTATATGATTCTCAGTGTACTTTACCCTTGTTAACAAGATTTTCCTCATCTTTTAAAGATTTGATTCTATAGGTATAATTGGGGGTTCTATGCTCCATGAAAGTATTGCCAAATGAACAAGGGCCTTTAGCACTTAGAAATCAATGGTATAATATGAATAAAGTTAAAATTTAAGCAGTGAAAATACCATTTTTACTAGAATATGTTGATAAAGGCATCTGTATTAAAGACAATCCCATTAACAGAATTACTGCGGGTAGCGTAAAAGCTTCATTAGTATGAAATATGACCAATTTAGGACTCTTTAAGGTGTTAACATTACTACCTATTTGGATTTCAGAGTACAATTAGTGACTTAATATATCATTTTTGACAAAGATCACTGGAGAGTTAAGACTTCTTGTTAGTCAAGTATACTTTTTAGCTCCACTAGAGATCAGGGGCATGAGGTTTCAACATCAATGTCATTATAAATTATTAAGCCAAGCTAGTATTTATAATTTGATAGATAAAACTTTAAAAACATAACATAAATTTGTTACATAAATTGTTACTTTTTAATTTGACTATATTTTTCTACTCTATATTTAACAGAAAAAGAACCTTATTGTAAATAATTCATTTCATTATTTTTTACTTTTTCTTTGCTTCACTATTAATTTCTTCTTAGAGATTAAACAAAGGATACAGGAAATGTATATGGTTAGTGTTTAACATTAATTGTTGAAATATATTAATTTTATTGTTTATCAAAAATATAGTTATCTCTATATATATCTGAATATTTATCTGAACTATTAAATATAATACTTATATATGGCTATTTTTGCAATTATATTAAAAATATACAGCCCCAGACCCAGAAAGTCCTTTTTTTCACGTATCTTTGCTATTATCAAGGCTATATAACTCCTCACATTCTTTTATTTATTTCTCTATATTTTGAGATGGAGTCTCACTCTGTCACCCAGGCTGGTGTGCAGTGGCACCATGTTGGCTCATTGTAACTTTCATCTCCTGGGTTCAAGCAATTCTCCTGCCTCAGCCCCCGGAGTTGCTGAGATTACAGGTGCCCACTGCCATGCCCGGCTAATTGTTTTTGGATTATTTTAGCAGAGACGGGTTTTCACCATGTTGGCCAGGCTGGTCTGGAACTCTTGACCCTAGGTGATCTGCCCGCCTCGGCCTCTCAAAATGTTGGGATTACAGGCTTGAGCCACCGTGCCAGGCCACATTCTCTTATTTTTAGAAGTTCATTGTCTTTTCTAACTTATTTTTCTTTACTTGTTTTTTTTTTTTTTTTTTTTTAGACAGAATCTCATTCTGTCACCCAGGCTGTAGTGCAGTGGTATAATCTCTGCAACCTCTGTCTCCAGGGTTCCGCAATTCTCATGCTTCAGCCTCCCGAGTAGCTGGCATTACAGGCGTAGCCACCATGCCCGGCCAAGTTTTGCTTTTTTAGTAGAGATGGGGTTTTGAGACAGGCTTGTCTCAGAACTCCTGGCCTCAAGTGATCTGCCCACCTTGACCTCCCAAAGTGCTGAGATGACAGGCATGAGTCACCATGCCTAGCTTCTTCAATTCCCTTATTTTTCTTTCTCTCCAAATGTTGTCCTTCACGCTTTATAGTTAAGTATCATCTGCCGATCTCTCCCCAGCCTTTCAGTCTTGGTAGTTGAAATACATCTGCATCTAAATACATCTCTCTAAAAGATTGGCATTACATGAATATACCCATGCTTTCTACAAAATGAAATATGGAGATTGTCAATATAGAATTATTATAAATCTAGACCGGGGGCAGTGACTCATGCCTGTAATCCTAGCACTTTGGGAGGCCCAGGTGGGCAGATCACTGGAGGTCAGGAGTTCAAGACCAGCCTGGCCAACATGGTGAAACTCTGTCTCCCCTAAAAGTACAACAATTAGCCAGGCGTATTGGCTGGTGCCTATAATACCAGCTACTCGGGAGGCTGAGGCAGGAGAATTGCTTGAACCCGGGGAGCAGAGGTTGCGATGAGCCAAGATTGCACTGCTGCACTTCAGCCTGGGCAACAGAGTGAGACTGTCTCACAAAAAAAAAAAAAAAAAAAATCTATAAATATAATTGTTTTGTTATTTGATGAATGAGAGAAATGAAATTTCATCTTAATGTTATACGTCAGTTTGGAAAAAATGTGGAGTGAATCAGTTATTTTTTATTAGTTTATATAGGATAAATGTAATCATTTCAAAAGTTCAGGGCCATTATGTGGCCCTACATAAAATGGAGTTCATCAATGGCTGAACTGGCAGATACAGGACATGAGCAGCGAATGTGGTAGATCTCCTGACGAGAAATCTCCCAAGTTGAGAGTATTTCACACTTCAAAAATGACAGCCCTCATGACAGGTTCGATTGAACAGTTAAATCCCATCAGACTATCTTGAATTCAGAAGAAGAGAAATAATGAGCTGCATTGGTATTTTGAAATTTCCACAGAGAACTATTGATATAGAGCTTTCATCATGCTTTGTAATTCTCACTAGATTTATCACACTTCATATCAGTGCTTGAACATCCAATAAATGGCATTGCATGCTCTAGAATAATAACAAAGCTGTAAAAATGGGATATTTAATGAACTTTCTTGGTAAGATTGTAAATTACTTAACTTCAGGCTACCAGCATTAATTAGCACATTGGGCCTAGTAAATTCAATGGAACATCTTCAGTAGGGATTCTAGAATGCCTACCTGTGATTACCTGGCTAATATTTGTCATTGGTACTATACAGAAATAAGAGGAATTAACATGCCAATTAATTAGATGACTCTTATGGCTGTGTTTTTCATACATTTTGGGAGAATTATGTTTCTATGAATGGGAAAATGTATTTCCTTGCATTTAAAAATTAATTGAATACATATAAACATACATACCTCCTTTCTCTTAGATGCATAATCTTTGAGTGGTTAGTAATAATTTAACAGCTATTTATGTGACACATTCAGATGAAATATTCTTGCAAAGGAAGTAATTGTAGAGTTGAAGTGAAATTTAAAAATCAAATGAGAAAAAGATTCTGGTTTGTCTGATCTTAAAATATTACAAAGGTCTATGAAAATATGACAAATCAATTTCCTTTTGCTTTTCTGTAACTATTAATCTCCTGATGTATCTCTGTTGACTTTTTTGAAAGGGCAAATTCAACCATAATTTGCTGCTTTAAATTATTAAAGAAAATAAAATGTAATTCCAACCAATATGAAACAGCTGCATTTCAAAATCAATAGCATACATATTTGTTAAATTATTGATATTAAATAAAACTTTATTTTTTAAAATTTCATTAAAGGAATGTGTTTTGTTTTCATTCTATGCAGGCAGCAATTCTTGCCAACTAAACAATGGTGGATGCTCTCAACTTTGTTTACCCACATCTGAAACTACAAGAACTTGTATGTGTACAGTGGGATATTATCTCCAAAAGAACCGCATGTCATGTCAAGGTATGAGTTCATGGAAAACCTTACCTCTGGTTAATTTACTTCATTAGTCGTTATATACCATGCAGACTTTAGGCACCAAAGTCAGTTAAACATTAGAAAAAAAATTAACCAGTTATTAGGAAATAGTATACTGTTTAGTCTCATATGTGTGAGATTTTAATATTTGAAATATTTAAAATATTGTTCTGCCTTATAAGACATTCTAATTTTTTAGTTATTTTTAACAACTGCAGTTTATTATCAAACCTTTAACCTAATCTAGTAGAAGCTACCTTCAACCTGAATAGGCAAAAGTTATAGTGAAAAGTAGTGCTTGATTGGCTGGAATTAATGTAGAATTTGAACTAAATAATGTTTACTTTAGACTATATAAGAGAAAGCACTTGAGAGAACGTGAGGTCTCAGGTTTGCATAACTGAGGGAGAAAAGCACTGTAAGAGAATTGGTACCTAAGAAATCTTGCTTTGCAATCTCTACTTCTCTTAGTCCCAGAGAATTTTGTTTCTAGGATGATCTTTTATATCTAATGATCATAGCTTAATTTTATCATTAAAAATGTTCCAATCTTATTTGAGAAATATGTATGTATATTAGTCTTATCATTTATTTTATTTTAAATCCAATATTTATATGATACGTATTACATACATGGATCTGTTCTAAGTACCTTAAACATATTAATTCACTTAATCTTCATAACCTCATGAGGTAGGTCTCTTATTCAGAAATGAGGAAACTGAGGCACAGAGAAATTAAACAACTTAATCAGGTTGCATGGATAGGAAGGAGCAGAAACAGATTTGATTCTAGGCATTCTAGTTTTAATAAGAAAAGGATATAAATATTTTCTAATATATTGACAAAATGCATAAGCTTTAGCGGGTCTACTTCTGGTAGTTAGCTTAATATTTATGTGCCTGTTTTAGGACAGGCTTTTGATGCTACAGAAGTGAGCTATTAATAGCTAATTAAGCTACTGATGTATTCTTAGTATGACAAAGATTTATAAAGACTATCTTCATAAATTTCTTAATTTAAGAAATCTAAATATGTATTAAAATATCAGTGATATAGTAATCTTATATCAGGTTTATTATCATCTATAAGTAAAGAGATGTTTGGATTTTAAGGAAGAGGGAATAAATTTAGGTTGAGAGATGAGGTAGGCTTCCACGAATCATCTAACTCGGTGCTTATGAAAGTGTGAGACCCGTACCAGCATCGTCAGCACCAACTGGAAGATTTTTAGAAATTTAAATGATCAGGCTTCTGGGATGGTGCCCACTAATTCATTTTAATAAATTCCTATTTTAATAAATCGTATGCATAAACAAATTTGAGAACTACAAATCTACCTACCTTTCATTAGTCAGGAAGTGTAGTGCACAATAATTTTTAAAAAGTCTAGGAACTACATTTATTAACATAAATTAAGATTGTTAAAAATAATACAAATGAAATTATTTTCATTTTAAATATTCATCCTGGGCTTCCCTTCCCCCGCTTCTCTCCTGCCCTGCATTTAGGTGTAGAATCATTTCTCATGTACTCTGTTCATGAAGGAATCAGGGGGATACCTCTTGAACCAAGTGACAAAATGGATGCTTTGATGCCTATATCAGGAACTTCATTTGCCGTGGGAATAGATTTCCATGCAGGTAAATAGCTTTTTAGTAATAATTTATGCATAATGTATTCACTTGATTTATTAAAGATGATGGGAATCCAACATTTTCCTCTGTACTTTAACAGTCAAGGTGAGAAATAAGAAAGCAGCAAATAGATAAATTTTAAAGCCAATCATAACTTGTTCTAAATATGTAATGTCTGAAAAACAATCAAGTAAAATTGTCCGAAAGTATAGCATTTGAATTGCAATTGCATTAACATACCATGATTGGCACTTGGTCGCTTACTTTTATTTCTCTCTCTTTTTTATTTTGATACTTTACTTTTATCTAGTTGTAAATATAAGACATATAAAGCATGTTGACCTATTATATACTAAAATATAATCTTATTTAAAATATAATCAGGATGTGATTTTCTATTGTAATACAAGCAGTGGCAAATGAAATCCAAATAATAGGAACAATTATACATGCTAAACCATTGAAAATTATTGTTGAGTATAGTATGTATCATTTGGAGTCAGATTTTACTTTACCTTCTTATATTTTAGCAAACAGTGAAAGGAAGCAGCAGGAAGCAAAGTGGACACTAATATTTTCTTGCGGCTAATATGAACAAATGATTGGGAATTAATGGTAGACACTGTTGAATTTGCTGAAGTAAACAAGTGTTTTGGTGCTAATTGCTAAATTCTGACATAGCATAAATATTTGGTATTCACATTAAAATTCAGATTCACTACCTTCCACTTGAGGACTTAAACTTATAAAAAGAAATGCTAAATCATATGTTTCCTGAATTGACGTTTCAGCGTTGAACATGTAAATGCATGTCCACAGTGTTTTTATCTGTGTAAAGACTTAATTTTATCTAATATTAAACCACAAATAGCTATTTGATTTATAATCTTAAAAAAAAAAAAAAAAAAAGAATCTTTGTAATCTTGCCCCAGCATGTGGGCTTCTGGTAGTTGCTTATTGTCCCCCAGCTCTAACACATTTTGTTTAATCATGTATTAATAAAATTCTTGACTACAAGTTAGTGAATTACTGGGGATCTTCACAAATGGTTCAGAAAGGACTTTTCTTTTTTCTTTTTTTTTAATGATACTTTAAGTTCTAGGGTACATGTGCATAACATATAGGTTTGTCACATATGTACACTTGTGCCATGTTGGTGTGCTGCACCCATCAACTCGTCAGCACCCATCAAGTCGTCATTTATGTCAGGTATAACTCCCAATGCAATCCCTCCCCCCTCCCCCCTCCCCATGATAGGCACCAGTGTGTGATGTTCCCCTTCCCGAGTCCAAGTGATCTCATTGTTCAGTTCCCACCTATGAGTGAGAACATGCGGTGTTTGGTTTTCTGTTCTTGCAATAGTTTGCTGAGAATGATGGTTTCCAGCTGCATCCATGTCCCTACAAAGGACGCAAAGTGATCCTTTTTTATGGCTGCATAGTATCCCATGGTGTATATGTGCCACATTTTCTTAATCCAGTCTGTCACAGATGGACATTTGGGTTGATTCCAAGTCTTTGCTATTGTGAATAGTGCCGCAATAAACACACGTGTGCATGTGTCTTTATAGCAGCATGATTTATAATCCTTTGGGTATATACCCAGTAGTGGGATGGCTGGGTCTTATGGTATATCTAGTTCTAGATCCTTGAGGAATTACCATACTCTTTTCCATAATGGTTGAACTAGTTTACAATCCCACCAACAGTATAAAACTGTTCCTATTTCTGCACATCCTCTCCAACACCTGTTGTTTCCTGACTTTTTAATGATTGCCATTCTAAATGGTGTGAGATGGTATCTCATTGTGGTTTTGATTTGCATTTCTCTGATGGCCAGTGATGATGAGCATTTTTTCATGTGTCTGTTGGCTGTATGAATGTCTTCTTTTGAGAAATGTCTGTTCATATTCTTTGCCCACTTTTTGATGGGGTTGTTTGTTTTTTTCTTGTGTATTTGTTTGAGTTCTTTGTAGATTCTGGATATTAGCCCTTTGTCAGATGAGTAGATTGCAAAAATTTTCTCCCATTCTGTAGGTTGCCTGTACACTCTGATGGTACTTTCTTTTGCTGTGCAGAAGCTCTTTAGTTTAGTTAGATCCCATTTGTCAATTTTGTCTTTTGTTGCCGTTGCTTTTGGTGTTTTAGACATGAAGTCCTTGCCCATGCCTGTGTCCTGAATGGTACTACCTAGGTTTTCTTCTAGGGTTTTTATGGTATTAGGTCTAACATTTAAGTCTCTAATCCATCATGAATTAATTTTCATATAAGGAGTAAGGAAAGGATCCAGTTTCAGCCTTCTACTTATGGCTAGCCAATTTTTCCAGCACCATTTATTAAATAGGGAGTCCTTTCCCCATTTCTTGTTTCTCTCAGGTTTGTCAAAGATCAGATGGCTGTAGATGTGTGGTATTATTTCTGAGGACTCTGTTCTGTTCCATTGGTCTATATCTCTGTTTTGGTACCAGTACCATGCTGTTTTGGTTACTGTAGCCTTGTAGTATAAAGTCAGGTAGCGTGATGCCTCCAGCTTTGTCCTTTTGACTTAGGATTGTCTTGGCAATGCGGGCTCTTTTTTGGTTCCATATGAACTTTAAAGCAGTTTTTCCAATTCTGTGAAGAAAGTCATTGGTAGCTTGATGGGGATGGCATTGAATCTATAAATTACCTTGGGGAGTATGGCCATTGTCATGATATTGATTCTTCCTATCCATGAGCATGGTATGTTCTTCCATTTGTTTGTGTCCTCTTTGATTTCACTGAGCAGTGGTTTGTAGTTCTCCTTGAAGAGGTCCTTTCCATCCCTTGTAAGTTGGATTCCTAGGTATTTTATTCTCTTTGAAGCAATTGTGAATGGAAGTTCATTCCTGATTTGGCTCTCTGTTTGTCTGTTAGTGGTGTATAAGAATGCTTGTGATTTTTGCACATTAATTTTGTATCCTGAGACTTTGCTGAATTTGTTTATCAGCTTAAGGAGATTTGGGGCTGAGGCAATGGGGTTTTCTAAATATACAATCATGTCATCTGCAAACAGGGACAATTTGACTTCTTCTTTTCCTAACTGGATACCCTTGATTTCTTTCTCTTGCCTGATTGCCCTAGCCAGAACTTCCAACACTATGTTGAATAGGAGTGGTGAGAGAGGGCATCCCTGCCTTGTGCCAGTTTTCAAAGGGAATTTTTCCAATTTTTGCCCATTCAGTATGATATTAGCTGTGGGTTTGTCATAAATAGCTCTTATTATTTTGAGGTACGTTCCCTCAATACCGAATTTATTGAGCGTTTTTAGCGTGAAAGGCTGTTGAATTTTGTCAAAAGCCTTTTCTGCATCTATTGAGATAATCATGTGGTTCTTGTCTTTGGTTCTGTTTATATGCTGGATTACATTTATTGATTTGCATATGTTGAACCAGCCTTGCATCCCAGGGATGAAGCCCACTTGAACATGGTGGATAAGTTTTTGATGTGCTGCTGAATCCGCTTTGCCAGTATTTTATTGAGGATTTTTGCATCGATGTTCATCAGGGATATTGGTCTAAAATTCTCTTTTTTTGTTGTGTCTCTGCCAGGCTTTGGTATCAGGATGATGTTGGCCTCATAAAATGAGTTAGGGAGGATTCCCTCTTTTTCTATTGATTGGAATAGTTTCAGAAGGAATGGTACCAGCTCCTCCTTGTACTTCTGGTAGAATTCAGCTGTGAATCCATCTGGTCCTGGACTTTTTTTGGTGGGTAGGCTATTAATTATTGCCTCAATTTCAGAGCCTGCTATTGGTCTATTCAGGGATTCAGCTTCTTCCTGGTGTAGTCTTGGAAGAGTGTAACTGTCCAGGAAATTATCCATTTCTTCTAGATTTTCTAGTTGATTTGCGTAGAGGTGTTTATAGTATTCTCTGATGGTAGTTTGTATTTCTGTGGGGTCAGTGGTGATATCCCCTTTATCATTTTTCATTGCGTCTATTTGATTCCTCTCTCTTTTCTTCTTTATTAGTCTTGCTAGCGGTCTGTCAATTTTGTTGATCTTTTCAAAAAACCAACTCCTGGATTCATTGATTTTTTGGAGGGTTTTTTGTGTCTCTATCTCCTTCAGTTCTGTTCTGATCTTAGTTATTTCTTGCCTTCTGCTAGCTTTTGAATGTGTTTGCTCTTGCCTCTCTAGTTCTTTTAATTGTGATGTTAGAGTGTCCATTTTAGATCTTTCCTGCTTTCTCTTGTGGGCATTTAGTGCTATAAATTTCCCTCTACACACTGCTTTAAATGTGTCCCAGGGATTCTGGTATGTTGTATCTTTGTTCTCATTGGTTTCAAAGAGCATCTTTATTTGTGCCTTCATTTCGTTATGTACCCAGTAGTCATTCAGGAGCAGGTTGTTCAGTTTCCATGTAGTTGAGCGGTTTGGATTGAGTTTCTTCGTCCTGAGTTCTAGTTTGATTGCACTGTGGTCTGAGAGACAGTTTGTTATAATTTCTGTTCTTTTACATTTGCTGAGGAGTGCTTTCCTTCCAATTATGTGGTCAATTTTGGAATAAGTGTGATGTGGTGCTGAGAAGAATGTATATTCTGTTGATTTGGGGTGCAGAGTTCTATAGATGTGTATTAGGTCCTCTTGGTGCAGAGATGAGTTCAATTCCTGGATATCCTTGTGAACTTTCTGTCTCGTTGATCTGTCTAATGTTGACAGTGGAGTGTTGAAATCTCCCATTATTATTGTATGGGAGCCTAAGTCTCTTTGTAAGTCTCTAAGGACTTGCTTCATGAATCTGGGTGCTCCTGTATTGCGTGCATATATATTTAGGATAGTTAGCTCTTCCTGTTGAATTGATCCCTTTACCATTATGTAATGGCCTGCTTTGTCTCTTTTGATCTTTGTTGGTTTAAAGTCTGTTTTATCAGAGACTAGGGTTGCAACCCCTGCTTTTTTTTTTCTCCATTTGCTTGGTAGATCTTCCTCCATCCCTTTATTTTGAGCCTATGTATGTCTCTGCATGTGAGATGGGTCTCCTGAATACAGCAGACTGATGGGTCTTGACTCTTTATCCAGTTTGCCAGTCTGTGTCTTTTCATTGGAGCATTTAGTCCATTAACATTTAAGGTTAATATTGTTATGTGTGACCTTGATCCAGCCATTATGATATTAACTGGTTATTTTGCTCGTTAGTTGATGCAGTTTCTTCCTAGCCTCGATGGTCTTTACATTTTGGCATGTTTTTGCAATGGCTGGTACCGGTTGTTCCTTTCCATGTTTAGGGCTTCCTTCAGGGTCTCTTGTAAGGCAGGCCTGGTGGTGAGAAAATTTCTAAGCATCTGCTTATCTGTAAAGGATTTTATTTCTCCTTCACTGATGAAACTTAGTTTGGCTGGATATGAAATTCTGGGTTGAAAATTCTTTTCTTTAAGAATGTTGAATATTGGCCTCCACTCTCTTCTGGCTTGGAGAGTTTCTGCCGAGAGATCTGCTGTTAGTCTGATGGGCTTCCCTTTGTGGGTAACTCGACCTTTCTCTCTGGCTGCCCTTAAGATTTTTTCCTTCATTTCAACTTTTATGAATCTGGCAATTATATGTCTTGGAGTTGCTCTTCTCTAGGAGTATCTTTGTGGCATTCTCTGTATTTTCTGAATTTGAATGTTGGCCTGCCCTACTAGGTTGGGGAAGTTCTCCTAGATGATATCCTGAAGAGTGTTTTCCAACTTGGTTCCATTTTCCCCCTCACTTTCAGGCACCCCAATCAGACGTAGATTTGGTCTTTTTACATAATCCCATACTTCTTGCAGGCTTTGTTCATTTCTTTTTCTTCTTTTTTCTTTTGGTTTCTCTTCTCGCTTCATTTCATTCATTTGATCCTCAATTGCTGATACTCTTTCTTCCAGTTGATCGAGTCGGTTACTGAAGCTTGTGGATTTGTCACGTATTTCTCATGTCATGGTTTTCATCTCTGTCATTTCATTTATGACCTTCTCTGCATTAATTATTTTAGCTATCAATTCTTCCACTCTTTTTTCAAGATTTTTTGTTTCTTTGCGCTGAGTACGTAATTCCTCCTTTAGCTCTGAGAAGTTTTGATGGACTTGCTTTGGAAGCTTCCTCTCAGGGGTGTACTCCACCGTGTGAGGTGTGGGGTGTCAGACTGCCCCTAGTGGGGGATGTCTCCCAGTTAGGCTACTCAAGGGTCAGGGACCCACTTGAGCAGGCAGTCTGTCTGTTCTCAGATCTCAACCTCCGTGTTGTGAGATCCACTGCTCTCTCCAAATCTGTCAGACAGAGTCATTTGCGTCTGCAAAGGTTTCTGCTGCTTTTGTTGTTGTTGTTATTAACTGTGCCCTGTCCCCAGAGGTGGAGTCTACAGAGACAGGCAGGTTTCCTTGATCTGCTGTGAGCTCCACCCAGTTCGAGCTTCCCAGGGGCTTTGTTTACCTACTTAAGCCTCAGCAATGGTGGGCGCCCCTCCCCCAGCCTTGCTGCTGCCTTGCAGTTAGATCGCAGACTGCTGTGTTAGCAATGAGGGAGGCTCCGTGGGCATGAGGCCCTCCTGGCCAGGTGTGGGATATATTCTCATGGTGTGCCCGTTTGCTTAAAGCGCAGTATTGGGGTGGGAGTTACCCGATTTTCCAGGTGTTGTGTGTTTCAGTTCCCCTGGCTAGGAAAAGGGATTCCCTTCCCCCTTGCACTTCCCAGGTGAGGCGATGCCTCGCCCTGCTTCAGCTTTCGCTGGTCGGGCTGCAGCAACTGACCAACACCGATTGTCCGGCACTCCCCAGTGAGATGACCCCAGTACCTCAGTTGGAAATGCAGAAATCACCAGTCTTTGTGTCGCTTGCGCTGGGAGTTGGAGACTGGATCTGTTCCTATTCGGCCATCTTGCTCCGCCCCCGATTGTAATGTCAGAAAGGACTTTTCTTAAGCAGATTGTTTTGCACCAACTGTTTGGAATTGGATAGAGGCAAATTTTTAAAACCACCTTTACCAAAAGGAAATACAAAGAAGTATAAGACATTTTATTAAGCAACATGTTAATTTTGCCAAAATCTTGGTGTGATTTTTGATCAGACTGAAATCTCATTATTGGTGGAAGGCTAATTATCTCCACAATGAATAATCTACCTTGTCTGTTAGGTACATGCATTTTATTCGTTAGAATTTTATTGTATAGGATTTGTTAAGTGCAAAACTAAGAAAACTTGAACTTGTAAAAGGTTTTATGCATACAGTACATTCATATATTTTTACTAGGTACATAATCCTTTGTTTTAGCTGGAGCATGTATTCAATTATTTTGAATACTCCATAATGAGTTTTGTAAATATTTCATAAATTTCCATGAGGAAAAAATATTAACATAAGCAATTTGATCTAAATGTTCTGATAAGATCCTTAATAAATATTTCGCTTTTTAAGGGTAAATGGATCATTTGAATGAGTTAAATTCACTCTCCAAGGTTTATATTGGCCCTGAAATGGTTACATTTAATATCATGTACCATGATGCAGGATATTTTTATTTGCAGAGAATAGGACTTTCTGTTTCAAAATGCCCAACAATTCTTAATATCATAAACTTATTTCATGTCAAAGTGACTTTTCCTAAGGAGAAGTTACCTGTTTTAGTTAAAACTTAGTTCTTTACATTTTGCCTGCCATATTTTTATTTCATGGGAAAAAATTATTTTCAGATAAGCTATTTCTTCTTCTAAATGTAAAGGGATGCAAGCATATGGAATAGTCATGTAGGTAGAATGTTCAAGAATCTATTAAAATCCCTACTGTTACTCAGAATACAGCAGTGAAAAACTTTCTTTAAAACCAAAGAAGGTTAGAGATCCACAGGCCAGGGAAGCATAGTTGGAAGAAACCAGAGTTTAGCCACAGACAACCTGGGGTTCTAATGCCAGCTCAACCACTACTAGCTTTGTGACCTTGGGTAAGTTACCTAATTTTTCTGAGGCTCTGTTTCCTTACTTTTTTGGGGTGTGGGCATGTTTAGATCAAAGTAAGCAAATGTTTAGCAAAGTACCTGATATACGTTGGTGCTCAGAGAATGGTAACAAAATATCAAATAAGTGGGAAGTAAAATATTGTAGAAATTATCATTATATATATAATATATATATAAAATATATATATATATATTTTAACAAAGATGCCCTGGAAGCTACATTTAAATTTCCAATTAGCTAGGATTTTGTTTTACTGTTCTCTCAACTAATATTATATTTTCTATACAATTATTTGAATAGAAAAATGGGTGTTTCTTCACTACTCTGGGGTGATAAACATAGGTTAAAAAAATCTCCCTGTTGAGAATAAACATCATCATCATCATCATCAGTCTGTAGAGCTGATGCTTAAAGATTAGATATCAGAACTATTTACAATATTAAATGCCAATCTAAGAGGCTGGCATCCAGTGCTTAGACTGAACTAACTAAAACACTAATGAAGGTCATGATGGAGGTGGCGCTATCCGGAGTTTTCTACTGCCTTTTTTCATGACTTTTATTACTTCCATCTACTTTACAGTCTGATCCTTTATTAATTGTGTTTTATGAAAATATATTAGGATCAGAATAAGTGTCAGCAGCTTGATTTATAATATCTTTATAGTGATGATATACAAGCTCTGTGACTTCATGGAGGGAAGTTACAGAGAGAGAGAAAGGAAAACCTGGATTGTTACTCAGAGAAAGAAAGAGAGAAAACAAACATTTTTTGTTGTGCCAATCTCTAATTATTAATCTTTTTTTTTTTTTAATATGGCCTTCATATTTCACCTGATTATAGGTTCTTTCTCGGTTCATTTCTTTTGCAGATATTTTATTTCCTCTTCTTCTATTAATGATATTTACCCCAGGGACATAATCTCTACATTAGGATCAAAATGGAAGGGCACAGTTGCCTCTTATTCTAAACAAACAGCCCCAGTCATACAAAGGAGGTGCAGTGGAAGAGAATAATTTGCAAAGTACAAGTATTGTAATTTAATAATACTATTTCATTACCATGATATTACAGATGAATGTATTATCAAAACCTGTGCATTTCGTAAGAATTAACAGATCTGAATCTTTCTGGGTTTGGTCGTAATAAATTAAAGCTTTCTGCAATGAACACATTGTTTGTTCTACCAGATGAAGCAATTCTGGATACTCTCCACAGAAGTAAATAAGACACTGTGGCTAGATTTAAAATGTTCAAAGCATTTTTATCTCTTCACTGGAAAAGTCCCATTCCAGTGGAAAAAAAAAAAATTGAGCTTTGAAAATCCTTGCCTGCTGAGTGATATTCCTCCTGATAAATGAATACTGCATTTGATGCTTTAACAGATACATTTTAGTTTGGAGAAAAGCCTTCAAAACAAAGCCCATTGCTCCACTTAGTTAAGTGATCTTCAGTAAGTAATGCTCTGTTCAATTCAGTCCTCCCTCCCCTTGGGGTACTTATGCCTTTTCCTTAATAATGAAACAATAGGATGCTACTTGAAGAGGACATTCTACTCAGAGAATAATTATTCATCCAGAACACTTCAAACTTATATTCTTTTTTAATCTTTTTTCTCTTTTATTCAAATTTGGGTCATCCAACTCAATGAAGCAACAACTGTTGTTTACTATAATATCTACCAGGTTTAGAATTTCACATCTAAGTTGCTGGGGAAGATAAAGATAAACAAGGGCCCAGCTGTAATGGCTCATACCTGTAAACCTAGCACTTTGGGAGACAGAGTTGGGAAGATCACTTGAGTCCAAGAGTTTGAGACTAGCCTGGGCAATAGAGTGAGACCCTGTCTCTATTAAAAGAAAAAAATAAACCCAGAATAAGGGTCATTATTTGGATGTCACTGTCTGGCGCTCACTATAGGAAATATTTTAATATTTTTTTACACCATCACATCGTGATCTGGCTAAGACAATAAAAACACTGAAGGAACATGTCAGTATACATTTATCTGAATCCATAGAATATATAACACCAAGAGTGAACCCTAATGTTAGCGATAGATGATAATATAAACTATGTATGTGTTGGCTTAAATTCACCTCTGACAAATGTATCACTCTGGTGTGAGATGTTGATAGTGGGCAAAGCTGTTTGGGTATGGGGGAAAGAATATGTGGGAACTCTACTTTCTAATCAGTTTTGCTGTGAACCTAGAACTCTAAAAATTAAAACCTATTTAAAAAACACTAAAGAAGTATATGTGGCAAAATATCATTGCCATATTTATACAGTGAATGTCATCTATTTATATGAAAGAATCCCACCTTAATAGTCCCACAACATTCACATTTATCTTTGAAATGTAGAACTAGAAGGAGTATTTGATACCATTTGTAGCACTCTCTCATGACACAGGTAAGGAAACTGGAACCCAAAGAGATCAAGGGGCCATATACTAATGGAGTATGCTACTCCTAGTTCTTTCCACTGTGCCATCTTGCATTTGTAACCACTGAAGCAAACGTTTATTTCGACCATTGTTGGCATTACTTGATGACACTACATTGCACTTCTGCAAATTTGTGCTAGTAGAAGATCGTGTATTATTTTGATTTATATACTGAATCATGATTTTTAAACTCATTTAATAATTGAAGCTAGTGACACTCAAATGAGTCTCTCTCTTTTTTATTTTCTATGCCTGGAAGCTTATAAAAAGAAACTATTTATGAAAGTTTTCTAGTAACCACTTTGTCACCAACCAAGGCCACAGAAGAATTATAGAAAGAATTCTTTTTATGTCAGTAGCAGCAATAGTTTAAGAAATATAATATTGTTGCTTTGGGACATTTTTGCAGTTTTATGAAAACCATTTTCTTGGCTACAAAGTGAATTTTTAGGGCTGTTTCAATTTCTTCTTGTGACAGTGAAACTAAAACTACTTTTTGTCATTTCAAACTTTCTTCAATAATATATTTTTTAATCATGTGAGCAGTTTGTATAGATTTGTAAGTAGTCAATTCAGTAAATCTTTCAAGATGTAATATCACAAGAAAATAAAAACTTATCATTACTACCTGAAATATAAATATCATACACATGCATAACATAAGGCATTTTATGTTAAGTAAATTACTGGAAATATCTCATAGATCCTTTTTGGATAATTTCTAAACTCAAAACATAAAAACAAACCTCTGTTAGGCATCTCAATTTATCAGTATGTTACCTGAAATTAAAAGCCCGAGAAGATGCACAGGGATCACCTACTAAAATTAAAACTATGGCCAACTTATTTGAGATCTATATTATTTTCCATATTATTGAGAGAATCTCTTAGGCAAGTCTCATGCAACTTCAGGCACTCAGCATCCCTCAGGAAAGGGAAAGATCTTGACACCAACTTTAGATTAATCCGCATGAAGCACATCAAATCTGCATTAGGAAACCTTTCTTTTTCTCTACCTGAGTTACTTTGTGCTGCCATATTTCTTTTTAGCTACTGAGACTTCTCCACAGTGATACATTCAATTCTCAATGTACCACTCTTTCTCCCCACTCTTCTTTATCAAAATGGAGCTGCTGAGAAAGCTATTTTCTAAAGGCCTGGTTACTTCAATTCACAGTAAATTATTAGTAGCTGCTTAGAGATTGACAAGTTTTTAAATTATATATGTTTGAGCAGATCACAGTGTCTTAACCCACTGGCAATATCCAGATAAAACACCCCTGAAGATATGTGAAAAAAGTATTTTTATAGATAGGTCAAGCTATTTTATAATTTTCAAATTACTCCATGCTCTGATCCTTAGAGGATAGATTGGTACCTGTTTATTTCCAGAAACCCAGCCCTAGATATGCTGATAGATGAAATGATAATGAGGAGATCTCTTTTAGCTTAGGTACGTTGGTACCTTTGCTATCTTCAATTGTAAACTTAAACTTGAAAAAGTGCTTTTCTTCCCATTTTAAGAAAACAATATGTATTAATCCATTTGTCTTTTTGATAGCATTTATTTTTTAAAAAGCTGTGATTCAGCCTCTGAATTTTTGGGCCATTAATTTTTAATCAAGTAGACAATATTCTAGTTAAAGAAAAAGGAAAGTTATTTAATTTGTTTATGGACTGGTCATAAACAATGAATCTTTAATTTTATTTTATCATTTGGCCTTATTTTTATATAAGGGCAACAAGGAGTAAGTGGATCATTTTGAAACTTTAAGGTGAAAATAAGAACTAATTGATTCTATGAATTCCTTGGTATTTTTAGAATAAGACCTTGACAGAAATTGAAAAAGCCTAGTAATGGAATTAAACGCCTATAAGAGGATTAGAAAACTGAGGGACTGGAAGAGGAAGAAATTAAAATAACAAGAAACCCTTAATATTTGTTGCACACTTACTACATCACAGGAGTAAGGTTGGGAAACTGTGTGTATTTATGTCATTTAATTTATCAAAATCTTTTGAGGAAGGTGGTATTTTTGTTTTAATATTAAACTGGGTTTCAGGATGAGATATGGGTATAGGAAAGACTTGGTTGCTTTGAGATGTTCTAATTAAATTCTGCATTCAGGATTCTTTTGGGTTTTTGCCCCTGAGATTGACCTCAAACACGAATTGCATAAGCAATGTGAAATAATCCACATCTGATCCCTGATAGTTTCATAATGAGAATTTAAATCTTATTGTAATTATGATTGGGAAAGATAATTGATAGGCCATATTAGGGCTCAGAGTTTGAGAGAATCTTGATAATATGGTCAGTGTAGGATTGCCCCTGCTAGATTGAGGGGCAGAAGACTCATGGCACAGCTTCATCTGAGACTCAGATAGTTAAGGAGGGAATCATCACCATCATCATTATCACTATTATGATTGTCATAGAATGGAGGAGGAGAAGAGAGAGAAAATCATTTATTCTCCTATGTTTACATTAGTTACCTATTACTGTGTAACAAATTATTAACACTTGGTGAGACAAAACAATGCTTATGCTCTCATAGTTTCTGTTGGTCAGCTTGCTGTGTCATCTGCTTCAAAGTTTCTTATGAGACTGCAATCACAGTGTTGCACAGAGATGTGGCATCATCAAGACTCAGTTAGGGAGGATTCACTTCCAAGCTGGCTCATGGGACTGTTGGCAAGATTCTGTTTCTTGCAGGTTGTTGAATAGAAGACCACAGCTCTCTACTGAATATTTTCTCAGTTGTTTGTCATGTGGGCCTTTCTGCAGGGCAGTTCACAGCATGACCACAAGCTTCTCGTAGAGCTAGTGAATAAGAGAGTGGGAGGAGGCACTCACAAAATGGAAGTAAGACTTCTTGTCTCCCAATCTCAGCAATGGCATCCCATCACTTTTGGTATATTCTATTTATTAGGAGCTACTCAGTAGATCCATACTCCACTCAGAGAAAGGGACTAGGCAAGGAGTGACTACCAGGTTGTAGGGGTAAGAGCAGTCCACATTAGGGACTGCCTATCACAATATTATAGACCTTTTACGTATCTTATTCCCACACATTATTTTCTGAAGGGTGAACTCTGATGGCAGGTTTGAAATATCAGTGATGTTCCTGTACGGACAGCTTCTGTGTTCTGGCTTAAACCATTTGAGAATGAATTATTGGTGTGGAACATTATGGTCATTGTCTTGATCCTCATTTTGCCCCCAGTTAATAATAAAAGACAAAGCTTAAATAAACTGCCAAATGTTTCACAAATGGAATAGAACAAAGCTGGGATTTAAATTCACACATATATATTTTTTCATCATTTGCTTTCTCCACACTGCCATTCATAAGTTGAGTAAGGGAAGATTCCACAAATATCCAAGAAAGGATGGATTTTGTGTGTGTGTGTGTGTGTGTGTGTGTGTGTGTGTGTGTGTGTGTGTCTGTGTGTCTGCGTGTGTATTTTTTTTTTTTTTTTTTTTTTTGAGACAGAGTCTCACTCTGTCACCCAGGCTGAAGTGCAATGGTGCTATCTCAGCTCACTGCAACTTCTGCCTCCCAGGTTCAAGAGGCATTTCTCCTGCCTCTGCCTCCTAAGTAGCTGAGATTACAGGTGCCCACAACCATGCCCAGTTAATGTTTTGTATTTTTAATAGAGACAGCATTTTGCCACGTTTGCAAGGCTGGTCTTGAACTCCCAAACTCAGATGATCCACCACCTTGGCCTCCCAAAATGCTGGAATTACAGGTGTGAGCCACCGTGCCTGGCCAGGATGGGTGTTTCACAGCAATAACAACAATTTTAAAATATGCAATATAAGGCCAAGGGCCAGAAATATCTAACCATTCCATGTGTGGGATTCAGAAGGCCAAACTAGGGAGCAGGGTAGTCCTAGTACTGAGAATTTGACTTAGTTGATCTGTGATTGTTTATCAAATGGGGAAAATTGTGGACCCCAAAGTTCACTTTGTAATATCTGGAAACATTGTTGTCATATTGGTGTCTGTTGAATAAAAGCCAGGGATGCTGCTAAACAATGCCCTGTGCATGTTTAGTGTCCTGTTCCTTTCTCAAAACGAAGTATTATCCATCTTGAAATACAAATAGTGGTAAGGTCAAGAAACCTATACCAGGGCAAAATCTAAGATTATTTTAGGTGATTTTGATGTGTTCTACTGCTTTAGATCCACTATCCTCCTTGGCAGTAGCAAATCCCACTGTCTTTTCCTTTAGGATGCTATTTGTTATCTTGAGCATCTTGTTCATCAGTACCTAGCTTTTCATGTCATGAGTTTGCCACATTTGCTTTTGGCTACCATTCCAGAAGAGTCCTTCAACAAAAGCCAGAAACTTCTTCCAACCATTCTTTGAAGTTTTTGTCTAGTGTCTGGAAAAGGCTTCATGATATGGTAACTTAAGCCAAATCTTTTACTTAAGGACTCTTCAGCACTGTAGCTCTTTAATTAATAAAAGCTCTTTCAAGAATTTGCTTATAGCTGTCTAGGATTGCCTGGGAATTAAAATTGTGTATTTGTATTTGTATGCACACTTTTGTATGTGCATATACACCTTTGTGTATATCACCAATAGAATTATTATTGTAGTGACTTCATTCTTTGTCACCAAGGCATGCTGAGTGTTTACTGGTGTTAACTATGCTTAGACTGAGTTCTAGTATTGCCTCAAGTATTCCTCTCCAGAGTTCCTTGGCCAGAAAGGGAGCTCCAAAGTACCTGGGAACAATTGCCAGTTCTTTATGCTTGCAATGGTGCTCAAGAGCAATGATATAAATCAGTTTCTAGGATATTGGGCTGTCTCCCATCACATGCTATGGCTAGCTCAATGTGTCAGTGAATTTATCAAAGCCTATGTTAAAGAAAATAAAACAAATAAAACTAGTTCCATTAGTCTTAAAGTTTGTTTCCTTTATTTATTACTCAATTTTACTGAAGATTCAATGAGAAGAGCTAGATAGAGATTAAGTAGGAAAAAAACTGACGTGGAACCAGAAATATAACTTGAATATCAGTGTCTAGTATAAAATACTAGACTAGTTTACTTAAAAATTATGAATCTCTGGAGTTGGAGTATTTTAGAGTTATACAAAGCAACCTCTTCTCAGTAGTGATCTCTCTGGGTCTCTGACAGCTTTTTGACTATTCAACTTCTAATATTAGTAGCATCAACAGTAAAAACCTATAGGCTATTAAAAAAAAAAAAAAAACTATTTTCTCAGTCTAAAGTCATTAAAACCTATGTGAAAAGAATCAGAATTAGACTTGAATAGTTTGAGCAAAAAAACGTAGACTGTATTGTATAAATCTGCTCTGTTCTTCAGGGAAAAAAAAAACAAACATTCACAGGAGGGATTATATTTTGCTGCTTTCCTTACAAATTAAATATGAGATAATGATAAAACTGATGATCCAATCTAGTAATTCAAGGCTCTAAACATATGTAAAAAGTTATCTAAATCCCGAACAAAAGGATTCATAGTTTTTATTTTTGTTTCGTATGACATATTATTCTCATTAATAGAGAATAAAGAGCTAAGATTTATTAGCAATTCTTAATAATAACTTATATAAAATATGACCATAGCCTTATAATTTTTTTCTTTACTCTTCTCTCCTAATTTTGTTTCAGTGGTAAAACAACTAATGTTTTGAGCTCACTGGCTCAGATTTTAATTTACTGATAACAATAAAGGATACTAATGGGTCTATCTGCATACTCAATTATTTTTAATATTCATTTAAAACCCTATTAACTAAAAAGAGTGATGATTTAAATTAAAAAATAGACATCTATTAGCTCAATCATCATTAAACGTTATTAAAATGAGTTGGTAGAATAATATCAGTTTTGCAATCTCTTATTGATGGCAAACCTCAATCCATGGTTAAATACTTTTATTTGTTTAAATTTTTAAAAATTTAAATGTACAGCAAATTTGTAAAATTAGAAAACATGAAAGAAAGTTGAAATAAAAATCACCAATACTACAACAGCACAGACAGCAACTATTAATATTTTGGTATTTAATATTCATGCTATTTTTTAAATACAAATAAATTGTATTATTGATATGATTGTTTCTTGTTTCTTTACTTACCATTCTAACATGAACACTCTCCTATGTTATGATTAACAATTTGTAAATACTATTTTAATAGGAATACATTGTATTATGTGGATTAACATAAATTTTTTAACATTTCCAGTACTTTCAGATATTTGGATTGTTCCCAAGTTTTGGCTGTAAATTTTTATCGTTTGTGATAATGTCTCAAAATAGAATTTTCTTTATTTTAACTAACATCTTTATTGGGATTTATTTTACATATGTACAAGTCAATGGTTTTGAGTATATTTACAGAATCGTGCAGCCATTGTTAATATGTAATTGTAGAATTTTTTGTCAAGAAAACAATACCTATTAATAGTATCACTCATATTTTTTCAAAGTCCCCAGCCTCAAGGCAACCACTTTATCTTTTTTAAATTTTTATTTACTTTTTGAGACAGTGTCTCGCTGTGTCCCCCAGGCTATAGTGCAGTGGCATGATCTCAACTCACTGCAACCTCCACCTCCCAGGGTCAGGCGATTGTCATGCTTCAGCCACCTGAGTAGCTGGGAACACAAGCGCGTGCCACCATGCCCGGCTAATTTTTGTATTTTCAGCAGAGACGGGGTTTCGTCATATTGGCCAGGCTGGTCTCTAACTCCCGGCCTCAAATGATCTGCCAGCCTTGGCCTCTCAAAGTGCTAGGATTACAGGTGTGAGCCACTATGTCTGGCCTGCTTTCTATCTCTGCAGACTACCCTACTCTGGACATTTTGTATAAATGGAATCATATAATATGTTGTCCTTTATGACTGGATTCTTTCACTTAGCATAATGTTCTATTTTGTAACATATATCAGTACTTCATTGCTTTTTTTTTTTTTTTTGCCAAATCTTCCATTTTATCGCTCTAAGACATTTATGCGTTTATCATTTGATGGACATTTGAGTTATTTCCACTTTTTTGACTATTACAAATAAAGCTGCTAGGATCATTAATGTTTCTGTGTGGACATACGTTTTAATTTCTCTTGGGTATATACCTAGGAGTGAACTTGATAGGTCATATGGTAACTGTTTATGTTCAAACCTTGAAAGAACTGCCAGACTCTTTTCCAAACTGGCTGAAATATTTGCATTCACATCAGTAGAGTGTGAGGGTTCCATTTTCTCCAAATTCTCTCCAAGCCTTGTTATGATCTGTAGCCATTCTAATTAATATAAAATGGTATCTCATTGTGGTTTCACTTTGCATTTTCCTGATGCCTAAAGATGTTGAGGATCTTTTTAATATGCTTATTAGCCATTTGTATATGTATATGGAGAAAGGTCTATTTAAAGATTTTGATCATTTTATTACTAGGGTCTTTGTCTTTTTAATATTGAGTTGCTAGAATTTTGAATACATTCTAGAGGAAACTCCTTTGTAAGATATGATTTGCAAACGTTTTCTGCCATGCTGTGTTTTTTTTTTTTTTTCTCTTTTCAAAGGTGTCTTTTGAATAACAAAAGTTTTAAATTTTGATGAAGTTTGATTTAGCTATTTGTTTGTTTCGTTGCTTGTGCTTTTTGTATCATGTCTAAGAAACCATTGCCTAGTCCAAAGATACTAAGATTTAATTCTGTGTTTCTTTTTAAATGCAATGTTTTAACTTTTAAATTTAGATTTATGATCCACTTTTAGTTAATTTTGCTATAAATATATGGTTATCCATGTGGATTTGCATATGGATATTTACTTATCCCAGAATCATTCTTTCCACTATTAAATTGTCTTGGCAAGTTGTTGAAAATCATTTGATTGTAAATGTGAGGCTTTATTTATCTAAATTCTATCTCATTGCTCTATATGTATATTTTTATGAGTATCAATTGTCCTGATTGCTATAGCTTTGTATTCGGTTTTAACATTGGAAGTGTGAGTCTTTCAACTTTGTTCTCATTTTTCAAGATTGTTTTGGTGATTTTTGCATCCTTGTATTGCCTTATGAGTTTCAGGATGAGCCTGCCAATTTTGGCAATAAACTGGCGGAGATTTTGAGAGAGATTGTGAGGAATCTGTAGAAAACAACTGGGCACTACTGTGGTCTTAACAATATTAAATCTTCCAGTATATCGATGTGATAGCTTTCTATGTATTTGAGTCTTTTAAAATTTTTTAAAAGATTTTCAGTTTTCAGAGTATAAATTTTATATTTCTTTCATTAAACTTATTTCTAAATTTCATGTTATTTGTAGTGAAGTTTTCTTAATTTTATTTTCGGAGTTCATTATAAATGTGTTGAAGTGCAATTGGTTTTTGTATATTGATCCTCTATCCTGCAGCATTGCTGAATTCATTAGTTTGAATAGATTTTTAGTGGATCCCTTAGGATTTTCTCTATACAAGATAATCATTTGCAAATAGATTAAGTTTACTTATTCATTTCCAACTTAGGTGCCTTTTACTCCTCCTCCTCCTCCTTCTCTTTGTACTTCTTTTTTTGCCTAATCACCTTGGATGGAACCTTCAGTACTGTGTTAAACAGAAATGTTTCTTGTCCTATTCTTGTTCTAGTCTTGATCTTAAGGGGAAAATATCCAATCATTATCCACTAGCTATATGATATTAGCTGTTTTTATTTTGTGGATATCATTTATCAGGTTAAGAAAGATGCCTCTATTCCTAATTTGTAGAACATTCTTATCATGAAGGGATGTTATATTTTATTAGATGCATTTTTTGTATCTACTGAGATGATCATATACCTTTTGTCATTTATTCTGTTGATATGGTATAATAAATTAATATATTTCCCAAATGTTAAAGTTAACTAATTTTGAGTATAAATGAAATAAATACCATCTGGTCATGGTGATAATTCTATGTAATAGTTTTCTGGATTGAGTTTGCTAGTATTTTGTTGATGATTTTGTGTCTCTCTTGATAAAAGATATGGGCCAGTATTTTTTATTTCTTATGATATCATTGGCTTTGGTATCAGGGTAACAAATATTCTGGCCTCAGTATGAATTAAGAAGTGATTTCTCATAATCTGGTTCTTGGAAGGGTTTTTGAAGAATTTCTTTTGCAAATCTTTGCTAGAATTATCAAGTGAAGTCATCTAGTCCTTGGGATTTGAGGAATTCGATTTTGATTTACACTTCAGTTTCTTTAATTGTTATAGATCTGCTCATATTTTGCATTATATCTTAGTTAGTTTTGATAGTCTGTGTCTTTTGAAAACTTTGTTGATTTTATCTAAGTTATATAATTTTTGGCATATAGTTATTCATGGTATTCCCTTGTATTTCTTTTTTTATTTCTGTATCTACTGTATCAGTAGTGGTATCTCTCATATTTCATTCTTAATTTTAGTAATTTGATTTTTTTCTCTTTTTGTCTTTGTCAGTCTAGCTACAAATTTGTCAAATTTGTTGATCTTTTCAGTGAACCAACTTTTGATTTTGTTAATATTCTCTGTTGTTTTTCCTCACTGTATTTTTAAAATTTGCACTCTAATCTTTATCATTTCCTTGTTTCTGCTTGTTTGATTTTTTTTTTTCTAGTTCTTAAGAGAGAAGATTAGGTTATTGATTTGAGATCTTTCCTTTTGTTTAATATAGGCATTTGCAGCTATAAATTTTTCTCCAGTAACTACTTGAACATCATTCCCTAAGTTTTGGTATATAAAGTCTTCATTTTCACTCATCTCAAAGTATTTTCTAATTTCTCTTGTGATTTCTTTTTTGACCCATTTGTCATTTAAGAATGTGTTGTAGAATTTCCCCCACATTTGTGAATCTCCGTGATTTTTTGTTGTTGTTGATTTATACCTCAACTTAATTGTGGTCAGGGAATATACTTTGTATGATTTTAATGCTTATTGAGTTTGATCCCTTCATTTGGTAGCATATACACTATTTGCTGGCTGATAATGCCTTTTGACATTAATTACTCCACTCTGATACAATTAAATTGTGGCAGGGATAGTTTTTGAGACCACTCGTTGAAGTTTCTTCTGTCTCCGGAAGAGCTCTTCTTTGCTGTCTTTTTCCACAGTTTTCTTGGACAAGTTAGTGAACCTACCATTTAGCTTGCTGTTCTCGTAAAACTACAGCCTGCTCTTAATTGCTTAAAACAAAAAATCTCTGTTGTTTTAGATAGCAGACTTGGGCTTGAACTCTGCACACTCTGTTTCAAATAAAATCGGTTCTTTTGGGGAGAGGTTTGAAGTTCTCCATTCTTATGGACTGCTTCTACCTGTGAGCAAAATCTCTGAGTTGGTGCTCTGGCACGAGGCAGGATGTTAGCCTCTGGTTTGCCTCTCTTGGCATAGAACTTCTGTCCTGCCAGAAAGCTGGGGCAAGGGCAGTGGGGCCCTTGAGTTCTTGGCCTTTCCTGGATGGGGAAGTCTTCCCCATGTGAGTGCAGGATGGGAGAGGAAGGGAGCTCTTGAACTCTTTCTATGTTCAACAGGAGTTTAGACTCAGCAATTTAGAGTTAGAGGATACAAGAAAAGTTGGTGTCGTGTTTTCCAATGAGACTTTTTATTGGGAGCCAAAGGTAAAGTGGACCCCAATTTCTTGGCCCCTCCTGTCCATAGTAAAACTTCCATTAAGCTGAACTGAGGTGGTGGAGGAAGCAGTAATACTATTTAGTGCAAGTGCCACAGACTCTTATTGTTCTAACCTAGATTTAGTAGATTTTCTTAAATAATTTATCTTCCTTTGGTTTATGCCCTTAGGTAAAATTTTAGAGATTTTTTTTTTTTTTTTAAATTAAATAATTCTCACCAGTTACGTAGGGGACTGAGTCTACATAGGGGGCTACGCCAACATTCTGGAAGTGGACTCCTTGACATTTCCCATAATGCTATAAATCAGTGACATTGTCTAAACTCTCTGAAATAGTGTTTTCATATTATTTGTATAGGAAATGTGAGATCAAGTAACTAAATCTTAGTTTAAATAATATTTTTTAGGGAGATAAATCATATTATTTTCACTGAAGTCAGACAGGAGTTTGAAGTAGAATTGACTACAAGCCTTTAAATGAATGTACGAACATTATGTAATTGTTATAGCTATAAAAATGAAATTATAGCAAATTTAACTGAATACCAATTATAAATATTTTGTTACACTTTTGAAATTTCTTTGATCTAAACTGGAAAAATGTATCTATGACCACACTATTCCAAAATCATAGTTAAAAATGATTTGATGTATATGACATTTTTGGAAATGCAAAACTATGGAGATAGTAAAAGGATCGATGGTTTGCCAGGGGTTTGGGGGAGGATAGTATTACTAGACAGAGCGTAGAGGAGTTTTAGAGCAGTGAAACTACTTTGTTTGATATTATATTGGTGGATACGTGTTATTATACATTTGTCAAACCACAAAGAATGTGCAACACCAAGAGTGAACCCTATTGTAAAGTGTGGACTTTAGGTGATAATGATGTGTCAAGGTAGATTTATCAGTTTTAAGAAACATACAACTTGGGTATGGGATTTTGATAGTTGGGGAGGCTGTGCATATGTGGAAGCAAGGGATATATGGGAAATCTTTTTACCTTCCTCTCAATTTGGTTGTGAATCTAAAATTGTTTGAAAAAATTAAGTATATTTAAAAAATAATTTGATATATGCCTGGGCGTGGTGGCTCACGCTTGTCATCCCAGCACTCTGGAAGGCCCAGGCAGGCAGATCACTTGAGGTCAGAAATTCGAGACCAGCCTGGCCAACATAGCAAAACCCTGTCTCTACTAAAAATGCAAAAATTACCTGGACTTGATGTCACATGCCTGTAATCCCAGCTACTCAGGAGGCTGACACAGAGGAATATCTTGAATCTGGGAAGTGAAGGTTGCAGTGAGCTGAGAACGTACCACTGTACTCCAACCTGGGCGACAGAGTGAGACTCTGCCTATTAAACAAACAAACAAACAAAAAGGTATTTTAAGTTTTTAAGTTGTTATAATTACCTAGAATTAGATTTAGTAGAGTTCTATTTATTCAGTGACTAAGTGTTTTTTTATTTGTTTGTTTTTTCAAGAAATTATTCTGCTTCAGCCTTCTTAGTAGCTGGGATTACAGGCACGTGCCACCACGCCCAGCTAATTTTTGTATTTTTAGTAGAAACGGGGTTTCACCATGTTGGTCAGGCTGGTTTCAAACTCCTGACCTTGTGATCTGCCTGCCTCGACTTCCCAAAGTGCTGGGATTACAGGCGTGAGCCACTGTGCCCAGCTTATTCAGTGGCTAAGTGTTCTTAACTGACAGAATCCTCTTCCATTCAGACTAAAAAATAAATAAATAAATAAAATGCTATCTATAATAAAGCTCTCCTCCTGTTACTATTGTACTACGTATATATATTCTACATGGGTATTCGTTTTTTTTCTCTTGTGTTTAGTAATAACTTTTCTGAAACTCCCATGATAGTGGTAGCTTTAATTTAAAAAATATTTCAGAAAGGAAAAATGAGTCCTGGGGGTAACAATCAGGGCAGCTTGGTTTAAACATCTTTCTCCAACTAGAGAATCTCTTTTTAAAGGTTGATAAACTTGAAAAATCAAATTTCTATTTTATTGACGGAGATTCTGTCTCATCAAAATGAGATTTACATATGTCTTAGGTGTATGTGGCAAATAATTCAGAGGAAATTGAAACCATGGGACTATGTCATCAACTGTAATTAACATCTGTGGGGGAAAAATAAGGTGTTAAAATATTATTTTTCTTTACATCAACTCGGGTATCAAAGGATGAAATGAAAATTCTGTATGAAATTTAAAGATAACATTTTACTTCAAAATATCCCAAAAGTCATGGTAGAAAATTGGAGGTCCATTGTGTGCTGTTATGATCATCAAAAGGATTTTGAAGATCATTTTCTTCAACTTTAAAAATCCTAGATTCATTTATGTTGCTATAGTTCACTTCCATTTATATATATTTTGTGGAGATTCTACTTACATATAATGCATGCCTAAAAAGTTATAACTGTGTCCCAGTGTGGTGGCTCATGCCGGTAATCCCAGCACTTTGGGAGGCCAAGGCGGGAGGATCACCTGAGGTCAGGAGTTCGAAACCAGCCTAGCCAACATGGTGAAAACCCATCTCTACTAAAAATACAAAAATTAGCCAGACAGGGTGGCAGATGCCTGTAATCCCAGCTACTTGGGAGACTGAGGCAGGAGAATCGCTTGAACCTGGGAGGTGGAGGTTGCAGTGAGCCAAGATCATGCCATTGCACTCCAGCCTGTGGACAACAATGAGACTTCTTTAAAAAAAAAAAAAAAAAAAAAAGTTGTAACTGTGAAGGTAAATACTCTAATTTTACGTCAGGTCATAGATGGGTGTCTGCACTGGTTTCAGTTTACTGGGAAAATATTCTTCATTCAAAAGAAGCAGCATTTCAAGACTTCTAAGAATTGCTTAATTTAGGCCACTGAGATATAAAGTTCTTTGCATATTTGGTCATATATTAGATATGCTTGAGGAGAGTCCTCTCACGTTTGTGTCATGTTTTTTGTATGAAATAATAGAGTCCCATGAAGTGCAGAATTCATGTCACTATAGTCAGTAAGTTACAAGGTTAAGACTGATAAATGATATGACCTTGTAAGGTTTATCCTTTGTGGAATTAAGTTTTTCCATTGGTAAAATGCAAATAACTCTATTAGAAGAAATGGGTAACAGTGGGCATTCATGTTTTGTGTAATACATTTCTCTACACTGGAAAGTCATCTACTTACTCAAGGTGATCTTACTTACTCAAAGCGATACAGATATAGATATATATGCACACATATGTTTGCACATATAAATGTTCTCTGTGGATGCATAATAACAAAAATATAAAAATAAATCATTATACATTAAAACAGATATGAGACTTGAAATAAGAATTGACAAATGGACTGGTTAACTTTTTATGCATTTGTTTATAGTCAGATTCCTCCCATTTGGTCTTAGGGAATTCTTCATGCCCTGTTTCATTGTATTCACCATAATCAATGTACCATATATAGTCTGCTAGACTTCTGGTGACCACTGGAAACATTGATTCTTATTCACTAGTCAGTTAGTATTAGATGGGACATTAGGGTCAAGGATGGATATGAAAAAAGGACTACATTATTATGACTTAAATTTTTATGTGTATTGATAATGTACTGAAATATGTGTGTGTGTGCACAGTATATACAGTCATGTATCACCTAATGACATCTTTGTCAACGATGGACAACATATACAAAGGAGGTCTCATAGGATTATAATGGAGATGAAAAATTTCTATTGCCTAGTGATGTCTTAGCCATAATAATGTCATAGTGCAAGATGTTACTCACATATTTGTGGTGATACTGTTGTAAACAACCTGCACTGTCAGTCATATGAAAGTATAGTTTAAAAAATCATGTACAGTATATAATACTTGACAATGATGGTTTGTGTTACTGGTTTGTTTATTAACTATACTTTTTATTATTATTTTGGAGCATACTACTTATAAAAAAAAAAAATTAACTGTAAACAGCTTCGGGCAGGTCCTTCAGGAGATATTCCAGAAGAAGATATTGTTATCATAGGAGATGACAGTTCCATGTGTGTTATTGTCCCTGAAGACCTTCCAGTGGGGCAAGATATGCAGGTGGAAGTCAGTGACATTGATGATCCTGACCTTGTGTAGGCCTAAGCTAATGTGTGTTTGTTTTTAACAAAAAAGTTTTAAAAGTAAAATAATAAATTTTAAAACAGAATAAAGTTTATATAAAAGGATATAAAGCAAGAAAAAAAATTTACACCTGTACAATGTGATCCTATTTTAAGGTATATTCTTACAGAAGAGTAAAAAAATAAATGTTTAAAAGCTTAGGAGAAAAGTTACAGCAAGCTAAGGTTAATTTGCTATTGAAGAAAGAGGTTTTTTTTTGTTTTTTTAATAAATTTAGTGCAGACTAAGTATGCAGGGTTTATAAAGTCTGTAGTAGTGTACATTAATGTCCTGGACTTTCACGTTTACTCAACACTCATTCACTGGCTCACCCAGAACTAGCTTCATTTGTGATAAATGCTTTATATATGTGTACCATTTTTAATCTTTTATATTGTATTTTTGCTGTAGCTTTTCTAAGTTTAGATATGTTTAGATACACACATACTTACCAGTGTGTTACAAATTGCCTACAGTATTCAGTACAGTAACATTTTGTACAGGTTTAAGTCTAAGATCAACAGGCTGTCTACCATATAACCTATGTGTGTAGTAGTTTATACCATCTTGGCTTGCGTAAGTATATTTTATAATGTCCACACAACAAAATCACATAATAAATTATCCTTGTTATTAAGTGATGCATGACTCTGTGTGTGTGTGTGTGTGTGTGTGTGTGTGTATTCATAGGACTTAAACAATTCCTAGCAATAATATTGTGTTAACAGCTCTTGGTATCACATCTGAATGTAAATGTAAATGACACAAGATAATAACTATGTTATTAAGCAGAAAGACTAAATGGCATGGAACAATAAACCTGCCCTATGTCCTGAAAATTGCACACCTTGAAAATAGTCTCTCATTTACAATCACATATAACCCTTGCTACTGAAAAATGTGGTCATTGACTCATTTCAATGCTTTACACACTTTTGGAGTTACTCATTCCCTATAAGTTCTCCTATCTATTCCAATATGTTGGCATTATGTTAGCTGTTTCAGGTCACTTTTAAGCCAATCTTGTTTCCATTTAATCAGAGACTTCATAAGGTTTTCTGAGATGAAAGAGATTTAAGACCTTATCTATTCCAACCTGATTATTTTTCATATAAGCTAAAGGAGATTGCTGTAGATTATATTTCCAAAAATGACTACACCGGTAACTCCCATACCACATGCTTTTCTTGCAACTTGACACTGAAATTTCTCCATTGAGGGAGATGGAGTCTATGTTCTCTCCACTCGAATATGAGCAGGACTGTGACTATGGTGTGCTATATGCATTTTGAGGCTACATCATAAAAAGCTATAAGGCTTCTAAGTGACTCTCTGTCAAGACTCATGCCTTGGAAGCCTTCAACTGACATGTGAAAAAGTTCAGCTACATTGAATCCACATGCTGGAGAGATCATGCAGAGAGGCCACATAGAAACAAAGTACCTAAGAAAGCCTAAGTGTTCCAGCCCCAGCTGTTTTGAGTTTTGCCACCTGAGTGAATGAAAGAACCTTCACATGGCTACATTTCCTAGCATTCTTTCCATCTCAGATGACTTCAAGCAGAGCAGAGACTTCAGGGCAGAGAGAGCTGCTCCTGCCTAGCATTGCCTATAATTCAGATTCATGAGCAATATTGATGCTTTTTGCAACTCATTTTTGGGATGGCTTATTACACAGCCATAGAAACTGGCACAGAGACCCAGAGAGTTTAAGTTACTTGTCCAGAATGCACAGCTTCAACAGAACTAGTTTAGACTGCATGTATTTTGAATCTGAGTTTAATACTTTTTCTATTTCGCCGTTTTTTTTAATACATTATGATGTGTTTTCAGTTTTTTTTTCTTAATTTTTCAAAAGTCTGTTTGAAAGGAAGTAGTACACATTTGACTTTTTTTTTTTTCTTCTTGGGAGCATATATTCTTTGTTGTTAATGAACGTAGGTTTACACTGAAAGTAAAGGCCAAAATATTTCCTTTTATTCTGTTGCATAAAATGACTTCATTTTGCCAGCTGCTGGCAAAAATCTGACTAAAAGTCTTTAACAAATAATCAGGAATGCACAACCCCCTCATATGCATGTGGCAAGAAATTAAGTGCTCAACCTGGGGGCGGGGGGTGGGGGAGAACATGGCTCTCCTGTGTGCATTTGCAAATTCTGAATAATCACAATAAAAATACAGAATTGATCACAAGTTAACCTTGTGAAGCATAACTTGCAATGCTCAGAGCACTGGATTTTTTCAACTATGAGTCAAACTAAATTGGTTTTCAGGATTTCAGTCTAGGTGAGTAGCAAAAAAAATTAGGAAAAACATCTACATATTTAAGCTTCTTAGCAAAATTACATTTTGGTTCAATATTAGATAAAGGGAATAAAAAACGTATTTGCTGAATTTTTAACTTAGAAAAATTAAAAATGATTTGTTTTAGTTTCCTCCTTTTCAAAAAGGTGATAATCTTAATTTGTTGTATTTTTGCCAATTCTATAACGATGAAGGAATAAAGGGAACTTATATGTGGGGGGACTGAAAAAGTGCTGAAGAGTTTCTCCTACTCCCACGTTTCTTTCATGGTAGAGTAGAAAGATAGCATTCTTTCTGGAAGGTCCCTTAAGGTGTTTATTTGTGAAATGTGTGAATCATATGTTATACTCAAGCCTGGACAACTTCCCATATTGTGAAGTCTCACAACCACCCTATGTCATAGGCCTCATCCTCATTTGAAGGATTTGTAACCCAGACTCAGAGAGGTTACTTGTTCAAAATCACCCATCTGATATGCTTTAGTGCCAGAATGCATATCACAGTCCCCTCTCTCTTAAATTCAATGCTCTTTCCACCTTACCATACTGTCTCTGCTAAACAGATTAGTTTATTGAATGACTTCATTCTTTGGGTCTGATGAGACAAGCTCAATATAATAATCCATAAGCTGATATAAGTAATCTATAAGCCAACTATATAGTCATTGTGAAGCCATAAGTCAGGGACTGGTTTTTATATCAAGGATGGCAAAATGACTATTACCTTGGGTAGGAAGTGAAGAAATATCACGCAGTGGGGCATCTGGGTTCAGGAAGAAAATCTTTCATGAAAGGGAACAAATTTGATGGAACACAAAAATAGGAGGGAAAGGAAGAGAGAGTGAACTCACAAAATGAGATGTGTTAAAACACACACATATACACACAGAAAACCCAGAACAACTTTTACTCATCTTGCAACTTGTTTCTGGGATAGTCATAATTTTAAGGAAATAAATGAGAGCTCATTATTAACATGACAGAAGAAAGCTTTTTTTTTTCTACTGATTTAAAAGATTAAAAGGTTGCCTAATCAAATTAGATTGATTCTTTTCCTGCTGTAAAATATAATATAAAGTAAAATGTTGGTTTTATTTTAAAGAATTTGAGTAACAGAAATTGACCAATTAGACTTATATGTTGATTTTAAATTTAGTATAGTTGATTACTTTGAAAGGGTTTACCTTCAACTTATTGAAAAAACTACATACCCTTCTCTTATATTTCAGCCTTCTTTTAATCAGGTGTTTTGGAAAGCATACCATGAACTAAATCTGAAATTTCTTAGGGCTACAAAATTTGCATATGTCTCAGCTTTCAAGAATTTTCTAAGTAAAAGTGAGCAATCTATGACATGTCTGGTTACTTTGTTTTACTACCAGGCTAATTTCCTTTTCTGTTTTTAAAGTAATAATACATAATACATTTGACTTTATTCTTTTTAAACAGTAAATAATTAGAAATCCAGTCTTAGTATTATTTTGTGCTCTTATCAGTAGCCAATTTCATTGGTTCAGCAATAGTGAGCACCTACTGTATGTCAAACATTATTCTACATACTAAGGATGCAGCAGGAAAAATGGGCAAAATCTCTGCTCTCCTGGAGATTGCATCCTAGAGGAAAACCTGGGTAAGAAACAAACAGGCTTCCCCAAAGTATACTTTGATGTCAGATAGTAATAAATGCCTAGAAGAAAATCAGTTTAAGGAAAGCAGATTACAAAGTGAAACATCTATAGCAGCTGCATTTTAGATCACATGTTCAGGAAAACGTCTCTAAGGAGTGAATTTTAGCAAATGCTTGAATAAAGGAAAAAGTGAGACTGCACAGATTCATGGAAAGGCAGAGGTTCAGTAAGCCCTGAGATGGAGGCATGTTGATGTGAACTAAGGAGACAAGTAAATTGCTGCTCTGTGAGCTGGCTGACAAGTAAATTTCCTCACGTTTGTGTGGAGGCTTCACTTCATGTCTTCTGCTTCTTCGGTCATATGCATGACTTGGAAGCAAGAATACAATCTTGATTCTCTCCAGATAGAGTTGGGGGCTTTAGCTTCTATCATCTTTAACACTGTCCTTCAGATCAAAATGGAAATTTTCCATGAAATTTTATTACATACACTTTTATTTTTGTTCTGCCATTATTTTCTCATTTTTAAAAATAATTCATTGACAAATGAAAATTGTGTATATTTGAGGTATGCAATGCAATGACATATGTATATCAGTACAGTGCAATGATACGTGTTTTGTATAATGATAACCACTATCAAATTAATTAATACATCTATCACCATTCATGCTATATCTTAGATCCCCAGAACTTGTTAATCTTATAACCGCAAGTTTATACCCTTTGATTAACATCTTCTCATTCTCCTCACCCTCTGATAACCACTGTTTTAGTCTCTATGTCTATGGATTTTCTTTTTTCTTTTTTTTTTTTGAGACCAAGTCTCACTCTGTTGTCACCAGGTTGGAGTGCAGTGGTGCGATCTCGGCTCACTGCAACATCTGCCTCCTGGGTTCAAGTGATTCTCCTGCCTCAGCCTCCCGAGTAGCTGGGACTACAGGCACCCGCCACCATGCCTGGCTAATTTTTTGTATTTTTAGTAGAGACGGTGTTTCACTATGTTGGCCAGGATGGTCTCGAACTCCTGACCTTGTGATGTGGCCACCTCAGCCTTTCAAAGTGCTGGGATTATAGATGTGAGCCACCGCACCCAGCCTGGATTTTATTCTTTGGTGACTAATAACAGCTATCACTTAATACATGTGTACTGTATGCAAGGCACTGTATTAAAGTGCTTTAAGTTTATTAATTCATTTAACCTACATCAGAAACTTATAAGGAGGTGCTATTATTATTCCTATTTTACAGATGGGGAAACTGAGACACAAGACAGGTTAAGAAATTTCCTTGAAAGGATATTGCTGCTAAAGGGCAGGTTTGGATTGCTTTGGATTTTGAATGCATGCAATTCTGGACCTAGAGTATGTTTTTCCAATCTCTGTTTTTCCAATCTCTAACCTTTCTTTTCACAGTTATATTAAGGAGGTCATATGTATGAATCTGCATTTTTTACTCCAAGCATTTTTATGTTGTTTCTTTTAGAACCGCAGACAAAGATGAGCCATCTAGTTTGGCAAGCTTTGATCATTTTCTAAATAGTTTAGAGAGCTGCACATTATATTTAGTATAGTGAAACACTTTGTTATTCATGAAATTGTAGTCCATTCCAAAGTCAACTATTAGGAATTTATTCATTAGTTTAAAAGTATCAAATACATATGGAAATATAAGGTTATTTTGGCAAATACTGTTTGCATTTTAGAATTTATTCCATCTATTTCAAATTTATAATAGAAATGTTCACTCACTAATAAAAATAAAAATCTTTCTCTAATTTTTAATTAGTTTATGTTTATTTTACTGCCCAAATTCCCCCAGTGGTAATGCTGAAGACACCCATTTTGCCTTTTAAATATAATTATGAGTCACAATGCAAATTTTCTTACCAATTGTTATGCATTATGCTATATTATTAATAGATAGCTATCTTATATAATTTTTAAATTATGTGTAGTTTTTTGGTGTAAAGTTCATACTTAATAACATAAATTTTAAGAAAAAATATTATAATAGCATTACTCTAATACTATCAGTGGCAAAAATCATTCATGGAGCTGGGTGGCTCACACCTGCAATTGCAGCAGTTTGGGAGGCTGAGGTAGGAGGATCACTTGAGACTAGGAGTTTGAGATCAGCCTGGGTAACATAGTGAGACCCCGTCTCTAATAAAAAAAAAAATTATAATTGATAAAAAACATAGAATTCTGTTTCATGGGACCATGTAAAGTGTTTCTTGGATTCTACCAGAATAAATGTAGTGGTTGTGTTGTTTCCTTCTTGTCATCTGTTTTATTGAATAGCAAGATTTGGGACATAACATATATTTTAATTATACCTAACTATTTATTATACAATGATTTATTTTTTAAATGCAATTCTTGAACTATTTAGAATAATGATAATGATTGACTTTTTAAAATTAGAACTAAAAATGAGAGAACTAGTTGAAGAACTACATGAAGAAGAATATTTCCTAAAAGAGAGGAGCCATTCAGTCATCTTTCTGTAACTTTCAGTAATCAGTTTTCTCACTATTATATATTCCTAATAACCTACTTTACTTTGTGAATTTAGGTGCTCCATTACTAGTCGCATATACAGAGGAATCAGAGATTTGTTTTATTTTAGAGTTGTTGATCAAATTTATGTTTTTACAAAATATCTTCAAAAACTGAAAGCCGTGAATGGATTAAGATAGTCAATCAATATGAATGTGAATGGAATATGATGCAGCCATAACAAAGAATGAGATCATGTCCTTTGCAGTGACATGAATGGAGCTGGAGGCTATTATCTTAAATGAATTAATGCTGACACAGAAAACCAAGTAGTGGATGTTCTGACTTATGTTTGGGAGCTAAATATTGAGTACATATGGATACAGAGGAGGGAGGAATAGACATAGAAGCCTGCTTGAGGGTGGGGAGTAGTAAGACGGTGAGAATTAAAAATCTACCTATTGCATGCTATGCTGATTACATGGGTGACAAAATTATTTGTACACCAAACTCCTACAACCTGCAATTTACCCATGTAACAAATCTGCACATATACCCACTAAACCTAAAAGAAAAAAAATACTAGTGTGGTTGCTGAAGATTGACAATGTAAGTTTCTTGGGACAGATATTCTGTATTTTTCTGTCATCTTCACAGTCATGTGGGCAACCTGATCTTAATCTCTTCTAAGTGTTTCTGTTCAGTAATTATATATATGTTTATTATATATAATATACTAATTGATCAAGTGTTTTCCTTTGCCTGGCATAGCTTTGCTTTGTCATATGTGTTATTTTTTGGGTTGGGGTGAAATGAAATGTGTTGATGATTCCCTAAATGTCTGCTTGCCCTGGACATGTGAAGCTGATACAATATAATTTCTAGTAGACTTGCGTATGGGCTAGCCTTTCTTGTGCTTTGAAGAATGGTGGTCATTGAGCATAATGCTAATAGCTAATACAGATAAAACTTCTTGCTTCTGCTTAGAAATGTTTTGTAATTTAAAGTTATTTGCAGAATCATGCATTCTTATGGGGATAACAAATAATCTCTGAGATGCATGAAGATACCTGTTATGGGCTGAGAGGTGTCCCTCAAAATTCATTTGTTGAAGGTCTAACCCCCAGTCCCTCAGTATGTGACCGTATTAGGACACAGGGCCTTTTAAGATGTAATTAAGGTAAAATGAGGTCGTGTGGGTAGGCCCTAATCAAATATAACTGGTGTTCATATAAGAAGAGGAGATTAGTACACCAAAAAAAAATGCACAGAGGAAAGATCATATGAAGATATAGGGAGAATATGGCCATCTACAGGCCAAAGATCAAGGCCTCAGAATGTTGGCTTGATCCTGCCAACACCTTGATCTCAAACTTGTAGCTTCCGGAATGTGGAGAATAAATTTCTTTTTTTCTTTTTCCATAGGTTTTGGGGGTATAGGTGGTGTTTGGTTATGTACATACGTTCTTTATTGGTGATTTGTGAGAGTTCGGTGCACCCATCACCCAAGCAGTATACACTGAACCCTATTTGCAGTCTTTTATCCCTTGCCTCTGTCCCATCCTTCCCCCCAAGTCCTCAAAGTCCACTGTATCATTCTTATGCCTTTGTATCCTCATAGTTTAGCTCCCACATATCAGTGAGAGCAAACAATGTTTGGTTTTTCAATCCTGAGTTACTTCACTTAGAATAATAGTCTCCAATCTCATCCAGGTCACTGTGAATGCTGTTAACTCATTCCTTTTTATGGCTGAGTAGTATTCCATCATACACATATACCGCAGTTTCTTTACTCATTGATTGATGGGCATTTGTGTTGGTTCCATGATTTTGCAATTGCAAGTTGTGCTGCTATAAACATCAGTGTGATCTCTTTTTATAATGACTTTTTTCCTCTAGATAGATACCCAGGAATGGGTTTGCTGGATCAAATTGTAGTTCTACTTAGTTTTTTAAGAAATCGCCACACTTTTTTCCATAGTGGCTGTACCAGTTTATGTTCCCACTAGCAGTGTAGAAGTGTTCCCTGATCATCGCATCCACACCAACATCTACTGTTTTTTGATTTTTTGTATGTGACTACTCCTGAAGGAGAAAGGTGGTATCACATGGTGGTTTTGATTTGCATTTCCCTGATCATTAGTGATGCCGATAATTTTTCATATGTTTGTTGACCATTTGTATATCTTCTTTTGAGAATTGTCCATTCATGTCTTTAGCCCACTTTTTGGTGGAATTGTTTTTTTCTTGCTGATTTGTTTGGGTTCATTGAAGATTCTGGATATCAGTCCTTTGTCAGATGTATAGATTGTGAAGATTTTCTGAGAATGGGGAGAACACATTTCTATTGTTTAAACTATCCAATCAGTGGTATTTTTTATGGCAGTCCTAGCACATTAATACAATATCCAAATGTATTATCTAACAAATAATTACTATTATTCATTTGTTCTATTGTAGATATTTGATGAATGTTATAAGAATCGCAGTATGTGGTATTATTTGTTTAAGATGAAATGTGTAAGTTTAATCTTATGTACTTTTAAAATCTCAAGTACCAGGGAGGTAGACTGAAATGGAAACTCTCCTTTCTATGTACAACCTCTGAATTTCTCACACTACAGAATCTACTCTTTATCTTTGTTTCAGCTTTTGGTACTCTGATTCCATCTATTTCTTTTTTTTTTTATTTTTTATTTTTTCCTCTTTGCAGGGTTCATATTATTCAGCTAGTTATTTCAGTAATTAACTCCAAATCTTTACAGTTGTTGCTCTTCTGACATCCCTGCTTTGCAAATCCCCAAATCTCTGTAAAGGCTACAAACTTCTTTCCACATCCTCACCCATATGGTGGCTCACATGTCTCTATCTCTTTCTCAAAAGATACCTTTAAAACTTAGTTTATTGAGATTACTAAGCCAGTGTAACAAACTCAAATGATTATGTTATGGGACTTAGAGAAGTCTCATGTACGAATAAAGTAGTTATGGAGGTAGGGAAGCTTAATGGGGAATGTGGCAGATCATATTGCACATGCCTCATTTTATACAGATGCGACTTAACTACGCCTCACTGATATGATGCAACATCAGTGACCCTGTATTGCTGGTTCTATTTATTTGGTCTTTTCTAAGAGGAGCAAGTTCTATTATAAAAGATCCAATTATAATCTAAATAAATCACAATTATTTTCTGACCATTTTGAGTGATTTGATGTAGGCAATTAGTCATGAGCTTCTATACTTGGCCTCATCCACATTTCTAAATATTCATATCTTAGACTTGTATGAAGTTGGTTGGGGAGAGTGTCTGTGAGTAAAGATGGTGATAGAGACATGAGATTAGGAGTTGTGATGGACTGTGATACACACTGACACTTGTGGAGGAGAAAGGGAAGGAAATTTTAGCAGAGCAATTCTAAGAAATTTTTGTCAAGGCTGGTCAGGAGTCCTTAAGCCAAAGTTGCCATTCAAAGGAATTCTGCATTTTTCAGGAATGGATCTGCCTCAGTATTTATACCACACTCAGTCTTTGGCGGGGGACAATGTGGGAGCTGAGGCCTTAGTGTGAATGAGATGGTAGATTTAGTCAGTTATGCTCTCCCCATTCAGAAATTTGGGAATTGCATGTTATTGGCTGCCACAGACCATCTCATGTGCCACACAAATCTGTCTCTTCACAGGTTTGAGAAATAGCTCCTCCATAGTTTCTGTAGGCCTCTTCCCTGCCCGCACCCCACCTGCCGCCTGGGGAAATTTAGAGAAGGGAGGTTAATGAAAGTACTTACAAATGTTATAGTTGTAATTGATCTCAGGCCACGGTGGATACAGGGTCATCATGCATGCTAGTATGGTGACACCCCTTTTCACCTGCTGATCCCTAGATACAAGAAGTTCAAAGTGGCTTGGCAGGAGCTGCAGCTTGTGGTTCGGAGTATCTTGCTGTGGCTCTTAGACAAAAGTGAACCTTCTCTCTTTGGTAAGAAGGAGCTCCAACTCTCCTGATCTCTGGCTTTCAGGGAAAGGAAGCACAAAATTCTCCAGTGCATCATTGAGAAAGATAGAAAGTGAGGCCTCTGTTTTCATCTCTGCATTGGAAAAAGTGCATGCATCAGACTAATGGCTGCATACTATGTACCTAAGGCCTTATTAATCTGCTCTAGCATGAGACCTCATCTGGTGTAGCAGCTGCCACCAGGGCTATTATTTGATTAAGCTTCTGGAAGCCTACAATAATTCTCCAGCATTCATCTAGTTTTTTCAGGGGCCAGACTGGCAAATTAAACAGAGATGTAATAGGAACCACTACTCCTGAACCCTGTCTTTCACGGTGACACGAATCTCCTCTATCCACCCCCATCCTCCTTGAGATGAGTTTGTCGTTTTTACTCTCTTGACCATCTGGGTTGAATAGTGGTGGTGGTGGGGATAATTTCAGGGATGTCCACTTGGCCTTTCCACTGTGATCACTCTTACTTCAGAGGCAATAAACTAGTGTTGGTGTTCACCCAAATGACAGGTTTGTCCATTTCAATTAGATACACTGGGACTAAGAAAGTGACTCCTACTGGATCTATGGATCCAGTGGGCTCACAAAGAGCCAGAATGTAACTGGGGCGCATTTATCACCTAGCTTTTGTAGCACATTCCCATCTCCCTGTAATCTAGGGGTCAATGATGATGCTTTACGCCTTGGGTCATCAACATTGACTCAGACGCCCTGACCAGTAGTCCTCAACATATCAAAACAGTTACCTTTCTCCAGTACTGAGTGTCCCAAGTAAATGGTCATACGTCCTTTTGGTGAAAGATCTGGGAGGATCAACACAATTATGTAATTGCCACAGTGTTGCAGGTTCCTTCTCCCTAGGGCCTTGGCTACTTCTTCAGCCGCTGGGTTCTGGAACTAAAAATTGGGTTAGGTCTGAGATCTGTGCAAGGGATCATAAAGTTTTATTGGGGCAACAACCCTCTGGCTTATTCGCTTTCTCTGTATGGTTTTTTTTGCGGTAGGGAGGGTGGTGGAGGGTGGCTGTTGTAGATGTTAAACAGCACTCTTGTTTGGCTGCCAATCTATTTTTGACCTTAACAATGCTCTATGAACCAGCTCCACAATTCCTTCAGGTCAAGGAATTCCTCCATGTTCCTTCAACCTTGCCAGTCAAGGTAGTTATGGCCTTTTGGTTTCTGGCAGGTAAGCACAACAATCTTACCTCTCTTATTTCAGGCAGTAGGGGGTGAGAAGGGTTCAAAACAATGGATATTATTGAGCCAAGCTTTGGGACTGCCCCTCCTACTGTAATAGATTACCTGCTGAGTAGAGTCACAGTCGAACTTTTTTTTTTTTTTTTTTTTTTTTTTTGGAGACGGAGTCTCGCTCTGTCACCCAAACTGGAGTGCAGTGGCCGGATCTCAGCTCACTGCAAGCTCCGCCTCCCGGGTTTACGCCATTCTCCTGCCTCAGCCTCCCGAGTATCTGGGACTACAGGCGCCCGCCACCTCGCCCGGCTAATTTTTTTTTTTTTTATTTTTTAGTAGAGACGGGGTTTCACTGGGTTAGCCAGGATGGTCTCCATCTCCTGACCTCGTGATCCGCCCGTCTCGGCCTCCCAAAGTGCTGGGATTACAGGCTTGAGCCACCGCGCCCGGCCACAGTCGAACTTCTTAGTGATGCTGATTCCCCTACTGCAGCTACAGTACTATCAGCTCTAGTGAATGGAATGCCCGCTGAAGCTTCCCATGGAACATAATACTTTGGTGGGTTTTCTTTTCTTACGTATCTATTTCTATATCTCTACTTCCTTCCTTCATCTTCTCTATTCCTTCTTCTACTATCTATCAGGGAAGATCAGATATTTCTACATGAAGAAAGGTGTAGTTTCTTCATGTGTTTAAGAGCCTGCCTAGCAGAAATGTTGCCCCACAGCCTGGGGCCCTTGCTAGAGTGTTAATTCCCATATACCAAGAATGTGCCTCAGGAACTTTGGTTTATCCAGTCTTATATTCTAGCCTGCTTTGGTCAAGTATCCTTAAAATACAATTGCAGGGATTTTCCCCTGGTCCTTTCTGGTTGTGCAGGTATTTCTCACAGCTGCGTTGGTATGTAATCTCTTTCCTCCCTTTTGAGGCTCAGTCATTCTCCAGATGGGTTACACTGGAATTTAACCATAGTTATCAGCCAAGCAGCCAGGACAGAAAGTGAGTGCATGTCCTAAAGAGAAACCTGTTGCCTTGCAGGTGAGGTATTTCTGCAATATCTACCAGCACAAGGGAAGTACTAGCATAGGGAGGACTGTGCCACCTCTGCACACTCTGCGAGTCCAAGGGGTGTTTCAGGAGCCAGCCCCCTCAGAAACATACATCTAGATATTCTTATCCCATCTTTCAGGTTCCCAGGTTTTCCAACCAGGTCCCTGGTTGTAGCATTGCTGATCTGCCTTTGCTGAGCATTTAAACCTCTCTGGAGCTCAATTAGAGCTTCTGTTTGCTCTGCTCAGCTGTGTCCATTTTTCCACTGTGGGAGTTAAGAGCCTCTTTGTAATCTACCAAATCTGGCTCTCACATTTAGTCTTAACTGCTTATTAACAGCTGTCAGTTTTTAAATTATCTGTCTGTAGTGTGTCATTACAATGTAGTAGTAATCATCCCACTCTGCTGTCTTTATAAGCATTGTTTCCTCTATCTTTTTCAAAGGCATGACTCACTGCACCTGCAAGGATGTTTCCCCTTAGCAACTTCCATGTCACTTCTCATGAAATCTTTAGCAATTTCACATCGTGTGCATGAGCCAATCATTGCCCTACATGCTACTCAGAACTGTGTCCTCTTTGACACTTGCTCGGGGATAAGGAAGCCAAACCTAAAACCCTGCCTTACTGTTCATTTTCTCGGCCCACCTCTGCCATCCATTGTGCTAGCTTGGTCTTTTGGGCAACAGAGTCAAGACAGGATTAGATATGTAAGATTGTTATTGAGAAATACACCTGTGAGAGAAAATGAAGCGAGTTGTCTGCGAGGCAGATCTGAGCTATATGAAAGATATAGGGGAGGAAGTCAGGTCAGACAGAAAAAGTCTCAGGCTATGGTGCAGTTTCAAGAAAGTTTCAGCAAGGCTGTTGGAGAGTCATTGTCATCTGTCAGGCCGATGCGGTCTGTCAGAGGAGCTCCACATGTTGCAGGAATGGGCCTCCGTTAGTATCTCTGCTTCACAGAGTCATTAGCTGAGAGCAGCCTTAGCACAAATGTGAGGATAGATTCAGAACACAGAAGCTGGAACCATCTGCCAAATATTTACCCTAAAATTAGATATCATAGAGGCTAATATTCAGTACTAAGGGCTGTTCTGGGACATTGGGCTTTTACTGCTAAAATCAGGAGAATCCTGGGCGAACTGGGATGGTTGCTCATTCTAGCTGTGACTGTTTTATCATCATAATCACAATCACCATTGAATAAAATCCTAAATTTCTTAGTACTAAAAGTCATTGTCTCATAACTAACTAGATATTTTACACAAATCAATTCATCCCTCCAACCTGGTTTCTGACTCTTCTCTATCATTCTCCTCATATTCTAACGAACAGCATATTCCCATGTGCCACATTCTGAGAGTTTCTTCCAACTCTAGTCCCCAAATTGATGTAGCCTTTTACCTTTTCTAGACTCTCATTCCAATTTCTGCATATTTCCTAGGGGAACTTTCTAATTTATAGTTATTCATGTGCATTTCTTCTTACCTTTCTGAATTTCATTTTCCTAGAGAGCAGGATTCAAGTCTGATTTATATTTGTGTATTCACTATGATAGGAAATGTTCCTTCATAGTAGCAAATACTCAGTAAGAGTCTGTTTTCAATTTATCTGCCCCATTGGATTGTCACTGAACTTCTTCTTCTTTTTTTTTTTTTTTTTAACCACATACTGTGGTTGCTCATCCTATGAGATATATTCTGTATTGTAATTTCATTGAGGTTAAGCAGCATATTCCCAGGGCCTGCACCCAAAAGGCACAATATATTTTAGGATGATACCATATAATCTACTTACAATTTACCATCAGCGATTTGATTAAGAATGTTAATTAAATTTTTCTTACAGCAAATGTTGGTATATTTTATTCCTTTATATTGAGATATAATTTATCCATAGTAGAGTGTTCAGATAGTAAGTTTGCCTTTCATTCAGTTTTGATGAGTAAATAACAATAAATGGACTATTTCTGTCACTTTAGAAAGTTTCCTCCTGTTCCTGCCCACCTATCCTCAGAAGTGATCACCAATCTTATTTTTATCACCATTGGTTAGTTTTGCCTACTCTGCAATTTCATATAAATGAAATTACATGATATATATTCCTTTGTGCCTGGTTTCTTTCACGTCACATAGTATTTTTGACATCCATCATGTTTTTGCGTATGTTAGTAGGCTGCTCCTTTGTGGCATTGAGTAATATCCGTTTTGTGAGTATACCAGTTTGTGTATCTATTTCTGCAATAATAGATGTTCGTTTTTGTTCTAGTTTTTGGCTCTTATGAATAATACCTTGACCTTTCTTATACACAACTTTCTGTGGACATAGTTTTCACTATTTAGCTTTAATAGTGATCTAATAATAATAGGATCTAATAATCAATTTTCATACAAATTGAGCACTTATACACCTCTGGGGCAACAAACAATGGGAATAAAGTAGTACATATATTATAAGATTTATATGGTCACACTCTCCCTCATATGTGTTTTAAAGAAAGTGTTATTCATGCCATACATTGACTAAATTTAAGTTGGAGGGAAGATTGCAGGTCCAGTCAGTCACTGACAAGAGTTCCTGAAGCACGCGAGATTCCTTTTGAGTCTCCTTTTGTAGACTCCTATCCAATTATCTACTAGTCTGTCACTGTTTTTCTTTTAAGATCTAAGAGGCTTATAGCCCAAGGTAATATAGCAGGAGGAAAGGATACACACAGGCACACATACATGCACACAGTGCACACAGAGAGAATTATTGTATCTCTACTTTGATAGCTGAAAATATTTCAAGATAGCTATTTCAGAACAAGTCTTTGTCCTTGATCTACCCTTTTTAAGATGTTCTATCACAAACTTTCTAAAAATATTTTACTGGTATTCTCACTTAATCAAAATTTCTTAAGGAATCTTGTTTTCCTTTTATCTCTCTAGGATGCATTAACAAAAAACAAAACTCTGAGCCTTTCTTTTTAACTTTCTTTTTAGCTGATAATGCCAGCTGATATGGGGCCCTTCAATTTTTTTTTTTTTTTTTTTTTTTTTTTCCCATTTCATCCTAGTTAGTTTTCTAATCTAATGTAATCTTTAACTTTTGGTCAGCATGAGCATGGTTTAATTGAGGTGAAAAACATCCTTTGCTTGAACTGCTTCAACACTTCTTATATTTTCAGTAACCCTGTTCCTGATTCTGCTGAGACCAAGAATATTATTAATTCAAATATATACTATCCAAAACCTATCTCAAGTGAATACTTTTTTCCTTCAAGATTTTTTTAAAGCCTATTTCTGCTCTCCTAACATAGAAACATTGTAAGTGAAGCATTGTGCAGTTTGGGTAAGGTATTTGCTGAAATTGGAGTTTTTTAGTTTCCCAGATGGGTAGGATATTAAGAGTGTCATCCAAGTAAAAAAACAATCAAAGATTAGACATACCTTTTAGATATATTTTACTACCATAAAAGTTTCAGAATTTGATTGCAATGATAATTAAAATGGGGACTTCCTTCCAATCTGGTGGAGCACTTTTTAAACACTTTACCATGGAAACTCTGAAAGATTAAAAAAAAAAAAAAAAAAGTAGAGAGAAGAGAATAATGAACCCCTCCTATGTACCCATCACCAGCTTCAATTCATGACCAGATTGTTTCATCTAATTTAAACAAACCCCAGACATCACATAATTTCATTATTGAGTTATTCTAAACAATATGAGACAATACTGTATTTTTTGGTGTATGGCTTACCAAACGCTTTTGTAATTTTAAGTATTTGGAGTTATAAAATTGCTTTGCTTTGACCCTTGAGTTTCAACTCCATGGAATCCTATTTTGGTCATTTAACTTACACTTGGTATATAATTAAATTCATTATAAAATGATACTATAATGATATAATGATGGCCTTCCACATGATTTTAATATTTTACCATAGGAGAAAATATATAGTTTAATAAATGCTTATTGCTTTTTTTTTTAAATGGAGTCTCTCTCTGTTGCCAGACTGGAATGCAGTGGCACAGTCTCAGCTTACTGCAAGCTCCACCTCCTTGGTTCAAGTGATTCTCCTGCCTCAGCCTCCTGACTAGCTGGGACTGCAGGCATGGGCCACCATGCCCAGTTAATTTTTGTATTTTTAGTAGAGACAGGGTTTCACCATATTGACCAGGATGATCTTGATCTCTTGACCTCGTGATCCTCCCACCTTGGCCTCCCAAAATTGCTTATTTAACAAACTTCAAAATATTACTACCTTATTAAATTACTTATATTCTTTCTCTTTTTATCTTACTCTTATTTTACTCTTCTTTGCTCTAGATGATACTATGCTAATAACTGTTACACTATTCACTTGATTCTATTCCTATTATTGCTTATTGGATATCCAGCAATGTCTTGCTGGAGGAAGACATTGTGAATCTGAGATGAATGGGAACAGTCTCAGTCAACTGGAAAGCTAGATACATAAAAAGTAAGCTGTGCAACCTGTGTGTTAAGTATAACTATAGAGAGAAGCACAGGTTATTAGGGGAGCAACAAGAAAGACAATGACTTAGACTGTGATAATCAGTAAGGTTTCCTGGCAGATGAAAATATGAGTCTTAATGTCTGAGTATTAGTTTCCTATGAAAGATAAGGAAATGCAGCGGAAATGGCAGGAGAAAAGGTAAAGAGGTGAAAAATGACATGTTGTGTGTGTACTCAGAAAGTTGGGGCAGCTACAAACAGGCTAGTGTTGCTGAGTCAAGACAGAGGCAGGAAAGCATGTGAGACAATACCAGAAAAGCACTTATGGTCTGAATCAGTCACTTCCAAGAGGGGAACAAGGCACACACTCTGGGAACTGAATAACATAATTGAGGCTAGGTGTGGTGGCTCACGCTCGTAATCTCAGCTCTTTGGGAGGCTGAGGCTGGTGGATCACGAGGTCAGGAGTTCGAGACCAGCCTGGCCAACACAGTGAAACTCTATCTCTACTAAAAATACAAAAATTAACTGGGCACGTGGCGGGTGCCTGTAATCCCAGGTACTTAGGAGGCTGAGGCAGGAGAATCGCTTAAACCTGGGAGGTAGAGGTTGCAGTGAGCCAAGATCTTGCCACTGCACTCCAGCCTGGGGGACTGAGCTAGACTCTATCTCAAACAAACAAACAAAAAACATTGAATACGGGGAAGAAAGTATTATAACTGTTTATATTTAATTTTATACTTTATGTTTTAAAAATTATATTTTTGTTCATGTCTCTATATGTGTACATGTATAATGGGTTAAAAATAGATATCAAGAGTGAGTGATCGAAATATTTTAGTCATCAAAAAAGTTTGTATGCTATTGAAGTGGATTGCCTTGTATGATGTACTAAAGAACCTGAGCTTCATCAAAGGCCCATGATGTACCTAAGGACATAAAGAATGTTAAGCAAAAGATCTGATTTGCATCTTAGCTATATTATCCTGATAGTTGTTAGAGTGTATTTGAGAAAAATAAAATTAAAGGAAGGTGACCATTTAGGAGGCTTTTGCAATCATTCAGGACAGAGGTGAGAACCTGGATGAAACTGTAGTGGTATATGTAGATTTAAATAGAAATAAATAAAATAAAACACAGAGGACTTGCTGATTGATTGGATGTGGTTGTTAGGTGAATAAGGACAAAGAAGGAATCAAGGATAGCTCTCAGGTCTTTAGTTTGCATGAAGGGGAGTATGTTCCTCCCAATTGAGAGCAAGCACAGGTAAATGAGAAGATTGAGGGCAGCTCTGACAGGTTCGTTCAGTGACATGTTGAATCTGAACATTTTTATTGTAATAATGCAGTCATGCGTGATCATTCATTCATCTAGCTTCTGTATATGTATATCCGAAATGTTGCACTGTCTTCTCAGTAGCTAACTATGAAGAGAATATGAAGCTTTCTGTTAGTGTACTCCCAATATAGGTTGAGGAGCAACTGCAACCTGCTATAAAATTGCTACCAAATACTTAACAAGAGGGTGACTGAGTCTTTGGGAAGTTTGAAGGAAACTGCTTGGTCACTTGTATGTCTCCTTTAATACACATGGCCTTTAATAAACAGTATTGATTTGCATTAAAACAATTTTTTAAAACAGGAATTTGTTCGTAAAAAGAATCACTGTGTATTTTTTTTTCCTGAAAGTTCAAGCATAGCACATTTATATATTGTAGTTTATTATAATAGCTGTGATTCAATAACAGTAAAGTCATGTTGGGAAATAATTGTATTATAAGACTCATGTATCTATGTGTCACCTGTGAATTTAGCTAGACCTTATACAGTAAGCATAGGCAATTTCAAGTAATTTTTAGAGCAAATTATCTATGATGGTAGTAACTGTTAACAGTAAACTTCACCTTTCTAAAAATATGGGATGCCTTTGTGCATCCAAATCAACATTAACTTTTAGTTTAAGAAATCACAGATGATGTTGTTGAAACATTCCTGATTATTTTTAAGGAATTTTCTATTTCTGAGTTTATTTCTTTGAATACGGTTAATTAAAATTATATTGTTCTCTTTTTTTGCAAAGAAAGCACCAACATATTTTCTCTTCAGTTTTAAATGCATAAAGACAATATTATGTTAAACTAAACCTAACTAACACTTCAAAAGTATATGAAATTGCTAAATTTATTAGTATCTATATATCTTATTTTGTTTTATCATATACTTTGTATTTTAGTTTATGATAGTTGACACTTTATTATGCTTATTAAATACTAGGCATTAAGAGCTTTAATACATATGGATTCGTTTAGTCTTCACAATTCCATTACTTCCATTTCATTCACATATTCCGACACTGAACAGAAAGGTTAAGTAACTTGTCCATGTCACAGAGCTACTATGTAGCAGGGCTGAGATTTTTAACTCAAGATATCAGAACTCAATGTCTAAAACTCGAATCATTATGCTACATTCCTCTATTCGTTACACCTCTTAAGTAAGTTACTTTTTTCACCAGAGATGATGATGGAAAAAAAATTCAAACATATTTGTTGGGAAAGCCTCTATTTTTAAAGTATATGTTTCTTCTTTGTCTGATTTACTAATTTGAGGCATAGTTTAGAAACTGAACATTTGAGGAACAAGATTTCTACCTTTTTCTTATTCAAAAATAAAAGTGAAATGGAATGGTGGTGTTTTCTGAAACAGGTTGCTGGTCCCCTGAAGATATATTTATACAACATTCTGTCTCAATTTTGCAGCTTACCTTTGTGAGGCTAAAACAAAATAAATAAAAACAATTTCTCCTTGGAGCTGTTATTGGTCCTTTTCTAATCTGAAGAAGACTAGAAGATGACAGCACATTTTAATTCTTCTGTGTTACCTGAAAGTCAAAATTAGCCACAATAGGGCTGCAAGAACTAACTTAATGTATGTGAAAAACAGCACAGTGCAATTGCTTTGAAGACTAAAAACAGTTATTTCTTAAGAAAATGTGAAAGATTCTTTTCATTACCTTGAGAGGAAACAGTTCAAAACCAGAAAATGGAATTTTTTTTTTTTTTTTTAATAATAAGTCATGTTTAATGCAAGTTCCATTCAGGACACAAAAGCTAGACAAGCATATATTTTTTATTTGATAAAATAGTAATTTAAAAGAGAATTTACATTATCTAAGGTTTCATAACATTGTACCTGAAGGGAACTAAGATATCCAAAATCTTTGAAGTCTGCAGATTTCATTTTATTTACTTGCAAGGATGGAGTTCTTAGTGATTTGTTGCCATAAGAAAATTGCCCATTAGCATCTGTATGGATTTACCTTTGTCAAAAATGAAAGAAACAAATGTAATTTATTAGCATTTTATTATTGAATCCTTTTTAATATGGAATATCAGGAATCTGGGTCTTTATTAATCTGCAAAATGTTTGAAGGAATGCTTTCAAAAATTGAAAAGAATAGAAAGTTCAACTTAATTCCTATCTGTGCCTAGGCACTGGATGGATTCGGAACCGGCTCTCATCATGGTTTATGCTCATCACTCTGGCTAGAACAATTTTGTTGTCCCCTCCTGCTATTCTGAAATTGACCACATTTAGTAAATTGGTCCTTTATCTGAACTTGGTTTCAGTAAATTATTCTTGTACATCTTATCTAATCCAAATGCTACCCAGTCTTCAAGTATTAGGAAAAGTCTCACTTCCTCCATGAAGTAAACCCTGATGACCTTCACTGATCTTGCTTTCCTCTCAATTCCTAGAACTTGCATAGCCTTCTCCAGAGGTTTCAGTCAGCACGAGATGGCTCAGTTGTATGCCAAAAATGGGTAATATATGTGTGGAGACATTGATCCTCAGGGAAGAAAGGCACGGCATGAATTGGTCTGAGATTTCAGGCCTGTCCCTCCTGTCACAAGCAACCTTCTACAAGAAATTATTGTGCCCTAAAAAATATCTTTGTTTTTGTGTGTTATATTGTGAAAATGGTTGGAATGTTGCAGCTCCATCAGTAGTACTAAGCCTTTCTTTTTCATTGCACAACCCACTCAAACAAAAAGAGATTTCACCTAAAATGCAGGTTTGTTACTAAATTATTTACTTATAAATCATGTATCTTATTATTGTATTAAAGATGATTTAATATATATACACATGGATAAAAATTTTTAAAAGATGAGAAATAAAAAAGTAGCAGCCAAGATTTTAACATTTTCTTGCATTGTCTTGGATTTTCTTGGTATTCTAGCCATTCTCTAGAGTGTGTGTGCCAGACTTTGAAGTCACTTGTCTATATGATTTGATGTATTTAAAAAAAGTATCTAATCTTGTTCTAAAAATTATTTATGTAGCTTCCAAAAAATGAGGAAAATGCAAGATGAACAATTAAGATGTGAGGAAATGAATACAAAGAGAAAAAGAAGGAAAAAAATAAGAATACTAGAGACAAAATGCACATATTATACTTCTATATTTTTGCTAAAAATTAAAAGTAAATTTAATTTTTTTATTATAATAACTAGTTCAAAGAGGGAGGTATGACCAACTTCAGAGCTCACAATCTCTATGTAATTTACAAGAAAAAAAATCAAGGATTACATATCTATGGCATATGACACATATGAACCATATATTTGTCACATGCCAAAGGTATGACCTTTCAAAAGTCACCTTCTTTAATATGTTTTTGGAAGGAAGAAGCTTTCTCATATCACCCCACATTTTTCAATTGCCTTGCAAACAGGAATGTAGCCAGCTTATCAGGAGTGGAGGAGAATCAAAACAAAGTAATCTCTCTCTGAGCTGCCTTGTGCTTTGGCTTGATTCATGCATAGATTGAACAGCAGTGATTTCTAAGAGATCTGGTGCTTATGATTTATCAGAATCAACTGATGGTATTTAACTTTTTTTTTTTTTTGGCAAGTTAAAGACTTCCCTCAACTGGAGGAAAAAGTAGCCCCAAATCTGATATCCTCCCATAGAAGACCAAGTCAACCTCTCTCTCCTTGAAAATCTCTTTAGTAGTGAACCACTAATAGCAAATGGGATAGCAATGGGATTGTAAGGGGACGAGGGGTTGTGTAGCATTTCATAATTGAAATCTCCTTCACAAGATTATTGGCCCTGTTAAATAAAGGTGATTTTCTTCCTATCTGTGCCTTTAATGAGTTAACTAGTAATTCCCTGCCTGTACCCTACTCCTGACTAAGTGGTTTTAATTCTCTGAGTTGTGGCTGCCTCTTTGGTATTTTAAAACATTCCTCAGGCGATTCTAATGAGTAGCCATTTGAGAACTACTGGATTTAAACTATGCAAACACAAGCTGGTTGCCAACGTTGAGGGGAATGGCTAGAAAGGGTTTTTCTTTGGAAAATGGCTAATCAGAAAGGGGAGAAATGATAAATTGAGATGAAAGGAAAAATAAGAGGAAGGAGTCAAGGATATGATGTGAGGCTGGAACATGACATGAAACTGCCACTGAATCCCGGTGGCAGGTGTGGTCAGAACAGCTTTTAAAATAAAGATAACTAGTTTTCAGTTAGGAATTTTTATGCTGTTATGTTAAGTGTCCTTATGGCATGTTTCCAGAAATGCTATTTCACTGTTTGTATTTCATGTTTATATGATTGATTTTATATATCAATATGGGCAAGAGAGTGGGAAGTGAATGAAGAAAAAGGTCTGGTCTTGATATCTGGGTTGAAATGGCACATAACAGGGACAAAATATTACAGCAAGAAACATGATGATTGAAAAATGTAGACATGATATGAGAAAGCTTGCTCCAAAAATATATTTAAAAGAGTAATTTTTGAAAAACTAGAAGATGGTGGCTTGGATTAGTGTTAACTTATATTTCTCAAAATTTTAGAATAGTAAAACAGGTTGCTTAAGAAATTGTGAAAGATTTTAGTTCCCCAAAGAAATCATTATGTTACATAAATTAGAGGTATTAATGCATTACATGGCCTTAGGCAGTTTTGGTAAATGTTGCAAAAATTATATTCCTGGGCCTACCTATTAAGTTCACTGATGATAAATGACAGTAAAAAAATATGAAGAATGCTTGTATTTCTGACTCAAAAGAGGAAATGTATCTGCATCCAGATCATCTGGAAGTGATAGTAAATAATTAAAATCTAAGTAAAAGTTGGTAGTTGTGAGGTGACAGGGAGAGGAATATTATTTTTTTCAATCTCAATCATTAAAGCAAGTGAAGATTCTGTATAAGTATCAGTACTGTGACTGTGTATTTGCTTCCTACAGCCATAGGCGTCTTTTCTATATAGCAAACAAAAGTCAAAGATCCAACAACAACAAGATTCTAACAACTTTCTCTACAAGGGAATAAAGACTACATGAACTGAAAATAGTGTAATAGCCACATATCATAGCTACATCCTGTGGAATCCAAATCTGAAGTTTATGAAGAAATTGTAACACACTTTATATAGAATTTTTCGCAAGTTAACACATAATTTTGGGGTAGAGTACTGTTGTCTTTATTTTTAAAATATGGGATAGGGTTTAATAGATTCAATAAAATGACAACAAATAAATTAGATAAATTAAACTAAACATAGACTTGTAAATTTTGTTGTTCATACATTGGAACTATCCTTAAATTATTGTTTGTTTTGTGTATCTAATTTGAGATTGAAAAAAAACAAAAAACAAAAAAACATTATTTTTTATAGAGATGGAGTATTGCTGTGTTGCCCAGGCTTGTCTCAAACTCCTGGTTTCAAACAATCCTCCCTTCTTGGCCTCCCAAAGTGCTGGGATTACAGGCTTGAGCTACTATGCCCAAACTTGAGCTTCTTAATGAATTTTATATAAACTCTAAGAAAAGATTACCAGAACTTACTACAAAAGAATCCTCCCTCCCTCCCTCCCTTCCTCCATTCCTCCCTCCCTTTCTCTATTCCTTCTTCCTTCCTTCCTTCCTTCCTTCCTTCCCTCCTTCCTTCCTTCCTCCCTGCCCCTCCCCTCCCTCCCTCCCTCCTTCCTCTCTCCCTCCCTCCCTCCTTCCTTTCTCCCTCCCTCCCTCCTTCCTCTCTCCCTCCCTCCCTCCTTCCTCTCTCCCTCCTTCCTCTCTCCCTCCCTCCCTCCCTTCTTCCCTTCCTCCCTTCCTCCCATTCCCCCTTCGTCCTTCCCTCCTTCCTTCCTCCTTCCCTTCCCTTCCTTTCCTTTTCCTTTCCCTGCCTTGCCTCGCCTTTCCTTGCCTCGTCCTGCCCTGCCCCACCCCGCCCCGCCTCTCCCCTCCCCTCTCCTCTCCTCTCCTCTCCTCTCCTCTTCCTTCCTTCCTTCCTTCCTCCCTCCTTCCCTCCCTCCCTCCCTCCCTCCCTTTCTCCTTCCTTCCTCCCTTCCTTCCTTCCTTCTTTCCTTCCATCTCCTCTCTTTCTTTCACTCTTGTTATAACTCCTCTTAATTCAATAGTCAATAATTCTCAGTCTTTTCATCTTCAAAATTTTTGCCTTACCCACGCTGCACTTGCTACTGTTTGAATAATAATAATAATAATAATAATAATAATAATAGGAGCTAGGGATGTTTACAACAGTTTGATGTTCTCAAAGTTAAGGTTGGATATAATTATTTTTACCAGAGTTGTGGTTGTTTGTCATATTTATTTTTCCTCCCAGATTCTCAGACCAAAGGACCAAAGCTTGACAATTCATGAGAACTACTCCAAGATATACACCTTTTATACATGTAATATTCATAAAAGATTCATCAAAAAAGCAAGTGTCTTGGGATTTTTCTCTCTCAAACGCTGTCAGCATTGATGAAGAAGATGAAATAATAAACTTCCTTTTATTATTTAATAATAGTTTATCTTGCTTTTATTATTAATAATATTACTAAGAATAACAGCTTATTATTAAACAGTAAAGGGAAGCTTTACATTCTAAAGTCATTGCTTAGTTGAATTTGCTAATTTGCTAATTGCTGGTAATTTGTTCCTTATCTGGTAAAGTTAGCACTACCAGCCAAGGTAGATAAGTATATTGAACCAGTCTCTGAAAATAAGAGAATATTCAGAATTTCTGGCTTGTCCAACTGTACTAAGAGGTATTAATGGTTGAATCAGTCAGATATGAAGGGGATGGTAGAGTTCAACAATAATTGAAAAAAGTGTAGATTCTAGATTCTTAATTAGGAGAGCATTGAGATAATTAATGCATTAAAATAAACCCTGTCTACTAAGGGTATCACTCATATATCTCAGCAGTTCTACCTCTGGGAGGATACCCAGTAGAAATGACAGTGTATGTCTCTTCTAAGACATGGAAAAGAAAGAATTTTCATAGCATTAGTTATAATAGATGAAATTGAATATAACCTAAATGTTCAAAATGGATAAATAATTTGTGGCATTTTCACACCATAGAAAAGCAAGATACATTCAACGGAAAAGATGAATCTAATAGTCATAATTTTGAATGAAAGAACAGGCCAAAGAGTACATACTGTAATTTGTCTTTTATCAAAAAATTTAAAGAAAACTAATCTAAGGTACTAGAAGTCAAAATAGCAGCTGCCCACTGGGGAAGAGAAGAGATACTCCCAGAAGACACAGAGGAGCCTGTGTGATGCTGTCAGTGATCTATATCTTGATCAAGGTAGTGGTTACATGGTTGTGTTCCATATGTGAAAGTTCCTCAAACTGTACACTTAAGATTTATATACTTAAATATATATAAATTATAATTTACTAAGGCATGACAAAAACAAAAACAGTTTGCCTCAGAAGGAAGTCTCCAGTGGTATGTCAAAAGTAAATCTTTGATCCAATTCAACACATTTGTCACTAGCTTGAATAAAGATGAAGCAAACCTACGTATCAAATTTGTGGATATCACAAAAAAGTTTCATTGTGTAACATATGATTTTTTTAAATGTCAACAGGCAGGATTCATGATCTCGTTTAACAAGCTGACATTTAATAGGATAAATGTAAAGTCCTATAGTTTAAAAAGAAATGTGACATAAAAGCCATGAGTAGCATGTTCTGGGAAAAATCATATGCTTTATCATTTTTAGAATCAGGCAAACAGAACTAATTAAAGTGAGCAAAAACTACAGGGGAAAAGGAAGATCGTAACAGCTAACATAGGACTGTACATTGAGATACTGTATTCCCTTTATGTGAAAGTCAAAAATAAAATCTTAGCCTTAGAAGATCATAGCTAGAAGAGATCCTAAAGTTTATCTAAATTCTGCCTTCTGTTATTTAAATACGTAGATGTAGTTTTTACATGCATATATTTATATTTTTATTCATATTTATATATGAGGAAAATGGGGCCTGAAGAGAAAAAGTAAGTTTGTGAGATGTTCATGGTAAATGCAGAACCGTGATAAGAACCTAGCCCTGGACTCCTTGTTTTCTACCCTGTTATTATATCTTCCTAGTGTGCTGGTGATTATTTTAGGACAGAGCATCATGGTAAGCTTATATATTATATTTTACCTGTCATTTTTATTTATTTATGCTGTTTTCTGAAATAGAATGTACATTTAGGCCAGAAAACCTAACTCTGAATTTTCTAGGACCTAAAAGCCCATAATAACGCAGAGTAGAGTGTTTTCACAACAGATGGTCAACAAGTGTTTGTTAATTAATCATAAGAATGCAGACAAGGGTGAAATAACTTTAAAACACTTTTATATCTCTTTTCTTATTATCAGACAGAACCCTGCATGATTTAGTCTCTAAATACTCAGGGAAACCTTTTCTCTCAACTCAAAAAGTGTAATATTTCTCATTGTCAAAAGGTCTTTCCCTTGTTTTACAGATAAATATAATTATGGCAATATATGGTTTTCCCTTTAATTCTGACTTTAATTATAATTGTAATGCACAATAGCTGGCTGATGATTTCCCTATATGGTCATTCCTGAAAATGACTTCAAAGACTCATATTTGTCTTATTATATCTGTAGAGAGGTAATTATAATTGTTGTTATCTTAAATTACAAATTCTATTTTCCAATCATGTGATTATATTATATATTACCAAATTACCATATGTCTTAAGATAGTTTATTTTTAATTTTACTCTAGAATGTAAACCAAGTGATTATCGGGATAGTGCCTATTATGATCACCACCATATTTTATGCCTACAATAATTCTTAGCACAAACTAAGAATTCTATAAGTATCTATTGGATGGAGGTAATTAAAGTTAAGAAATATATTTGGAAATAAGTATCAGGACACGTTTCTGAAAATCTTCTCTTTCTATCTTTACATCTATCTCCATTTTGTATCTTTACAGTTTGTTGTAAAATGTTATCCTCTTTCAACTTGATTCTTTTCCTAATTAAATCATGCTTTACCTAATTTGTGTTTATTTTGCAGATGTTCTGAGATGTTAGAAAACATGTTTTCCTATCTTAGCAAACATTTGGTCTAATGTGTGTTTTTGTGGGTATACAACATATATGTGAAAAAATTGATGAGGAAAAGGGATTTGGGCACCAATGTGTGGTTTAATTCTTCTATACTCTTGGTTCTCCTTAATGCATCATCACATGATTAATTTACTCATCAATTTCCCAAATGTACCTAACAGAAAGAATATAAGAAAATGTATTAGTTTCCCAGTGCTGTGATCTCATGGTCTTTACCATTTAGAGATAGCCTCAGTGTTACAAAGTGTCTATAGGGTATGTGACCATATTGAGAAAAGTTGGGTCAGATGTAGTCCTTATCCAAGAAATATTTAATGGTCTAGTTCTAGGAAGAAATGCAAAAATGCAATTTCAGTTCAATGTGACAAAGATATGTTCAAGATGTCATGGTGTATATGGAAAGGAATGCTTTATCACATAATGATTAAATTTTTTATTTAATATTGATTAAAATTTTGCAGCACTGACAAAGCTATTAGAAAGTAATATGAAATGAAGAGGTGCCCTTTTTTTTTTTTTATTGCAAAGATTGTCCTGATTTTCTTCTTTGAATTCCTGCAAAAATACTTGCACATGCTCCTCATCTTACACTATTTCTGGTTGTTAGCCATTTCTTCATGTCCATACCTTCTGTTCCTTAATGAGCTAATAAGCATTTTTTATGGCAAGAGATGTGTTTTCTTTGTATCTGCCTCCTAACCAGTCTTTATTCAGCATATCACATTACCTTATTACTCACTAAATGCTTACGTTGAGCTTATTATGTGCCAGAAAGTATTCCAGATAACCAGGGATAAAGCAGCAAATGAAATAAAGTCCCGGCCCTCAAAGAAATTACAATCTGTGAGACAAAAGAGAAACTCAACAAACCAACCAACAAATATATAATGTATTTGATAATGATAAGTGTTATGGAGGAAAATATGTTTTGATAAGAGGGAATAGAGCATGGTAAAAGAATAATTTTTATAGAATACTCAAGAAAGTTTCAATAAGCAGGGGATATTTGAGCTAAGACAGCTGAGATATCTTGGGGGAAAACATTCAAGACAAAAAAAATATTATATGAAGACTCTTGCACTGAAGAATATTTTCTTTTAGGAACAGGAAGATCTGTTACTAGAGATGGGTAAGTGAGGGGAAGAGTGGAAGGAAATCAGGTGAGGGAGGGTTGGAGGGAGTTGATAGATCATGAAACTCATGAGAAGGAACCTTAATTTTACCTTGAATGAGATGTGAAGTGACTAGAGAGTTTGGTGTGAAACAGCGGAGAGAAATTCTTATTTACATATTTTCTTGTGGAAATGTCTCCATTCTAACTTATTTATATTTTAAAAGTATATCTGTAGCTATACTTTTCTAAATGGCAAAGCAAGACTCATACGGAAAGGGAAGTACAGGAGCAAAAGTGGTAGCTAGGCAATCAATTAAAAGGCTGTTGCAAGACTTCAGGTGATAGTGGTTATTGGTTTGGTTACAACGTAAGTAGTAGATGGTGTGAGGTGGTTGGATCATGGATATGTTTTGAAAGAAGGAAAAAGTGACCAAAAATACTTGATAATGGATTAAATGTGAGAGTATCTGGTGATTGATTGGAAGTGGTATATGTGCAAACATAATCAGGACAATCCTGATGTTTTTAGTCTAAGAAACAGAGGATGGAGGTGCCAACTATCACACCACCATGGAAAGGGGAGTTATCTGGTTGAAGACTTCAAGAGAAGCATGTTTCATTCAGAATTTGTCCATTGTACATCAAGAATTCCTTATCTACAAACAAGCAGAGAAACAAAGGAGACAGTTGGACATACGGGTCTAATGTTTAGGGAAGAAGATTAGACTCAACATGCAATGCTTAATATTTATGCAAAAATAAGACTTATTTCTGTTGATTGATTCCCTGGTTCAATAATGAAAAAAATGTTAATTGATGCTTTTGCAAAACGAGAAAATCAAACAAATCCTTGCTTCCCAGACATATATTTGGATAGGATATCTCTGATGTGTCTGACTTAACCATTGTTGAGAACAAGGACTATTTGCACTCTTTTCCTGAACTGGTAAAAGTAAAGACTATATTTCATTTGAAACAGAGCCTCAAAGCTTGCTGATAAATGGCTTTATTATACTAATTACATTTTCTTTATTTCCATAGTCTGTCAGTGTGCCAGAGGGAAATTTTATTGGTCTTAAAGGATTTGTTCTTCAAATGGCCATGTAGGTCGCAACACAAAAACTTACTTAGTTGCTGGCAAATTTATTATTTAATGATTTGTCCCCAGTGTCTTTCTGGTGGCTGTGTTTAAAATCGTTGGTCTATAATTACCACCTTTTATGCATATGCATGCACATATATTTCATTTATAGTCTTTAGACACATTTTTCATTCAAGTATTCAAAAAGTACTCTTATTTAAAGACTCTGTGATCATGTAGAACAATTCTTCAAGTATTCTTAAGCCCATCTGGACAAAGAGAGTTTGAAAAATAATGTAAGGGTCTTGTAGTTGACATTTGAGAAACTCATACCTTAGAAGGAATAATTGGATTGTAAGGCATTTTAAATACTTTGTGCATTCTGAGTAGCCTTATGCTTAAAACACTCTTGATATAATTGAAATGCTTGTATGTTTCTTTCTGTCCTCTCTCTACTTTGAAGTTTTGTGGAGTTGATTATCCCTAGTAGTATTATTTTTAAAAGAGGATTCAGACACAAGTATAGCATGAAGAGAAAAATTGAGGTCCAAAATAACATGATTTGGAATCGAAGTTGCAAATTCATGCAGGATAAGGATTTATTGAGTTAAGATAAGTAGAGAAATTAATAAAAACCAGCAAACAATGCAATAGATTATTTCCATAATTTTCAAAAAATACTTCAAAAATCATTTGACTGAAATATAGGTTCTTTCATGTTTTCATGTTTTTTTTTAACTATTTGTATTAGTAAATTATCCTGAAGAATACTTAAAATCTAGCATACCCAGGATGATATCCTAAAAGATACAGTTACAATATGATCCTATCACCTACATTGATACCTTTTCTAGTGTGTGTATATATATATTTTTTTCTGTGTCTTATCCATAGAAAATGATACCATCTACTGGACAGACATGGGCTTCAATAAAATTAGCCGCGCTAAAAGAGATCAGACTTGGAAAGAAGATATCATTACCAATGGCTTGGGAAGAGTGGAAGGGATAGCTATTGACTGGATTGCTGGTATAATCCATGGCTTTTTATCTTTTTGTTTCACACCTATTTTTTAGGGGCTCAAACTGCTTCATAAAAAATCTTTTCTAACTCGTAACAGTGTTTTTTCTTTCTTTCTTTTTTTTTTTTTTTTGTACTTCCAGCCACAGGGGTAAATAGTTTCTTTTGCTTTTGGCTTCGCTCCTTCTAATGCTTTTGAGCCTTTGGATGAGGGTTTTTATGTAGAAGTAGATTATGTAGTGTTAACTTTGCCCAAATCTCCTGAGAGCTCCATAAGGCAGGTAAACAAAAGTGTTAGAAGTTCTCTTTTGTTTGAAGTCAGTAGAAAGTTAAAATAGGTCTTTTCTTTAGGTAGGAGAAGTTTCAACTTCTTTTTACCATGTAAATATATCATTATATGATTTAAACCAGAGATGTGTGAGATTACGTTTGAAAGTATTTGCATATTAGTTTATTTACAGCTTTCTGCTTAGGAAACACTTTTAAAAAGAATGTAGGAAGTAAACAGTTTTTTAGTAGTTATGTGAATGCTCAGAAATTTAATTTTAGTCATAACAAGTACATTTTTTTTTCTCAAAACTGTATTATAAACACCTCTATTATTTCTCCTAGGTAACATATATTGGACAGATCATGGTTTCAACTTAATTGAAGTTGCAAGACTCAATGGTTCTTTCCGTTATGTAATTATTTCCCAAGGCCTGGATCAACCAAGATCTATAGCTGTGCACCCAGAGAAAGGGTAATTTTAAGATTTACATATATCTTCCAAGTTTTAAGTGAGTTTCCTAAGTTTTGCTGAAAAAAAAAATTAATTACTTTTAGCTGTAATGTCTGAGACAAAATCAAGAATATCTTACCTAAGCAGAAAAAATGTTTATATTCACTTTGTTCATATAATTTAGTGCATATTTGATGAAGTCACATTTATTACAGATTTCTTTTATGTGTGTGTAAATCCAAATAAAGGCACCAACATGATTCTAGATTCTCAATTTAAAGCTCTTCCCTAGAATTGTTTACATAATTAGGTATTCAATTATGTATTGAATGAGTAAAATAGCCGTTTGCTAGCCCTCCTTGCTCTCCAATATTTCTAAAATTTCCATGTTTATTTATATGTCTATGGTTGTCAAACATGTTCATCTCAAACATTTTTTTCTTCTCCTTTTTTCTTCTTTTTTTTTTTTGTTTTGAGTTCTAAATAAGTATAACTATCTGTTTTGACATTTTCATTAGGATGAAATGTACATATATAAAACTGTACATGTATAAAACTGAAATAAATTGAATCTGCCACCAAGTTAGGCTTGGTTTTTCTTCTAAATAAGTCTATTATCAATCCACCACTCTCTATCTTTATCTTTACCCTAATTAAATTTGATATTATCTTATATACTCAATAACATCGCAGTCTGTCTCCTAAACTCACCAAAGCCTAGAGTGATTTTTTTAAAATATACATCTGCTTATTTAAAGTCTTTCAATGAATTTTTATTGCTTTATATGTAAAGTCCAAAGCCTCTGTTATGATCCTTCTTAATCAGACTCTAATAATTTTCAGCCTGAAACTCCTGTTACTGTCTTTTTCCTTTCTCAATCTCTGTTTGTCTTCTCTTAATTTTTAACATATTTCTTATTCTATTCCACTTCCAGCCTTTGCCAACCTCTCCCTTTTACCTGCAATGCTCTTCTTCTGTTTTTATGTTGTTAAATTTTATTTGACCTTACTTGGCTTTGAAAATAGTTTAGATTGTTGTATGGACCCATAGCACCTAGTATTTTTATTTTATACATTATTTGTACTAATATTTATTCATTTACCTGGTAGCTATATGTGTTTTTGAGACAGACTGGCATTCTATTGCCTAGGCTGGAGTGCAGTGGTGCAATCACAGTGTTGGGATTACAGGCATGAGCCACCGTGCCTGGTTGTAATAAATTATTATAGCCTTAAAAGATACAATTTGACCAATTGCTTGACTGTGAATCATTATTCTAAGGCAAGAAGGAATATAGTTTGAAAGCTATGCAATCCCATAGACACACTGGAAATGGATGTTTAGTTTGTTTCTAATAAAGAATTTCTTTGCTGCATAGTTGCAATAAGTCAATTTATATTGTATAGAACCCCTTGTGTCTGCCCTCTTATAGATTCATACAGCTCAATTCAACAAGCCTCTTGCTGCTACATGTCAATCTGTGGATTTCCTTTCATTTTTTATTCAAACCCATTGTAGACCCTTAAGTTGATATTCCAGAGCTTCTTTTTCTTAAGTACCTCTTATCTCTCCACATCCATCTTAGCATATGACTATACCTACTTGTCTCTAGCTTGACTGAGAGCATTAGGCAAAAGAATCTTCATATACTCTAGTTTTTATCAATTTATTCAATGAACATTTATTGAGTGCTAGGCACTGTGTGCCAGGACATGTCAGCATCTGTCCATGTCATCCTCAGCCTTCAGTTCAATACATCTTGACAACATACTAGTACATATGAAAGACACTTGTAGACACTGTGAAGTGTGCTGGTATGAATAAGATGCTGCCTCTATTCACAGTGAGTTTTCTGTTTAAACTGAAAATTTAAACAAGTGCACATTTCAGTTAAAGGAATAGCATCACTTTGTAAAGACTTATTTTCAGGCACAATAAAAGACTAATTGATCAAACTCAAATTTAAAGCTCATATCCAAATGTCATGTTGAAGTAATAAGTTTCATAAGATCACTATAAAATTATCTTGCATTGAATGCAAAAATGATAGCATATAATTAGAGCAGGTAGTAAAAATGAGGGTGGTAGCAGCAATCGTAGTGACTAGTAGAAGTTTTATGGAGGAGGTTGAAAGGGAAAGGAGGTTTCTGAGATGGGATAGGTATATATTGCATGAAGAAGAAATAGAATAATTAAATATTTGGTAGTGACAAAGCAAAAACCATCACCAAGAGTATAGGTACATGAGTTACACATAGGGAAGAGTAGGTGATGTGGCTGGAAGAAAACTTGGGTCCATATAATAGTTGGTAGGACTCCCTATATATTTTTTAAAAAATGTCGGGGTCATGCCTTCTCCAGTTTACCAAGTGAACTCCAAACCAGTCCTGGACCCTCTTACCTCAACCTTCCCTTGGTCTCAAACAAAACATAGAAGCTAAGATCAGAGGTGTGCTGAGAGTTTATTGAAGTTGTAACATTCTTTAACGTAAAGAATCCTTAAGAATGGTAATTTACCATCCCTGTGGGTTAGACAAAAGGGTTCTTTTCCTGCCCTCAAGCCAAGTAATGAAGAGCGCTAGAGACAAATATGTGAGAGGGAGGCTGAAATAAAGAGAAAGTAGCAGTAAATGAAAAAAATATTCCATACTTTTTCACTGCAAATCCCAATGCCAAAGGGAGTCAGATCAAATTTGGAGAGAGGGAAGAGAATGTGCTCTAAAATTAATCTTAACTGCATGATACTGTTCACTTAATGGTAATTGGCTGGGAAGTTATGGGATCTTTCTGAGACAGCAAAGTTTGGAGAGGAAATACTCAGTAGAGCATACGTGGAATCAGTAGTTGGATAAATATAAAGTCATTTCTTACTTATTCCAACAGAGTTCAGGCTCTGTAATAAACTGTGATAGTATATGAGGTTACCCAAGAAAGAGTGCCCAAAAAAGAAGTTTAGTACCAAAAATGAAGAATGCTTACAGATAGGGGATAAAATGACTAGGAGAGAGAGAAAAAGAACAACAACAACAACAAACAAACAAACAAAAACAGCCATTTTGAGTCTTTGCAAATTACTGAACTGTAAAAGTCAAGGGAAGAGAGTTTAAGGAACAGTGCCAGCAATAAAGAGGTCAGGAGAGAGAAAAAGCAGAGAACAGAACACGTAATGAGGATGGTATTGCATATCTTTATCAGCTTCAGATTATGAGTAAGGATAGAAGCCAAATATAAAGAGTAGATAAAAGAATAATTAGAAAGTGGAGCTAGCAGATACAGAATAAACTGATAGAAACTGGGTGATGAAGGGAAAGAGAAGAAATATAAGATAAGTTGAGGAGATTGTAAGGTATAAGATTTTTCCTAATATGGGGATATTGCACACATTCATAGGCAAAGGGGAAATAAACTAGTTGGAAGAAAGAGGATGGAAATGATTGTAAAGGGGAGACACATTTCAGGGAGCATAGGAGGAGCCTTGACAAGGAAGAAACAATAGGGCAGAGCAGGAGGAATCAAGACAGAAAGCAGGGAGGCAAGATTTGTATCTTACATTGCGTATCCCAGAAAGAGATTCTAGAATGGGAAGTCAACTCAGGACCTGAAAGAAGCGTAGTCAGTTGAAAAGGGGAAGAAAGAGATCAAGCAAATATTTAATTTTGAACATAATCTTGGCCTCAGACTGATTCCTGGAGGGACTCTAGAGTCTAAACTTTACCTCACAGTGATGGAACTTGGTATTCAGACTCCCAAGTAGTCAGCCAGTGGATAAGGGCCACTCTGGGAAAACAGATGCTCTCAACATTTCTGACTGTCAGTACTTGTGGGAGAAGAGATTCAAGTGGCCCAAGGATAATCCCCCAAAGAAAGTTGTCTGTGTGAGCTGTTAGCGACAAAGGTCATTTCAGAGCTCAGAAATGGTAAACAGCATCTGAGGCTGTTTATATGGAGCACTGATGGTGTCCACTACAGTTTGGAGTCCCCACTTAGACATCTATTCTTTTTACCTTTGCCTTTGAGGCATTTCTAAACTTCTTGGTCTCAAATGCCTGTATCCTTTTTAGTTAATTGGGAGGATTAAATGAGGTGGGTGCTAGTTCTTTTCCCCTTCAGAGATGGAGTGAAAGAAGAGATAGAATGTGGAGATCAAATGTATTTTAGAGATTAAATTGATGAAATTGAAGAAAGTCGCAGCAGATAGTCTATATTTCTAAGGTTATCAGCTTTAAGTGAATAGGTTAAGTTTTGCCAAGGCTATTGTAGTCAGTATTTCCCACAATAATGAATCAAAGAATTTTCAAGCAACATGAGACTAGCTGGGATGGATTTCTAGAATCTAACCAGGAATTTTATATGACATTGAATAATAATGCTCGGCAATGTACAAGTAGTAAAGAAAAGAAAAAGAAAATATGTACCAAAAGGAACAAAAGGTTATAGATCAAAGTTGGCAGTTATAGTGAGTTAACTTTGAGTTACCAATCAGGTGGTGAGGCCTGCAAGCTCGTGGTGGAATAGTGGGAAGTCAAGAGTAGACCAGGGTAGGAGTAGAGAGATAAGGTCCAGCTGGCATGAGTGACCCACACAGCTCTATACATTAAGCAAAGGTGATGCTAGGGAGGTCCCTGGAGCAATAGAGACGAGGTACTATGAGCTTGGGTGTTCGCACGTCATTAAGTTCCATAGAATGTCAGCAGTGGAAGGAGAAGATGAAAAAGCTGCCAGCCGGTGGTAAAGCAATAAATAAATGGTGTGTAATTGTGAGATGATAATGCAGTCAGGGAAAACAGAATATGTGAATTCTTGCTGTAAATGTTTAAGTGAGTATAACCTCAGAGAAAGGTTTCTTTCTTCCTTAAAATGACTTCTCTACTTCTATTCTGGATACAAATGTCTCCTCAGACATTTCATGCAAAAACCATTCTCTTCTATTTTATCATCCTTAACTCGTTCCTTTCAATGAAGCCTTTCCGATTTGCTTTCAGATAGGCTCAGGTCACTCTCATTAGATAACACATTACTAATGTTATTACTTTCCACATGTTTTCTTCTCAACTTCTCAGAATCATGATCTATATCCATTGTCTCATCGTTTAACTCCTAAAATGGGTTTCAGCTTCTGTTGTTTTACAGGAATTTCTAAAGTTATTTGCAGCCAAATCCAGATATTATTATTATTATTATTATTGCAGGTTTTATACCATTTGCCTTCTCCAGGACAGTTTTCTACATTGATAGTCTATCCAAGAACCCCTATTTTTCTTTAGCCTTCTCTGACCCTGTGTTTTCTGGTTTTCTCTGAGGCTGCTCTACATAGCTCCTGTGAGCATTATATTTTATTATCTTTCTTCTCATTTAAGGCTTTGTGTGCCATTCTCTCTGTTATTATATTTATCTTTTAAACCCATCTAATCCCATGTTTTTAAAATGTAAATCATGCTTATATAGTGAAATGTAAAAATATAATAAATACATGCAAAATAGCAATAAAATATCTTCACCCCTTTATTTATATTTCTGATATCCTTTACAGTTATTTATTTGAATATCTGTCACTGAAACTTAACATGTCCTCCTACCTCTCATCTACTGCCTTCTTTTCTTAAAAATGGTATTTCTTGGCCGGGCGCGGTGGCTCAAGCCTGTAATCCCAGCACTTTGGGAGGCCGAGACGGGTGGATCGCGAGGTCAGGAGATCGAGACCATCCTGGCTAACACGGCGAAACCCCGTCTCTACTAAAAAATACAAAAAACTAGCCGGGCGAGGTGGCGGGCGCCTGTAGTCCCAGCTACTCGGGAGGCTGAGGCAGGAGAATGGCGTAAACCCGGGAGGCGGAGCTTGCAGTGAGCTGAGATCCGGGCCACTGCACTCCAGCCTGGGCGACTGACTGCGAGACTCCGTCTCAAAAAAAAAAGGTATCTCTTTTTGTGTTATCACAAAAGAGGTTGAAACTTTAGATTTTCTAGTATTTTTTCATCACCTATGTCCATCTGTCAACAAGTCTTCTCGTTTCTTTGCTCCAGATGATTGTTAGATTTTTGTAATTTCTCTCCATTGCAACTACCAGCTCAGCACTGACTCAGCAGGAGGATCTCAGTAAATATTCTTGATTTCTTAATTTTGAGACCTCAAAACGAGAATTGCATGTGAGTCCACAAAACAAGAAATCTTTGACATATGTAGCAATATTTAAATATTATTTTCCCATATACTTTTACTTCTTGTTAAAAGCATTTTTAAAATATTACTTATGTCACATGGATACATTTTTTCCATATTTATAGTTAATACTAGATATACTCATTTAAATGTTAAACTTATTTCCAGGAAGTATTTATTATTGCTTGGAAATATTAGAGATATATATCTCCCTATACTTTTTCCATATGTTTATTGACTTGAATTTAGAGAGAAAATAAAATATTTAAAAATGAAGTCTTGTAAAATTATTCAAACATTGATTTCCAGGTAATATTACATAGACATTTAAGTGTCAACATTTATATCGTAGGAATAAAGTACAGTATTTTAATATTCTGTTTGAAGCTAAAACATGGCAGATGGTATTGCCAAGGGAAAATGCCAACCACAATGGAGTGAATTAGCTGAATTCAAAATAAAAACATGCCTTGAAAAGTGGGCACGAATCCTGTTTTTGAACAATAGAGACTTGAACTCTTTTAAAATATAGCCAAATGCAAAATAGGAATTATGTATGAGTTTAGTTTAGCTTAAAAAATCAGTTTCTTTCATCTGTCATTGACTCCTCCTCCTCCTCCTTTTCCTGTTCTTCTTCTTCCTCCTCCCCCCTTCCTTTTCCCTCCCCCTCCCCCTCCTCCTCCTCTTCCACTTCCTCTTCCTCCTCTGGTATTACTTGCTTTGTGAAAATTGAAATGTAATAATTTTCTCCATGCTAAGAAGTCATTTAATACTAACAACAAAAAGACGTATAGGAAGACCCATTATGATGTTAAAAATTTTAGTTAACTTCCCATGGTATGTAATCTCTAACTGAAACACACATACTGTAATTTTGTTTTATTTCCTTTTAAGCACCAGGATATATGGTGCCTCTCTTAATTTAGCCCTATATTTCTGTAACTATAAATAATGTACTGAAAAGTTTTTCTTTCCATAGCAAAGATTCAAATTGACATAGGATCTCGCTGTTCTATAAGTACATATTTTCAAATGGTCTTTGATTATGTATATAATTTTTAGTATGCTCAACAATATATAAAAGGTCTTGGTTGACAGCTTAACACCTGTTAAGATAACAACAATGTAGTGTAGTTTGATACCATCTCTTAGAATATATTTTGCATCTTAAAGCAAGGGAACACATATATAAAGGAAATGGAATAAATTTGATTTACCATAGGAATGATGCTGGGTAAGATAGGCTGCAAGTCATGAAACAAATTAAAAACTTCTGTGTAATATTTTGATAATTCTAAGTCAGCTCATGAGCTCTAGAAGTATAAGCTCTGGGCAGCTAGATGTTAAATATTTGGTAAATTCATAGTTATATGAAAATATCAAATATATATTGAATATACAAAAGTGCATAAACATGAACTCTTCAAGAAAATTATAAATGTGAACAAGCTAATATTATATGTACATGTATACGTTAGGTACTTAACTGAGAGGATGGGCAATGAAGCAGGGTGTAAATACATATATAAAATGAAAAATTAACTATAACACGGTATAAGTTTAATGTGCTATGAAATATTATATATGTGTGTATATATACATATTTTTTGTTTGTGAATGATTTCCACTTCTCCAGTGTGTGCTATTCATACACATAATAATTGTCCTATATAATTACTCAAAATCACAATGTAGTGAATCAAGAAAGGTTCAAAGATAAACTTAGGAACAGCAGACCAAGAAAGAGGCAAATTAACAAATAAATTAAATAATTTTGAAGCTTAAACAGAAAGAACAACTCAAATGGCCTATATCTTTATTTTGGCCTAAAAGAAAAAAAAGAAATATTTCGGAAGTTGTTTACAGGAAAGACAACTTTTCTCACCACAACACTTCAACATTATCATTGTTCAAGCCCCTACGTTTATGACTTAAAGAGACTAGCAAATGTTAAGTATTTCTAATCAGCATGTTTCTCACACTAATTTACCCATTTACCTGTGCCATTGAACAGTGAACTTCATGAGGGTATCTAAATCTAATTTATTTTGTATCATCAGCTCCTAGCACATAATAGATATCTAATTAAATATTTGTTGATGAGTGCATGAGTGCAGTGCAAGAATAAGTTTGATAACCACAAAACCAACAATAACAAAAAATTTGCAAAGTGCAGTAGTGTCCAAGGGTAGACTGCGTTTATATTTTCATCCTTTTAGCACAGCATTCTGCTCCCTGTGGCTGAGTGCTTTTTATATTACAGAATTCTTTAATCAATAGCAACATAGTTAAGACTTGAAAAATGATTTGGAATAGGCCTGTAATACTTTCTCAAACAAAACTGCACATAAGAAAAAGAAAATGTGAATAAGGCCTTAGAGAAAAAGAGAAAACTCTACATTTCATTTCATTCCTCAGGGGATAAAAAATGTCCATCTATTCATAGAATATGTTCAAACTTTTATAATATTATCTTATTTTACTTATGATCTGAAGATGTAGCTATGAACATGTTGATTTATAAAGTATTCAGTTTGTATGAATTTTGAGTGATTCTAGTGCATCTGCTAAGAAGTTGGAAATTACAAGCAGCTTTTGTCAAATTAAAAGCTTATGCTTATGTAAAGGCTAGCTACTATTGTTTGTCTGTAGGGTTTTTATTTTGCTTTCTTTTTTGTTTCTCTTACTTTTTGCAGATAGGATAACCCACTGTTGACCCCCACGCTAGGAGAGGACACAATGACATTCTCGATTCTCTTCTTGACCAAGGCCAACTGCTGACATAAGAGAATTACCTGATCTTCATTTTTGTGCCAGCATTTTTTGGTTATCTCAGGTTTTCTTTATCATATGTGACAAAGGATCTAAATCATACTCACTTAGGGAAGGCAGAAAAGTAGGAAGAAACGGCACATTTATTGTAAAAATTGTAACTCAAATTTGAGCTCCAGGGAAACAGTTTAGCAGTCAAAGAAGATAATTTTAAATCCAGATAAAATGATTAATTCCAACTACGCTTGCTTTTCACAACTGCTCGTATATGTAGAGTATAAGGATAAAATTTAATAATGTTTCTCTTAAAAAAATAGACTTATTTACTATTTTCTTTCTGTCACCCCATTACCCTTCTCACATAAAAATCAGAGCTTTGTCACCAATGTTAGCTATCTCAAATTTATTCATGGGCATTTATAATAATTTGAATGTGTATTTTTTCAGCTTGAATATAACTGCTTGTGACAGGAAAAAAAAGTTTATTTTTGGAAAAGTGTATACCTGAATCTAAACTAATTCTGATGTCAGACTGTACAGTTGTCAAAAAATACATACAATTAACTTTCGGGGTCCATTAAGAGTTTACTAGGTCTTGGGGCACTCCAGTGCTACCAAATGTGATCTTTTTACCTATTATCCAAATGTCAATGATTAGTTGGAAATTCACTAGTGATATGTGTTCATTGCACTGTTTTCCTGCCCCAAACTGTTAGAGTCTAGTTAAGACAATACAGATATTTGTATTAAGACAGTTTCTGATAAAATTTCTATAATTCTGAAAGCCACATTTAAATGTCCCTTTTAAAATTGTATGTTTTTAAATTTGTAAGTGCAAACTTTTTTAAACAAATAACTTTTCAGTTTAGTTTAACAAATACTACTTTATTATTTACATAAAATTCAATTATACAATATAGCATTTGATTTGGACAAGTTTAATATTTTCTGGATTTGAGAAAGTATTTTTAGTAGGGCTCCATGTACACAGTTGACACTCTAAAATCAATTTTTCTTGTCTGCATCATGTGGTCAAGACGTATTTCACAACTGCACAATTTGAACTCAAATAGGTTCAAAATCAATGGTAATTTTATCACTCAATGCTAATATCAGTAGGGTCTCAAAAACCAGGTACAAATATTTTCATTTCTTCCTGTTGCTGAAGACCACATTTAGATACCAAGCATCTCTGTTCATTAATGATATCTCAGGTGCATCTATGTAAATTGTTACCTTAAATTACAGGTCTCTTCATGCAGTTTTACGAGCTCAGAGAGGGTTCTTTCTCTACATTTGGTTTCTAATCCCCAAAGATTCTCAAGGTGCAAATTCTATTCATTTCTTTACTTTCAATTTCAGTTTAAGGAGCAAATAAATTATTTGCTTGACATAAAATGTTTGCTTAATTTTGATAGATTTAAAACCTTTTACTTTTATTCAGTTGATAAATTATTTAACTCTAAAAGTGATTCCTACACAGTAAGATTTGGCTTCACATATAATGAAAGTATATCTAATCACTACTGTTTTTCACAGAAAAAAAAATTATGTAAATTCTGGATTAAAAAATAGTTTTACTTAGAATAATTTTATACATTTTTTTAAAATTTATCTCAGCCTCTTGCATAAAAGTATCACAAATTTAAAAGACAGGGATTACTTGGAAAAAAACGGAGAGAGACTTCTTTCTCAATGCTAAGACTTTTTTCATAATTTATTTTTTGTGTGTTTCCTTCCTTCCTTCTTCCTTCCTTCCTTCCTTCCTTTTCTTTTCTCTTTTCTTTCTCTCCCCTTCCTTCCTTCCCTCCCTCCCTCCCTCCCTCCGTCCCTCCTTCCTTCCTTCCTTCCTTCCTTCCTTCCTTCCTTCCTTCCTTCCTTCCTTCCTTCCTTCCTTCCTTCGAGTCTCACTCTGTTACCCATGCTGGAGTGCAATGGTGTGATCTTGGCTCACTGCAGACTCTGACTCCTGGGTTCCAGTGATTCTCCTGCCTCAGCCTCCCAGGTAGCTGGGACTACAGGCACGTGCTACCATGCTAGGCTAACTTTTGTATTTTTAGTAGAGAAGAGGTTTCACCATGTTGGCCAGGCTAGTCTCAAATTCCTGACCTCAAGTGATTCGCCTGCCTCGGCCTCCCAAAGTGTTAGTATTACAGGCATAAGCCACTGTGTCAGGCCTGTTTTGTGGTTTTAAATATGGAGATTTCTTGTTACACATCTTATAGCTAAAGAAAAATACCTTTTGATATAATATCATTATATATTTCTGTGTTATCTTTTTATTTAGTGAGACAACATATTCTAGGGAAGACAATTTAGGCCTGGATTAGTAAAGCCTGAGTGTGCGTCTTGGCTTGCCCTCTTATTGGCCATGTGGACTGTGGATCATTTACTTCCTAATTATAATTACTACAGCTGTGAGAATTAGGGCTAAGTAGATTGGTTGGTACACAAGTAATTTTGCTTTTTGCCATTACTTTTAATAGCAATAAACACATTTATTTGTGCACCAACTTATACTTTATTTGGTCTATTCACTCAAAATAATATTTTTATTAGTGCATTTGCAAGTAGATTAAGTAAAATGTTTAATATACACATTTCTTTATTGATGTGAAATTTGGAGTATGTTAAAAATAGATGATAAGAATCAGATTAGATGAGTTAGCATATGTCTGTCCTGGTCTCACAGTGCCTCCTTCACAGTATAACATTACCTGCCATTTTAATGCATATTTTTCCTTAAAAAGTTAAGTGCAGCAATACATTTTATCTGCCAGTTAGTTATTTTATATGGAATAATATTTTTCATCCAATGAGAGCATACCTTAAAGTCTTAAAAATCTTGACGTTAATAAAAGTGTAGATTTTTAAATGCCTTCTTCAATAATATCTTACCAATAAAATATTAGTTGGATTTTATGCTACAAAGTTTTTCCTTTCTAATGTATAAAGCTTGTAAATATGATTGAAATTTTCTTCAGTATTAATATAATTGAGATTGTAGCCGTACCTCATTTTTGTTTGTCTGTAAAACTCTAGCATGTTTATTTTATACAGCATTTTCAAGAAAAATATCAGCTATTAAAACAAATTTAACAATGTAGATAAATAATACATATATTTTTATTTAGTTAAGTATCAATTTGTACTTAAATAACTCCAGTGAGTATAAACAAAATATAAGTCTTTAATTTTTCTATTTGCAGTCTCACTGATTCTTATGTGACTATTCACATATATTATTCAAATATGCTGATGAGGCTGCAGGAAAAAGGGAATGCTTGTACACTGTTGGTGAGGATGTAAATTAGTTCAGACACTGTGGAAAGCAGTTTGAAGATTTTACAAGGAACTTAAAACTAAGCTACCATTCAAATAATACCATTACTGGGTATATACCCAAAGGAAAATGCATCATTATACCAAAAAGACGCATGTACTCATATATCCATCCCCCTGCTTTTCGCAATTGCAAAAATGTGGAATCAACCTAGGTGCCCATCAAAGGTAGATTGGTAAAAGAAAATGTACATATATACCATGGAATACTATGAAGCAATAAAAAGAATGAAAACAGCCCTTTTGCAGCAACATGGCTGGAGCTGGAGGCCATAAACCTAAATGAACTGATACAGGAACAGAAAAGCAAACACTGTGTGTTCTCACTTATAAGTGGGAGCTAAGCATTGAGCACGCATGAATATAAACATGGGTACAAGAGACACTGTGGACTACTTGGGAGGGGGGTGGGAAACTACCCATTAGGTACTATATTAACTGTCTAGGTGCAATATACCTATTAAAATTTAAAGAAAAAAATAAAAATTGCACTTATTAAAAAATAGGTGCAATATACCTATTAATAATAATTTTTTATAATTAGGAAATGTACACCCAGCTTTTAAATCAATGCTTGCCATATTTTTAAAACTTTATTCACTGCTGATGTCTGATAGTTGGATAAAAACTTCAGTAGATGTAACTTCAAATTAAGAATTAAGAAGGAATTACATTTATCTAAAAGCATGGATTTCTGTAGAGTCCTATGAATATTGAATTTTTTGAATGAATGAGTGAAATACGTGGATTATATACATTCTACTTTTCTACATTTTATTTTATGACATGTTGTTTTATTTTGGCATACTCTGTGTTCTCTCTGCATGATATTTTCTTCCACATCCTCCTCCATTACATTTTGTTTTAGAAGATTACTAAAATAAGAATTTCTGCTTTTGCATAAAACTGTATTTTAAGATGACTTCACAAGATAACATAAAATTGAAACTAGAATAGTTACATTTAGCAGTCTAAGTGGACAAAATAGAAAGTTATGATGCATTCATGTCTATATTCATAAATTAAATAGGTATTTACCACAAAATTTCTAATTACCTGGTGCTGAAGGAGTAACAGTGAATAAAAATAGAGGAGTGATCACTGGCCTTGTTGAGTTTACAGTCTAGTGGGGGCAAAAAATATTTATAATAAATGATAATATAAGGAAATACAAGTGGAAATTTGCCATTCTAATCTGTGTTGTGAAGCAGAGCACATGGTACAGGGAAGACACAGAAGACTTCTGGAAAGAAATAGTTGAGACATGAAAAGTAGGAAGTAATTAGGCAAACAGGTTGGAGAAGAGCATTTGAGACAGGAAAGAGCAGGCACAAAAGGTATTTTGGTAAGATGTTGAGTGCATCCTATGATTTCTATGACTGGTTAACTCTTTTTCTACGATAAAACTTTTATTGGAAACAAGCACACTGTATATTAACTTCTGAAATGTATTACTTTTGTTCTAGTGTGAATGTTACTGCTGTTATTAGTAATGTCTTTTTGTATAGCTCTGCATACTGCAAATAAATGTACATAAATACTACAAATTTACAATTTAATTTCAGCCTCTTGTTCTGGACTGAATGGGGACAAATGCCCTGTATTGGAAAGGCTCGTTTGGATGGCTCAGAGAAGGTTGTCCTTGTAAGCATGGGAATAGCATGGCCAAATGGCATCTCCATTGACTATGAGGTCTGTTGGATTTCTTTTCAGTATTTAAAGTGCATTAGCTGACAACTTTCATGAACCCACTTTCAGTGTCCCTTTATTTTCTTAATAAAACAATCAAAAATAGTCTGTAACATTACTTCTCAATCGATATTTAGGAAAATAAATTGTACTGGTGTGATGCTCGCACAGACAAGATAGAGAGAATCGACCTTGAGACTGGAGGGCATCGTGAGGTGGTGCTGTCAGGAAGCAATGTGGATATGTTTTCAGTTGCAGTCTTTGGGGCTTACATCTACTGGTCTGACAGGTAATTTATTTTTTTATAAGTATTTGAGTCTCAAAATGTTATTTCAGTGCCAGTTGCTTTACCCTTGTAGGATTTGCCATTTTTTAGCAAGGTCACACAAAGGATCTCACAAAGCCATGTAATTTCCACAGAAAAGGCAGGCACTATTGCTATTCCAAGCTCAAACATTTCAATGTCACAGACTAAAGTTGGTTTCTTTTCCTTCTGTTGGCCCATCTGTTATCTTCAGCTTGAGTAACTGGCTTGACTTTAATTAGTTGAAGATTGTTGATCATGTATGTTCAACTTTTTGGCAGAGCACATGCAAACGGGTCCGTCAGAAGGGGCCACAAGAATGATGCCACAGAAACGATAACCATGAGAACTGGCCTTGGAGTCAACCTGAAGGAGGTTAAAATATTTAACCGAGTAAGAGAGAAAGGTCAGCACTCTTGAAAGAATACATAATACATATATTTTATGTGATTTCTCTCCAATTTTTAAAAAACATTTGTCAAACTTAGAAATTCTTTTATGAGTCTAAAACCTCAAAACTTTATCTTTACATCTAATTTCCTACAAATATCATATAGTAGCCTAATACAATAAATATGTCATATTTCATACAAAAGCATATTTGCCCAGGACAGCACAGGTACATGGACATGTCACATACCTGGCATGTCTTGATTATAGGTTTTGGCTAAGGAATATAGAAAAGCTTGATACATGTATTGATTGGATAAAAAGTAAAAGCATAAGTAGGATATTAGAGAGTAAAAGGCAGTTGAAATTTTTATACATAATATGAATCATATTATATATAAGTGGTTATGATCCCCAAAGGTCATGCTGTTAGTGTAAAATATTTCCAAAGTCATTACTTCCTTAAAATATGTTATTTTAAATTCATAGGACAATGATTTGGGTATTTAAAATGTGTTTACCTCCATTAAAACAAATTGTAACTAACTTGTTTATATCAAAGGAGGTTATAATAATGTTGGAGATAATGAATTCACAGAGAAGAATCCGACTGGTGAATAAATTTTAAGTGCATATTATCTCTTCACTTAAAATTGGAGTAAGAACTTATGCTCAACATATTTAGGAGGTTAGGCGCGTTGTAGCCATAGCTTTATGTGATACTTTCCATGTCTCATAGATAGAGTTTAAAGCAGTGCATTATTTCTGGTGAGATTACTTCATTTTTTGAATGAACAATATATGAAACACTATAAGGATCAAGTTTCAAAAAAATTTATATATTTAACTGGCTCATTAAGGGAAAAATGTAATGCTTAACTTGGATAGTGAATGAAACAGAATATGATTTTCCAAATAAGAAACCCAAGATTTAAACTACTGTGATTTTTTAAAAGAAAACAGTACTTTTTAAATTTTTTATTAATCAACTTACAATTAATAAAAAGACAGAATACTCAACATCAAAGTTTTAATATTTCTTTATGGAGAATTTTGTTTGAAAAACAAAAGAAAAACATAAACATGTGCATGTGTGTATCGTTTTTCTTCCTTAGGGACCAATGTTTGTGCCAGGGACAATGGTGGCTGTAAGCAACTCTGTCTTTATCGAGGAAATTCCCAGAGAACTTGTGCTTGTGCCCATGGATATTTGGCAGAAGATGGAGTTACTTGCCTGAGGCATGAAGGCTATTTGCTATATTCAGGAAGAACAATATTAAAAAGTATACATCTTTCTGATGAAACCAATTTAAATTCCCCAATAAGGCCATATGAGAATCCACATTATTTCAAAAATGTCATAGCCTTGGCTTTTGACTATAATCAAAGAAGAAAAGGTACCAACCGAATCTTTTACAGTGATGCACACTTTGGAAATATACAGCTTATTAAAGACAACTGGGAAGACAGACAAGTAATTGTTGAAAGTAAGTACAATAATTTAATTTTAAATAGTTATGTGGAAACGATATCATTTAGGTCATTAGAGACATAATAGTGGTAATTGCATGTAGCAATTACGTTTTCCTGGAGTTTATATTGAGAAATTAATGTGACTATATCATTCAATCCCTCCAACCCTACCACCAAATGTCAAAGAAGCAATTAACTGCTAGCATGTACAGCAAATTATGATTATTAGCTTCTAATCATGGAAGGTTTAATATATTTTATCATACTGTTTCTTATAAATAACTGCACTAAAATTCATGAAAAATAGTTTTTCAGTATAAAACTGTTCTAATCGATTTTTTTTTCCAGTGGGCAAATTGTATCTTTAAGAAAATCTGTTCAGTAATATTCAGTTAATCATGGTTTCTCAAGCAAACATCAGAGATTATTTTGTGTGTGTGTATGTATATAGCAGACTTTATGTGAAAATGTTATAGACATGATCTAATATTTGTAATGTTTTTATGGGACAAAGTTATTCAAGCATATTGTTCAGTGTGGATTATCCACATAATTTAGGGAAACCTTTTTCTTGTCATTCAAGTTTAATGAAAACCATCTTCTTATTCCTCACACAACTTTCTTCTTGATGTCTTTGTGTGATTTCCATCTATTTCACACTCTTCCAATTTCACTATATGGAAATCATTTTTTTCTTTGCATTCTAAATTGCAAAGTAATATATAAATTTGTTGTGGAGTGTTCAAATAATATAGATTTAAATATGAAATCCCTGCCTCATCTCTGCAACCATTAATCCTGTGTACTTACCCCTAACTGAAATGTGACATGCCCCAGAATTTTATGTGTGTGAAATTTTTAATTATAAAAGTGGAATGATACTAAATATATTACTCAGCTAACTGCTTTTTTGCTTACTATATATTGCAAAGTTTTTATTTTATTGCATGAGTCTTCATCTTATGCTTTTAAAATCCTGTGCCTAGTTCTATACTAAAGGTAAGCTACTTTATTTAATCATTTTTTTAAATAACAATTTAGATTTGAATAACTAAACTACAGCTATCCAAGCCTGAATGTTTGGTGGACATTTTCTAAAGAATGAATACAGTGAGTGTGTCACTTCAAGGTAAATGACCTACTGTATGTGTTGCAAATGGTAAAAACCAAACTCTGAAGTAAAACATTAGAAATCTTGTATCCACCACAGTAACCTTGACAGCTTCCCAATACTTAACAGACTTTTCTGTTGAGATGGTGGTAATATTAATGCATGTGATTTTGGGGTATTGCATAATGAAATGTGTCAACATTTAGAAGATATGCATAAGTTAGGGAACCAATATTTTCAAATGACATGATAAAATCATGCGTGAGTAAATGATTTATTCAAAGTGCAAGATAGACCAATGAATTTTAATGTAATAGAGGATGAAAAATTCATCACTATGTTTTCAGATTCCACACTGCAACTAACCTTTAGGTAACTACCACTTGTCACGTGTAGGTGTAGTACGGAAGAATACCCAGTTATCTGTAAAGGCTACTATTAAAACACTCTTCTCTTTTCCAATTACACAACTGTGTGAGGCTGGATTCTCTTCATATACTTCAACCAAAACAACACAATGAGAGGATAAAGAGGCAGACAGAAGAATACAGCTGTATTTTAGTAAGACAAATGTATTTGTAACATTGTAAAACAATGATCTTTTGTTATTTTTTTTTTAAGAAATAGTTACTTTTCTTAGAAGGTGCTATTTAGATGAACACAATTGATACGTTATTCTAACTAAAAAAAATTGATAAATATTTAAAACAATTTATTTTAAGTTTAAATTTCTAATATGGTAAATAGATATAGAGTTGACCTACATACACAGACTCTGGAGCCTTCAATCATGATTAAGAGTGTAAAGATCCTTAGACCAAAAAGACTGAAAATTACTCTTCTGGACTAAGCATTTAGAAAATATTTAGTACAACGACATGAAAAGCATGAAGTAGACAAGGAGTCATTTAGTGCAATTGAAATGCAGGTAATATGGCATTAATTGGTGTGAGATGAAGTAGGGATGACATGTTGAATGTCTTGGTCTGACAAAATAAGCAGCTTTAAAAAGAAACAGTTTTATTTAGGTATAGTTTACACATCATACAATGCACCAACAAGTGCACACTCAATCTTTTTTGGTATATTACATTATAATTTTTAAAATTGGGATAAATATACATGTATATCCACATATATAAAACAACATTTGAGATTTTACCTGTTTTTAAGTGTACAATTCAGTGGCTTTTATTACATTGCCAGTATTTTGCAGCCATCAACACTATATTTCTGAAACTCTTTCATCACTTCAAGTAGAAACTTTGTGTAAGTCAATATCTCCCCATTTTCCCATTTCCCTGGGCCTTGGTAATGGATATTTTCTGTCTCTATGAATTCGCTAATTGTAGATATTTCATATAAGTGGAATCATCATATATTTGTCCTTTGTGCCTGGCTTATTTCACTTAGCATAGTGTTTTCAAGGTGCATCCATGCTATAGCATGTATTGAAACTTCATTCTTTTTATGGCTGAATAATGTTTCGCTGTATGTACATACCACATATTTTTTATCCAGTCATTTGTTTAAGGACACTTGAATTGTTTCTACAATTTGGCTGTTATGAATAATGCTCTAGTGAACATTGGTGTACAATTATCCGATCACTCTGTGTTATGTTTAGGTTTGATGAAGTGTAAGGGTTGTGAGGGCCATGTCTGAAGGCAAAGATGCCCTAGGAGGTTTTGTCATATTTTAGATCCTGTTTCAGTAAATTAAACTGAAAACATTTTAATTAAAATATACGCACAACCAAATCATTCTAATCCTCTCATCCAAAATCAAAACCAGTAGAATCCATGATACTTTACCGACTGTAGGGAAGTGTTGAAACATATGGAAGGAAGTGAAACAGGACGGCCAGGAGTTTGAAACATTGATCGAGCCTGGGGTTAAAATCACAGTTTGCTGTTTGTTTCCTCTGTGCTTCTAAGTGTTTATTTCCTTACCTACAAAATGGAAAATCACCCCATACATTTTCTAAGAAAATTTTATGAGAAAGGGTATTTTTAAAATATATAAATAAGCATGATTTTAATACAAAATTATATTACTGTATTTGTGACACATTTGTGGATCATTTAGGACAGCGATCCTCAACCTTTTGAACAACAAGGACTGGTTTGATGGAAGATAATTTTTCATGGATGAAGGCAGGGGATGTTTTTGGGATGAAACTGTTCCACCCCAGATCATCAGGCATTAGATTCTCAAAAGGAGCACACAATCTAGATCCCTCATGGTAGGGTTTGCGCTCCTGTGAAACCCTAATGCCATTGCTGCTCTGACAGGAGGTGGAGTTCAGGTGATAATTCTGAGTCACCTGCTGTTCACCTCCTGCTATGCCTCCTGGTTCCTTACAGGCCACGGACTAGTACTGGTCTGTGGTCCAGGGATTGGCAACCCCTGACTGAGGATGGTGATCTTTGTCTTAAATTATTTTTAGCCTATGAATTAGGGTAGTTAGACAATCAGAAATAATTGCAATAATTATAGATATAAAGTAGTGCATTAAGGTCTGACTAAAACTTAAAATTACTTGGCATTAATAGTTTGTATCAATCTTTCTGAATATGCTCCCTACCACACCCCACCTCCTACTAAGAAGTTTCCATTTGCTTAACCATTGCAATCCTCTCTGAAAGCTTTTTAGGCGAATGTATAGTTTAACTTGCAAGACCAAAAAAGAAAACAGACAAAACAAATCAAAACTAAAACCCTCAAAACACCCAGTTATTGGCACATATAAATAAATATAAGTAAACTGTAAAATGTGTTTCCATCTAGGTATTCCACTTTATTAGATTTGAAGAACTATATATCCTTTTGTTACATCTCTAACTTGTTACCCAAAACTATATTCATGTTTTTAAGTTTCATGTTTTAACTATTTAACTAGATTCATATTTTTAAATATTAAAAATATCAGAGAGTTCTAAATTTCACAATCAGATTCCGACTTTGATCCTTCATATAGCTGAATATAAGAAATGGATGGGATAAATGCTTTCTTCTTTAACTTCCCAATTCACATAGAATGAACATTTTGGCCTCAGGTTTAAAAGATGACAAAAGCCATTAAATACAATCCAATATTTCATTAAATACATTAAATACAATTCATTAAATACATTAAATACAATTCAATATTAAGTGCTTACAGTGTGCCATAGATTGTTAGGTGTGAGTGAATAAGGATGAAAATGTCTTCCTTCTAGCCTTTGGAAGTTCACAGTATAAAAAGAGGAAAATACAATAGTTCACTTTCCCTATGAAGAATCAAGATCCCTGGCCAAGACACTGTTAAAAGTCTATACTTTCAGGCCATTTCTGACTTTAAAACCACAGTAATGATTTATAAAATATATTTAAAATGAAAATTGGATAGAGATAGCTAATCCCAAAAAGCAAGATGGACTTTTCTTTAAGTGATAAACAGACCAGAAATACAAAGCAGAGACAATGACTGAAACAGAATTCTGAGATTCCAGGCTACATAGATGCTACAGAGAGACAGGATCCAAAAAAAAAAAAAATTACTTAAACTAAGGAGTGGGGAATGCTGTCCCACAGGGAAGCAAGGCTGAAATAAACCTGTGTCATCTACTGTTAGGCCAGTGACTTGTTGGAAGTGACTAACCCTGGAGGCTTAGAGGCCACAGAAACAGCCTTATGTCCAGCTCTGATGCGAGTCCATTGCAAATTATGGACTCTGCAAGCTCTCATATGCTCTGTGGAGCAAAAACTCAAATGAATTATGAAAAAGAAGGCTGCACTTTAAGGCGCAGAGGTTGAATGATGTCCATTCTAAAACAACCCAGCAGAGAGAAGTGAATACTAAAAGAGATGTTAAAAAAATAACCCCTTTAGAATACTCAAATTCAATTTCCACAACACATGGATTCTTAAGAAAGACAGCTTAAAAAATCCCACCAAGCAGAAGATGAATGGAAATGAAAATGATAGAAGAATCTGAAGAATATTTACTTAGGGTTCATCAAAGAGGCAAAGAAAAAAAAAAGTATGAAAAGAACAAGAAATAGGGACATCCAGGAGGCCAAATATACATATGTCAGAAAACAATTTGTTAAAATTAAAACAATTAAATATCTTGGAAATAAAAAAATCACTATAATTAAAATTAAAAAGAAATCTCAATTGATAAAATAAAAATTATATTGGACTAGTGAAAGGGATAATGCATAAATAAGATGCTATTTTCATTAATAAGCATTAATAAGAAAATTCATTAATAAAAATTAAGAAATTAATTAATGTTAGAGACAGTAAGATACAAAAAGCATGACAACACTTTATGAGGCTTAGAGGATAAACTAATAGATGTAATAATCTTAGCTATGTTGACAAATGGCAAAGAAGAGAAAGACGGTAGAAAAGTAATACTCAAAGTGATAATGACACACTTCACTAGAAATGAAGAAAGAAATGTCTCAACATGGAAAATTTGCTGTAAACATTGAGAATAATCAAATTAAGCCAGTAATTGAAGAAAAACTACAGAACAGCATGAAAAAAGGAAAATCTTAAGATGCTACCAGAAATAGTAGACACTATCTGCAGAGGGAAGACAATGGCATTTAAACAGACTTCTCATCAGCAACAAGAGTAAAATCTTCAGACTACTAAGGAAATATATAATTCTATAACTAACTGAATTATTAAAGATGGAGGGAAGTAACATTTCTTTTAGAAATACAAAGTCAATAACAGTATATCTATATGTTCCCACTAATAAAAAAAAAAAAAGTAAAGTAATGGCTTAAGAAACTTAGCAGCTTCAAACTTAAACGAGTGTCCTCAAATGCCTATAATCCAAGTTAACAAATTTCACATTTTACATTGTAACTAAGTATATATGTTTCCGTTTTACCAAACAATATGCTTATTTTGTAGGATGCATTCTGATTTTGTGTTTTAACCAAACATAGCATAGAGATGTTTTTAAAAAGCGAACATTGCTTAGTATAAATTCAAATGGTGTACCTACATTCAATGACTAATTGAGAAATGTGATTAGACCTGGAGCGGTGGTTCATGTCTATAATCCCAGCACTCTGGGGAGCCGAGGTGGGCAGACCACTTGAGGCCAGGAGTTCGAGACTAGCGTGGCCAACGTGGCAAAACCCTGTCTTTACTAAAAATACAAAAATTAGCCGGGCGTGTTGGCACATGCCTGTAATTCCAGCTACTCAGGAGGTTGAGATATGAGAATCGGTTGAACCTGGGAAGCAGAGGTTGCAGTGAGCCAAGATTGCACCGCCGTACTCCAGCCTGGGTGACAGAGCATGACCCTACTACTGCGCTCCCCGCCTCGTCCCCCGCCAAAGAAAAGTAATGTGATCTTTAAAAAGCTACTCTCAAGCTAGTAATAACAACCAAGTATGCACAAAAGATTAACATAGAAAATTATAAAATGTTTGCGAAGGACATAAAAGATCATCTTAAAGGAGGAAAATGTTACTTTCATGATGCAAAAAATCAATTTCCATAGCTATGGAAAATTATCCCAAATTATCTGTAAATTTAATGTAATTCAAAATGCCAAAATGTCTCAGTGTGGTGACACACACCTGTAGTCCCAGCTACTTGGAAGGCTGAGGTGGGAGGATCTCTTGAGTCCGGGGTTTTGAGGCTGTAGTGAGCTATGATTGCACCACTGCATTCTAGCCTGGGTGACAGAGTGTGACCCTGTTTCTAAAACCAAACAAAACACAGCCAAAATGATTTTTTTAAATGAAACTGCACATGTTGATAGTAGAATTCATATACAAGAGCAAAATGTCAAGAATGGCAAAGGCAGTTTTGAATTAATATGCATTTGTAGTCTCTCCTTGAAAAATGTCTTTATTATTAAAAAGCTAAAGTAACACAATATAATATTACCAACAAAAAAACAATTAAATGAAAAAGAACAGAGGGCTCAGAGGCAGATCCATCCATATATATATCTTGTATGTAAATTGGTTATACATTGCCTAGTTGGCATTACAAATAAAAAATAATGAATTGAATGTAATGAATTATGCTAGAACAGTTTATATTCAAAGAATGAAACAAAATGTTATCTCCAAGTCAAACTATATTCAAAAATAAATTTCAAGCATTTTAATGGTGTAAATATGATGAGCTTTTTAAATATCAAAGAATATAGAATATAAACTCAGGATAAGAACAGATTTCACAAATTACACACAGAAACAAATCAGGAAGCATAAGTTTGGTATATTTTATCTCACTGAAGTTAAAAACTCTTTGCAGCAGAAGCTGTGAAGAAATTTAAAAGACAAAACAAAACACTAGTGGTGTATAGTTGTAATCCTTAAAAGCAACAAAGGATTACAACTGAAGTTTATATAGTGTACCATTACAAAGATGAAGGAAAATATGGACAAGTTATGCTAGGGGACAGAAAAGAAAATATAATAAAGTATAATCAATCTCTCCAATTATCAAGAAAATTTATAATGAAATAATGAGATTATCCACCCATAATTTGAGAAAAGTTTTAAAAAGTTTTGTAATGAGGAGAAACCATACTTTCACCCACAATTGATGAAAATGACAATTTTGTACAACCAGTCTGAAGAACTATTTGCAATATTTTGAAATTGTGAAATGGTACATATACTTTCACCCAGCAATTCACACTTTTAGAGAGAATAATGGTTCATTGTGCAGTACTAAAAAAAAAAAAAAAAAAAAAAAAAAAACTAGTGCTACATCTATTTACAGAGTTATCTTAAACACAATTTGATTAAAACAAGTAATACAACACAATAAAAAGTTCTCAAATGATATTATGGTTGATGTGATGTTGAAAAATATGTAAACAATACAACATATTGTTTTTGACATAACATAGTAATATTTTCAAATTTTAATTATTGATTTTGATAATTATATAATCATTATGTGAGATGTTTTCATTAGAAATAGAGGGCAACTCCCTGTACTAATTTTTGATTTCAGTAAGCCTAAAATTAGTTCAAAATCTACAAATTAAGCACATTAAAAATCATGCACCGTCAACATCTTGCTTTCTCTGGAGAGATAAAAGAGAAAAGAAAGAGCATGGTACTGAGAGAACTCTGTATTTTCAACAATAGTTACAACACGTTTGTTCTTAAAAATATGAAGCATTTATGGCAAAATGGTAAGGTTTGTCAAGTCATATTATTCTCTCTACTATACATCTAGAACATTTAATAAAGTAAATATAAATAAATGACTTTCAAGATAATCACTTTTAATTATTAACATAGATACCATTAGTAAATTAATTGGTCAAATCTCATATATATGCATGTTTGGAATTAATTGCATTAGCAACCATGTTGAAATACGTGATAGTTGCCTCCTATCTGCCCTTCTTTTCTCTAATTTATAGACATTGACCTTTGTTTAATCTCCATCTTGATACTGTCAACAAATTGCCATGAGATATAATTCCCATGTTTGTGATTACTATTCAAACTTGTAAATAATAGCTTTATAATATTTTTAGATTACTTTTTCAAGACTCCTGGTAGCAATACTTCACTTTTTTTTTTTTTTGACGTGAAGTTTTTGCTCTTGTTGCCCAGGCTGGATTGCAATGGCATGATCTCAGGTTAACTCATCACAACATCAACTTCCCAGGTTCAAGCAATTCTCCTGCCTCAGCCTCCTGAGTAGCTGGGATTATAGGCATGAGCCTCCACACCCAGCTAATTTTGTGTTTTTATTAGATACAGGGTTTCTTCATGTTGGTCAGGCTAGTCTCGAACTCCTGACCTCAGGTGATCCACCCACTTCGGCCTCCCAAGGTGGTAGGATTACAGGCGTGAGCCACCGTGCCCAGCCAATATTTCACTTTTAAGTTATAATTATATTTCACTGGAAATATCTTTCTTGCTTCTTTTAAAAGCGCTATTTGCTTATTTTTAAGGAGTGTTTCAAAACACATTTGATTTTGTTAATTGTTCTTTTTTTGACTTAAAAAGGCTAACAATTCAGCTTATAGAATGCATATATTTTTAATTTGCTTATAGAATACGGACAGTCACTCTCAAAATGTAAGAATTTTAGCTTTTCAAGTTTCAGTTTTCATAAAACCGAAAAGGATACTTTTAGTCATCTACATTTATTAGCTAAATCAATTTTAAGATTACCTATTTAGATAATTACAAAGATTGGAAAGGTCTAATAGAGCATTGTTTGATTAGGTACTGAACTTGCTAAGATAGGAAAAGGGTAAAAATAAAAGATGAAGTTGTCCATAGAGAGTTAGCAGGACGGGAAGCATAGGTTAATTTTTATGGTCCAAAGGAAGAGAAAGGGTTACATGATCATTGATTATGGAGAGTAGAACCTGGAATCAGTCATGATTAGTGAAAAGGAAAAGAAAATGTGAAACCTCCTCTTCATTTTGTTGCAAGCATAAATTAGTTTCAGTCTGGCTTCCATGAATTCAAAATTTTCTGAGTCTATCTCAAAAGATGTACTGTTGTAGATGTAGTGGAAGAAAAATAATTTCCTCTATTCTCTTAGCTTCTGTGGCTGAGATCTGTGAATTAAACTGACAAAAGAAAGGTTAATCAGAGAAAAAGCATATGAATTTTGTTTGATGTTAATCTTTGCATGTGGAGCCATTCATCGAAAAAAAATAAAGACCTGAAGAAAAAGTTAGATAGAACTGGAAGAGTTATATGCCCTTTTAACAAAGCATGAGAAATTGTGGAGACCTTACTAGCCAAAGGAAAGGGGTTGGGAATTCTATGGGCTGTAAATTATGGGAAGATAAATATATGCTGTAAATTAATGGAAGATAATGGTTATTTTTTAAGGTTTTGTTTGTGTGGATTCTTCTTGGTGCTTTCTTCTTCTCTGGCGATAAAGGTTTTTCTTTCAGGTCTGAGAGAGGGGGACACCTTCATGAAGGGAAATGTATGCTCTGATATTCTTTAGGTGGATGAGCTTTTCCTGTGTCTATTGTTTCTCAATTGCTTTCAACCCAGAATAATCCCATGTCAATGAGGCATATTTTGGGATGGAATAGTTTTATAATAAGAATTATAACCATTACTAGACAGAAAGCCGAAAAGTTTTCTGCATAGGTGTTCAGGCTTGGTAGACTGCCCCAGTACATCATGTTAGAAGATCTAACAAGGTTTCTGTTTGCAGAATCAGAAAATCCTGAGTTATATACATGTGAAAGAGAGTTATAGCCAATGTTTGTTATAAAACTTGAACTTTACTAGAAACCTGTGGTTGGCTCTGAAATTATTAGAGTTAGTGAGGCTGATTAGGAGTGGATAGAAGGATGAACAGAATGAGACTGGAAAACTGACACACCCATCACAAGATAGAGATGCTGGGTGGACTCGGGGATAGTGATTCATATAGGAATTAGCGTCCCAATATTAGATCACTGCCAAGTAAGCTCTGTATAGGTGAGGGAGGCTGGGATACTGAGGTTCCTAATTCTTGACCAGAGTTATTTCTGTTGTTAAAAAGAAAAACTTCACCCAAATTAATTTTAAGGGAGTTTAATTGAGCAATGAACGATTCACAAATTGGGCAGTCACCAGAATCACAGCAGATTCAAAGAGACTCCAGTGCAGCCACGTGGTGGAAGAACATTTATAGATTTAAAAAAGGGAAATGACATGCAGAAATTGGAAGTGAGGTACAGAATAGCTGGGTTGGTTACAGGTTGGTGTTGCCTTATTTGAACATAGTTTGAACACTCAGCAGTGTCTGAATGTTTGAAATAAGGCCACGGGGATTAGACAAGGCTCAGCTATTATTACAGGTGCATACTCCTAAATTAGGTCTTCAGTCTTCTTTACCTATTAAGTTTGGTTGCAGTTCCTCCACAGAGACTCAAATACAGAAATATGAAGTTCTTCTCAGGCCATATTTAGTTTGCTTTAACACTGTACTGAATGTCATTTTAAATTTAATTAAATATGTTTTATTTTAATTCATAAACTAGGACTTCAAAGATTAGTTGATATTGATTAACTTTGGTTGCAAAACAAACCATTCCAGAATCCAGTGACATAAAACAACTGCTTATTTGTTCTACTATTTATGGGCTGGCTATGTAGTTCTTCTCATCTGTGTTAGCTCTTCACATTTCTGTAGCCAGCTGGTGGGTCAGATGGTGGCTGGATGATCAAGATGGCCTCTCTCACATGCCTGGCAGTTGGCAGACTATGTGCTGAGTAACTAGGTCACAAGTCTGTAATTATCCAGTAGGATGCCTTGAGATGGTCTCAGGGTTCCACATGGAAGCTGACTCAATATGTGAAGATATTTTGTAAATCTCTGATTGCACAACAATTACTAATGTCTCACTGGCAAATCACATAGCCAAGTTCAGATTCAAGGGATAGAGAAACAGACTCACTGATTGGGAGGAGCTGAAAATGGACTGCAAACATATTTGGAGGGGAAGAATGTGTAGCTTCTGCAATCCATGCAGTGGATAGGTTATTATTCTATTTCCAGAAGCTCCTAAGTAATACATTAAACTGTGGCCTCGCTTTGTAAAACTCATTTTCTTTTTTTGTTTTATCTATTACGTTTCTTGAAAACTAATAGTAGATTGTGATAATCATACCTGGTTTATCCATGAACTGTAAATCAATCTATATGTGATGCTGAGGAGATAAAATGAGATGGGAAAGGATTATTTAGTGGGGAAAAGAAATAACAAAACTATAAAGGAGTCAACAGATTTAATGATACTGGGTTGATTCTGCTACCTTCAAGATTATAAGTGTTTACCCATGTAGCTCAAATAATGCTGAATTTTTTTCTCACAAGTGTGTCATAGTTAGTTGCTATGAAGCCACTTTAAATAACCCCATGTTTCTGTGTAAAAAGAACAATTGGTTGATTTTTTTTTTTTTTTTTTTTTTTTTTTTGTAGTTTTGACTTGAATGAGGTAAGTTGTAAGTGACAACTAAGGGAAAAGAATCTGTGATGTAGGATTAGAAGCAGCATTTTTCATAGAAAGTAATAAAAGAAAGTATACATATTAGAACTTTCCTTTTGAGAGATTTATGGCAAGAAATTAGCAGATAAAATCAATGTACTGTGAATTATAAATAGGTCTTTGACGGGCTGGGTGATGAATTCAAAATTTCTGAGAAAACTGTAGAGCACCTGTGGAAATAAGCAAGGACACAAGTGAATTCAGGGTTCCCCTTGAAAGCTGATCATAATTTGCAGGAATGAAGTTGTCTGCTATTGTTTGAAAAAGCAAAATATTTTAATTTTATTTACCTACTAATATGTATATGAAAGTCTTGGGTTTTTAGACTTATATGCAAGAATAAACAAAGCTTACTGGAAATAAAGAAGTTTTATTTTCATATTCAACCTACTATTGTGAGCTTTTCAGTATATCTGGTTAAAAATACTGAGAGAGAGAAAGCAAGAATATATTAAAATAACTCGTACTAAAAGAAAAATATATGTGGATATCAGTTTCTCAGGACAGAAATCCATTTACAGATTTTTTTTCTTAGTTGAGTTTTAATTGCATAGCTTTAACAGTGACATAATTAAAGATGAGATTGTATGCCAAATTTTTTTCCCAGTTAGCCTTATTTGCAACACCTAGTGTAGCATAGTAAGTGGCTTAGATTGTCATTCCTGCCATATTCAATTGAATACTTTTAGTTGTCTAAACATTATTAACTTTTAAAGATTTTTATAAAATAGAATTTACAATGTATAGTCCCATACTTTACTGACATATAAAAGCCTGTCAAGGACATGTAGAGAAAGCTGTGTTACTCACTACCCTCCTGTAACTACATCTCATGATTCCTTTCCATTTCCTTGGGCAATTTAAACCCAGTGGTCTTCCTTCTGCTTTTCCTCTTCTCAGAAATCTTTCTGGATGACTTTGTTATTTATATTGATGCCTTAGTTCACTTCTCAATCTTCCCCAAATTTTCAATAACACTTTTTGACTCTACTGTTCTCTGTTTTACTTTCCACTATAGTTGAAATTAAACCTGGATCTCATCACTCTATGTCACTCCTCCAGACAACGTCCTTGAACTTAGTGTTCCTTCTCTTTGAACAAAATCTGTTTACATCACATCTGGCCTTTGCTATCATATCAATTAGCCTCCCTTTTTCTTTACTTGTACTTGTAATTATTATTCTGCATTTCTCACATCATACTTAATTTATTTCTATGATGACCACATTCATTTTTTAAATGCCAACCCTGGACCAAAAGATAAGGCATTGAATGCTGTTCCTATCACTTTCCTATACTATAAAATGTCACCTTCTATATTTCCTGTTTCTGACTCTACATATGCTGTTCCCACAGAAACTTCCTTCCTACCGATGAGCATATTTTTCTTCTTAGAGAGCTAAATCATTATAATGATTTATACTGTGACCTTCATTATTTACTAGGTCACCAAGTCCAAATTTCCTAATTTATCTCATCACAAATGGACCAGTGTCCATTTATGAAACATTCCTCTTGTATATGTTAAGATCAACTCACAATTTATACGCTGAAGTCATTTTTCCACCTCAAGTTGGAAACCCTCCTATTTTCATTAATAAAATTATTACTTTTCTTCCCAGTCAGGATCCAGCCTCACTATTATTGTTGTTACAATAATTATTATTTTAAATTTTTATTTTCACTCTCCCTTCTCCTGTATCCCCTGAGCCATTTAGTCACTAAGTACTTTTCTTATCAATCTTCACCATTATAGGCCAGATTTTCATTCATTTATTACTGAATGTTTACTAGCCTTCTATTTGCTTTCCCTGCCTTGAGTTTCTAGAGGTTTCTACATATGAACACTTTAATTGAGTTACTTCCTAAAACACTGATTTCTATTTTCTGCATCTCAAATTGTAAAGTGTTTCCTTGCTCTCCAGATTTTATGTACTATCAAACTAGTTGATCCACCTCACCACAAATCTCTCTACTACGTTAAATCCACCCGGTCCTCTAGTCCTACTCACATCCTTTTATCTTAAAAACATACTGTGTTCTTTCTTAACCACATGTTTACCTGTACCTAATCTAGAATGGAAAGGACTTTATGGTTTTCTCAGTGGTCTGTATTTTGGAGCATCTATAAAATTTAGTTCAAATCCCTTCACACCATGAAGCTCAGTCTTTTTTGCACCACAGCCCACAGTGATTTCCCTCTTTTAAAACCATTCAGGGCCGGGCGCGGTGGCTCAAGCCTGTAATCCCAGCACTTTGGGAGGCCGAGACGGGCGGATCACGAGGTCAGGAGATCGAGACCATCCTGGCTAACACGGTGAAACCCCGTCTCTACTAAAAATACAAAAAACTAGCCGGGCGAGGTGGCGGGCGCCTGTAGTCCAGCTACTCAGGAGGCTGAGGCAGGAGAATGGCGTGAAACCCGGGAGGCGGAACTTGCAGTGAGCTGAGATCCGGCCACTGCACTCCAGCCCGGGCGACAGAGCAAGACTCCGTCTCAAAAAAAAAAAAAAAAAAAAAAAAAAACCATTCAGAACTTGCATGTGTGCTGAATATCTTTATCACTTCCTTATTTGCTACCTACTGCATGCTTGCCTTTTGTTTCATTTTTGTCTATAAGATCTCCCCAATGATATGTTAAGTTGTTCTAGACAGGGTCCATTGGATATACTCTTTTTTGCACCCCTTCTAATAAAAAATAGAAGTTGCCACTTAGTAGATAATTTTAAGAATTGATTTTATTATGAATTCGCTATGTGTCAGCTATATAATTAGGTTGTTAGGGGACTTGTCTTAAAGCTCCATTTGCAGAGTAAAAGCAATTCTTTGACATATTGTTTGTTTGGTTGGACAGAATTATTCATCAGGGAAGGAAATATGAACCTGTATGAGAAAGTTTTAACTATAGAATATTGGTTAAAAGCTAAGATTCTAGATTCAGGATCTTTATCTAGATTCAACCCAGCCTCTCTTCTCCTATTCACCAGTTACATGCTGTATCTTTAGGCAAATTATTCAAGTTCTCCTTGCCTCGGTTTTCCCTTTTAGAAATAAGGATTATGTTAAGAGTAATATTAAAAGCATGATAAGACTCAACAAGTTAATAAATGCTTGTTGGAACAAGGCCTAGGACTTAGTAATAAATTGGCATAAACAGTTTTGAGTCTTTATCTTTATTTTTCTTTATTGATCCATTTTCTGAAAACCATCACTATAAATTAATAGAATCTAGCTAGCATATAAAATGACCACCATAGCATACAAAGATTTTGAAGAACAGGTGTACTTACTGTTCAAACTTTCAAATATTGTGAATGAAGCAAGTAGAGGGGCCCTCTCCTTAGGGAAATGAGAAGGACTTAGGACTCTAGAGTTCTCCACTCATCTCACAGTGTTTATTGAATGTTTGCATATGACTGATACATGCTATGGACACTATAGGAGATTTTTTAAAACTAGATGACAGAAGAGATGCATGCTTTAACAATGGAATATTCATGTGTGAGTAGCAAAAGTAGGGGGTAGAGATGAAAAGACAATAGAAAGTGATGTATTCAAGATGACAGAATGTGTTCCTACTGTTAGAAGCATTTGATTTTCCAAAGATCCAAACACTTCTCTGTCTCCAACCCCTTGGATCTTGGGTCCAGATTATAATTTACCTTAGCTAGCATGCTAATATAGAGACAATCAGAGCCTAAAAATTAAAAATATAAAAAGGGATGTTGGTAAATAAGTATGCATTAGAAATACAAGAATGTCTGTATCATGTAATAAAGCACAATTTTAATAAGTTCTTTTGCATCATCCCTTTCAACTTTCAGAATAATAGAAATGTATATGTGTATGTGTAGAATGATAGCTAAGAATAAAATTTATCTGTAATCTATGAATATCTGAAAATGTCAAAAACTTCTCTATTTTTGTTATATTCACAAAACTGAGATTTGGATGGGCTAGACATTGTGAGATGAATTGGCAAGACAGGTGATTTGATGGTATCCTGCATGCTTAGGGTGATAGGAGTGCTTAGGTCTGGAACAGCAAGTGTCTGTGAAAATGCCTGTTGGTTGTACCTGTTAGTCTGATACATAATACAGAGAAATGAGATTAATTTAGTCACCATTCAAAAGACATCTACATTAACCATCTTTCTCTGCCAGTGTTAGAGAACAGGGTTCAATGAGAAGATGAATATTGATTTCAAAATTAATAAAAAAGAAACATAAATTTCTAAGTAATGTTTCACCAAGATGGCTTGAGCCATGCATTTGTACATAGAAGCCACATTCAGTAATTGATTAAATACCTCTCACATAGCATGAATAAAATTTTTCCCACTCTCTGATTTATCTCCATTGGTATTATTAAAATATATATTCAGAATGCAAGGGAGAAAATTTGAAAAGTAGCAACATTTTAGACTGATATTGGTATGTATTCGGTTGGTGCAAAAGTAATTGTGGGCTTTGCCATTGAAAGTAAAGGCGCATCACGTGGCCTACAACGTCCAGTGGGGCGAGCCGCGGGCAGCGGGACATGGATCCTCAGTCCACCAGGGCCCAGTCACAGGGGACCGCTGAGCTGTTTCCGGGCAGCCTCTGCCTAGCGCGTGGAAGGCGCCCCCTAGCCCGGAGGCTGGCTTTGCTACAGCTGACCACTTCTATCAGGAGAGAGAGACTGAGAGTCGATCCACAGATCGACTAGCCCAGGGAGCACAGAGCGTCTCTAATGACCGTCCAGCCCGGGGTGGAGGGGGGGGGGGGCATTCTGAAGAGGAAGGGTTTGCTGTGAATGAAGGGGACTCTGATGTAATACCTGGGAGCTGAGAGAAGGGACAAACTGTCCATCCAGGGAACAGCCTGGCAATCTTTTTAATGAAGACTGAGACTTGGAGTTGAAAGCAGATCAAGGGAATCCCTGTGATGCTGACGACATCCAGGGGAACATTTCTCAAGATCTCAAACCTTGGGTCTGCTGTGCCCCACAAGGAGACATGATCTATGACCCCAGCTGGCACCACCCACCTCAACTGATAACCCATTATTCCAAGATGCTCTTTGAAACAGGATAGTTTGACGATGCCGAAGATTGTGTGTGGAGCTTTCTGCCTTGTAGGTGGGCAGGCTTCCAGGTCAAGATCTCTTTTCCTGTCTTGGAGGTGAAAAGTCATATCTGAGAAAACATTCCCTGTGATCCCTCATCTGTGATACACAGACCGGTGTTCAATAAGCCCTCCATTGCTCTCCCCAGTCTGCTACTGTTCTTAATGGGCTCCTCCTTGGAATGTGTGTGTGTTTGTGTGTCAAAAGGGGTTGTGTTCTTTGTAAAATAATGTGTTTTTTTTTTTTTTTTTTGAGACAGAGTCTCGCTCTGTCGCCCAGGCTGGAGTGCAGTGGCCGGATCTCAGCTCACTGCAAGCTCCGCCTCCCGGGTTTACGCCATTCTCCTGCCTCAGCCTCCCGAGTAGCTGGGATTACAGGCGCCCGCCACCTCGCCCGGCTAGTTTTTTGTATTTTTTTAGTAGAGACGGGGTTTCACCATGTTCGCCAGGATGGTCTCGATCTCCTGACCTCGTGATCCGCCCGTCTCGGCCTCCCAAAGTGCTGGGATTACAGGCTTGAGCCACCGCGCCCGGCCTTTTTTTTTTTTTTTAAAAAAAAAAAAAAAAAAAAAAAAGGAAAGAAAGAAAGTAATGGCAAAGCCCGCAATTTTGCATCAGCATGGTCTGCCATTCTGAATAGGTATTCATGACAAAAGGTTTATTTATTTAAACTGCAGAAAATGTAAAGTAAGGACTAAGTTTTCTACATGTACTCTAATGAAGGGTTTTCTTTCTGTGTAATTTGCATGTATGAGCTACTCCGATTCAGATATAAGGGAGAATCAGGCTCATATTTCCTAAAATGTGTATCTGAAGTAAACATTCTAAATCATATTTATTACATATCTGCTCTGCCAATCGCAATGTATTGGTTGGGCCATTCTCTCTCTTACCTCAAGTTAAACATTGAGTGTACTGTTTCCTTGCCTATATTTCACTTTGTTCACATTCTATACTTTAGGTTCACTTTAGCTCTTTCTTTCACCTACAAGGTGTGTACACACACACACACGCAATACTCTCAAGCTAGAGAAAAGTGTGTCTTCCAGTTGCCACAAATGCTTTGCATCTAACCTTATTATAATATTGTTATTTTTCTTTTGCCCTAATAGCTTCTCTGCTGTATAAGTACAGAAACTGTGCCTTGCTCATCAGTATTCCTCCAGCCCAGCCCAAGGCCAGTCTCCAGGACACTCTGTTGAGTGTTGTTCCAAATGCCTTTGGGGCACTCTGGCCCTGGTCACAGATTTCCTGGGACTTAATAAGCAATCAATGCATATTCATCAAAGGAATAAATCGTATGCTTTCTGAAAGTTGAGATGCTTGCTCTCATGGAATGTACAAAGTAGGAGAGAAAACAAAAACAAAAACAAAAACAAAGTAGGAGAGAAAAATCTTAGCAGCAGAAATAACCACAAGTTAGTGTGATACCAGTGTGGTGTGAGTACAGATAGAATTTTGCAGGCACACACAGTAAAGTGAAATCTCCTCCAGCCATGATGATGAAAAAAGCTTATAGAGTAGATGATCCTAAATGCCCATTCTGTCACATTATAATGAACTCTGACAAATAATCCTAAGGATGAAACAGATAACTGTTTTTGCAGTTGTTAATATTTTAAGGTTGTTAATATTTTCTGAAAATAATATTAAGACAAACATACATCTTACATAAAAATCATCTGATGACAAATATCTTCTTAAAATAGAAGAGACTTCAGAATGTGGCATATAGTTACATCCACACATGCCTTTCTTGTTTCTCCTGTGCATGAAATTTCTTAGGCATGGCACATTAATCTAATCTATATGAATGTTTACCTTACTTGGTGAGTGCACAGAAGTACTCCCTTTTTTCTTTAGCATTGAGTTCCATGAAAAAGTAATTCATTTGGTAGTAAAGATAGAAATGAATGTAGTGTGTTGATTTGAATCATCCCAACAAAAGATGAGCTTGCTTAAACTTAGTATTTTTAAAATCTATGATAGAGGAGAAATAATCTCAATTAGTTGCCAAGTAGTATATTTTTGTACAAAATACCATTGCAATCTGAAATTATTACCTCCCTATAGTCTTTTTTTGTTAAATTATCATTTTTATTCTTGACTTATTTAATTCAGTTTGCCAAATATTCATTTAGTATCTACCAAGAACAGCATCAGCTTAGTCTTATTTAAGACAAATATTAAAAGTTATGTCATTTTACAAGTAATAGTATTCCTTGCACTCATCTCTTTAACAGAAGTACTCTGCATCAGGTTTAGAAATACATAGAGATTAGATTTATTCATTTTTTTATTGACAATATTGGAGTGTTTTATTTCACTGATATGAAAGTATTCTTTCTTGATATAAATTATTATTCTTTTGACTTTAGCTGTGAATGAATTAATAGATGATACTCATTTATTCCTTCTTTTCCTCTTTCTTTATTTCATTTATTCTGCAAATATTTGCTGTGCATTTAATATATGCTAAGTGTTATGGGAATATGTGATTTGGTGTTTCTTCAGCACTCTTCATTTGGAAAGTTTGAAATAATGCAATCTATATATAATTCCAGCAAAACACAGTCACGTGGAAAACATCTGCCATAAATAAAATTAAACTTTACTTAGGTACCCATCATGAATGTGTTAACTACTTTGTTCAATAATGCTGACAGAGCTACTTTTATGGAGTTTATTTTCCTGTGACTTATGCCCCATATTGCTTAGCTTTACAAATGTATTTAATGCAGCAAACCATTTCACACAGCACTGCCATTTAAGTCCCACAAAATCAATAGTGTAATCTGCATGATTGTGGGACTGTTAGTATTTTCTGTTAAAAAGTGCAAATCATATTTAAAGATATACAAATAATATTCAATTTTTTCTTGCCTATGACATCACAAAATTAGGTTTTTAGAGGTTTGTCTCACTCATTTTGTGATGAGATCTAGGTCACATTAGCTCACTCCTCACAAACGAAATGTTCATTGACACCTAGAGATATGTGGTAAGCTTGCTAAGGTTAAAATATGAGCTTTGGGAATTAGTGAGACTTAGATTTGAATCCAAGTGCATCACTCATTATGATGCAATGTTCTTAAGCTCTACTAAAATTAGGGGGAAAATAGCATCAATTCATGAGTATTGATGAAAAGAATGACAATGCTATGCTTACTACAGTACCTACCACATAAACAGGTCCAGTGGAGAGCCAGCACTTATTTCGTTGTAAAGATAAAGTAAATCTTAGTTCAGTCTGAAGTAGCCACTGGGGAAAGTTTATTGCTGTTCTTGTTCCCATACTAACGTGGCCCATCCAGCTGCTTGTTCTCGAGGTCCAATAACAAGATGCAGACCAACTGGGAAAAAAGGGAGCCTATTTCTGCAACCAGCAAGAAGGTTGGACCAACTCAAGACCAACTCAAAGTTACAAGTTTTTCCCCGGTACACATACACATTTAAAGCTCCATGCCTATGTGTGGGAGTGCATGGCGCTGTTTCAGCAGGAACCAGCAGGAGTGTTCCATTTAATCTCTGGCTAGTCTTTATGGTCTGGAGTCTGGAAAGCTTTCTTTAGAGCCTTGGAAAGTTTCTTAATCTTAAGTGGGCCCTGGAACAAGGTGTATGTGTAAGAATGATTTTATTATTGGATTAGACATGGAGTGTCCAATCTTTTGGCTTCCCTGGGCCACATTGGAAGAACTGTCTTAGGCCACACATAAAATTTACTAACACTAACAATAGCTGATGAGCAAAATAAATAAATAAAATAAAATAAAATAAATTTAAAACCTCATAAAAAGTTTACCAATTTGTGTTGGGTCGTATTCAAAGCCATCCTGGGTGACATGTGACCCACAGGCTGTGCATTGGACAAGCTTGCTTTAGGATCTGAGAAAACCCAGGTGGAATCTTGGTGGGTTTGATCCCACATTCTAACCCTTATACTCAGGCACCAGTTTCTCCAGTTCTTTCATGTTTAACTTATGTATTTACCATAGTAAAGGGGTAGTTGAAACTGACTGCTCTGGCTGCTAACGGAAACCTGAGCTGCCACATTCTGACGAAGTTACAGCACAGAAGGGTTGATTTAATTTTTTTTTCCCTTGATTCCCAAAACACTAAATGTACCATGTTTTAACTTCACCGTCTACTTACTAGTAAAAAACAATGAATATTAGTGTTTAAATATACATCATTAGTTCATTAATGTACAACATTAGTTCATTTAAATTTCAGAATGATCACAATGTTAAGAAGAGGAAAGTATAAAACTTTCTCTAGAAGTAATTCCACTTTGGTGTTGACCAGATGAATAGAAATTTAAGGGCTTTAAAAAAAATTGTTATGATCTGAATTATGGTCCCCTAAATTGATATGTTGAAGTTCTAGTTCTCAGTACCTCCGCATGTGAGTGTGTGTGGAAATAGGGCCTTTAGCAAGGTAATTAAGGTAAAATGAGGTCATAATGGGTGGACTCTAATCTAATATGACTAGTATCCTTATAATAGCAGGAAATTGGGAAATAGGCAACACAGACCAAGGGAGAACCCTGTGAGGGCACAATTAGGCAGCTCTCTGCAGGCAAAAGAGAGAGGCCTGGCCGGGTGTGGTGGCTCATGCCTGTAATCCCAGCACTTTGGGAGGCAAAGGCAAGCGAATCAACTGAGGTCAGGAGTTCAAAACCAGCCTGGCCACCATGGTGAAACCCCGTCTCTACAAAAACACAAAAATTAGTAGGGCATGATGGCGGGTGCCTGTAATCCCAACTACTTGGGAGGCTGAGGCAGGAGAATCGCTTGAACCCAGGAGGCGGAGGTTGCAGTGAGCCAAGACTATGGCATTGAACTCCAGCCCAGGTGGCAGAGAGAGACTCCATTCCAACAAAAAGGAAAAAAAAAAAAAAAGAGGGAGATTGAAGTCTCAGAAGAAACCACACTTGCCACCGCCTTGGTTTTAGACTTGCAGCCTTCAGAACTCTGAGGAAGTACATTTTGTTGTTTAAGCAACCCCATCGCTGGTATTTTGTTATGGCTGCCCTAACAAACTAATGCAATATTCAAAGGCTGGGACCAGTGAATTATTTTTAGAGGAAAATATGTAAGTTGAATTGGCACTCAGTTATATATAGAATACATCCATTTACTTACTTTAAGGGGAAAAAATGCCTTGTCCAGTCTTTAATGCTAATATGTTCTGAGGTTTTAAAAGCATTAAAATCTATTTTGAAAGTCTCATAGATAAGAAATGAACCCTACAACCTAAATATAGAATTTGGGAACATGAATCTTTCTAACAAATATCTCCTAAAATTGAATTTTATTAGCTTCTTATTCCAAAGGAAAGATATTTTATGAGAGAAAAAGCACACCAACACACAGATTTACATATATAATCCCATAATTTCCTTCACCATCATCTTAAAACTCCTTTCATACCTGTCTACACCATTCTCAATGAATGTCTTTTTATTTTTCTTGTAGGCAAAAAATAGAGGTATTCAGTAAATTGCCTCACTTCCACTTGTAGATTTATTTGGGTTCATTGGAGTATTGTGATTAAGAATCTAGACTCTAAAATAAGATTCCCTGGATTCAAATTGTGGCTCTGCTTTTGACTATTTGTGTGACCTCTGCAAATTATTAAGCACTACATGTCCCAGTTTCCTCATCTGTAAAGTAGGGGTAATGTTACCTATTACAACACAGCAAGTACGTAGAACAATGCCACTCATTCTCCCTCATGTGTATATGTGTATTCAATTGATGCTGGCTATTTTTTTTTTATTTTTATTTTTTGAGACAGAATTTTGCCCTTGTTGCCCAGTCTGGAGTGCAATGGCACAATCTTGGCTTACTGCAACCTCTACCTTCTGGGTTCCAGAAATTCTCCCACCTCAGCCTCCAGAGTAGCTGGGATTACAGGTGCCTGCCACCATGCCCAGCTAGTTTTGTTTTGGTCTTTTTTTTTTTTTTATATATTTTTAGTAGAGACAAGTTTTCACCATGTTGACCAGGCTGATCTCGAACTACTGACCTCAGGTGTTGCTCCCACAATGGCCTCCCAAAGTGCTGGGATTACAGGTGTGAACCACTGTGACTGGCCTAATGTTAGCTGTTACCTTTGTGTATACCCGTTTCATCTACTTCCATTTTTTAATTGTTGAGAAAGGGTCCTTTCAAATCTAAACCTTATTCCTGTGCTGTTGAAACCATTGTGTATGTATTTTTTTTTTTTCTTCTCTCTGGTCAGTAAGCCTCCTCCTAAAGCTACAAAAATGATCATTTCTCCTCCATACTAAAAAATAAAACTATAAACAAATTTATCTCTTTTGGGGATCCTATTGTCCTCTCCACTTTTCCTATTGCCACCAAGGTTCAACAAGTAATCTATACCCACTGACTCTTTTCCCTCTTTAAATCATTGCAGTCTTTCACAAACTCCCTCATTGCTCTGATAACAGATTCAGATGACTCTGTGGTTGACAAAGACTCATTTCTGTTGAAATTGTTGACTACTCTCTACTTCTGAAAACACATTTCTCCAATCCTCTGACACAGTTTCATCCTGGTTCTCCTCCTGGTTCTCAGACTACACTTGTATAAATGTCATTGTTAATCTCTATTGACAACCTGCTTTTCTTGCCTAAGAAGTGACAGCATTGTATGACTGCTTTCTATTAACCAAAAACAAATTGCAATGATTGTTCATTTGTTTTTGGCACATTGATATTTTGAGATGAAAAACATGTTTTGGAAAAACTAGAGAGTTAAAATGTTGTTTGCTGTATCTCTATTGTTTATGATAATATTTGATATATTATAGTTGCACAACACATATTTATACAGTTTGATTTATTTTTGTCCTGTGACCTTTCACATCTTAAAATCTTTATAAACAAAAAGAAATATCCTAGAATACAAGGGAGTAAGTCATTTATTGATGGATATCTGGAACCATAAGTTAAATAAATAGAAATCTATCTATACTTTTTAAATAGTATTCGCTAAAATCATTTTTAAGAATCCAAATCTCATATACCTAAGACTAAATTTCTCCTCCTGTTCTTAATCTGAAATGGCAGTGTCTATTTAAATTCAAAAAGTCAAATTTTTAATGAACGCAGCAAACTTATTTTGTGAAGAGAAGTTATCAAAATGCTTACCTTTATGATTGCCTGCCTTGAAGTCTTATGGGATAATCTGTTGGAAGGCAATAAACAATAATTAATGGAGTGATTTTTTAAAAAAGTATTCTAAAGCTTTGGCTTTAAACTTATGAATCAACAGTCAGATTTTAACAGCAGGATTATCCAAAAAATATCTCTTATTTTTAAAGCATGTGGTTTTGAAACCTATGAATTGAGATATTTTTCCTGTATGAATAAGAGAGATATGCATTGTTATCTTTTTTATTCTACCCAGGACATATTTATTATATAATTACATGCTGTAGGAAGCAAATTGTACTCCTACACTTTCATCTGACATAAATTAGCTAGGTCAAGAAAATTTTTTATATTTGTGAACTCTGGAATAACTCCTACACAGGAATGTTCCAATAACATGGGCTATTGTTTATGTGAAAATAAGTCCTTAGTTTTGTATTAATTCTAAATTTCCTCATGACATTTTTCACAGCTTGACATAAAAAGATCAGCTTCTCTGTATTTTTTTTCTTACATCAATACTGCTAACTTGTGTCAGAGTCACTGAGAAATTAAGGTAGCAATCGATAATGAGAGCAGAATACAGCCTCATGTTTATCTAATTTAAGTAACATTTTAAGGCAAGTACAATATATGTACCTATATATGTGTATATACACATACACACACACATCTATTTATCTTTCTGTCTATATTATTTTATAGACACAGGGTCTTGCTCTGTTGCCCAGGCTGGAGTACAGAGGCACAATCATAGTGCACTGCGGCCTCAAACTCCTGAGCTAAAGCAATTCTTTTTTCTCAGCTTCCTGAGTAGCTGGAACTGTAGGAGCACCACCACAACCAGCTATTTTTTTTTTTTTTTTAATTTTTGTAGAGGCAAAATCTGACTATGTTGCCCATACTAAAATATTTTCTTAAAATATGTGATAATTAAAGACTATTTGGTAACTTTCAGCACATTAAGAATAGTATGAATTAAATATTCGATTTGAAATGATATAACTTAATCAAATGTACTTTATAGAGGCAACGCTTATTTTTAATTTTTAGTCACATTTTAGTTGAATTATTCACTTATTTTTTCTGGCACAAGTTAACTTAAAATGCATGTTTGGCAAATGAGTGCAACTTTATTTATTAGCATTCTACCATTACTATTAACTCTGTCTACATGTGCTGGTCAGTTTTATTTGTCAACTTGACTAGGTTTTAGTTAGTTCTTCAATAAAACACTAACCTAAACAGTGTTGCAAAGGTATTTGTAGATATGATCAAGTCTACAGTCAGATGATTTTAAATAAGGGAAATTGTCCTGGATTAGATAATCTGGATGGGCTAAATGATATTACAAGTTTCCTATAACAAGGAGACACGAGTCAAAGGCAACGAGAGTCAAAAGGCAATGAGAAAAGGTGATATGATGATAAAAGCAGAGATTAGAACAAAGTGGCCACAAGCCAAAAAATACCATCAGCCTCTAGAAGCTGTAAGACGAAGAGCAGATTCTCTCCCAGAGTCTCTAGAAGGAAGCAGCTCTGGTGACATCTTGAATGTGAGACTGAACCTCTTGAACTGTGAGATGATTTGTGTTATATAAAACCACTAAGTAATTTCTTACAGCAGTATCAAGAAACAAATAGGATTTTGTATCCTGGAAGTAAGGTGCTGCTGTAACAAATGTCTATGAAAAGAGTCAAACTATTCAAAATACTTAAAGAGGTTTGTCCTGAGGCAAACATGAGTGACCATGGTCAGAGGCTCAATCTCAGGAGGCCCTGAGAACACATGCCCGAGGTGGCTGGGTTACAGCATAGTTTTATATATTTTAAGGAGACATAAAACATCAATCAATACATGTGAGACATACATTGGTTCAGTTGGGAAAGGCAAGACAACTCAAACAGGGGAGTCCTAGGTCATAGGTGGATTCAAAGAATTTCTGATTGGCAATTTGTTGAAAGAGTTCAATTATTATCTAATGATCTAGACTCAATAGAAAGGAGTGTCTGGGTTAAGAAAAGGGGTTGTGGAGACCAAGGTTCTTCTTATGTAGATGGAGTCTCGTAGATGATCACCCTTAGAGATAATAGATAGCAATTATGTCCTATTTAGACCTTTAGAAGGTGTTTGACTCTCAGTAAATGTCTTTGAGATTAGGAGGGCCTGAACGGAGAAAGAGCTAGTTATATTATTAGAGTTTTGCAGGGCCATTCCAAAATATTTCAGAGACATATATTTCAGGTAGTGGTTCATGCCTGTAATCTCAGCATTTTGGGAAGCCGAGGCAGGTGAATCACCTGAGGGTAGGAGTTTGAGACCAACATGGTGAAATCCCGTCTCTACTAAAAATACAAAAAAGTAACCAAGTGTGGTGGTGGGCGCCTGTAATCCCAGCTTCTCAGGTGGCTGAGGCAGGAGAATTGCTTGAACCCAGGAGGCGGAGGTTGCAATGAGCCAAAGTTGCCCCATTGCACACCAGCCTGGGCGACAAAGTGAGACTCTGTCTCAAAAAAAAAAAAAAAAAAGAAAAAGAAAAAAAAGAAACATATTTCGGGGTAAAATATGTTGCAGGTTGGAGTTGGTATCTTATGCTGCAAAGAGTCTTTCTGTCAGTCTTAGGATCACTGTTTTCATGTTAATGCTGGGCAATTATGTCTAAAGTCCAAAATGAGGTATGTATGGACCCTCCCTTTCTGTCAGGGCCTGAACTAGTTTTTCAGTTTTCTTTGGAATCCCCTTGACTGAGCTGGGGTTCCATTCAGTAGGTTGGGGGCTTAGAAGCTTGTTTTTTATTTGCACAGATACCTAAAAATCTGTAAATGACTTTCAAATTGGGTACTGGGTAGAGGCTGGAAGAACTTTTAGAACAATAACAGAAAAAGCCTGGATTACTTTGAATAGACTGTTCATAGATATTGATGTTAAAATTCTTCTAATGGGGACTCAGAAGAAAAGAGCATGGCAGAAAAAATTATATTATCTCAGAGAATACATAAATCATCATAAATAAACTGTTGTTAGAAATGTGGACATGAAGAATATTGCTGGATGAGGGCTCAGAGAGAAATGAATAATATGTTATTGAAAACTAGAAAAAAGGAGATTAAGCACATTAAGATACTATGAAATAAATATAATTAAATTTGAAATAATATAACTTAATCAAATGTACTTTATAGAGGCAATATTTGTAATACTTAAATTGATTTCTGCCATTATATATAGAGCAGGAGTTGTAAGCAATGAACCTTGATATTTAACTTTGGACATTTCCAACCAAGATGTTGATGTGTTCTGGTTTCCTTCTTTCTGTTTATAATAACTGTTAAGCAAAAAAGAACCAGGACTTGATTATTTGGGAAATTCTCAATCTATCCAGATTGCAGATGACACCAAAATTAGAAGATTCACTATTAGGAAAGTGAATGGTTGGACAACTTTTTGTTAGTGCCTCAGAAGAAAGAAAAGCTAAAACTGTTCATTTACATAGAGAGCTCTTTGAAGTGATAATGTGACTCGTGGATACTTTATTCCATTTTAGTAGAAGCTAAAAAATAAGGATGGGATTATCTTGGAAATACCTGTGTAGGAGTCTCTTGTTTAATGGTGCAAATTCCCATGGCATACAAGAAGACCCGCAAGATTTTTGAGAATATTATAACAGAAGAAACATTGCTAGTTTGGACTGTAAGAGAAAGAGAGAGAAGGAAATAAAAGAAGGCTGTAAGACTCCCAAATTTCTATAGGCAAGAAACAGGTTGGTAATACTATTTATCTGCAAACCTATGAAAAGGGAAGAATGATTCAGAGGGAAGAGTGAAAGGTAGAGAAGGCAGAGATTTGAGCCACAGAGAATTTTTCCCAAGTTTTAACAATAAGTGGAGTTTACTGGATTTCAAAATTGCTTGGAACTGGTGATTTGTTTTTTCTTTTCTCTTCTTTCTTTCTTTCTCTCTCTCTCTTTCTTTCTTTCTTTCTTTCTTTTTTTTTTTTTTTTTTTTTTTTTTTTTTTAGATAGAGTCTCGTTTTGTCACCCAGGCTGGAGTGCAATGGCGCGATTTCCGTTCACTGCAACCTCTGCCTCCTGGATTCAAGCAATTCTCCTGCCTCAGCCTCCTGAGTAGCTGGGATTACAGGTGCACACCACCACGCCTGGCTAAGTTTTGTATTTTTAGTAGAGACGGGATTTTACCGTGTTGGTCAGGCTGGTCTCAACTCCTGACCTTGTGGCCCAACTGCCTTGGCCTCCCAAAGTGCTGGAATTATAGGCGTGAGCCACTGAGCCCAGCCTGGTGACTCATTTTATCCATTTTTGAACATAAATGTCTATAACTAGCATCCTATACTTGTCCCATATTTATTTTGGGAACAGATGACTTATTTTCTAGTTTAACAGGTCCACAGATGGACAGGAATTTTGGACCAGGATAGATCATGCCCAGAATTTTAAACGTAGCTGATTTAGATGATGAAATTACAGATTTTGAGTTTTTGAGATTAGAAGAGATTTTAGACTTGAGTTGGTGCTATTCATGATTTGAGACTTTTGAGGAGCTTGGTATAGAATACATTTATTTGCACGCTGAGCTGATATAAATCTTTGAGAACCAGGGACAACTGCATTAGGCCAAATGATGTCTCACAAAAGATACCCAGGTCCTATCACTGGAAGCTGTGAATTTTTTACCTTATATGATGAAAGGGACTTTCCTACTGTGATTAAGTTAAGGATATTGAGATCGAAAAAAATATCCTAGATTATTTGAATGGGCCCAATGTAGTCACAGAGTCCTTATAAGATTGAGGCAGAAAGATTAGAGATAGAAAAAATGTTAAGGATGAAACTAGATGTGCGAGTAATACATCTGAAGGTGGAGAAAGAGGCCGAGGAATGTACATGTTCCCTAGAAACTGGAAAAGATAAGAAAACAGATTTTTTTTTTTAATGAGCCCTCAAAAGAAATATGGACCTGCATATACCTTAGTTTTAGCCCAGTGATATAGATGGTAGACTTCTGACCTTTATAATTGTAAAATAATAAATTTATGTTCTTTTAAGCCACCAAAGGGGTGGTAATTTGTTATAACTGCAATAAGAAATGAATCCACCAATTTATATATATTTAAAATGTTTGTAATTCTAACATACTTTTATTAAAAATGGCAGGCCTGCCCTATATCCTTTTATCATAGGCACCTGCTTTGAAGCATTTTACTGATTTCTTTGTTTACTTTAGTATCTAAATAACGTGGCTACATTTTCAGTTCCTGAATCTTTAGCCTTAGGCATTATGTATTGACCTCATGCATTACTTATTGACTTCCTACCCCCATTTTCAATCCCCTTCTTATCCTAATATGTCATAATTTTATCAAGACACATATTCTGCACAAAAGTAATATTGGAATATTTATTCAACATTATTCTAGGGATTCTCTTTGCCTGGATTTGTACTGAATTACTCTTATATATATATATTTTTTTTTTGTATGTGAAGTCTTATTTTTTAAAAAGATTAACTGTAACTCTGGTTCCTCAGTTCAGAGAACCCCTCTGTTTTACCCTTCAGGGAATAAATATCCAATCTTCTATATATAGGATCCTCTGCAGGATCTAGCCTTCTAAAGTATAAAGAGGGTCTGGGGATCTTACTACCTCCTAAATAGATCTTCCACCAATCCTTCTAGTTTTAGCACTTACGTTATCTCTATTTCTACAAGTATCCATTTCTTGCAAATGTATTCGGTTTGGGAAGTGGACTTTCTTCGCCTTTATCTTACCATTTGGAGCTATGGAGGCTGTTAAATCACTAACTACTTGACCACTTTTCTTTCTACCTTTTTTTGTTAAATTTTTTTTTCCAATTTTCTTTGTGCTTTGGGCTCATGATGTTAAACAAAAAATGTAACTTTAGTAAAATTTTAATTAAGTTTCAGGAAGCAATGTATATAAATGCATGCATTAATTTTAAGTCTCTTTGGATACATTTAACATAAATTGGATGCTTACTGTCTTCTTGTTTCTATGTTGTGCATTCTTACATTTAAACATCTACCAGTGTCAGGTGATATTGTTAACTTCCATTGGGAAACATCTTAGAGAGGTTTGCCAAAGTCTGTGCTACTTCTCAAGTTTTGAGCCCAGACCCAAATTTAGAGAAAATATTTTAACATTAAGTATACTTTATTTTATTTAAAATACTAATTTTTGTTAAGGTATTGTAATGTCTCTACAAGATTCAATGCAGGAAAAATATTTATTTTAATTTTGTGATTGTTAAATATTATCTAATTTATGAAAACTATAGTAATATGAATTAATATGTGTGTGATTATCACTATGTGAGTGAAATATTTTATAAGACATGGACAATGAAACAATCTAAACAATTTATTGGATAAAAATTCCTTAATCTTTAAACTCCAGTTCCTAAGCTTATTTTATTATAATGTTACAACCAATAATAAAGAATTAAAAGGAATCCCATAGTAGACTGGCAAAAACCAATTTCTTCTGTATGAAAAGCTTGTCAGTAAAAGTAACAGTATATACTCCTTTGTTTCTAGCATATCTAGCACTTGATAAAGACTTCATGATTAGTTACAGAATGTTAATTGAAAAATGATAATTAAATCCTAGAACGTGGTTAGTTTCCTTTGCACCTTCCATTTAATTTCCTCTTCTATGGATACACTTCTGTTTCTTTCCCTTTTTAAAACTCTTCTAGTTCATCATTACTTATTCCCAGAGCTTTTACAAAATCTTCCTAAAGGATCTTTCCTCCACTTACTATTAACCCATCCTAATATGGCTGTGTGACTTGTAGATCTATAGACCCGATAAAGAATCAAGTTGTTGGATTATTAACATGATATACTACTGTGTGTAAAAAATAACACTTTTTGGTTTGTAAAAATATTGTCTTTATTGTCTCATTAATTTTTTTATATCCCTATAAGAGCCAAATAACAGGTATTAATATTTACTAATAAAGAAACAAATGTTGGGAAATTAAATTTCCACTACCATATCCATGGCTTATAAATGACAAAGCAAGCACTTGAGTGCAGATACCCTGATACCCAGTTCTCTTCTCTAAATGATACAGTGAAATAACATTCCTATTTCAGACTCTTAGAAACCCTGTGCCTAAAACCTTCAACCAAGGAAATCTCTTCATCTGTCATTTAAAGCTGTTCACAACAGCCTTCTACTCCAATTTCTCATCCTTTCATTATCCCATTGGTTTTACATAAATACCTTTAATATACAATTTTTAGTCCCATATTTTAAATTTGTGAGAGAACTTATCTGGAAAATTCATCATTTTAATTTTTCCTTGTGTAAGTGCTGGTCAGTTTCACAGACTCATCTGTGGTGTTCTCCATTTGCCCTAGTTTTTAGAAACAACTTGAACTTTATTTCTAAAACATATAGTGGCCAGATAAATATTTTATAGCAAGCATAGAGACATATCAGAAATTCTGACATAGATTTATAAACAATTTGGATGAATATATAAAGAAAATTTATGTTCATTTTCATTTGTGGAATACATTTTGAAGGAAACTATTTATATGAACAATAGCAAATCCAGAAGACCAGTTTATACTTGTAAAATTGTTTAAAATTGGTATAGATTATGACCCTCTAAGCTGCATATCATCTAATTACAATCAATGTGAGAAATGTGAGACATTACAAAAACAAGCCCACAGTAAGTCTCCATTGTTACATGTATTATGATATTTTAACTTAAATTCAGATACCATTTCAAAAAAATGACAGAAATAAAACATAATAAATATGTATGTATGTTTGACCCTAAATATCCTAATATTCTAAGTCACAAGAAGTCTGATTTTAATTTTCAGTTTTCATGTGTATTGTTTAAGTCATTAAATACCTTTTGAGTTTCTACTGGTTACGAAACACTACTTCCCAATAAAGGAGACCCCCAAAAGAACACAGTATGATTTGTGACTTCAGGAACTTTTGCTATTACAAAGTAGAAGAGAATTAGCCAAGTTCATAAATCACTGTAAAATAAGGCAGAATACTATTAATGTCTTATAGAGAAACAAAGCATATATTCTGAGAGAATGGAGAAATCACTTTTAGCTCTGAGAGTCAGGCAAAGAGAAGAGATTAGAGCTGAATTGTATGTGCTGAAGAGAATATAAAGATCTGTGTAACTAGGAAAAGTGTTATGTACTGGAGGGAAAAGGGAACACATGGATTTTGAAAGATACTCAAACAAAGGTCATGGAGTGTTCAAATGTTTCCAGTTGACCAAGGATACTACAGTCTGTAGAGTAGAAAAAGTTATTTGAAGAAGCAACAGAATTTTAAAAAGAAATCTAACAACACCATCCAAGGTGTATGGGAAGAGAGTAAACATTATTAGCAGTCATTCTAGCTTGGAGCCTTAGCAAACCTAGGTGTGCACTCATTTGTCAACTGCTCTTTAGGTAAACATTTGTTTTTTATCAAGGTAAATGAAACTTAAATGGTTCAACTCTATTACCTGATGTCTCAGGGTGGTATCGAGGCCAAGATTATCATAGCTAAAAACCTGGATATATGGACCTTTTCTAGTTTGTAACTAAGTGGATTCTCTGCACTACATTTTTCATGCATGTATTCAATATTTCTTTATTTTCTGCTCTGTCTCAGGCATGAAGGTAACAATGAGGACAACAACATTGTTCTTTCTCTCATCAAGCAGCAAGCAGCTGTTACGTAGGGTCACAGCATGCCAATGCACCTAATTTTCTGAAAATGTTTTCCTAACTGCTTGTTTTAAACACACTAGTTACCTCAGAAGCCAAATTTCTGCTGAGAATATGATAATAAATATGTTCTGTCCTGTGCATTTGAGCAAGGCACTTTTAAAAAATGGTATGCCTTAATGCAAGGGAAAAGAGTTGGAAGTTTGGTTCTTTAGGGAGAATGTGTGCTAGCTTTATTTAAGACTTCATTGCTAACACAGTCTAATTCTCTGATGGCAGAACAGGACGTTTCTTTCTGGTATTTTCACTTATGCATCTCAAAACCAACTTTATTTTCAGATACTTACAAGGTAACTTGTAGATTGACAAATATATTCAACTTTTTAGGAAAACTTTTTCAAGTAGTCCTCATTTTAAAGCGAAGATTTTGAAATAAAATGTGCTATGATTTGTTTTTTAAAAGTAACCCTTGGAAATGTTAGTTTCTTTATTATATCAGAATGCTTAACTCAATTTTACAATTTCTGAGCATGAGATTGGCATACAAATATCTTTCTTATCATCTTTTTATTCAAGTAATAACAAAGATCATAATGAAACATCAATACTGTGCCAAGTGACATTCTCACTTGTATGTTTGTATGGATTGCTTACACTTTGGCTTATAAGTGAACTACATAAGAGAGGAGTTTCAGTACTGGTTATTAAAATTTTCTTCACAATAATCTCTTAAAAAGCCGAGACTCCTCATGCCCTCCCCCAGCATTTTGGGAGGCAATTTATTTGTGGGGTGTGTGTGTGTATAATAAATGGATCATATTAAAAAATGTTGCCTCTAATCCCAGCACTTTGGGAGTAATGAGGTGGGTGGATCATGAGGGCAGGAGTTCAAGATGAGTCTGGCCAAGATGGTGAAGCCCTGCCTCTACTAAAAATACAAAAACTTAGCTGGTTGCAGTGGCAGACCCCTGTAGTCCCAGCTACTGGGGAGGCTGAGGCAGGAGAATCGCTTGAACTCAGAGGGCAGAGGTTGCAGTGAGATGGAGTGAGACTCCATCTCAGAAAAAAAAAATAATAATAATAATAATTTACTCCACTGAAGTGATATTTTAGAATGAATAAGGTTGAGAATGAGTATATAAAGTGGAAATCTCTAAGATTTAAGGAAAAAAAATCTCTTTAAAATTTAGATTAGCAGTAAGGATGATAGTCATGTTTTCTGGTAGATTATCCAGAATTTTTTTTTTTTTTTAATTATTCTTAAAGAACTTAAGAAGTTCCATAAGAACAACAACTCTTTATGAAAATCTAGTATGCGTTTCAGGATCCTGTTGTCCACATGACATACACAATTTTCTTGCTTAACATGGAATATGCCATCATGTAAATTCAACCTACATGTAAAGTTGTTTTCTCAGGTTTGGCCATATGTGGCCTTGAAACTGAAATATATTTTCATTTAGATCCCCAAAGACTCTTTAATAATGAGCACATTTCCAATGTGCTGGTTAAAGAAAATGGGCACAAGTGGCCACTGAAATAGGCTATAGAAAAAGGGGGAAATAATTAAGACATATTTAGGAACATATTTAATTATTTATCATAAGATTGGCTTGGTGGAATAACAGTGTTGTGAAATTACAAATATTATGGTTGCTGGTTTATTTTCATAGAGTCTATGCTGTAGAAAAATTCTGGACCAAGTATAAATTTGAATCTGCTTTGCAATGTGAACTCTAAAACTATTTTTCTTTGAAATAGAGTTCCTCTTAAAATGATTAAATATGAATGAATTTTTCAGTTACCACATTTTTATCCTATTTTAGATTTCAAAGGAGAAGAAAATATTTGACAACTTAGTCCAAATTTCTATGAATAAAAATAATGTCCAAATGAAACATTTGCATTTTGACATTGTGCAATTATGTCATAGCATGACCTTCCTTGGAATAATACATATAAACAAACTTTCTTGCTATCTCATTAGTACAATAGGAGTAGAAATGATTAATCAGGTCTTGATTCTAAAGTGCTTTAATCTCTAAAAGTAAGACACAAATTACTGATTCCTATCAAATAGCCTTAATTTGGTTGTTTAAATCTGAAAGTGTTTTTTTTTTTTTTATCTGAAAGTGGTTATTTTTAACTCTGAAAGTGATTTTAAGATGACTAATACTCTTTAAAGTTTGCATTTTCTCTGTGGCAATTATAGTGAAATGAAACAATATATTGTTGCATTTTATTGTTTCAGAGAGATTAATCTTTTGAAAGAAAGGGCATTCCAGATATCAGAATTTTTTAAATAATGTTTTTCTGCTTGTTTAAAGCCACTGCATAGTCATATGACCTTGGATTATCAGGGAAAGATGTCACAAAGCACTTAAGAATATTGGATATAATTATTTTATAATATATTTCTAAATTAAGCATAGAGATGAACAAATATAGTATGTTATTGGACAAACTGTGGATTCATTAGTCTATTTCTCAAAAGTGTCCATTTATATTATGATGAGATATTTTTTATTTTGATAGGGGTCTAAAATTAGAGCACCAGTTTTAGTGTTGTGCATTTTTAAGTGCCATCAGAATGATATTAAATTTTATAAAAGATGCTTCCCTATTTTTAAAAAGGAGTTATTTTCCCTTGATTTCTTTCCTTCGTTATTTTAATTTTTTCCTTGCCTTTTTGGGAGGGTGTATTTGGAGAGAATAATTGAACAGGCAAATTCCTAGATGACAATATGTCTTCAATTTATGACTGTTTTCTTCAGGATAGATAGATGGGAGATCTCATTGTACTGCATTTTGCTTAAACTCTGTGCAGATGTGCTTTTTGCATGTCGAAAGTTCATGGCAATCGTGCATTGAGCAAGTCTGTTGACACTATTTTTCCAACAGCATGTGCTCACGTTGTGTACCTTTTTCGCATTTTGATAATTCTTGCAATATTTCAGGCTTTTTTCTTATTATTATATCTGTTACAGTAATCTGTGATCAGTGATTTTTGATATTACTGTTATAATCGCTTTGGGGCACCACAAACTGCGCTCAAGAGAGTGAACTTAATTTCTTGTGGTCAAAATGAGCAGTCAGAAATATTGTGTGTGTTCTTACTGCTCCACCAGCCGGTCCTTCCCTCTCTCTTTCCCTATATTCAGGCCTCTTTATTCCCTGAGGCACAACAATATTGAAATCAGTCCAATTAATAACCTACAGCAGTCTCTAAGTGTTCAAGTAAAAAAAAAAAAAAAGAGTCACATGTCCCTAATCTGAAATCAAAAGCTAGAAATGATTAAGCTTAGTGAGGAAAGCGTGTTGAAATGCAATAAAAGCCAGAATTCAGGCCTCTTGTGCCAGTTAGCCAAGTTGCGAATTTGAAAGAAGGTTCTTGAAGAAAACTGAAAGTGTTCCTTCAGAGAACACACGATATGGAGAAAGTTTTAGTGGTCAGGAGAGAAGATCAAACCAGCCACAAACTTCCCATAAACTAAAACCTAATCCAGAGCAAAGTCCTAACTCTCTTTAATTCTGTGAAGTCCAAGAGAAGGGAGGAAGCTGTAAAGGGTAAGTTCGACCTAGCAGAAGCTGGTTCATGAGGTTTAAGAACAGAAGACATCTCTGTACAGTAAAAGTGTAAGGTGAAGCAGCAAGTGCTGACGTAGAAGCTGCAGTAAGTTTTCCAGAAGGTCTAGCTAAGATAATTGATTAAGGTGGCTACAATAAACAACAATTATTATTATTATTAATTAATTTATTTATTGAGACGGAGTCTCGCTCTGTTGCCCAGGCTGGAGTGCAGTGGCACGATCTCGGCTCACTGCAAGCTCCACCTCCTGGGTTCACACCATTCTCCTGCCTTAGCCTCCCGAGTAGCTGGGACTACAGGCGCCCGCCACCACGCCCGGCTAATATATATATATATATTTTTTTGTATTTTTGGTAGAGATGGGGTTTCACCGTGTTAGCCAGAATGGTCTGGATCTCCTGACCTCATGATCCGCCCACCTCGGCCTCCCGAAGTGCTAGTATTACAGGCGTGAGCCACTGCGCCTGGCCAAAAAATTTTAATGTAGGCAAAACAGCTTTATATTGGAAGAAGATACTATCTGAGACTTTCAAAGCTACAGAGGAAAAATCAGTGCCTGGCTTCAAAGCTTCAAATGATAAGTTGCTAGCCTCTATTGTTAGAGGCTATGCAGCTTGTGATTTTAAGATGATTAATACTCTTTGACCATTCAGAAAATCCTAAGGCCCTTAAGAATTATACTAAATATACTCCGCCTTTTATAAATGGAACAACACATCCTCGATAACAGCACATCTGTTTATAGCAGGGTTTACTGAATATTCTAAGCCCACTGTTAAGACTTCCTGCTTAGAAAAAAAATTCCTTTCAAAATATTACTGCTCATTGACAATACACTTGGTTGCCCAAGAGTCCTAATAGGGATTTATAAGGAGGTAAATGTCGTTTTCATGCCTACTACCACAACATCCATTCTGTAGCCTGTGGATCATGACATAATTTTGATTTTTAAGTCTTGTTATTTAAAAAACACATTTCATAAGGCTATGGCTGCCATGGATAGTGAGTCCTCTGATGAATCTGGGCAAATTAAATACAAACTTTGTAGAAAGGATGCACCATTTGAGATGCCATTAAGAACATTTGTAATCCAAAAGAGGAGGTGCAAATATCAACATTAATAGGAGTTTGGAAGAAGTTGATTACAACACTCATGGTTGATTTTGAGGGGTTCAATACTTAAATAGAGGAAGTAAGTGAAGATGCAGTAGGAAGACCAGGATAACTCAAATTAGAAGTGAAACCTGAAGATGTGACACTGAATTGCCACAATCTCATAATAAAACTTTAATGAATGAGGAGGTGCTTCTTGTGGATGAGCAATGAAAGGTGTTTTTGGAGACAGAATCTGCTCCTGGTGAAGATGCTGTGAACATTGTTGAAATGATGACAAAGGATTTAAAATATTATGTAAATTTAATTAATAAAGCAATTACAGGATTGGAAAAGACTGACTCCAATTTTGAAAGAAGTTGTGCTGTGGCTAAAATGCTGTCAAACAACATCACATGCTGCAGAGAAGTCTTTCACGGACAGAAGAGCTAACCGATGTGACAATCATCATTGTTGTCTTATTACAAGGAACTGCCACAGCCACTCCAGCCTTCAGCAACCACCGCCTCAAACAGTCACCAGCGATCAACACTGAGGCAATACCCTCTACCAATAACAAGATTGTAATTCGCTGAAGGCTCAGATGATCATTAGCCTATGTTTGCAATAAAGTATTTTTTTATTAAGGTGTGTACATCATTTTTTAGACATAATGCTATTACATACTTAATAGACTATAGAATAGTGTAAACATAACTTGTTTGTTTGTTTGTTTTTGAGACAAAGTCTTGCTCTGCCGCCCAGGCTGGAGTGCAGTGGCTCAATCTTGGCTCACTTGCAACCTCCGCCTCCCCAGTTTAAATGATTCTCGTGCCTCAGCCTCTTGAGTAGCTGGGATTACAGGTGCCTGCCACTATGCCTGACTAATTTTTTGTATTTTTAGTAGAGACAGGGTTTCGCCATGTTGGCCAGGCTTGTCTCGAACTCCTGACCTCAGGTGATCTGCCTGCCTTCGCTTCCAAAAGTGCTGGGATTATAGGCATGAGTCGTCACACCTGGTCAAACTCTTATATGTACTGGAAAACCAGATATTTGTATGTCTCATTTTATAGAGGTGGTCTGAGACAAGCTGTAATATTTCCCAGGTATGCCTGTATTCAGTTTTGAGTATTTTGGGAAACTTACATTTCTCATTGTAGATGGTTGGCAAAACAAGAAAATCTTACCAAAATATCAAACTTATTCACTGTTTTTCAGACATGGTGACTGAATTTTACTCCAGAAGAATTCTCATGTTACTCATAGCCCATTTATTTAAGGGGTGTACTGCGTGATGCCTCTGTTTATATCAGACGTGTGGATCTTGGCATGATTCACTGACGTATTATAGTTTTTCTGTATGCCACTATGGTGAATACTGGATGATGACGATGACCAGCGTATTTCCAACATGATGTGTTTCTAATAGTCTATAATTTACCCCAAACTGTCTTTTTAGTATCTTAGTAGGAATTTTGGGGGCATTTTAATGAATTTCAGAATGTCAAATACCAAAACCACAAATTTGCCTTTGGTTGATAACTTATAGATATTTTTGTATATAGCATGCCATTTAACGTATCATTGAGTTGAAATTATTGTATGCTGTTCAATCATGTTCTGAAGGCTACATGTTGTTTTACTTAAAAGCATTTTTATAAAGTTAGTGCACTTTCTTAACTGTAGCTCTCTACCCATTTGGAAATTATACACATTTTCTCTAATAGATTATTATTAAAAGTTACTACCCTACAACTTTTCTGTTATCAGTACTTTTGCAATCTAAAGCATTTGCAGCTGCCTTGCTAAAATGATTACCATTGGCAATTTCCCCTTTATATGTGTAAAAAAAATTAAATTTCTGTCAGCAGGAATGAAGTTACCTCTGAGAATTGGTATTTTAGACCTAAGGCAATGTTTCATGAATTTTACTTGAAAACAGATACTCACTGCCAGGATAAAAATGGTTTGCCATAGGGAATATTGTGCAGTTTTCAGAGTCATTCTTATTTAATTCTTTCTATTTGTGCAAGGAATTATATTCATTCCAATGAAAATGGCATTCTTTTACCGCTGAGATTATATTTTCAGTAACATCAACAGGAAACGAGTAAATTCCAGTCCTTTTCACCATACCACAAATTAGTTCTTTGTTCTGTATCATTTAAAAATTTTTCGTCTTTATCTAATTCAGTTTGGTGTTTGTGTAATTTAATTGCTTTACTTCTTTTTCTATCATTTTAAATTCCCTTGTATTATTACCCTCTTCCATCCAAAGGGAGCCCGTGTTAATACCAGCTATGTATTCTTAAGTACTTTTCCCTCAATGTTTGTAATTATAAGATATATTATATAGGCACCTATGTTTATATACTTATGCAAATAAAAACTGGATTATTTTGTCCTCCATTTTACAATCTCTAATTTTCTCACTCAAGAAATATCTCATTCAAATGTAGTCAAGTGAACTGGCATTTTTCATTTTAAGAGTTGATATGTATATAGAGAGATGATAGATAGATAGATAGATAGATAGATAGATAGATAGATAGAGGATGTACCATGTTTTATTAATTCCCTTGTTGATTACAAATTACCTTTCTTCTAGTTTTTTTTTCTACTCTAAGTTATGCTATTCTAAATATTTCCATATGATTACTTTATTCTTGTTCGTTAGAGTTACTTCCAAGCTTTTAACATAATATTTGGGTTTAAATGATAAAAGAGAGAATTCAGGTAATTATTCAGATTACTTATGTAAACTGTTTCAATTAGGTAAATTGTTTAGTGCTTATTTCTCATATATGTTTAATGCTATACAACTTAGAATATTAAACCTTTTTGTATGTATCACAATGTAGAACAGAGATATATTTAGTGTGTATCATATGAAATATGGCATGATTTTGAAATAAAGACAACAAACTTATTTCAAACCTAAAACTTTAGTAAGTATTGAGTAATTACCAGAGGACAATTAGTTCAAAACTATCTACATTGCTCACTCATGGGATTTAATCCAGTGGACAATTTTGTTGTTGTTTTGAGACTGGATCTTGCTCTGTTGCTCAGGCTGGAGTGCAGTGGTGCAGTCACAGCTCACTGCAGCCTTAACTACCCAGGCTCAAGTTATTCTCCCATCTCAACCACCTGAGTAGCTGGGACTATAGGTGCGTGCCACCACACTTTTTTTTTTTTTTTTTTAATTATTTGTAGAGATGGGGGTCTCACCATTTTGCCCAGGCTGGTCTTGAACTCTTGGACAAAAGTGATCCTCCTGTCTTGGTCTCCTTAAGTGCTGGGATTATAGGCATGAGCCACCATGTCCAGCCCAATTTTTAAACTAGCTTTCTCTGTGGATCCATAGTCTCAAAATCCTGGTAATGTAATTCCATTCTCTATAGGCCTTCAGTATTCTAATTGAAATTTCTCCATAAGAAAATTGAGGCTATCTGCTTTTCATTTTATATCCCTAGCAAGTTTTTTGATATCATGCTTTACCCAGGGACTGTACAAATTAATAGCTAAACTGAGAAACATTCAGGTATACACTGGAGTAGGTAACTATTTATTCACCGTTTTCCTAATAATGATTGCTACATAATTTAGTATTTTTGGCATAAGAGTGTGTCTATGAATTGATTAAACTAATTTTGGCCTCTGATAATGGGAAGGGAAAATGGATTTCATAGAAAAAAACCTTAGAAGTTAACAAAAGCAGAAGAGAAAACATGATTATTAATATTAATAAGAAAATAATTGACAAAAGCATATATTTATCTGCTTGTCTTTTCTAAATCCAGTAAATTTGACAGTTAAAAAAATACAAAAAGACAAGAGGAAACGAATGAGAAATAGCAACAAATTGGAAAGACAATAGGTAAAATTATCAATTGGTGCAGACGTGCAGCCACCGGATGTTTAACTTTGGTGTACCTTTCTTTGAAAGCTGTTGGAGAATGTGTACATAAAGAAAAGAAAGACATGATTTTCAGGATATAAGAGACTCTCATATAATGCACATAAACAACCAAAATTCTGTTTCAAGATGAAAGTTTCACATCAGACTCAGAAAAGTCCTGGTCCAGATCAGAGGAGTTTGGGAGATATGAAAAGGAGCTCTTTAGAAGAAAAATGGCTTTCATAGATTATATGATGTATAAGCATCTGGAATATAATTTTGTGTTTAACTGATACAACGTTTATAAAGAATTAAAGATAGGTACATAGAAAATAAAGCAAGTGAAAAAATAGTTTTTAATTACAGGAATCACAAAAGTACAAGAAAGTAAACAAAATCATACTTGTCTCTGCAATGAACAATAAAAATTGACATATAAAAATACTGGACGTATGCAAAAAGAACTGTGCATGTTTAACTTAACAGACTGTCTAAAATTAATAAAGACCAGTAAGGTATGGGCACATTATTTATGAATATAAAGAATAAGCCAGAAAAAAATTACTTTGAAAATTGAAAAAAACACTTTTCTGAGCAAGAGTTTGTTTTTGTTTTGAGGGGAAGGAGTGGAACATTAGTGAATGATAGGTTTTTGGTGAGGGATTTCTAATAATATACACTTTTTGAAAAACACTATAAGCATGTATCACATTGATAAAAGTAAGCACTAATTTAAATAATGGCTGGTGATAGAATACATACATTTTCTCCTAATATTGCCTGAAAACCAAAAGAGTGGTTATTAACAAATATGAAATTATTGATGAACATTTGCGTATTTGAAAGTTAAAGAAGATATTAAACATCAATGTGTTACTCCCCAAATAATCTATTTTTCTTGACTCTTAAAACTTATTTCTTACCTCTCATCCTATAACTGTTTTCTCGCTAGTCGGGTAATCCTAATATAAAGTTTTTTGGTTTTGTTTTTGGCTTTGATCATGCATTTTGGATTTTTTTTTACATTAAATTTTATTGTTTTATATCTGTTCATGTTGTCTCCCCAGTGAGAGTTCAAGTTTCTTCCTCTGTATCTTCCTTTGTATCTCAGCCTATGTTAAATTTGTAGGTGGGGTTCATTCTATATTTACTATGTTGAATGTTTCCTGTTTCTTAGGTAGCACATATCTGTGTTTGAATATAAGTCCACTGAAGCCAGAACATATTTTACAGCATTTCCTGAGTACCGGGGGGATCTTGGTAACTGTTAATCATTAACAAAACTCAGCACATTGCAGAGTTGGTCTGGCACCACATGACTGAAAGCAGACCTTTAGTAGCTTTCCACTCCGTTAATTGTAATCGAGTAGAACCATTATTAATCAAATAAAACCATGCTGAAAATAGATTAAAGTTATAACGCTTATGTACACAGGGTAGTATCATCCCATATATCTAAATTGCTGAAAAATAGATCTACTACTCATAAAGAGTCTATTAGATGACATGTTTCTAGTTCAGTAAAGTGGGGTCTTCTTAGTCAACATGAACCTATTATTGTGGCACATTTCATGCTCATTGAAAACAGATTTAGAACATGTAAAGAGTCTTTTATTAAATAGGTTTTCAGTTCACTAAAAAAAAAAAAAAAAAAAGATTTGCAGTTTAAGAACAACCCATTGCCTAACATGTTTTCAGCTCACTGCAACAGATTTACAACTCAGAAACAACCCATTATCTAACATGTTTCCAGTTCACTGAAAACAGATTTACAACTCATACATCGCCCATTATCTAACATTGTTCCAGCTCACTGAATATTGATTTAAAATTCATAAACAGCCCATTATCTGACACATTTTCAACTCACTGAACAGATTTGCAAATCATAAACAACCTATTACCTACTGCATTTCCAGCTCACTGTAAGTAGATTTATAGTACATAAACAACCTATTATCTCACATGTTCCAGTTCACTGAAGATTGATACAGAACTCACAAAGAATCCCAAAGGGTCAGGATTCCACCTTGGGCAGGAAGTAAGTAAGGAAGTAAGGAAGTAAATAAATAAATGTAGGCGGTATTGCGTTAAAAACATTTGACCCTAATGTACTGCCATATCAATAGACATGATAAGAGCTTTATCATTATTATTTTCAAACTTGAAAGAAAAAAATGGATACATTAAAGGTGGAAAAACTGTAGTTTCATGGATTTAAGAAATATTTATGTTATTTTTGGAAATTCAGGATATGAAAGTAAAATTATTAGAAATGAGTATTGTTTATAAATAATGTTGCATTTTTACAACCTCATTGCCAAAGATTGTTTGTTATTGCAGTATATAAAGCCATTAGAAAACATGAACTTTTTTGAATGGCTAATATACCAACTTTTGTTAAAAATTGTTAAAACAAATAACAGAAAAACTTCCTTTTGTATATAGTTTGACATTAAATATGTTTACTGGCCTTTAATTTATTTTTATATTATCAATGTGAAAAGACCACATTTTTCCTTCAAAGTATCCAGAAGCTAAACCTTTCTTTTAAACTTTTTGTTCCAATTTTTCATTGCTATTTTATTCAGTGTTAACCAACTAAAATTTGTAAAGACACAATCAGAATATTTTGCTTAACATAGTGTGGGTTTAATTGTAAAAAAACTACATTTTGAAAAATTTATAAGTACATATTAACTTACGAATGTGTTATGTTACTTCTAAAATGTTTTATTATGAAAGTTTTCAAATAAGCACAAAAGTAAAGAAATAAGTTTTGTTAACCCTATGGGCCCATAGATCAGTTTCGATTAGCATTGACATACAGCCGCTTTTGCTCATCTGTTCCATCTCCCACCCCCAACAAATACACACACTGTACCATTGGGCTACTGCGAAACAAATTCCAGGCAACCTGTTATTACATCAGCAAATATTTCAACATTATGGTAAGAGATAGAAGCTCTTTTGTTTTTAACATAATCACAGTAATATATCATGAGTACATTAAAATAGTAAATCAATATAATTTAATTTCTATCTTACTGATGATTCCATAATGTTGTTATATATATATATATATATATATGAAATATCAGTCTATCTGTCTGTCCATCCATCTATCCATCCATCCAGCCTTCTTATTTTTTCTCCTTATTTCCAATGCTGGCCTATAGTTCACCCATATTTGTTAGGTGGAATAATCATTCAATGTATGATCTAAAGTATTATTCAATGTATGTAATCTAAAGATTTGCCCTGGTTTTAGGATACAAAGTGATGAGAAAATCAATGAGTTTCTGGGCCTCTCTTTCTCTTTTCTCATCAATAGGGCAGTTATAATAATTCTTAGTCTATGGAAAATAATGTTTTCTACCAAACTACCTACTTCCCTATATTATGAAGTACAGTTTCTTTTAATTGTGAAATAAATCAAATAGAATTTTTTTGTACTTTTATGTTTCAAGATACATAACTTTCTTTACCAAAAGGGATATGTATGTATGTTTCTGAGAAAACACTCATATATATATATATATATATATATCACATTGGCATAAGTGCCTATCAGTACTATTTAATTTCACTGGATAAAAACATTTTGAGGTATACGTAGACGCTCTGTAAAATATTGGGAACTTAAAATATAATGAGAGAAGGAAAGTATGTCCACTTTTACTCTATTTTGTGATATATTGATGAAATTTATTATCTTGTTTCTGATTATGCTACTGTCAATTTTTGTTTTAAATTGACCCTAGTTAGCTATTACAAGAGCATTTAGTTTGCCATTTCTCTCAAATTTACGTGCTTTTGGGGTTTTGTCAGTAACATTTGCTTTTTTTAACTTTCTGCTTCTCCCTTTAGTCTTTCTTTTTTCGTACATTTTCTCACTATAGTTGTTAAAAGTTATTGAAAATTCCCTGAAAGTGAACCCCAAAAAACTATTCTTTTCAATGAATCAGACAAATAGTCCAAGGAGATACGCAGGCATATACGTACACATCTAATACAAGCAGAAAAATCAGAAGTAGTCCACAACATTACGAATGGTTTAAAAGCAGTAGTTTCGACAAAGCAATTAATTAGAAAGAGGAAAGAAGAAAGAAGTAGAGAGAATTTTTCTGCATCAGGTCATATCTGGTTGATGTGATAACAAAGGTATTTTTCTTTAAAGAAAATTTAGCAATGCCTTTGGGGAAAAACAAAGCAGAACAAATCTCTTCCTTTAGTGCTTTCCTGGCATAATCAGTCTTACACTAATATACGTTGTGATTTGCTCAATGATTTTTTCGAAAATTGTAAAGATAGTGTCCTGAAATAGTGCCAAAGTAATGTGCCAGGCAACATGTTATCACCAGGCGATCACCATTTCGTTACAATTAGTACATCCCTTTAAAATAGACAAAAATTGTCGATTTTCTATGTCTCGTTATAATACATTGTCACAGAACCTGCTAAGGTGTTTTTACATTACAGAATCTGTTAGGAGATTTCCATTTTTAATGGCAGGCTTGAGCTTTTGGTGACAATGCTGAAGACAATTCTGAAATCAGTGAGAAGTGGGCAAAACGAAAAACATGATTAATTCTCTATTTGTGGTCTGACATAGATAGACTCATCTTCTCAGAATTATTATAGCATGGCATTTATTGAATCCCTTGTGTACCACTTAAACCACCTGAATGTGTCTTGTTTCCTTTGAGAATTAAACTAGAAAAGAGATAAATGTATACCCTGCCTATTCTTTTAATTAAGCAATACAAAGCACTTTTTATAACCCAGGTACTTCTTGGTGCTCTGATGCAATACAGATCAATACAATTCAGTCTCTACCTTCTTTGAGTTTCTCTTCCTGCACCTAAGAATGATTAATCTGGAAGGAAACCACTATCTTACATTCATGAATAACTGAAACAATAGAGTCACATGCAAAGGACAGAACAATTTACTTGCAAGTGAGACTCAAGTTATTGAGGTATTTTGGGTTATTGAGGTATTTTGACATTTTAAATCTGTGACAATTATAAGAATCTAGAAAATTATTACAGCAGGATAATTCAAAGTTCATTTGCTAGAAATTTAGAAAATAGATGATTAACATCAAGGTTAATAAATGTAGAATTGGAAAGTCACCACTGTACTTTGTAAAAATGAGAATAATTTTTTGAAAAGCTTGTTTTACTGATGAATTGATAAATTTTAATTATTTTCTTATATATAAGATTAAACATTTCTTGAGCATGTATTACATGTTGAGCATACTTCAATGGTATAGAATTTGTCCAAATAGGAGTTCCTTTTAGAGAGAGAGGGCATATGTATTCCAATTTTTAGAGAGCTAGGAGATATATATTCCAACTTAATAAAAGAACCCATAAAAAATTATTTAATCTCAGGGCTACTCTGCCCACTTAGGAAACCTTGGGTGAAACTTATTTAATGATATCATTTGACAGTAATGATTATACTCACTGGTGTGTGGGAAAAAGCAAAGCTGTGGCAGCAGTATTTCACATCACAAACTAGCATAGAGTTGAGTGAACAACACGGAGAGCAGATGTTTCTTTATGATAGTAAGAGACCCTTTGCGGTAAGTTTCACATGTCAAATAAATCCATTTTTGCTTAGCATCCCTCCTCGTCTCTTATGAGTAAGCATAATTTCTCTTAAACATATGGCCAAAAATGAAATAAGCCTGGGAAATCCCATTTATAGCGTCAGTCTGTGTTATTGGGGAAAAAAAATCTACTGAATTAGTAATAAAGCCCATCTGTTCCCACTTAGAGGAAAATGCCTCACACTGATGAAGTGAGACTAATATTCAGCATTTTAAAAAGTGTACAGAAAAATTAAAATGAAATGTTTTTAAGAAAATGTCAAACCCGGCCGGGTGCGGTGGCTCAAGCCTGTAATCTCAGCACTTTGGGAGGCCGAGACGGGTGGATCACGAGGTCAGGAGATCGAGACCATCCTGGCTAACACGGTGAAACTCCGTCTCTACTAAAAAAAAAAAAAAAAATACAAAAAACTAGCCGGGCGAGGTGGCGGGCGCCTGTAGTCCCAGCTACTCGGGAGGCTGAGGCAGGAGAATGGCGTAAACCTGGGAGGCGGAGCTTGCAGTGAGCTGAGATCCGGCCACTGCACTCCAGCCCGGGCGACAGAGCGAGACTCCGTCTCAAAAAAAAAAAAAAAAAAAAAAAGAAAGAAAAAGAAAATGTCAAACCCGTTTATTCACTTTGATCAATCTTCAAATTTTGATTATTAACAGTCTTTTAAATATCAGATAAAGAACAATGCTTTTTCCCTTACGTACATATTAATTCTCATAAAACATACTAAATACCAAGGTATTTCGTGTTTTTAGAAATTATTCATCTTCATTAATGTCATAATTTGCTCATAATAGTAAGATATTTTCAATCACAATTGTTGTGATTTTTCAGTCTTTCTGGTTATAACAGTATTCCAGATTCATTGAAGAAAAGTGTAGCAATCTAGAAAAGCATAGTGAAGAAAATTAAACACTGGTGATCTCACCACCTAGATTCCCTGCTGTTAACATTTTGGTTTGTTTCTTTTCAGTATCATTTTGACATTTCATTTTTATCAAAATTTTGTATACTTATAGTTTAAAAATCAAGTCATGTTGTAAATTCTATAAAATTAGCAATTACCCATCCAGTGTTTCCCTGTCCCCATTACTATTTCCCAAATGTAGTTAAACTGTTTTTTTTTTTTTTTCTTTTTGAGATGGAGTCTTGCTCTTATCGCCCAGACTGGAGTGCAGTGGCAGGATCTTGTCTCATTGAAACCTCTGCCTCCCGGGTTCAAGCAATTCTCCTGCCTCAGCCTCCCAAGTAGCTGGGATTACAGGCAACCACCACCACATGCAGTTAATTTTTGTATTTTTAATGAGAGACAGAGTTTCACCATGTTAGCCAGGCTGGTCTTGAACTCCTGACCTCAGGTGATCCACCCGCCTTGGCCTCCCAAAATTCTGGGATTATAGGCATGAGCCACCATGCCTGGCCGTAGTTAAACTCTTTTAGTTTGCTTCTTTAGCATATTTATCTCCATACCAGTATATGTAAATAAGTAACATATAATACTACCATTTCTTTATAATATGATCACATATATAATCTTAGGCTTTTAAATATGAAAAAGTTTGTTTTCTTACATAGCTTGCAGACTTTTCAGCCCAATACTTATTTTCTACTATATCATCATATTTAATTCCATAGTCACTCTTTATGTTATTATCATATAAATTGTAATGATTACTAAACCATCTAGTATATGATGCCTATATTTCCTTTTTCGTACAACTTTCTGGTCTCCATGGATTCAACAATTATCTCTCTTTTTCCTCCTTTGCTTATAGTACTTATCACTACTGTACCAGTATATTCCCTTAAGAGATATGTATATCTCCTCTCCTTATCCTGAAATATTCAAGGGAGTAAATTTTTTGCAACTTGTCATTTCTGGAAAGTGTCCATTTCCTATCTTTATATCTTATTGTTGTATAGTCTGGGAGGTTTCCTCAAATTTATCTTCCATCGTTCTATTGATTTTGAACTGTCTGCCACTATATTTTAATTTCTTAGGACTCTTTTGAGGATATTCCGTATAGCATGCTATGATTGTTTTGTAATGTTATATGTTTCCTACGTCACCTCTCTTTTCTTGATGGTGCTTATTGATATTTCATTCTTTTGGTCTGGATCTTTCCTTTTGTAGATATTCTTCAAATGTATGGTGCTACTTAGCTTTCTTAGATTTTGTAAATATCTAGGGATTTAAATTAATATTTTTTTATATTTATTTTAAAGTAATTTTAAGAATAGCTTTTGACACTTACATCAAGCTTTGCATTACTATTTGCAACAAATTTTTAATTAATATTTTTAACTGGTTTCAGTAATCTCACAAAGTAATCTGTATCTATTTTTTTCCATTATCAAGATACTCTGATGGATTCATTTTTAGTTGGATTGGCATGTTTTCAACTAAATATGGTACTGGAACAATTTATTTTTGCTCCTAATATAAGTGACAATATTGTTCAGTTTCTTTTGTACATGAAAGGAAATTCATAATTCTAAATTTTTTATTTTCTAATCTTTGTCTCTCAAAACTCAGTTTATAACACAAATTTATTCTAAAACTTGGTCCTATAGAGGGGTGTGAAGTTAGTGTGATTATTTTCTTTGTATACAGCTTTAGTTTCCTGTCTTGAGCTCAAATGAGTATAGTTATTAAATATTAAAAATATCCAGAATATGTCTAAAAATGAGTCTTCTCCCTAATTTTTCTGATAATGTGCTAAGTTTTTTAAAACTTTTCTTATGCAATATTTTCATTAGCTAGGTAGAGTCAAAAATTATACCTTTGATAACTGCCTTTATTCTAGTGTAGTCATTTTATAATTGAGTAAACCTCTTCCATATTGTATTTTCACTTAAATATTTCTCTTTATGAATTTATCTAGATGTCTCAAATTTGTCTTTCCCATCAATAATTCAGTGTTTGAAAATGACAATTATATTTTTTCACAGTATCAATTATAGATTTTAATTTTGTACTTGCATTATTGGATTTCCTATAATATTTCTTTATCTCCAACATCTCCCTTTTGGTCTTAAATGTTGCTTTTTTAAAACATTTTTCCTTTGAGTTTCTGCTAATTTTTTAAAATAAAAGCTTTTAAACTATGTTTTTTTGTTCTATGAACTTTAAATATCAGGCAATTTTCTAATATAATCTCTTGTGCTTACCTATATTCAAGAAGCATATTGTTTTCTTAACCCTTTAGAATGAAGTTCGTTTTCCCTTTTTCTGAAGGTAATATGTTAGAATCATGTTATCTATTTTACAGCGTTATTTCTACCCTGAAAGGCAAACCTGTTGTTTGACAGTAATCAAAGTATATAATTTGCTGTTGATTCCACTCATATGACTTCCTCCAATCTTCAGCTCAGAAGTGGGGTGATGTATATGTCTCCTAATCTTATACTCAGTGTTTATGACTCCCTCATCTGCTGCAACTATTCTAGGTCATGTGGTATTTTCTCCTAAAATCTAGTTCGATGGCATGTTAGTTTTGTCAAATATACACTAAACTACAATTCTCTCTTAGCTTTCTTCCCTCTACCTATTCACCTTTTGGGTAACTGCATCTCCCTAGATAAAATGAACTTCTGCACATTCTTATCTCCTAAACTTACTGCCATATGGTTTGGGTGTTTCCTGGAATGTTTGAGAAAAAGAACTGTTAAAGACCATGCTGAAGAAAAGAGAATCAAGATGCTCTTTTCAGAGTAATACTTGTACATGTACTTGTAGATGACTGTTTAGCTGTTAATATGGATTTACTATTTGGAAATTAGGTAAGAGACATGGGATTAAGCAAACAGTATATGCTACCTTTTACCTTAATATGTTTATTCTATTAGAGTTGCCCTGGCCGAAGAGTCTCACTGCATGTTGTGTTTTCTAGTCTAGGTCTATTAACCTTGTGATTACAGGAAATCTCTCTCACTACTGGGAGCAAGTTTTCCAATATTACTAGAATTTAGTGGTGGCAAGAATTTCCACTTTGTATTTCCACTGTGATTTTTAAGTTGTTTCAGTGGGAGACACCTCACTGGGGATTTTCATCACCTTCCATTTAAATAAAGTTCCTCAGTCAGGCCAGTCTTTAAAATGATTTCACTCTCGGCCGGGCATGGTGGCTCATGCCTGTAATCCCAGCACTTTGGAAGGCCAAGGCGGGCAGATCACCTGAGTTCAGGAGTTTGAGACCAACCTGGCCAACATGGTGAAACCCCATCCCTACTAAAACTATAAAAATTAGCTGGCCATGGTGGCGGACACCCTGTAATCCCAGCTAGGAGGCTGAGGCAGGAGAATCGTTTGAACCCAGGAGGCAGAGGTTGCAGTGAGCCGAGATTGTGCCACTGCACTCCAGCCTGGGCAACAGAGAGAGATTCCTTCTCAAAAATAAACAAACAAATAAATAAATAAACAAATAAAATACAAAGAAAATGATTTAATTAAACTTTCTCTCAGAGCCAGGTGAATTGCCTTCCTCTCTTTTAAATTTTCTGATTAACCTCTGCCTTTTTTTTGTATTAGAAAAAGTAAAAAATACAAATAAGTATCTAGAAATTAATTTTTTTAAAAGACCTTTGTTTGCCAATACATTATTTTGGGAAAACTTTATATTTGTGCTAAGAAAAGTGGTCTCTTTTATGTAGCTTATTTTTAAAATACGTATTTCTTTATGATCAGAAGTTGAATATAAAAATATATATTTCTCAAAACAGAGAAAATTTAAAGTTTGTTTACAAATGCTTCAGTTATCTTAGCTTCATTAAAGTTGATAGAATACATTGAATGACATGTTCCAAGAATTTATATTTTTACCACAAAAATATAGTATGGATACATTAGCACAAATATACTTAATATTTATTGCCAAACTATAACCATTCAGGTGTATTATACCATCTTCTTAAGGAGCCAAAAAATGTAAAACTGGTTGAGAGATAAATGCATATAGCTTTTGCTATTGTCTTTATTGGTGAGCCCTAATTCTTGTAGTTTGGTAGATTCACAGGATCTGGAGATCTGGAGAGGAGGAACTACTGTGATTCTGATACTACAGGGAAGCATCCAAACTATGTGGTTTAAAGCTAAGTGTTATGGCATTAATATATAACAAAGAGGAAAATCAAGGAAGCAGACTTTAGCAGTGGATACTTTTCTTTTATCAAAGCTCTAAAGCAATTGTCCTGAGCTGTTGAGAGAAAAGAAATTATGATTTCCTAGATCTTTCAACTACAGAATTAACCCCAATTTTTCCATTCAGTAGTATGCAGTCTGGGTACAGTTTGGAGAGAATATGGGATTGAATGAACACTTTGACTCTTTTTTCCCCCGTTGAAAGTGCTATTTGTAGGATATAATTGCCACTATCCAGATAAAGCATAATAGTTCCAGGGATGAAGAACAGAGAGAAGTCTGCATTTCAGAGCTTTAGAGAATGAAATGGACAGAAATTGATGGCCATTTGACTGTAGTAAGTGGAGGAAGGGCATATTTTATGTAACTCTTATTTCCACCTTGAATTAGGTAGGCAATCACTACTGGGATAGAGAATGTCAGAAGAAAAACAGTATTGCAAATGTTATCTCGTATGTGGTGTTGGCTACGTTGAATTGTATGTACCTAGAAAACACCTGTACTAAAGATATTTAAAAGACAATTTTAAATATTGGCCTAAATTTCAAAGTGTTCAGGAGGTCAAAGTCTAGAGATATAATCTGGTCAGTTCTACCCAACAAATATATTTTAGATTAGTTTATTTCTCTTCCACCCCATTATCAGGATGCTTGTTTGGCCATTCATCATAATCTACATTCTCCAGCTCCTATCTTTAACTCTATAAATTGTGTTTCATACAGCAGTCAGAGTGATACTCTGTGAGCGGTTATGTCACTTTCTGCTTAAAGGCTCCACACTGCAATGAAATACAAAGTTATATGTCATGAGCTCTCTCTAAAGACCTTGCATCATCTGGCTCCCAGGATCTCACACCATTCCTGTGCAGTTCTTTAGACTAGAAGCCCACTGGATTTCTTTCTGTTTTTCAAGCTGTCTTACTTCAGACTGTGGCATGTTTGATTTCCTGTACCTGGAAAGATCTTTTCCAGAGGTTACCCCTGCCCCTCCCTCTATTCTTACTTATCAATGTTTTTCTTATCCTTTATATCTCAGTTTAAACATTACTTCTACAGAATTATCTGATCACCCCACCACTCCTCACACTCTCCACAGTATTCCACAACTCAGTACCATGTTTATTTCCCTGATAATACTTAGAACGATGCTTTTTTAAATTATTATTATTCTTTAAGTTCTAGGGTACATGTGCACAATATGCAGGTTTGTTACATATGTATACATATGACATGTTGCTGTGATGCACCCATTAACTTGTCATCTACATTAAGTATTTCTCCTAATGCTATCCCTCCCCCTTTCCCCCACCCCATGACAGGCCCCAGTGTGTGATGTTCCCCACCCTGTGTCCAAGAGTTCTCATTGTTCAATTCCCACCTATGAGTGAGAACGTGCGGTGTTTAGTTTTCTGTCCTTGCGATAGTTTGCTCAGAATGATGGTTTCCAGCTTCATCCGTATCCCTACAAAGGACATGAACTCATCCTTTTTTATGGCTGCATCGTATTCTATGATATATATGCGCCACATTTTCTTAATCCAGTCTATCACTGATGGACATTTGGGTTGGTTCCAAGTCTTTGCTATTGTAAATATGGCTACAATAAACATATGTGTGCGTGTGTCTTCATAGCAGCATGATTTATAATCCTTTGGATATATACCCAGTAATGGGATTGCTAGATCAAATGGTATTTCTAGTTCTAGATCCTTGAGGAATTGCCACAGTGTCTTCCACAATGGTTGAACTAGTTTACAGTTCCACCAACAGTGTAAAAGTGTTCCTATTTCTCCACATCCTCTCCAGCACCTGTTGTTTCCTGACTTTTTAATGATTGCCATTCTAACTGGTATGAGATGGTATCTCATTGTGGTTTGGATTTGCATTTATCTAATGGCCAATGATGATGAGCAACAATGAGTAATTTTTTAAAAAGTATTTTCTTATTTGTAGTCTAACTTGTCCAGTAGACTAAATAGTTCATGGGGGCAGGAACCACATCTGACTTGTGCCCAGTGCATGGTTGAACTGAAAGCCCATATTCCCCGGGTGCCCAGGATAGCCCTATTTCATGCCTGCTGATCTGATGATTGTTAATAACACACTCTTCAGTCCCAAAAATGTCTTGATTTGGATGATAAATTACATGTCAATTTATGTATGGTAAACACTCAATAACTATTTATTGAATAAGTGAATAAATAGGAAACTCTGACGCATAGATATTATTAAAATGTTATTTAAAAAAGGACAATCTGTAGTGCAGTGCTATGGTTCACTGATGATATAAAGCACAAAGGGTAGGAAAGGCTATTTATTTCAGGACTCCTGTGTATATATGTGGGTGTTTAATACAAAATATAATTTTTTAAAATATTAAACTATTTAGACATCAAGATTTCAAGTTTTTTTAAAGAAAGCATTGAAAGGCAGATTTAAAAAATAACTTTGCACACTGTTGATGAATATGGTGTGTTTTGCTTTGTTAGTTCAGAATACTGTATTTAAATGCAGAGAAAAACTAGCGCATTATTTCATTTAATTGTGACACGTCTTCCCATTAGTGTTCAAAACCCCAGATCATATTTCTCTAGAGTATAAATTTGATTTAATCTTTTCATTTATCTAGAAAATGTCAAGAAACATTGAGAAAGTAATATTTCAGTCTATATGTATGTATATATGAGATATACAGTATGAACACATACATATGTACATATATATATATATGTATAGGTATGTTTCATACCTGAAAAAGTACATATACATGTATACATATGTCTATTACACACATCTATACAGATATATATCACATATCATGTATGTATTTGCTCATATACATTTATATGTATAACTGTTTAGGAATGATGCTGAAAACTTTCATTCTGTTTTAAAAATAAAACAATATTGAGATTTATATTAAATAAAATAGAGAAGTAGTTGCTTTTATTTCAACCTTAAAAAGCTAACAGTTTATGTTTAAAAGATAACTAACATTAAAAAATATGGAGGCTATATGTGCACTTTATTTATCGAAGAAATGAACCTGGAGTAGAGGAGGCAGCTGGATATAAAATAGTGCCTAGTCTCTGGCATCAAAGAGACCTCACTTTGAATCTGGGTTTTGTCATGTGTGTTATCTTAGAAAGTCATTTAACTCCCTGACCTTCCATTTTTTTTCGCCCACTAAGTTAATAGTACCTAGTACAACATGAATTAGTATGATGGGAAATGATCTACCTACCACCAGTATCACATCGCTATGCAATCATAAGAACTCAAAATATAACTTCTGTCTTCAGTGTTCAAACCTATAGTGATTAGGTCTACCTGCCAGGTTTTTAATGGATGCTCACAGACCCAAGTACTTTCCCAGAAGGATTATCATGATAATCTTAAATCTCTGTCCTGTGAGAACTATCCTGAGGAAAAAGGTACAATTAATGCATGAGGGATAGCTTCAAAATTAACAGAACTGGCATACAGGAGGAGTCGATTTCTCTACTGGCCTGTTTGGGAGTATGAAATTACGAGAATTGAGCTTTGAGCATTGTATAAAGAAATTAGGAATTATTTCATAGCAGACAGACCTTTGATGACTGACTGGAGTCTATCTAAACTCTAAAAATTATATAATTATAAAGAGTATACAATAAGGTACATAATACAAGAAACTATAATAAGGAGTAGGAAAAATAACAGCAGAATTTTACTAGGTTTCAAGAATTAGGACAAATGATTGATCAATGTCCTGAAAATGGTAAGGAATTTTGAAATCAAGAATATTGGCAAAAGGGTTAGTATAGAAATATGAGGAATATAGAAAGATAATAATTTCTTAGAGTAGAAGGGCAATTGAATACATTAAAAAATCTAAAGTGAACAGGCAAGAAGTTAATAAACTTCATGTCTAATGGTAATAATCATTTTAGTCGAGTAGAAAACTCATTATATAGTCAGCACTATGCTATAAAGTAAAAATGGCAAGATTCTTCTTATATATATTCATATATAATAAATATGCATTTGTAAACCTCACTGTACATTTTTGCTACATATTGTTAATATCACTGAATGTTATAAATATTGACCTTGAAAACATTTTATGTCAGAGGCACAATCAGAACAAAATGAAATGGGCATTGAAGAAAATTGCAAATGGTAAAATCCAAATTAGACTGAAAAAGGGTTCCTGATTAAAATAAGGTCTGCAAATTGTGACCTGGGAAAACTGACCTTGGTAGAAATAATGGCTACACATAAAATAATCTATATAATTAGAAAAAGTGGAAATCCAAGAGGTAGTTAAGAGGAAGATTTTATGTTTAATGGCTTGAACAATTCATTAATATTTTAGATTTTTTTAATCAAAAAATGCAAACAATGTATGTACTTAGATTAGAAAAATAATATTTATTTAGAAAACAAATACTAAGACAAACGAATAAGGAGTACTTGTACTGATTGATTGCTTTAGAATCTCTGTAAATACCCACACACCCATTTCATTGTGGCAAAGAGCATAGGGTCATATGCCACGACAAGGAAATTTGCACCATATAGTCCTATGTTTGTTAAAAATTTAATAGGCTACGCATGGTGACTCATACCTGTAATCCCAGCTTTTTGGGAGGCTGAAGTGGGCAGATGGATTGAGCTCAGAAATTTGAGACCTACCTAGGCAGCATAATGAGAACCAGTTTCTACAAAAATAAAAATGATATAATAAAAAGAAATACAAAAATTAGCCAGGCATGGTGGCACATGTCTGTAGTCCAGCAACTTGCGAGACTGAGCTGGGAAGATTGTGTGAGCCCAGGAGATTGAGGCTGCAGTGAATCAACATAGGACCACTCCCTCTGGCCTAGGTGACAGAGGAAGACACTGTCTCAAAAAAGAAAAAAAAAAAAAAAAAAGAAAAGACTGATGCTGATGCTATTATGTGTCCTTTTGGGAATCAAATATTAACATAAAGCCGTAAGAATAATTTTTATTTTGATACTCTTATATCTGTCCAATGTAAGTACAATATATGTCTTCTTACATATTCATATTAATACATATACATCTATAACAATGTAAGCTACTGGCTGATTATATAACCAAATGTGTACACCAGGACCCGGGCACTCAGTTCTCTGTCTGTTGCTGTCTTTTTAAGAAAGCTCAAATGCCTTTGAAATAAGTAATAGCAGAAGACCAAACAGCTGGGGAATCAGCACGCAGAGCAAAAAAGAGCAGAGCTGCAAAATGAGTTTACAAATGTTACTAGAGTAACTGAGAAAAAGTTGCCGAGGTGTTCAAGATTCAATGCACTCTACTAACTACAAGTTCTTTGAAAAATGTGTACAGACTTTTCAACATTATTTTGGATGTATATCTTCCACCTCCCACCTTTCCCACTGTTTTCTCTGAGATGTAACATAAAGCTATTGAGTAAATATGATTCACACTCCCTAGGTTACTAGACTGGATAAAAATGGAACACACAGTATGTTGTATTTGAATGTACTCAATATGCATGAACACTGCACCATTGAAATAGTGATTATTTACATTCAAGTTTAATGAATAGGTAACAAAATTGTTTGATTTTGATGAATTTCTTTTGAGATAAAACTCCAAGACTGCTACATTTTACACAGAATAGAAGCAAATTGTTTTGTTTTCCATTTTAAACAAACAGGAGAGTTTCTAAGGCCTCAGTGGGTTACCTTTGTTCACATCAGCTTGCCATTATATGTTTAAAATTCACATTTTAATAGTGATTATATAATTAATGTAGTAACTGCCAACAATCAGATTACATTCTTGTTCTGTCGTTTAAATGTTACACATTATAAGAATAAAAGCAACTTTTAAACAGCATGTTTATTCTATTTTTCAAAACAAGATTTTTTTCAATGTCTGTCCTAGTACCTTCTGAAGAGACAGTGATCAATACATCTTTTTTATTGATGGAAATATAAACGATGAAGTGTAGACAGAAAGCAAATTTTGTGATAATGTTGTCTGCTAAATAGCAATAGCTATTGCAAGAAAAAAGAAACATTCAAAGAGGAAAAAGTTTGTGATGTTAGCTCATTGTAAGGACAATATTAAGGAAAGGCATCCTGGGTATATATACATTTTTTTTTTCTCTAAGAAAAAAGGGCATACTTTCATTTATTTTATAATCAGAATGGTAAAGTATAGCTGCACAATAGGCTTTAATTAAATCTGAAATTTATTCTTTGAAATTGAGGTAAATAAAACTCGGTATGCATATTACATCATATAAAACGTGTTCACAACCACTTTAAAACATTTTCTTTCTTTATTTTTTTTTATTATTAGACTTTAAGTTCTAGGGTACATGTGCATAATGTGCAGGTTTGTTACATATGTATACTTGTGCCATGTTGGTGTGCTGCACCCATCAACTTATCAGCACCCATCAACTTGTCATTTACATCAGGTATAACTCCCAGTGCAATCCCTCCCCCCTCCCCCCTCCCCATGATAGGCCCCGGTGTTGATGTTCCCCTTCCCGAGTCCAAGTGATCTCATTGTTCAGTTCCCACCTATGAGTGAGAACATGCAGTGTTTGGTTTTCTGTTCTTGTGATAGTTTGCTGAGAATGATGGTTTCCAGCTGCATCCATGTCCCTACAAAGGATGCAAAGTGATCCTTTTTTATGGCTGCATAGTATTCCATGGTGTATATGTGCCACATTTTCTTAATCCAGTCTGTCACTGATGGACATTTGGGTTGATTCCAAGTCTTTGCTATTGTGAATAGTGCCACAATAAACATACGTGTGCATGTGTCTTTATAGCAGCATGATTTATAATCCTTTGGGTATATACCCAGTAGTGGGATGGCTGGGTCATATGGTACATCTCGTTCCAGATCCATGAGGAATCGCCATACTGTTTTCCATAATGATTGAACTAGTTTACAATCCCACCAACAGTGTAAAAGTGTTCCTATTTCTCCACATCCTGCCCAGTACCTGTTGTTTCCTGACTTTTTAATGATCATCATTTTAACTGGTGTGAGATGGTATCTCATTGTGGTTTTGATTTGCATTTCTCTGATGCCCAGTGATGATGAGCATTTTTTCATGTGTCTGTTGGCTGTATGCATGTCTTCTTTTGAGAAATGTCTGTTCATATCCGTTGCCCTCTTTTTGATGGGGTTGTTTGTTTTTTTCTTGTAAATTTGTTTGAGTTCTTTGTAGGTTCTAGATATTTCATTACAAGATGGAATATAGAATAGAAATAATGCACATCTATATTTCTATAGATGTGCATATGAACAGAAAGTCACAAAAGATATTAGGTGAATCCTTAGGAAATATTCTTAGTCCATTTTTTTTTTTTTTTTTTTTTTTTTTTTGAGACGGAGTCTCACTCTGTCGCCCAGGCTGGAGTGCAGTGGTGCGATCTCAGCTCACTGCAAGCTCTGCCTCCCGGGTTCACGCCATTCTCCTGCCTCAGCCTCCAGAGTAGCTGGGATTGCAGGCACCCGCCACCACACCCAGCTAATTTTTGTTTGTATTTTTTAGTAGAGACAGGGTTTCATCGTGTTAGCCAGGATGGTCTTGATCTCCTGACCTCGTGATCCACCCACCTCAGCCTCCCAAAGTGCTGGGATTACAGGTGTGAGTCACCGTGCCCAATCTCTTAGTCCCTTTCCTATGTGAGGTGTACTGAGGTAGATTTTATCACTCTTTCATCTCAGCAGGTATTGATAATTCAGGTTTCTCTTCCACATTATCACAACCCATATGAACACCAGGACCCCATCCTTCTTTACTTCGGTACCTAAATTATCTTGGGGCATTGTAGTTAGACGCTCGTGCAGGACGTTCAGATGGGGCTCACCAAAATCTCAGGAGAAACACTCGACGTTTTCTAGATGAAGCTTATGTGTGTAGTCGTGGAATGAGCTGAACAGGTGAAGTAGCTCCTAGGCACAGGCTAAGTGGAATGCTCCCTTGAATAGTTAGGGAATGTCTGCAGATGTGAACTCTGTCTTCAGTTGGCAATGTGGCACCGACAACAAATGCGAAAGAAGAGTGGGGTAGATTCTTAACGAAAGCTGGTCCACTGAGATGCATAACACTTATCACCAGCCCCAGAAACCTCTATGAAGGTCCAGGTCACTCAACTTCTTTGTCAGAATCATCACTGGTTATCTGAGTATCTGTGAGGATTTTGGCTAATCTAGGTCATCTTCAGTTTTCTTCCAAATCTATTGTTCTACTACATGTGTAATTTGCTACATTGTTCTGGATTCTTGAATGATTTTTTTTTCCCTTAAATAAGCCTATTTTATCCACTGTCTTAGGTTTGGCCTTTAGAAATATTGTTTTTGTTTTTAGATTCCAGAACCTGTTTTTAAAAGTAAAAAAGTATTAACTGTTTCTCTCAATAAATATCTTTATTCTCTATGTAGTCATATGCATGCCTTTGACAAACAGAAAGAAATCACTTACCAGGAAATAAAGATGTGTTAATATTTTATGCCTAACCTCACTACATAAACACCATGTTTGGGGCTGGAAATTTAGTGCAGAACAGGACACTGAAGGTGCCTTCCCTCACAGAGCATAAGGTTTAGTACAACACAAGACACAGTGTAGGATTTTAGGAAGCTATATTTGAAGATCCCTAAAACAGTCTCAAGAGAGAAAGTCACAAGTTCCAGTTGTGATATTATCAAGGTAGTAAGAGAGCTTAATGACTATTTTGGAAACTTTTAGAAATCTTAATTTCAGTAAGCTTATCCCTTGGCAAACAGATGCTAAAAGAGTTATTCTATTATAAAGAGACTCATAATGAAACACCTAAAAGTAAAACTTTGTTATTCTAAAAATATGTTGATTTGGACTTTTGCCACAGTAAGAACCCTTACTCATTGCTATTGTTTATTAAAGAATAAAGCTTTTGATGAACTTGTAAAATCTTGGGTAAAGCTAATTTCCCTTTATACTATCAGTCATTGTTCCAAGATTTAAATTTCGTAAAAAGAGCAGCCGTCTGCAAAAGGCTTTGCTACTTAGATTGCAGTTTTAATATTCATTTCAGCACAGCAATTTTTGTGGAAACCGTAGATGACAAATTATAATTTTGTCTTTTATGCGGAATTTTATTGTGAAGACTCTTGAATGTTTCAAATTTAATATTAAAACAGCCTTGGTGAGTGACAATGCATGACTGTATATTGTATTAACAAAAGAAGTAACATAGAACACATGTTCTATTCATAACATGTGGCCATAGTAATCCATAGTCACAGAAGCAGAAGATCATGTTACAGATCTGCAAACACGTTGTTAAAAAATTCATTTATTGTTTATTCATTCAACAAATATTTACTGAGCCCGTGTCAGGCTCTCTTATGGGCCTTATAAGTCTGTGCATACCTCCCTAATTTTGGAGCTCACATTATAGTATGGGACTCGAATGATATATTGAATTAAAGGTACTAATCAGATGGTTATAGGTTTTTTTGAAGCAGAAGAAAACAGGACAAGGAAATAGTGTATGATGAAAGCAAATGGTACTATCAAGTAGGGTGACCAGTGAAATAATCTTTAACGACGTAGCATTTGAGGGAAAATTCTAGGGTTTAAGGAAAGCTGGGGAATAAATGCTCCAGGAAGAACAGCAAGTACAGAGACTCTGAGGTGGTAGCACAATTGTTAAATCAAGGAAAAACAACTGGGCCAGTGTGGCTGGAGAGAGTTAGTAAGGGGAAGTGAGAGTTGATTAGGTCAGAATGGTGACTGGGAGCCAGGCCATCTTGGGTCTCGATACAATGATTAGGACTTTGTTTGTATTCTAAGTAATATTTGGAAGCTACTATATACGCTTTGTGGTAGTAAAATAACTTCATGTTGTTTTAGAAGGATTATACTGCTTCTTGCATGGAGAAAAAGAGACTGAAGGAAAATAGAGTAGAAAAGGGAAACCTTTTAGACCTAGCATATCTCAAGCATCACCCTGCATGAATTTAAAAATGCAGCAAGTACTGTGCAGATACTGAAATCAGAAAGAATTTTTTAATTGATCTATTCGAATGAAACTCATCAACTCTCAGTGACATTCAAATGAACCTGCATAATTATTCATGTAAAGCAAGCCTAAGATTTGTATTACAGCTGAAGGTCTGGAGCAGGATGCCTTAGAATCTTTCAGTGTCTCAAGAGTGTTCAACAATAATGGTATAAAAGAAAATATGTCTTGTAATGTCTCAAGAATGTTCAACAATGGTCAAAAAAATTCAAGATGAAAGATGATTAGTTTTGTTTAAATTAGTAATCATTGAAGTTCTATCCATAATATTTTCTACAAAGTTTTTTTGGAGTGGTACTTAAGGTAACTGAATTTTTTTGCATTATGATTATCACAAACTTGATATTGCCAGAAACTCTGCTGTGACTGTATGGTGTGATTTCTTGATAGAATAACACTTATTCCTTCTTTAAAGATGTAACCAAAATGCCTCTCAAGAATATATTGCTTCAAAGAGTTTATGACATGTTCCTGGCCTTCACAGCTTAGGAAAAGAGTAATAAGCAACTGGCAAGAAATATCCCATTATTTTTTTTCTCACTGGAGAAATTACTTATACATTGAGCACATGGTGAAATTTTATATTTATATAAATATGAAATATGAACTATATATAAACTGTTCATATTTATACACATGTATAATTTCATTTTTATATGAAAATATTTAGAGTTCATATATACACATAATTTCGTATATAATTTCATATATATGTGTATACATAATTTCATATATATATTTTTATATATGTGTGTGTGTATATATACTTATACTTGCATATATATAAAATCATTTATCCATGCCTTGTAGAGTACACCAGCTGTTGACACAGTCTAATCTCCAGTCACCATTGGGAAGATATCACTTATGTCATATATAGCCAGTGTGGCAGACAATAAGTTACTTCAATTCATGCATTTAACCAAACATAGCTTTATTTAGGAAAAACAAATCAGACATTGACTATCTTTGAAGTATAGAGTTAGTTGCTAGGAATGTCGTATTTTCCATCCTCAGGGAGTTTAATCTTTTTAAACATCACCATGTGCCATCCTCTATTTTAGAGACCACCGACTAGATTATCGTTCATGGAGTTTAAATCCCAGCCTCCCCACGGAATTACCTGAACTGTCTATGGCTCCTCTTTTTTAAACTGGGGATAAGAAAGTCACCTACTCATATGGTACTTGTGACGATTAAGTGATTTAGACCATGCCTCTCCAGAAATGCTGGCCTATGCTGGTAAACAAGTGGCATGTAACAGTGCTTTATAGAGAACTAAAGTGACTCTCAGCACACATCATACCTCAGCTCACTGTGTCAGAGCTTTCTTGTATCTACATTAGAACATGATACTGAGGAATCTATTACCATGAAATTACAGAGAAAGTGGCAGACAAAAATATACTGTCATTAAATAATTCAAGAATATCTACTACTAGCTTTGGGATATTGTCATTATAATGTGTAGCAAACTTTTTAAGGAATCTTTTAAAACTATAATATCATGCTCTAATTACACCACTTTATATGATCCAGGTATCTTTTTGGTTGAATTTCTGACTTCTTCTGTAGAAGAGTAAAGTCAGTACTAATACCTTGATCATGCATGATTGAGGATTCATTTAAATGTTTGATGTTAGAAGATTTTGTAAGCTACATCTTTAACATGGTCAAATTTTATTGAATCTCTGATTGATATTTCTTAAATTGGGTTTTTAGAGGGACCAGTGAGAAGTAATGCTGGAATTTAAGCTGTTAAGGAGCCACCTACTGTGTCACGCAAAAGCAGCTAAAGAGTGGAGGAGAGACAAAACCATTCCTTTCTTTTTTCTTTTTTTCTTTTTTTTTTAATTAGAGCAACTTTAATGATGGAAAGATGGTAAACACTGTTAGTAATCAGAGAAATGCAAAATAAGACTCTAATGAGACATTATTTTATGCCTATAAGATGGCAAAAATTAAGAGGTATGAAAATACCACAGGCTGGTGATTAAATAGACCCATGAGAGCACTTTGGCATTGCTGATATGAATGGAAATTCTTATCACTTGGGAGAACAACTTCACATTATCTTTAAAATAGAGCTCTTATACATGTGCACTAAGAGGCACATACAAATATGTGCATAATAGCATGGTTCATAATTATAACAGAAAAAGAAAGCATTGTAAACATCCGCCTGTAGTAGAATGGATGAATTGTGATATGGTCTCAGAATAGAATATATTTCAGCAGTGAAAATAAATGAACTGTAAGTTCACATAATTATATGGATAAATATTAGAAACAATATTGCTTGAGTTCAGTTTGAGACCAGCCTGGACAACATAGTGAGATCCTGTTTCTATCTAAAAAAATTCTTTAAAAATAAATAAATACATAAAGTAATTTGTAGAAAACAACTTACAATACTATAATTTTCAAAAACAAGAACCTGCAATGTCTTCAGTAGTGATACATATAAAATAGAAATATAAATGTTTATTATATTTATATTTATATTTATAGAACATAATATAAACATGTTATATATAACAATATTAATATTATATTATATAAATATAAGTATTATATCATATATAATTAATATATATAACTATTAATTTATTATACTAATATATTGTATTTATATATAATAATATGGTTATATATATACCTGATATAAATGATGAATTGATGGGTGCTGACGAGTTGATGGGTGCAGCACACCAACATGGCACAAGTATACATATGTAACAAACCTGCACCTTATGCACATGTACCCTAGCACTTAAAGTATATTAAAAAAAAAAAAAAGTACTAAAGTAGACAGAATAGTGGCTCTCTAAGATGTCCACATCCTAGTCTGCAGAATCTGTGAATACATCACCTTCTGTGGCAAAAAGGGCTTTGCAGGTGTCATCAAGTCAAAGATCCTGAGATAGGGTGATTATCTTAGATTATCCAAGAGGGCTCAGTGTCATTGCAAAGGTCCTTATGATCAGAGTGAGGTAGGATGATCAGAGTGAGGGAAGACGAGTGAAGCGGAGAAGAATGTAGGCAGCCTCTAGCAGCTGGAAAAAGCTAGGAATGGGTTCACCCCAGAAGGAACTCAGCTCTGACAATACCTTGATTTAGCCCCCATAATACCCATCTTGGACTTCTAATGTCTGGAGCTGTAGGATAATGATTTAAGCCACTAAGTTTATGATGCTTTGTTACGTCACCAACAGAAAATTAATATAGTCCTCAAACCAATGCTTCAAATTATAATGTTCTATGAACTCGCTTTACATTATTTTAACTAAAGGGCCCAAATATTTTAATTCAGTTTTTAAAGTTGTTTTCACATATTTAATAATTTTAATGTTTAGACATGTAATATCTGATAATATCAAATAATATCTGCTAGATAGATAAACCCACCACCAATTAGCAAACTAGAACATTACCAATCTCATTCTGTGTACTTCCTCTGATCCTATCACCCACACCTTTGATGGTGTGGTGATATAAATATAATATATTATGTTATATTGATATAATAATGTATTAATAATATATAAATAATATATATTAGTGTATATTTTATATTATTATATATAACCATTCCTTTCTTTTTATGGGACTGCAGCAGGTTCTGGTGTCTAGGACAGACTACAGCAGTGGCACCTGGCACTGATTCCACATTAAACTGCCCAGTGAGAGAACTGGAATGATATACAGCCAATTTAGGAAAAAATTTGAACTCTAAAACAAAATTCATACAGCAGCAGAATGCTTTGCAGCCAGGGCTGTAGCTTGAAAGCTGTTTGGCTTAACAGCTTATGTCACCTTCTAATGTATGAAAATACACATTAGATGGTTCTAAATAAAAATATCTAAACACATTCAAAGAAGAATCAAAATTATGTACACCCGAAGACCTCCTCTTTGTGTAGACTATTGAAAGGAGGCTTGGAGTTATTGAAATTACCAGTGATGTTAATGAAGGCATGAGCAGAAGATAAACCATGGAGTTAAGGAACCCATGTCAAATTTGAGCTCTCATTCATTCCTCTGGTTAATAGCAATTTGTCCCTTCCTTCTTTCCAGGGTATCGTTCCTTTGTATCTATTGCTGGAGGTCCATGCCATTTGATCCAAAAGTGATTTCCTGAAATTCTGCCCCTAGGGTGATCTCTGCTCACTCCCATATTCACTTTGTGTCTCTACATTGTGTAAGAATTCTGCAACTTTGTAGTTGTTTACTAAAAATACAATACAGCATTTCATTTTTTAATCCAAAGCCATTAATAAAATTAACTCTCACTGGGACAGATTCAAAGTTTATTTCTTATTTTTCCACAAGATATTTGGCTCTGTTTATTCCTTGGGCCGTCTTCTCAATCTGGTGGCTTTAGACTTCAGCAAGCAACATCACAGCTATGTTGAGTCTTTTCCCACTGAAATAATAAAATGATTTTCCTCAAGGATATTGGAAGGAAGGAAGCTATATCTGTGGGTAATGCATTTATTTCCCAGATTTCAAGGAACTTCAGTTTCTTAAACTGAAACTCATTAGAAAAATAATGTGTAATATTATTTGTTTTAGTGTAGCAATTATTTCTAGTTGAACACATATTCCATACTATTCCCAGTATCTTTACTCTCTTTGGAATATTTTATAATAACATTATTATAAATGATGAAGGAGGATGTGGTATGCTTTTAAAATATGTAAGCACAATATAGTGAGTGAGATACATATGAGCTGCTAAATAGACAATGAGATTTAAGTTATAACTTTACTACCTTACATCATGAATTATAGATAGAAAACAGACATTTTTAATGAATAATTAAATGCAGGAATACATTTTCTATCAAAAAGGAACAACGTAATGGTAATCATACTTTTGTTTCCAAAAGTGATCCTTAAATTATTTTGTCCATGCTTTATACAGCACATTTAAGAAAGCATTGGCTGATGAATGTCTGCTGACCTGAAATTAATGTATATTATTGAGTTAATTGCATAATGCATGCAATGCTACTATACATAATCTGCCATGAGTATTGATTCTTCCATGCTAAGGGTTCAAGAAGCTTTATACAAGAATCAATATTGAATTTTGCAGGTGTAATCTAGAGAAAATTTCTTAATTGTGAAAGACTATTTTTCAAATTGGCTCACAAAGCTCCTAGTTTCATTTAATATATTGGCTCTAATAATCCTAGCTTAGTACCAGTTATTTGCAGAACACTGGCTGCCAGAGAGTGTAGCTTCTGACAGTGGGTCTGTGTTTAGTTCAGTTTTGATAAAAGACTTGTGAACTGGAAATTTATTTATGCTATCAACAGCCCTCAAAGAAATGGCTAGGCTGGAAAGATAGTGTAGATTACTAAGAATAACTTAAAATAGATCCGGGAAGAAAGGATTGGCTAAGATTTGCCCGACTGATGGTGTTCAACATGTTATTTCACTGGACTTCAGGAATGAATCCTATTAAATTAGCAATCAGGTATCTTAATGGTCTTCTCTTAGATAAATATGTATATTCCAGAAAATAAAATGTACACCTCATCTTTCTTTACTTGCACCATATACTTGGCCATGGCTAGTAAGTAGCGCAACAAAGGTTCTTGCTGTTAGAATAAATGGCATGTTAAATATAGTATATAGTATGTGGTATGTAGTATATAGTATAGGATATAAGACTCAGAGTACAGATGAACCAATGTGCCATTCCAGCCAGTGGAAAGATATCCTTCTGAGACTGTCTTTACAATGAAGTTCTACTACCTCAGCTCCAAAGTCATTACAGTCACAATCCAAGCAAAATAATAATAAAACTTATCTGTGTTATATCTAAATAAAACAGGATAATAAATGAATATAAAAATTTAAAAAATGATTTTTTTTTAACTTACAGCCTTAATAATGAGAAACTGCTCATAAATCAATCTCATTACCAATTTCTCTCTTCGTTTATGGGAAAGCCTACAGGATTCACATATTATCCTTTTTGGCTGTAATAAAAACATTCATCTTGTGTGTTTATCATATGCCACACATTCTACTAAAAGCTTCACATAGCATTTAATCTTCACAGCAACTCTATATGGTATATTTTCTACTATCCTTGTTTTACAAGAGAGAAAAGTGAAGTTTCAATAGATGAAGTAGCTTATAGTCTCAAAATAGAAAACGATAACACCATAACTCAAAACAGACCCTTAAGCCTTATTTAATAGAATTAATTTTAGATTTATAGAAAAGTTGAGAAGATGGTACTGAGAGGCTTCGTATATCTCATACTCAGTTTCCCCTATTACTAATATATTACTTTCATGTGTTTGTTACAATTGATGGACTGATATGTTACATTTTTATTTTTATTGACAAAAGTTCATAGATTTCTTTGATTTCTTTAATTCTTACATACTGTACTTTTCTGTTGCTTTTGTTGTTTCAGGATTCCATCCAGGATACAACATTACATTTAGTTGTCGTGTCTCTTCAGATTCCTCCTGGCATGACAGTTTCTCCGACTTTCCATGTTTTTGATGGCTTAGACAGTTTTGAGGAGAATGCTCAGTTGTATTGTATAATGTCCTTCAGCTAGGATTGTCCATTGTCTTTTTTCTTTCATGCTAAGACTAGGGTTATTAATAATTGAGAGGAAGTGCCATTTTCATCATATCATGTCAAATATGCATACTACCAATATAATTTATAAATATTAATATTGTCCTTGATTACTTTGCTGAGGTAGTGTTTGACAGGTTTCTTCATTGTAAAATTACTCTTTTCCTCATTCTTTGTTCTGCACACTTTGGAAGGAAGTCATTCTTCACAGTCCACATCTAAGGAGTAAGGAGTTATACTTCATCTCTCTGAGGGCAGAGTATTTATAGAAATTATTCAGAATTATTCTACATGGGAAATTTATCTCATTTTCTCCAGTTATGAATTTATCATTTTTGTTATGGGGTACTGGAATATCAATTTATTGGGTATGTTATTATCCAATAATAATGTATGTTAGCTGTAGATTTATTATAGATATCCTTGATCAAGTTGAGGAAGGCCCTTCTGTACTTCTACTTTGCTGAGAGATTTTTATCATAAATGGATGTTGGATTTCATCAAATGTTTTCTCTGTATCTAAAGATATTATCATGTTTTTCCTTAATCAGTTAATGTGGTAGGTTAATATTAATCGATTTTGAAATGTGGAGCCAGTCTTGTATTCCTGGAATAAATCCTACTTGGTTTTGATGTGTAATTCTTTTTATGCACTGCTACATTTGATTTGCTAATATTTTGTTTGCAATTTTTACATTTACATTCATGACAGACGTTGGTCTGCAGTTCTCCTTTTTAATAATATCTTTATATTGTTTTGGTATTAGTTTAATGCTAGCCTCATGGATTGGACTAGGAAGCAGTATCTTCACTATTTTCTGAAAGACATTGTATAGAGTTGGTATCATTTGTTCTCTAATATTTGATAGAATTCAAAAGTGACACTCTTTGGACCTGGTGCTTTCTTCCTTGGAAGATTATTGTTGATTATATTTCTTTAATAGGTTATTGACATTTCCCTACATGAGTTTGGTAGTGTGTATCTTTCAGGAAATTGGCTCATTTCAACTTAGTTATCAAAATTTATGGGACTCAATATTTGTGTTCATAATATTCATTATTATTCTTTCAATGTCCATGACAACAGCAGTGATTATCCCTCTCTCATTTCTAATATTGAGTAATTGAATCCACTATAAGTTTATCAATTTTATTTATCTTTTCAGGTAAGTAGCTTTTGATTTTGTTGATTTACTCTGTTGTTTTCTTGTTTTTAATTTCATTGACTCCTGCTTCAATTTTTATTTCTTCTCTTCTGCTTTCCTTGGGATTAAATTGTTCTTCCTTCTTTGATTTTCTGAGGTAGAGTCTGAGATTATTGATTTTTGAGCCTTTTTGTTTTATAATATATGCATTTAATGCAATAAATTTTCCTCTAAGAGGGAACAGATTTTGTTGCATCCTACATATTTTGGTAAGTTATATTATTTTTTATTTAGCTCTAAATATTTTTGAGCTTCTCTTGAGTCTTCTCCTTTGACTCATGTGTTACTTAGTTGTGTGTTGTTTAATCTCCAAATATTTGAGAATGTCCGTTTCCTTTTGATTGGTGTTAGCATGGTATATCTTTCTTCATCTCATTTAACCTATGTTTTTATATTTAATGTGGGTTTCTTTTTTTCTTTTCTTTTCTTTCTTTTTTTTTTTTTTTTTTGAGACAGAGTATGCTCTGTCACCCAGGCTGGAGTGCAGTGGCGCAATCTCAGCTTACTGCAAGTTCTGCCTCCCAGGTTCAGGCCATTCTCCTGCCTCAGCCTCCCAAGTAGCTGGGACTACAGGCGCCTGCCACTATGCCCAGCTCATTTTTTTGTATTTTTAGTAGAGACAGGGTTTCACCATATTAGCCAGGATGGTCTCAATCTCCTGACCTCGTGATCCACCTACCTCGGCCTCCCAAAAGTGCTGGGATTACAGGCATGAGCCACCACACCTGGCCTAATGTGGGTTGCTTATAGACAACATATAATTGGGTCTTGTTTTTACTTTTTAAATTCACATTGACAATCTTTGCCTTTTAACTGGTGTATCTAAACCATTGACATTTAAAGTGACTGTTGACACAGTTTGTTTAATATGTACCCTATGTACCATATTGTAATTTGTCTTCCGTTTGTAGCACTTTTTTCTTTATGCGTTTTCCTTTCTTTTTCAGTCTCCTCTGGTTTCAATGGAGCATTTTGTATACTTCCATTTTTTCCTCTTTTAGCATATCAATTATATTTTACTTTGTATTTTTAGTGCTTTTCCTATGGTTTGCAATAAGCATTTATAGTTAATCTAAGGTCATTCTCAAATCATGCCATATTACTTCATGAGCAATACAGTGTCCTTATAACAGAGTTTTCCCTATTTCTTCCTCACATCCCTTAAAACATCCCTGTCATTCACTTCACTAATCCGTATGCTATAATCATTCACTGTATTGTTTCTATTATTATTTTGGAAAGAACCAGCTATCTATTAGAGAAATTAAGAATAAGTAAATTAAAAATTTTATCTTTATTCCTTTCCTGACACTTTTACTATCTTTATATAGATCTAAGTTTCTGACCTGTATCATTTTCCTTCTCCCTGAAGAATTTCTTCAAAATTTCTTTTGCATGGCAGGATTATTCTCAACAAATTCCCTCAGATTCTGCTTGAGAAAGGTTTTATTTATTCTTTAATATTGAATAATATACTATATACAGAATTCTAAATTGATGAATTTGTTTTACTTTCAACACGTTAAATGTTTCATACTACTCTTTTTGCTTGTTTGGTTTCTAATGAGAAGTCTGGTATAATTTTTATCCTTGTTCTTCAATAGGTGAGGAATTATTTTGGTCTCTGGCTGCTTTCAAAATTTTATCTTTTTATTTAGTTGTCTACAGTTGGAATATGATATGCCTTATTGTAGATAGTTTAGTATTTATTCTGCTTAGTGTTCTCTGAGCTTTCTAGATCTATGGGTTTGTGTCTATCATTAATTTTGGAAAATAATCAGCCATTATATCAAATATTTCTTCAGCTATCTCTTCCTTCTCCTTTCTTTTTCATAACATGTATATTATACCAGTTATTGTGTGTCACTGTTCTTAATGTGTCACTGTTCTTAAATGTCCTGTTCACTTTTTATTGTCCTTTTTAATACTTGCATTTTAGCTTGAGAAGTTTCTACTGACATATGTTTGAGCTCACTGATTCTTTCCTTAGCTGTATTCAGTCTAACAATGAACCCATCAAAAGCAGTTTCATTTGTGCAGTGTTTTTTATTTCCACCACTTATTTTTAACTCATATAGTTTCCATCTCTCTGCTTACATTACCCACCTGTTCTTGAATATTGTCTAATTTTTCATTAGAGCCTTTAACTTATAATTATTGTTATTGGAAGTTTCTGGTCTGATAACTCCAAAATCTCTGCTATGTTGTAGCCCGGTTCTAATGCAAGCTTTGTTTCTTTAGACTGTTTTTTTTTTCTTTGCCTTTTAGCATGTCATGCAAATTTTTGTAGAAAGCTGGACATGATGTATCAGGTTTATGAACTGAGGTAAATTGACCTTTAGTGTGTGTGAGGTTTTATGTTAAGCTGACAAAGAGTTGGATTATGTTTAATGTTTGCCATAGCTGTGGCTGTCAGCGGATTCCATTTCTTCAAATGTCCTTGTCTTTGTCTCTTTTTCTGTCTTTGGGTTTCCCTAAAAACTACTTTTCAAAGAGAGGCTGAGCCTTGCAGCTCTTTCAAATGTAATATATAACATTATTAATACACTCTGATTATAGTAACAAGAGGCCAGTGATTTAGTGGTAAGGTTTGGGGGAATGTAAAGTACCCTAGAATTCTGTGACTAAACCTCAGTTATCAGTGGGCTTCTGTCCCAGGTCTGTGACGTTCACAAGTTTTCCTCAACTTCCCAACTCCTTAGGTGAGACAGTAAGGGTAGAGGGGAAGGAGTTGGGTAATTGCCCTTCTCCAGCTTTTGACAGGGCTCTAGTAAAGTTATTTGCTGAGTAAGGTCTTTGTAATTGAGAATTCTGAGTTCGTTTTTTAAACGCTTAGTTTTCCCTTTCCCCTGCCAGAAACATGAGGGTTTTTCTTAATTCTTCACTGTGAGAATGTGGTGAAGTTCCTAGAAGTAAAGCATACAAAAATGTGCAGCTCTCCTAAGACCACAAGTTGAAAGAGTTTCTCACTCTTGCTAGAGTTCATTGTCCATCTCCGGCAATTCATCCAAGTTGCTTTTCAAGTGCTCCTTCCCATTTGTAGCTGTGATGGCTGTACTCCTGGTGAACTGATCTCAGCTGTGGTTACCTGTATTTTCCTGTCTCTCCAGATTTCAGGATGATGACATCAGTTTACTGATTGGTGCAAGAAAGATTGTTGATTTTCAGGTTTTCAGCTTTTCTCTTATTATGAGAAAGGGAATGATGGCTTTTAAGCTTTTTACATGCTGGAGCTGAAACTAGTCTGATCCTTTACTCTTAATCACTATGCTCTCCTACTGTGGTTCACAACATTTATCATGCACCAGAATCTCCCGGAAAACTTGTTAAAAGTCAGATTGCTACGCACCATCCCCAAAGTTTCTAATTAACTAGGTCTGGGGTAGAGCCTGAGAATTTGCATTTCTGACAAGTTCCCGGGTAATGCTGATACTGCAGGGCCATCGACCACACTATAAGAACCACCATTCTACTATTTTAGGAGCTAATTTGAGTTATTCTCATGAGCCAAGTAACCAGAAATGTGAATGACACAACCAGCTTGCTTCTAACATTTGCTATGCCAAGTTGAAATCATCCATATTTCTGTGCTGTCCTCACCATACTTCCCATTATTTTAGGTTTTATTGGAGTGAAAAGAATATTAGCACTAACTGTGTTTATTTTATTATATTAGTTTACTGAATTTTTGTCATGTAAAAATATTAAATTGCAAAATCAAAATCCAGATCTCTAGGACAAATTTGTAGTAAGTGCTAATCCCATTCCAGAGAGGTAATATGGCATGTAATTTATCTGTGCAGATTCAAATAGATGTATGTGTCTTTTCATGATAGGAAGATTTGCTTTACATGTGTTTGTAGTCCTGAAGCTTGCTTTTTTAAACTCACAATATCATAAAATTTTGTTGTTTATACGTATCAATGGACTACTTCATTCTTCAGACAACTACATAATATTCCATTTTATGAATTTGCCATAACTTAGTTATCACATTTTTATGTACTGGACTCAGGACATTTAAAATGTTTTTCTGTTACAAAAATCATAGCAGTTGACATTTGAATACATAAGCCTGTTTTTATACTGGTATACTGTAGTATAAATTCCTAGAAGTAGACTTTTTGAATCACAGGGCATATACACTGTATTAGTCTGTTCTGGCATTGCTATAAATAACTGCATGATGCCCAGCATAGTGGCTAACAACTGTAATCCCAATACTTTGGGAGGCCAAGGGGGGTGGATCACTTCAGGCCAGAAGTTTGGGACCAGCCTAGTCAATATGGTGAAACCCCATCTTTACCAAAAATACAAAAAAAAAAAAAAAAATAGCTGGATATAGTGATGCACAACTGTCATCCCACCTACTCGGAAGTCTGAAGCACAAGAATCACCTGAATCGGGGGACAGAGGTTGCAGTGAGCCAAGATGGCGCCACTGCACTCCAGCTTGGGTGACAGAGTGAAACCTCATCTCAAAATAAAATAGAAATAAAAAGAAGTACCTGAGACTGGGTAATTTGTAAAGAAAGAAGGTATAGTTGGTTTAAGGTTCTGCAGGGTATACAGGAAGCATGGCTAGGGAGGCCTCAGGAAACTTACAATCATGGCGGAAGGTGAAGAAGAAGCAACTCATGGCTTATATGGCTGGAGCAGGAGGAAGAGAGTGAAGAGGGAGGTGCTACACACTTTCAAACAAACAGATCTTGTGAGAACTCACTCATTATCATGATAACAGCAAAGGGAAATTCACCTCTGTGATCCAATCACCTCCCACTAGACCCCGCCTCCAACACTGGGGATTATAATTTGACATGAGATTTGGGTGGGGATGCCAATCCAAACCATAATACACATTTATCTTTACCAATTAATTAACAATATAAATGTTGATTTGAGAGTACCACCAGTTCTCCATAATACTGGTAACCCAGGTATCATTAATTTTTTTGTACTTTGCAAATCTAGACATTTGTAGTGTGAATGTGCTTGGATAGGCTTTTTTTTTTTTTTTTTTTTTTTTTTTTTTTTTTTTTGAGACAGAGTCTCTCTTTTTCAACCAGACTGGAGTGCAGTGGTGCGATCTCGGCTCAATGCAAGCTCTGCCTCCCGGGTTCACGCCATTCTCCTGCCTAAGCTTCCCGAGTAGCTGGGACTACAGGCACCTGCCACCACGCCCGGCTAATTTTTTATATTTTTAGTAGAGATGAGGTTTCACTGTGTTAGCCAGGATGGTCTCAATCTCCTGATCTTGTGATCCTCCTGCCTCAACCTCCCCAAGTGCTGGGATTACAGGCATGAGCCATCATGCCCGGCCGGATAGATATAATTTTTAAACTTGGAGACTAGTATTTTACTTGCTGTCCTCTGTTCTCTCTCTGTGTGTCTCTATCACACACACTTCTTGACACCATGTGAAAGACTAGACTTGGTTGTGAAGGCACCATATTTCATCTGATCCCTGCTGGTGTCCTGGATCCACTTTCAATGGAAGGTCCTTGGTAATGGCCTGGTGCCTCTGTCTTATACTCTGCTAAAGCTGATGCTTTGTTTCTGTTGCTTAACAACTGTTCAGATTAGTACTGTCATCACTAAAAGGCGCAAAATTGAGTCTCTAAGTTAATTTAGACTTCAGACTTCAGGCAGAAAAGCCTAGTTTGTCAAAGTTTTTTTCCTTCTATCCTTTTGCCATTTAACTCCAGTCTGATTTCATGTCTATCTTATAAACTGTTGTTGAAAGTTGCAAAATGTCATGATTTTTCCTCCTTATTCTAGAGCTGTGGTTGGTGGGAGATATTCTTTTTTCTGTATCTATAAATGATTAAATTGGTGTATTGGGTTTCTCTAGAGGGATAGGACTAATAGGATAGATGTATATGTGAAAGGGACTTTACTAGGAGTATTGACCCACATGGTCACAAGGTGAAATCCCACAATACGCCATGTGCAAGCTAAGGAGCAAGGAAGCCAGTATGACTCCAAAAACCTCAAAAGTAGAGAAGCTGACAGTGCAGTCTTCAGTCTGTGGCTGAAGGCCTGAGAGTCCCTGGCAAACCACTGGTATAGGTCCAAGAGTCCAAAAGCTGAAGAACTTGGGGACTGATGTTCAAGGGCAGGAAGCATTCAGCACAGAAGAAAGATGGAGGCTAGAAGACTCAGCTAACCTAATCCTTCTGCGTTCCTCTGCCTGCTTTCATCCTTTCCATACTGACAGCTGACTGTGTATTGACCACCCAGATTGAGGGTGTGGCTGCCTCCAGTCCAGCAACTCAAATGTTAATCTTTCAACACCCTGACAGACCCATCCAGGAACAATAACTTGCATCCTTCAATCCAATCAAGTTGACACTCAATATTAACCCTCACAACTGGTAAACAATTTGTCTGTAATATTTGAGTTCTTGCCACCCATATCCTCATTGCTTTTACTAAGCCACTGTCCCTTTTAAGTTCTATTATTGAAGTACTTCTAGTCCAAAAAGGCAAGTAGGACTTCAGTTTTCATATTCATAATCTAGGCTGACAACAAATACTTCTTATACTTCTTGTCAAAAAGTGATAGTTTCATTGAGCCCTTGAGAGGCTCTAGAACAGTCTAGTTCTGCTTTGTTTCCTATATTTGCAGAACATGGTTGTTCTTCAGAAGTCACACCATAACAGTTTAAACGTAGAATCCATGTCAAGATTGTTATTCATATATTGCATTTAAAAATTGGATTTTTCATAGTTTTCCTATTGACTTATGGGAGATCTTTATATATTTTATATATTAATCTTTTATTGAATATTGTGGATATATTTTTCCCAATATGTTATCTTTTGATGGTCTTTACTCCCTTTTTTAATAACAGAAGCTTCACATGTTTGTGTACTCAAAGTTGCTAATCTTTATAAATGAATTCTGGCTTTCCTTTGCATACAGGAAGATATTCCTGTATCTGTAATTACTTTTGAAATATCTTCTACTACGTTATTTGATGTTGGTATTTTATTTGTTGTTACTAGATTTTATTTTTTAGAGCTGTTTTATGTTCACAGCAAAATTGAGTAAATAAAAAGTACGGAAATTCCCACATATGCCCTTCTTCCACAAATGAACAACCTCCCCTATCTTGCATAAGAGTGGTACATTTGTTATAATAGATTAACCTACATTGATACATCATTATCGTCCAAAATCCATAATTTAAATTAGGATTTTCTCTTGGTATTGCATATTCTATGAGTTTCAACAAATATATAATGACATTTATCTACCATTGTAGTACAATACAGAATAGTTTCACTGTCCTAAAATTTATCTGTGCTCTGCCTGTTTATCCTTCCATCTCCCTTAATCCCTGGTAATCACTGATCTTTTTACTTCCTCCATAGGTTTGCCATAGAATGTCATATATGGAATCATATAGTATGTGGCCTTTTCACATTGACTTATTTCATTTAGTAATATACATTTAAGTTTTCTCTATGTCTTTTCATGTCTTGGTATCTCATTTCTTCTTAGCAGTGAATAGCATTCCATTGCCTGGATATACCACAATTTGTTTATCCATATACCTATGGAGAGACATTTTGATTGCTTCCAAGTTTTAGCAATTATGAATAAAGCTGCTATAAACAACCATGTATAGATTTTTGTTTGGACATAAGTTGTTAATTCCTGTGAGTAATAATAGGGTGAATGAATGCTGGATCATATGATGAGAGTATATTCAGTTTTGTAAGAAGCCATGACACAGTCTTTCAAAGTGGTTATACCACCTTACCTTCTTATCAGCAGTGAAAGAAAGTCTACAGTCCCACCAGCATTTTATATAGTCACTGTTTTGGATTCTAATAGAGATGTAGTAGTATCTCATTGTTGTTTTGATTTGAAATGTCCTAATGGGGGAAGCGGAGCAAGATGGCTGAATAGGAACAGCTCCTGTCTCCAGCTCCCAGCGCGAGCGACACAGAAGACAGGTGATTTCTGCATTTTCAACTGAGGTACTGGGTTCATCTCACTGGGGAGTGCTGGGCAATCGGTGCTGCTCAGCTGTTGCAGTCTGACCAGCGAGAGCTGAAGCAGGGCATCGCCTCACCTGAGAAGCACAAGGGGGAAGGGAATCCCTTTTCCTAGCCAGGGGAACTGAGACACACAACGCCTGGAAAATCGGTTAACTCCCACCCCAATACTGTGCTTTAAGCAAATGGGCACACATCCCACACCTGGCTGGGAGGGTCCCACGCTCACGGAGCCTTTCTCATTGCTAGCACAGCAGTCTGCGATCTAACCGCAAGGCAACAGCGAGGCTGGAGGAGGGACGCCCGCCATTGCTGAGGCTTAAGTAGGTAAACAAAGCCCTAGGAAGATCAAACTGGGTGGAGCTCACAGCAGCTCAAGGAGGCCTGCCAGTCTCTGTAGACTCCACCTCTGGGGACAGGGCACAGCTAAACAACAACAACAACAAAGTGACTCTGACAGCTTTGAAGAGAGCAGTGGATCTCCCAACACGGAGGTTGAGACCTGGTTCCTGACCCCTGAGTAGCCTAACTGGGAGACATCCTCCACTAGGGGCAGACCGACACCCCATGCCTCACACGGTGGAGTACACCCCTGAGAGGAAGCTTCCAAAGCAAGAATCAGACAGGTACACTCACTGTTCAGCAGTATTCTATCTTCTGCAGCCTCTGCTGCTGACATCCAGGCAAACAGGGTCTGGAGTGGACCTCAAGCAATCTCCAACAGACCTACAGCTGAGGGTCCTGACTGTTAGAAGGAAAACTAACAAACAGGAAGGACACCCACACCAAAACCCCATCAGTACGTCACCATCATCAATGACCAGAGGCAGATAAAACCACAAAGGTGGGGAAAAAGCAGGGCAGAAAAGCTGGAAATTCAAAAAACAAGAATACATCTCCCCCTCCAAAGTAACGCAGCTCATCGCCAGCAACGGATCAAATCTGGACAGAGAATGACTTTGACAAGATGAGAGAAGAAGGCTTCAGTCCATCAAACTTCTCAGATCTAAAGGAGGAATTACGTACCCAGCTCAAAGAAACTAAAAATCTTGAAAAAAAAGTGGAAGAATTGATAACCAGAATAATTAATGCAGAGAAGGTCGTAAACGAAATGACAGAGATGAAAACCATGACACGAGAAATACGTGACAAATGCACAAGCTTCAGTAACTGACTCGATCAACTGGAAGAAAGAGTATCAGTGATTGAGGATCAAATGAATGAAATGAAGTGAGAAGAGAAATCTAAAGAAAAAAGAAGAAAAAGAAATGAACAAAGCCTGCAAGAAGTATGGGATTATGTAAAAAGACCAAATCTGCGTCTGATTGGGGTGCCTGAAAGTGAGGGGGAAAATGGAACCAAATTGGAAAACACTCTTCAGGATATCATCCAGGAGAACTTCCCCAACCTAGTAGGGCAGGCCAACATTCAAATTCAGAAAATACAGAGAATGCCACAAAGATACTCCTCGAGAAGAGCAACTCCAAGACACATAATTGCCAGATTCACCAAAGTTGAAACGAAGGAAAAAATCTTAAGGGCAGCCAGAGACAAAGGTCGGGTTACCCACAAAGGGAAGCCCATCAGACTAACAGCAGATCTCTTGGCAGAAACTCTCCAAGCCAGAAGAGAGTGGGGGCCAATATTCAACATTCTTCAAGGAAAGAATTTTAAACCCAGAATTTCATATCCAACCAAATAATGTTTCATAAGTGAAGGAGAAATAAAATCCTTTACAGATAAGCAAATGCTTAGAGATTTTGTCACCACCAGGCCTGCCTTACAAGAGACCCTGAAGGAAGCACTAAACATGGAAAGGAACAACCGGTACCAGCCATTGCAAAAACATGCCAAAATGTAAAGACCATCGAGGCTAGGAAGAAACTGCATCAACTAACGAGCAAAATAACCAGTTAATATCATAATGGCAGGATCAAGTTCACACATAATATTAACCTTAAATGTAAATGGACTAAATGCTCCAAGTAAAAGACACAGACTGGCAAACTGGATAAAGAGTCAAGACCCATCAGTCTGCTGTATTCAGGAGACCCATCTCACATGCAGAGACATACATAGGCTCAAAATAAAGGGATAGAGGAAGATCTACCAAGCAAATGGAGAACAAAAAAAAGCAGGGGTTGCAATCCTAGTCTCTGATAAAACAGACTTTAAACCAACAAAGATCAAAAGAGACAAAGAAGGCCATTACATAATGGTAAAGGGATCAATTCAACAGGAAGAGCTAACTATCCTAAATATATATGCACCCAATACAGGAGCACCCAGATTCATAAAGCAAGTCCTTAAAGACTTACAAGGAGACTTTGACTACCATACAATAATAATGGGAGACTTCAAGGCCCTACTGTCAACATTAGACAGATCAACGAGACAGAAAGTTAACAAGGATATCCAGGAATTGAACTCATCTCTGCAGCAAGCAGACCTAATAGACATCTACAGAACTCTCCACCCCAAATCAACAGAATATACATTCTTCTCAGCACCACATCGCACTTATTCCAAAATTGACCACATAATTGGAAGTAAAGCACTCCTTAGCAAATGTACAAAAACAAATTATAACAAACTGTCTCTCAGAACACAGTGCAATCAAACTAGAACTCAGGACTAGGAAACTCAATCAAAACTGCTCAACTACATGGAAACTGAATAAACTGCTCCTGAATGACTACTGGGTACATAACGAAATGAAGGCAGAAATAAAGATGTTCTTTGAAACCAATGAGAACAAAGATACAACATACCAGAATCTCTGGGACACATTTAAAGCAGTGTGTAGAGGGAAATTTATAGCACTAAATGTCCACAAGAGAAAGCTGGAAAGATCTAAAATAGACACCATAACATCACAATTAAAAGAACTGGAGAAGCAAGAGCAAACACATTCAAAAGCTAGCAGAAGGCAAGAAATAACTAAGATCAGAGCAGAACTGAAGGAGATAGAGACACAAAAAAACCTCCAAAAAATCAATGAATCCAGGAGTTGGTTTTTTGAAAAGATCAACAAAATTGACAGACCGCTAGCAAGACTAATAAAGAAGAAAAGAGAGAAGAATCAAATAGATGCAATAAAAATGATGAAGGGGATATCACCACCGACCCCACAGAAACACAAACTACCATCAGAGAATACTATAAACACCTCTACGCAAATCAACTAGAAAATCTAGAAGAAATGGATAATTTCCTGGACAGTTACACTCTCCCAAGACTACACCAGGAAGAATCAATATCATGACAATGGCCATACTCCCCAAGGTAATTTATAGATTCAATGCCATCCCCATCAAGCTACCAATGACTTTCTTCACAGAATTGGAAAAACTGCTTTAAAGTTCTTATGGAACCAAAAAAGAGCCCGCATTGCCAAGACAATCTTAAGTCAAAAGGACAAAGCTGGAGGCATCACGCTACCTGACTTCAAACTATACTACAAGGCTACAGTAACCAAAACAGCATGGTACTGGTACCAAAACAGAGATATAGACCAATGGAACAGAGCAGAGTCCTCAGAAATAATACCACACATCTACAGACATCTGATCTTTGACAAACCTGAGAGAAACAAGAAATGGGGAAAGGATTCCCTATTTAATAAATGGTGCTGGGAAAATTGGCTAGCCATAAGTAGAAAGCTGAAACTGGATCCTTTCCTTACTCCTTATATGAAAATTAATTCAAGATGGATTAGAGACTTAAATGTTAGACCTAATACCATAAAAACCCTAGAAGAAAACCTAGGTAGTACCATTCAGGACATAGGCATGGGCAAGGACTTCATGTCTAAAACACCAAAAGCAACGGCAGCAAAAGCCAACATTGACAAATGGGATCTCATTAAACTAAAGAGCTTCTGCACAGCAAAAGAAACTACCATCAGAGTGAACAGGCAACCTACAGAATGGGAGAAAATTTTTGCAATCTACTCATCTGACAAAGGGCTAATATCCAGAACCTACAAAGAACTCAAATTTACAAGAAAAAAAAACCCCATCAAAAAGTGGGCAAAGGGTATGAACAGACATTTCTCAAAAGAAGACATTTGTACAGCCAACAGACACATGAAAAAATGCTCATCATCACTGACCATCAGAGAAATGCAAATCAAAACCACAATGAGATACCATCTCACACCAGTTAGAATGGCAATCATTAAAAAGTCAGGAAACAACACGTGTTGGAGAGGATGTGGAGAAATAGGAACACTTTTACACTGTTGGTGGGATTGTAAACTAGTTCAACCATTATGGAAAGCAGTATGCAGATTCCTCAAGGATCTAGAACTAGAAGTACCATATGACCCAGCCATCCCATTACTGGGTATATACCCAAAGGATTATAAATCATGCTGCTATAAAGACACATGCACACGTATGTTTATTGCGGCACTATTCACAATAGCAAAGACTTGGAATCAACCCAAATGTCCATCTGTGACAGACTGGATTAAGAAAATGTGGAACATATACACCATGCGATACTATGCAGCCATAAAAAAGGATGAGTTTGTGTCCTTTGTAGAGACATGGATGCAGCTGGAAACCATCATTCTCAGCAAACTATTGCAAGAACAGAAAACCAAACACCGCATGTTCTCACTCATAGGTGGGAACTGAACAATGAGATCACTTGGACTCGGGAAGGGGAACATCACACACCGGGGCCTATCATGGGGAGGGGGGAGGGGGAGGGAGTGCATTGGGAGTTATACCTGATGTAAATGACGAGTTAATGGGTGCTGACGAGTTGATGGGTGCAGCACACCAACATGGCACAAGTATACATATGTCACAAACCTGCACGTTATGCACATGTACCCTAGAACTTAAAGTATAATAAAAAAAAAAATGTCCTAATGGCGTGTGATGTTGAACATCTTTTCATATGCTTATTTACTATCTGTATATCTTGTTTGTGAGTTGTCTGTTAAGATATTTTGTCCATTTTTTTTAAATGAGGTGTTCATTTTTCTATTGTCGAGTTATTAGAGTTTTTTGTATATTATGGATAACAGTTCTTCATTAGATACGTATTTTGCAAATACATTCTATTCGTTTGTGGCGTATCTTCCTATTCTCTTGACATTGTCATCTGCAGAAGAGTCTTTTAAGTTTAATGGACTCCAGCTTATCAGTTACTTCTTTCCTGAATCATGACTTTGGTGTTGTCTTCCTTTACTTTTTTAAGTTATTGGGTTGTTTTGTCTTATCGTTTACATTTTATCTAGATTCAAAATATGTCCAACATATGTTCATTTATCACTAACTCCATTGATTCCAAATTATTCCAGGCATCATCATCTTACTTTGTTTATTTGAGTAAGTTTCCAGTTGCCCTGCTTCACCTTTCTCCGAAGTAGTTAGATTGTTAAAACCACAGACGTCACAATTGTTCATAGCTTGGTTAAAACTCTCCAGTGAGCTTCTCACCTTAACCTGAAAGATCCTGCCTGTTCTCCTCTTCCTCCAATCTCTCCTCCCTATTTCTTTTTCTGATTCTCTCTCTTTCCTAGCACCTGGCCTCCTTGTTCTGTGAATAACCTAAATATTCTCATTTCAGAGCTTTGACATATGATGTTTCTTCTGCCTAGAATGTTCTTCTATAGGAATTCACAATTTGTCCCTTCTGTTTTTGAGATCACCTCCTAAGACAGGCCTTTTTTGATTTTCCCATCTAAAAGAGTACCTTTTGCAATGAGTATTTTACAGAAATCATTATCATCAACATAGTATATATGTGTTTATTGTCTGTCTCCTCAATATTGAATATAAACTCAATGGACCTGATGGAAATAAAGAGTTGATTGCTTTAAAAACAACAAACAACAACAACAGGGTCTCATGCTGTCATCAAGCTGGAGTGCTGTAGTGCAATCATATTATAACTCACTGCAGCTTGATCTCCTGTTAATTGCTATATTCCCAACCCTTTTAATGACTAAGTGAATATCTAGCAGGTGTAGACACTCCTCAGAAATAAGTATCTCAAAATAATTCCAAAGGATATTAACGTGGAGTGGGGTTAGAAACTTGCGGAGTCAGATTTGATAGATGAATCATTGTTGAGGATTAGTGTTACATTTGATGCTAGAAAAATAATTGCTGAGTGTCAGGTCGAAATAGCATGGTAAACTGGTAAGTGGTACTACAGTTCTATGCCAAGATTCTTGATAAATATTTGATTTGTGAAATACAGAGGAATAAGTTTCATGAACAGGCTTCAGGTTTCAGAAACAAAGTTTACATGGTACATACAGCCTGTTTGCCTCGTGGGTAGACCTAAAGGCTTCCTGGCACTATATTAAGAAATTTGGCCTAATTTTTTCTGTGAGTGGATAAGAAGATTTAAAATTGCACCTGAGATTTATCTCTTCTTGACAACAAGCAACCTTTGTAATGGGTTCAGTCATAGCTAAATTCAGTTGCTAGATAATTTATTCTGTATTTTTTATTTAGCTTTTAAACCACGTGGCTTGGACATTTGCTAATTTCTAAAACTTTTTCAAAATATGTTTTAACATTAGTGATTTTAAAACAACTAAGCTATATATATATATACACACACATATATATATATGTATTATTATTATTTTTTTTGAGACAGAATCTCACTCTGTTGCTCAGGCCGGAGTACAGTGGTGAAATCTTGGCTCACTGCAACCTCCATCTCCCGGGCTCCAGCGATTCTCCTGCCTCAGCCTCTGGAGTAGCTGGAATTACAGGCACATAACACCACACCCAGCTAATTTTTGTATTTTTAGAAGAGGCGGGGTTTCACCATGTTGCCCAGGCTGGTCTTGAACTCTGGACCTTAGGTGATCCACCCGCCTTGGTCTCCCAAACTGCTGGGATTACAGGAGTGAGCCACCGTGCTGGGCCAGCAAAAATATTTTTTAGCCCAAAATAAAACCATAGGATCTTTATAGTAGCATAATCTATTAAAATTATGTGTAAATTTTGACTTCTTTCAGGTGATTACTTTGACCTCTGTTGAGCAGTAGGCTTTTTATATAATTTGTCTCAGTAAAGATTTAATTTTTATCTAGTGTACTAGATAAGGAGAAAAATAAAATTATATCTTTTTAAAAAAACAAAATTCATTTACTGTTTTTCTAAAATATTCCAGCTTTGGTTTTTCTTAAGGGGGTAACTTTATTGCTTAAAGATGTATTGTATTCCAACAAATTGTTGTAAACTGTAGATATTGTAAATAAATTGGTCTTTACAAGCTAATTGGTCATAGAGAAAAAGACTACAAAATTCAAATTATCAGAAGTTAGTGACACATCGGACTGTCTAGCCACACAATGTGACTGAAGATGTTCTATTTAAAAACTAGAAACCTGGAGATGCCAAAGTAGAAATTAACCTAAGCTTAAACATCAGGTCAGTGACATTGCATATAATGCCTTATTTCCATTTTTTATGTTCTAAGGCCATATTTTTTGAAATATGTAAATTGTTCTTGTGTGAAACCTATTTCATGTCTCATTTTTCCATTTCTGACTTGCGGGATTTGATTGCTGATGCCTTAAAATCAGAATAGAAGCATTTTGAAATAACTTTCAAGATATAGTTAATAATTGAAGATAGTCAGTTTAAATGTGGGCAGTAGTTAACATGTTCCCAGAATTAAGTGCTTCTTAAAAACGGATCTCTGTTTAGGGCCGTGATCAAATACAGAACTGATTAAGCAATCAAACTTCACTCTAGTTTCAGAGCAAAATGTGAGTCATTCTGCCATTCATTTTTTTTTTTTTTTAAATTATCCCTCGTTATTGTCACTTTAGATTCTTTCTTTCTGTTCCGAATGATTTCCTGCCTTATGGCCATCTAAGGAACATAGTGTAAGGGTAAAAAATTAATTAAAGTTCTAATGGTGCAATTAGTAGTAAGTATGAACTGTTAAAGCATTTCCTCAGATGTTTTATAGCTTGTGAGAAATCATCTTCACCTCAGCCATGGAATACTGACCACCTGTTATCTATTACCATAACATTACACAAACCAACTGACAGAAAGCAATCTGGTCTCCAGTGATTGGATTACTGAAGCAATTGACAGGCAGTTTCCACAAAGGTAAACTGTGAAAGCTAAATGAGATGGTAAATAGAAATGCAGGCAGGTGTTTAATGGAGAAATACTACTAAAATAACCCAGAAGCTGTAAAATGAATACCTTGTTTATGCATATTTTCATGGTATTCATTTTGTTTAAATGTTTTAAGACAGTAAGTTTAAAACCACTATTATATGTTGTACGTTTGTAATTACCTATATGAGTTTGTAACTGGATTCAAGCATATTGCACTTGATACAGAAAGTTTATTGTGCAAGACTTTTTTTGGTGCTAAACCAGTGTTAGTTCAAAATGTAAAAGTGGGTAATGATGCTTTACACCAAATTGGTGCTTTCCCTTAAACTTGGGGAAATAAATAAACTTAATGAGAAAATAAGTTAGCTTACAAGAAAAAGCATGAATTAGCAGATTTCATTGAATTAAGGTTGTTTGTTGCTATAATGTCCTACATGATTTCTTCCGGGTGCTGAATAAAACTGGATATCTAATATGACTTCTTCAATTATTGATTTGTTGCTCATCTGTTCTCCAGGAAAGTCAGATGAAGATCAGCATGACAATATTTATAGGCTGCATCTCATCTGCAGGATGTAATCCATCTTCGTTAAGTTCAGTAAAAGTGATAGATGGCGTTTGGCAGTGTAATGATGTGATCACTCTACCAGTACCTTTTAAAATCATAAGCTGTTGCTTTCTGTTGTGTAGATATTTAATCAGTTATACACCCCATTACTGATTTAATTCAGAATGTCAGTAGCAGGTGAATAATGTGAGTATTTGTATATTAATATCATATTGTATTAATGCTCCCTTCATTTAAGTGTGCTATTCATTTGAAAATCCTAAACTGTTGCTTCATGCGTAGAATAAATTTAATCAAGGTGGTAGGCATCTAACAACTTTACTGTTTCATTTCAGTATGTCAGTGAAAAAAAAATGTTGTTTCCTTGTATCTCTGTCTGTGCTTCCTTTACTCTATAGATTGTTGGACCATAGCAGTATTTTCTTTTCTTTTTTTTTTTTTTTTTTTTGAGACAGAATCTCGCTCTGTCACCCAGGCTGGAGTGCAGTGGCGAGATCTCGGCTCACTGCAACCTCCGCTCCCGGGTTCACGCCATTCTCCTGCCTAAGCCTCCCAAGTAGCTGTGACTACAGGTGCCCACCACCACGCCCAGCTATTTTTTTTTTTTTTTTTTTTTGTAGAGACAGGGTTTCACCATGTTAGCCAGGATGGTCTCGAACTCCTGACCTCGTGATCTGCCTGCCTCAGCCTCCCAAAGTGCTGGTATTACAGGCATAAGCCACCGCGCCCGGCCCAATATCAGTATTTTCTATGAGTAATAAAGTTTAAAAAACTATGACTTTATACCACATATATGCACTTTAATTTTAAAATTACAATAGATGAGTGCGACTTTCAAAAAATAACATTAACAAATTTTAATATAGAAAGAAAACCCAGCAACTGTTTAATGTATATGCTATTAAAACAGTTCTGGAGGTTAATAAGAATTCTTATTTTTTATGTGAACTTCACGTTAATTTTAGAGTTCAGGATAATTGTTGTATCTGTAAAAAAAAGACTGGTTTACAATATTGTAACCTGACTTTAAAGGATAAGGAAATTTAATACTTGCTTGCATTTCATGTTTCTTCTCTCAAATGTATTATTCATATCTTATAACATGTAAATATTTATAATTGAAGATATTCTTACTTTGAAAGAATTTATAGTACCACTGTCTTTTGAAGATCTTTACACTTACTTTACAGAATATCATACTGATTTTAGCACATAGAAACAAATACACATCCACAGAAACATTTGAGCATATTTTTCTATGAAATTTAATGATTTCACATAATTAATTAAAGGATATGTTTTAAAAATGTATAAGTAGGCCGGGAGCTGTGGCTTATGCCTGTAATCCCAGCACTTTGGGAGGCTGATGCGGGTGGATCACGAGGTCAAGAGATCGAGACCATCCTGGCTAACACGGTGACACCTTTTTAGCCGGGCGTGGTGCCAGGCACCTGTAGTCCCAGCTACTCGGGAGGCTGAGGCAGAAAAATGGCATAAGCCCAGGAGGCGGAGCTTGTAGTGAGTCGAGATCTCGCCACTGTACCTCAGCCTGGGCTACAGAGCCAGACTCCGTCTCAAAAAAAAAAAAAAAGTGTAAGTAGACTAATGCATACTTCCTGAAAACATTACTTTGTTCTTGACATTTAAGCAAAGGGGATAAATGTAACATTTCCTAAAACATATATACAAACCTTCTGGGAGTTTTCTCTAGGAAGTATATAGTACAATTCTCTGTATGCAGTGGTTGTGCTTGAATGATGCTGATTGATAGACTAAACAAATTTCAACTTAATCTCATTGAACTTTACAGCCTTCATTCCATGTTCATCTCTCTTAACCAACTCAGTAACTGTCATTTTTGATGTCACCACATTCAGATTGACTTGGATTCAACAATGGCCTTGCACTGTTTTTGTGACAGGCTAACTTTTCTGTCTTTATTAAAATTCATAATTTTCTCAGAAGACCTCACCAATATTTTGAATAAAATGTTGATTCCTAAGTCTTAAAAAATGTAATTTATTTAAATGTCTCAGAATTTAAGAATCAAGCAGAAGAAAGGGGAAAAGACAAAAAGAGGTAGGAGAAAGAAAAATATGTATTCTGATTGCATTAAACTTTGACAGGTTTTAAATTTATAGAAAAAATATGATGTTTAAAAATATCTATGTTGAAGGCATACAATAGCTATTTAATTAATGCATCAGTCTATCATATTTGACACTGTTTTGGTCATAAGTATCTTTCTCATTTTTATTTATATGAAATATTTAAATGTCTTCTTCATTTTCTGTGTAAAGCTTCTGTAATCTTTAAAATGATAGAAAGATGGAATGTTATTTTGTTATAATGTATTGCACACCTCTGCACTGCCATAATAATGCCAACATTATAATGCTTCTTTCCAACAAATCATAAACTTTACATAGAAACGATCCCATTTATCTTCATAACACACCTAAAGCAGTTAAGGAACTGCTGGTTAGTAATGCCATTTTATAAATAAGAAACAAGGTTATATGGGAAATCCCACTTAGTCACTCAGTCAGGCAATAGCACTGATTGGATTAAAAATTAGTTTTCAGTCTATGCTCAAGACATTGACAGCCCTGAGTTTCATCTGGTTTTGAGTGCCACAGTCTTTCACCCATTTTATTCCATTATCCATCTTAGCCATTTCTATGATTAATTTACATCTAGCAAAATTTTTTTTAAAAGTATATATATATACATACACACACATATCTTTATAGGTATGTGTGTTACAATTACTAAAACATAAGAACAAAAATCTTTTCATATTCAGGACAGAAGAACTTAGGAAATACAAGCAGTTTATTTTTGAAACAAATTTGTTAAGTTTATTTCCTTGTTGATGAGCTTGAGGTCAAGATTGTCGGCGAATAATAGGGGGCTGGGAAGGTGGCAGAAAATAGCACCTGGTCCCCTCAAACAGGACAGAAACAGCAGTCATTTCCTTTTGAGTCAGAGTTGTTGTTGTTGTTGTTGTTGTGTGTGTGTGTGTGTGTTTAGACAGATAGATATACATACCATTAGATTCTAAATCATTATCAATAAATGTTTGTCAAGTTACAAAAACAATCCATTCTGCAATTGTAAAAATATTCAGATTTTGGACACCTGAGGTGAGGAGAGATGTATGGGAAGTGCAGCAATTAGAGGTCCCATATTGGCACCTGGCCTTTCATGCCCATTTCTGTCAGAGTAGCTACTTAAAAGTCTTTGGATAAACCTTTTACAATAAAAAAAAAGATTATTTCCCCACCCACATTATTATACCTTCTTAGATTTTCATTTGGGTAAGATCTTCAAGCTCCATCTTGCCCCCAACTCTGACTCAAAAGGATATGACTGCTATCTCTGTCCTATATGAGGGGACCAGGTGTTATTTTCTGCCACCTTTCCAGCCCCCTGTCATTCCCTGACACTCTTGACCTCAAGCTCATCAGCTAGGAAATAAGCTTACAAATTTGTTTAGAAAATAAACTGCTTCAGGCCGGGCGCGGTGGCTCACGCCTGTAATCCCAGCACTTTGGGAGGCTGAGGCAGGTGGATCATAAGGTCAGGAAATCGAGACCATCCTGGCTAACAGGGTGAAACCCTGCCTCTACTAAAAATACAAAAAATTAGCAGGGCGCGGTGGCGGGTGCCTATGGTCCCAGCAACTCGGGAGGCTGAGGCAGGAGAATGGCGTGGGCCCGGGAGGCGGAGCTTGCAGTGAGCCGACATCGCGCCACTGCACTCCAGCCTGGGCGACAGGTCAAGACTCCGTCTCAAAAAAAAAAAAAAAAAAAAAAAAAAAAAAAAAAGAAAAGAAAACTGCCTCTATTTCCTAGGTTCTTCTGTCCTAAATGTGAACAGATTTGTGTTCTTATGTTTTAGTTTGTATCTTTTGTTTTTTAACTTGTTCTGACTTTCAGAAGGCATATCTTTGTTTTTAACTTATTTTCTCAAATGTATGCCTAATGAAGAGGTAAAGGATTATTGAATTTTTCAATTCTATCTATTTTCTATCACATAATTCTTACTAATCTCACTCAAGAACCTTGGAGTTTTTCATATATGTTGAATTTTACATGTATAAAAATCCATTAAAATTGGTTTTCACATCTTGTGCCATGTCTTTTGTTTGGGAGATTTGATATTTGTGACTCTGGCCCATTATTACTTTCTTTTAGCCCTAGATTTTTTTTTTTTTTTTTTTTTTTTTTTTTTTTTTTTTTTTGAAGGGGAGTCTCGCTCTGTCGCCCAGGCTGGAGTGCAGTGGCCGGATCTCAGCTCACTGCAAGCTCCGCCTCCCGGGTTGACGCCATTCTCCTGCCTCAGCCTCCCGAGTAGCTGGGACTACAGGCGCCCACCACCTCACCCGGCTAGTTTTTGTATTTTTAGTAGAGACGGGGTTTCACCGTGTTAGCCAGGATGGTCTCGATCTCCTGACCTCGTGATCCGCCCGTCTCGGCCTCCCAAAGTGCTGGGATTACAGGCTTGAGCCACCGTGCCCGGCCAGCCCTAGATATTTTTATGGAGCCCTCATTTCTATTAAACCTTCTTTTATTTTATTATTTTTATTTTTTCTCTGTCTTAATTTGTTTGCTTATCTTTTTAAGGTAAGTGTGTTTCTTTTTTTAATCTCTTTTACTCTGGGAATATATGCATGCAATCAACACACTTTTGAATGCAAATCTTTTAACTTCTCCTTTTTCTATTATAACTGAATAGTAAATCTCAACAAAGTTGAGAAGTGTTTAAAACTAGTGTATAATGTCAGAATGAAAATTCAAATAAACAAGAAATGTTTCTCTTCACACTGAAAGTGTTTTAAAAAGGTTAAAAGACAGCAATCAGAACTTAGTTCACAGGATTTCCTAAGCTTCCAGGGTACTTTTATTCTACTCCTTTCATTTTTTTCTCAAAAGAATAGAAAGAAAGTCCTCAATAATTTTTAAAATTTTCCTAATTAAGTAGGATTTTGAAGGACCAGATGTTTAGTTCAAGGAAACAACACAAAGCTGGGAAATGTAGATTTCTCAAAATAGAACTTACTTTTTGTGTTTTTATGAATGATAACTATAATTATTTTCTTGGAATTATAAATATTATCTACTCATTTTATCTGAATAGAAAGTCTTTTATCTCTTTTTAAACTATGTTTGATAAGGCAGAGTACTGCTGATATATCTAAACATTTAGCCTTATCTGAAATTTTATTTTCCTTTATATAACTTGAGGTGCAAGGACAAACTTGATGTCAAGAAAGAGAAAAGATCAGAAAGAAATATCCCTAGCATCAAAATAATTTCTTACCGCTTTTGCTGTTAAAAATAGTCTCTGAGAAAGAAATATTGCACTGACTAGATCACATTGACACACTGATTTTTATTTTCATAATAGACCTATTTTATAACTAGATTTGTTGATAATTACCCTGTTACTAACTTAGCAAAACTCAGTTGAGTTTCCGTTTTGCCAGTATCACCTTTTACATAAAATGCAGTTACAGTTATCTATGTGGTATTCTTTAGAGTAACATACATCTTAAGATGCTTACATTCTGTTTTCATGTTCTGGGAGTTTGAGATAAGAGGGAGACAGTTTTTGTGCAGTTAGACAAAAAGAGAAAAAAAGAATCATCAAGCAAATATGTGGATCCTAAGATTAAATAATATATAAACTCTTAAAATAGTACTGAGCACTTAGTAGGTGCTCAGTAAATACTATTGACTAGATATTATGTAAGTTTCATGACACCCAAGTCCCCACATCATTAACCTGTGAAGTAAATTGGAATTAGCACATGTGAAGCCCAAACACACACTATAAATGTTATCTATGGTTGTTATTTAAATAAGATTGAGAAAGTTAGTGTTGCTGCTTCTTTTTGTTTTCACTGAGTAGTTTAATAGGACAGACGGCATTCAAGATGTATAATCACTGAACAATGAAATAAGTCAGCTGGGGCATGAACTGATAGTATAAACAAAGGATAAAAGAATTGATTTTTTTCACAAACTATTAAAGATAAACTTTTGATTCCTAAAAAGTTTAATATCACTTGGTAAGATAATTTTCTGTCAGCGTATTTAAAAAATGATAGTTAATAAATATTAATAAACAATTTATATTCGAATCATTCATAAATGAAGCATCTTTTAAAATCAGCATATATATTTTGGAGCCACATTAAATTATTCTTTAAGACTTGTAATAATAAATAATAAATCCATCGGCTTTAGTATGTACAGTCCCAGATTGACTCCTGGAATGACTTTATCATTTAGAAACAGAGATTTGGAGTGGAAAAAAAAAAAGAGTAAAGAATGAGTCACTTAAAAAATATATTTTATTTCAAAATTAATTTTTGAAATCCAAATTTAATTCAGGTAAACAACTATAGATTGAATAAAGAGACAATTTAAATTGAGGATGTTGGGACATGACAGTTCTTTATGATAACATTTAAAATTAGATATATAAGTGATTATCTTAAGTTCTATTTCAGTAACACATTCTTTAGTAATTCTATCCTAAAGCATTGTTTCATATTGTTTTCCTCCAAAATAGTTTGTTTTAAGTAGCCCAATGTACCCGAATATGCGTGCATATTACTGACTGCTAATAACTACAGGGAAAAAATAGTTCCAAGGAAATAGTACTATTAATACCTCCATCACTTTAAGTAACTGTTTTTAAGTAAATTTATAGGTAAAAATTAAGTTTAAAGGTCAGATAACCACCTTCATCTGCTTAGCCTTGTTGGGTTGCTCCAAACTTAATTTTAAAACTACTTTTGAGTATTAAGGAATTCAACAAACGTAAGACACACTCAGTACCTATAATGAGTAGGTTCTGGAGATACAAAACTGACTAAGAATATGTAGAGCCTGTTTTCTGTATTCTAACAGGTCAAACCCACCAAGGTAAGTATAGAATATTTAAGGAATTTACAGTATCGTTGGGGAAATAGATATAAAGGTAATTATGATGCAATTTACTAAGTATGAAGATAGCAGTTTGGGCAAAACATTATTGTATATGGACAAGTGTAAAGAGGTGAGAGAAGAGCCTAGCATAAGGAAGGCATGTTGAGAAGGTATTTCTCTGAGGTCATTTGTTCAAAGTAAATGGAATTTCAGGGATTGGAGGAGTTGATGAACAACATTGTGATATGCATTTCACTCTAATAGCTAAGAGAAACATTTCATGCTAACATTTTTTTAATGTTATGTGACAGAAGAGAAGAAAAAGTTATAAGGTGATGACTGGAGATAAAAATTTGAGGAGACAAATATTATGATGTAATTGAACATTTATTGAGTGGTGTTTAATGAAACCCTCCTTCACCACCTCTCAATTGAATCTCCCATAAACATTTAAATAATGTTAAAATTTAAATAATATACAATAATGTTTTGCCCAAACTACCATCTGCATACTTAGTAAATTGCATCATAATTACCTTTATATCTATTTCCCCAACGATACTGTAAATTCCTTAAATATTCTATACTTACCTTATTGGATATGACCTGTTAGAATACAGAAAACAGGCTCTACATATTCTTAGTCAGTTTTGTATCTTCAGAACCTACTCATTATAGGTACTGAGTGTGTCTTACGTTTGTTGAATTCCTTAATACTCAAAAGTAGTTTTAAAATTAAGCTTGGAGCAATCCAACAAGGCTAAGCAGATGAAGGTGGTTATCTGACCTTGAAGTTTAATTTTTACCTATAGATTTACTTAAAAAAGTTATTTAAAATGTGTTTGTGGCCTCTCTCCCCCACCCACAGATTTATCAAAGCTAGCTAGATGAAAGAACATGCTCCAAATCTTTAACCATAACCAAGTCATGTTGGGCTTTTGTAATTGCCCGACAGGTTCTTCTTGCCCCCTGCACAGATAGAGCTGATTCACTGAGACAGTGGTATTGCAGTAGAGAAAGAGTTTACTAATTGCAGGGTTATTCAAGTGGTCAGACGGGAGTTATTATTATTCAAACAGTCTCCCTGGAAATGTGGAGACTAGGGTGTGTTGAAGATAGTTTGGCAGTCAGGGGTCTAGGGAATGGGGAACGATGATTGTTGGGTCAGGGATGAAACCCTAGGGGGTTGAAGCTGTCTTTTTACGCTGAGTCAGTTTCTGGGTGGGATTGCAAGACCAGTTGTTTCTTGGTATGGGTTACCAGTCCAGGTGGCAAGAGCTGGTCCATCAGAATGCAAGGTTTGAAAAATACCTCAAATAATAATCTTAGGTTTTGCAGTAGCGATGATATCTCTAGGAGTATTTGGGGAGGTTACAAATCTTGTGGCCTCTGCTAGGTAACTCCTGAGCCCCAAGCAAGGAAGGAGTCAGTTTCAGGAAGGGGCTGTTAATTTCATTTTAAGGTTAAACTACAAACTACATTCTTCCCATAGAGAGCTTGGCCTATGCCCAGGAAGGAACAATGGCAGCTTGGAGTTTACAAGCAAGATGGAGTCAGCGAGGTCAGATTTCTCTCACTGTCATAAATTTTGCAAAGGCAGTTTTATTTTCCATGTACAGCTTTATGCTCTTTCCCTGGATTTTCCTTGAAGCCACATCCCTAGGAAGTCAACAAGCTTAAATAAGAAGTAAATATTATATGGGAGGTTCAATTGAGAGGTGGTGAAGGAGGGTTTCATTAAACACCACTCAGTAAATGCTCAATTACATCGTAATATTTGTCTTCTCAAATTTTTATCTCCAGTCATCACCTTATAACTTTTTCTTCTCTTCTGTCACATAACATTAAAAAAGTCAACTTTATTTTTCTGAATGACTCAGCTCCAATTCTCTGCTCTTATTCTCAACAGATAAAAATATTTGTTTAGAATAGATATTCAATCTATTTTTCCCCGAATATTCTTTTTAGGAAATCTCTTCAACTCTTCCTTTAAGTGACTTGATTATTCAACCATAATAAACAGCTTTCCTTTGAGGGGTGAATAGTTTTACTAGGAAGAAAAAAATTTACTCTGTAAAGTTAATAAACAATCTTAAATCTTAAATCTCTGAAATCATATTCTAAAGATGGAATTAAGAGAAGGATATAGCTTTAGGATATAGAAGGATATAGAATTAGGAATAAAAATTTGGGTAGATTTTGATCAATAATATGCCATTACAATAGGGGTAAGGTGCAGCATAAACTAAAGTCAACTTTGATTTGTACAGAGGTGACTGAGTGATTTAAAAGGGGAATGAGGAAGTAGCGGCCTGAGCGCGAGAGCTCTCTGAAGTCTGGAAAGTAAAGAAATATAAATAATTTGGCAGGGTAAATGCAGTTAGGCCAGCTGTGTCTACTAGCTTTCAATAATCTAAGTTAGAATACTATTCTCCCACAGAGACTGGGAGACAGATATCTTATCTTTTCTGATGATTGTGTTTCTAATGGATGGCTTTCAGGTCTTTAAGAAAGGCATTCCTGAGTTATAGGAGATACATATACATCTCAAGGGGACAGAGGAAAAATTCATAATTGTAAACCCTTTTGAATAAATACTATAAAAAACATGATCAGCGGACTGTTATCAAGTATTTTCTAGCCAATAGGCTAGAAAAACAGTAAATTATTTTGTCATCCTCAACTTTTCTGGGGTAGGCGCATTAAAGGGGACCAGGGTCATCATATGGATGTGGCTTTGAGGCGTTAGAAATTATGTTAGTGTTTAAGTCTTTTAATGTGGGCAGAGAAGGGTGGATTAAGTCCTTTGTGCTGAGAGTCTACTTTTTAAATGTCAAGGCTGAGGCCTAGTTGAGAAGTAGGCTCCAGGGAAACTGGCTAGAGTTGGGTCAAGGAGATAACCATTGTCAGGGGTCATCATGAAGATTCTCATAGTTAGAGTCACAATCCTACATTCACTAAAAGCCTTGGAGCGCATTCACCATGGGAAGGAGGAGGAGATAAATATATATATATATTTATTTTATATATATATTATTATATATATATATATGTGTGTGTATACATACAATATAAATATAAAATGTCACTTTGTATATAATTATATATAACATAATTATATATCATATATAATTATATATATTTATATAATGCCAGGGATATAGTGCCACATCCCTACAGTGTTCTCAGACCCTTTTAATGTGCCTGTCTGAGAAAACTCAAGGATGACAAAATAATTTACTGTTTTTTTAGCCAATACCTGACAATAGTCTGCTGACTATATATGGAGAGAGACAGAAAGAGAGAAATAAGAACATATATAATCATGAAAAGTAAGAAAAGATAATTATAGGAAGAGAAGGAAAAAAAAAAAAAGAGAGAGATACCTTGGAGGGTGGCAAATAAATCCCCAAGTCAAGACTGAAGTGTGTCAGAAAGAGCAAAACATCCAGCAAAAGTTGTGCTAGATGAACTTAGTCCGTGATTCTGCTCCTTCCTCCAGTAATCTTCCACTTCCTAAAAAAGTATACTAAGCAAATTGAAGAATGCTCCAATATCAAGAGAATTATGATGTATAGAAAGGCGTAAGAGTTGACACTAATAGTAAGGACAGTATTAAAATTGTTGTCTTTGTCGTCTGCTGTTTGGTAGGCCAGCCATCATAGTCTGAGCATGGTAATTAATTGTATGACTGAAGACAGATCAAGTGCTCAATCACTGAGTTGCAAACAAAGATTAAATTCCACCATAATGAAAATGCTGACAAATAAAAAGGTAGGAGATGGGAGAGTATGCAAACCAAGCTTAAACACAGAGGAGGTGTTGGTGACGTGCGACTTGTTGAGTAAAGAAATTCACAGCAGTGATACACACTGAGGAGAAATAAGTACAAGTTCTGGTAAATCAAATTTACGTCCTTAAGAATGATAGGGATGAAGATGAAGGAAGGAAACGGGGAGATTTTAAAATTTGTTCAGAGGTAAATGTAGAAATTAATGCTAGTAAGAAATACAAATCAAATATAAATTTAAGAAACTCAAGGATTACCTTTAGAGAGTAAGACACTTTAGTTAGAATGCCTGTGTGACTGAAGTAAAAGTGGTGACACAAACATATTTAAAAAATAACACACTTTCTTGAATTATTACACCTCATAAAATATTTGCTACCTAATTTTGCACTTGATTAATGTCAATGAAAAAAATGAATTTTTCTTCTAGTATAGGCTAGGGTTCTTCTTTTTGCATGTCTCTCTTTACAGGGCTGGGCACATAGTAGGTACTTAATAAACAATCATCCTTATTGCTTGTAAATTAGAATCTTTTCAGGGAATTTAAGTGTTTATTTTGTCTTAAACATCAACTAAGAGTGTTTACATTTATACCCATTCCACTCCATGTAAACATTTTAAGGTCAATTTTATTTATACTACATTTCAATAAGAAATCATTTATAAGGTGGGCATTTATTTTTCCTATTGATAATTTTAGTTGGTAGGCCAAATGGTTTTTCCATACATTTTGGGATTTTACTATTGTGTACACATGTAACATATAGTATTTTCATGTAACAGGTAATTTATTATATAAAATTTATTATATATATGTAATTTGGACTATATCAAATGATTTTTAAAGGATGAGAGAATAAATAAGCTTTATTTAAATAAAAGTCTTAACACCTTTTCATATTGAGGTCAATGTCAAAGCACACTGCTTATTTACTAGAAATTGAATGTTTCTATTCATCTATGTTTCTTTGAATTTTCTGTACTTATTTCTTTTCTTTGCACAACTTGATGATAAACAACGAAACTCTTTCTATGATCCTCACCATCTGGAATAGCCTTTTGCTGTTTTTTCTTACTTCATTAACTGATATCTTTTAAAAAAAATCACTTTCAGTCTTTGATTTAGTTTCTTCCCTCTGTTTCCTTCTGTTTCTCTCTGTTTCTCTATCCTCCTCTCTCATCAAAATTTGATATTTTCTCACATTTTAATTTTCGAGTAGTCCCATCACTTCTCCACCTAAAAGATCAGAAAATATTCACATTGTCATCCTACAAGTTATACTAAAATTGAAAGACACCGTAAGTGGTTCAAATGACTGAGCTTATTACAAGGTATAAGGAACAAATAAACTGGAGCCCAACTTATTATAATAAAAGCAGAATTATATTTATCAATCTAGATTGTAGTCTTACAGTTCATAAACTCACTCACATAATTCCTATTATTTCTAGTATTCTATGTGTAGAAAAATAGGGATGATAATTTATCCAACAGAGCTTCAACATTGTTAAGCATAATTGGCTGTAGCTTTGTGCAGAGCAATGTAATAATAATAATAATAACAACAATGCTGACATATACTGAACTCTTATTTTGTGCTAGGCACTGTTCTAAATACTACACAAATGTTAGCTCATATGATAATCACAAAATGTCTTATGAATTTGGTACCACTACTATCTCCGTATTTCAGACAAGGGAACAAAAATACAGAAAGTCTAGGCCGGGGGCGGTGGCTCATGCCTGTAATCCCAGCACGTTGGAAGGCCAAGGCTGGTGGATCACGAGGTCAGGAGATCGAGACCATCCTAGCCAACACGGTGAAACCCTGTCTCTATTAAAAATTCAAAAAGTTGGCCGGGCGCAGTGGCTCAAGCCTGTAATCCCAGCACTTTGGGAGGCCGAGACGGGCGGATCACGAGGTCAGGAGATCGAGACCATCCTGGCTAACACGGTGAAACCCCGTCTCTACTAAAAAAATACAAAAAATTAGCCGGGCGAGATGGCGGGTGCCTGTAGTCCTAGCTACTTGGGAGGCTGAGGCGAGAGAATGGCGTAAACCCAGGAGGCGGAGCTTGCAGTGAGCTGAGATCCGGCCACTGCACTCCAGCCTGGGCGACAGAGCGAGACTCTGTCTCAAAAAAAAAAAAAAAAAAAAATTCAAAAAGTCGGCCGTGGTGGCGGGCACCTGTAGTCCCAGCTACTCGGGAGGCTGAGGCGGGAGAATGGTGTGAACCCGAGAGGTAGAACTTGCAGTGAGCTGAGATCATGCCACTGCACTCCAGCCTGGGTGACAGAGTGAGACTCCGTCTCAAAAACAAATAATAAATAATAAATAAATAAATAAATAATAAATAAAAAAAATACAGAAAGTCTAAATGAATTTGTCCTGGATCATATTGCTAGTAAAGTGATAGTGCAGGGATTCAAAGCCATTATCTGAATCCGGAGTTTGTACTCTCATTCTTCTGTATACCTCTCTAATATATTAGGTCTTGGGCATTTAAGAATTAAAGCATAAATATACAGACCATACATTCAGTGGATTCAGAAATATATATTGGTTTATTCCACAAGTAATTCTGGTTGCTTGCTCTGTATCTGGAACTTTGCTCAGTTTGAAGGGAACAACTAAGAAAAGACAGTCATGTTTCCTGCTCTTGTTCCAATAGGGTGAGACAGACAAAAACAACACAAAGCAGAAAATTTTCGTACATTGTGAAAGATATAAAAAAGGAACAGAAGAAATGAATTAGGTGAAGAGGATGGACAAAGGAATGTCAGACCCGGGGAAGAAAAAGGGAGAGAATATTACATGTGTCAAGAAAAGGAAACCTTGTGTTTTTATAGATGGAAGCCCTGAAAAGAACACTCTGTGGCCAGGGCATAATAGAAAAAGGAGGGACAGTAACCCGAGATAAGGTTGAAGAAGCAGGCAGGGAGTAAACCAAATTTTATTCTAAATGTGATGGGACATCATTGAAGGATTTTAAGCAGGGCAGAGATGTGATACATGCTTTATTATTACCTAGAGTTGCTGGATGGAGAATGAATTGACAAGAAAGACATTTGGGAAGGCTAGTTAGGGACAGAAGCTTAGGCAAGAGGTAACGGCAGCGATCAGAGCAGAAACAGAAAACAAAATGGAAATGCTCAACATATGTTTTTGTCATAAAATTAAAAGCATTTACTGATGATTATATGCAAAAAGCAAGAAAAAGAGAAGATTGAAACATGATTGCTTAGGCTTCCAGTTTGAGTAACTGGATAAATACTACTAGAATTCACAGATCATTAGGATAACTAATTTATACAGATAATTAAGATTGGGGTGAAACGCTTTTTCTATTTGCATATTTTGTACGGAGATATTGAGATACCCAAAGATATGTTAATTCATGGTTGGACATACGTATGGAATTTAGATTAGAAATATGGACTAGAAATGAAAGCACGTAAATGATATTTAATGCCATGGGGATACACATAAGAGAGAGAGGAGAAAAGGAAGAGAGGAGGACCCTAAATGAAACCTTAAATAATATTTAATTTAGAGGTTGGGTTCCGATGCACAGCTTTCAGCTGAAGACTTATCTCACTTTCTCACTAAGGAAAGGATGGATTCCAAGTAATTTTCTAATTATATTTTTCCAGCAGTGGCTGTACACATAGGGTCTTATAGCCTCTCCTTGGATGGCAAATTACAGCCTACCTGAGGATTTCAGGCACCTCGGAGTTCATGCTCTGCTCTAGCAGAGTGACAATGTTAGTTTAATCTTTGGAAAGTCGGTACTCATCTCTGGTGACTACAGAAGGACTGACATAATGATATCACATATATGTTCATTCTTTTCATGGCTTGTATTACTTTCCTTCCAGTAGTAGTGACATGAAATAGAGGCAATTGTTGAGACGTGTTTTTAAGTCTGTATAATTTTCAGCTAGTCTGAAGTCCTGGCTGAAACTTTGATGTTGAATATCTTTAAACCCAGAAAAAGAAATCCACACTGGGTCAAACAAACAAACAAACAAACAAATCACTGACACTTTAAAGCTTCAAGCTGTTTTAAGCTGCTTCAATACTCTTTCAGGACAAATTGTTTTGTTGTTGTTGTTGTTTTGGGAAAACCAAATAAATAGACCTATTTTGCTATGCAGTGTAAAGCAAAGACTCTCTTATGACATGGAAATATTTGAGATGCTCTGGTTCAGGAAATTAAAACTGCTTGGGGGATAACAATAAAAGCTTGTCTGTTAAAAATAGAGTTGCATTTCTGCAAACATGTTTGATTTGGGAAAGTCATGTGTTTTACTAAGTGTGATAATAAGGACAAAAGAAAGCAGGATAATATTGTTCCCCATTTAAGTCCTTTGAAAGGGTTGGATCTCTTCTTGTTAGAGGGGTGAGAACCTAAAGTTAACAGATCCACATTCATGAAAAGTAGCATTATTACAGTGCTTTGGCTACAAGAAGATCTAAATTCAGGTGATCAAGATTTGCATAGTATTTTGTGTGTGCTCGTTCACTGGAACCAGCAGGATTAGCTGCTACTTGGACTGGCATCCTCTTACCATTATATATTCTCACTGGTTATTTTTGTACATTATATAACTATTGATTTCAATTTACTTATTTGTTGCCTGCCAGCTTACCCAACTCAATAGGTTTTTAGTAGATTATCTGTTTTTCCATGCTTTCACAAACACAAAATAATGACAATTTTTATTTCTAGTTTAATTGCTTCTTCTTTTAATTTTCAGACTACAATGTAGATTTTTAATTTAATTTTTAGTAAATTAGAATGGTGAAAAAATATTATTTTAGATAATTTTATTGTGATAATATGTTTGTTGATGTGGGGGGAAAATAAAAATGACTCTGAACTTTTAAATCAGATTAGTGGTAGTCTAATTCACAGTAAGCAGTCCACATTAAAATCTATTGCATCCCATTCATCGATTGAATGGTTAGGAAAAGGAAAATAATCCAGTTAATCATTTGTGAAGCATTCTAATAAGGTAGTCTCAAGGGAAATTGCCAGGTATTTAAATTTTCTATAATATATCTATGAGATAACTAAACCATATCTACATGTCTACGTACTTTAAAATAATTTTCTATAATTGTGTCCTGTATGTATACATATACATATATATACATCTATGTGTGTGTATATATATATGGGGGGGATTGAGTTTAGCATATATATGTGCTTCAGTTCTTTTATTGTTGAATAATTCCAAGCGTAGATGTACCACATTTTATTCATCCACTTATCAGCTGACTGACATTTGGGCTATTTCTTCTTTTGGCTATTACAAATAAAGCTGCTATGAACATTTGTTGAACATTTGTGTATGTGTGGAGGTACGTTTTCATTTCTCTTGGATGCCTATTTACCAGCAGAAATGCTAGGTCACCTGGTAACTCTATGTTTAACATTTTATAAAACTGACAGACTGTTTTACAGAGACGCTGTTGCATTTTACATGTCCACCATCAATATATATTGGTTCAAATTTTTCCACATCTTTGTGAAAACTTCTTATTGTTGTAGTCATCATAATGAATATCAAGTGTGATTATGATTTGCAGTACTTTGATGTCTAATAGTGTTGAACATTTTTTATGTGTTTATCAGTCATTTGTGTATCTTCTTTGGAGAATATTTATTCAAATTATTTGCTCATTGTTGAATTGGATTAGTTGTTGTTTTATTGTTGAGTATATAAAGCATTCATTATGTATTCAAGATACAAGGTCATTATCACATATGTGATTTGCAAATATTGTCTCCCATTCTGTCAGTTGGCTTTTTGTCTTCTGAAGTATGAAAGTTTTTCATTTTGATGAAACCTAACATCTGTTTTTTTTTTTCTCATTTGTATTTTTTGTGTCATGTTTATGAAAGTTTTGCTTAACTCAAAGTTATGACGATTTCCTCCTATTTTTTATCAAGAGTTTCATCATCTATCATCTACATTTAGGTTTAAAGTATATTTTTGGTTCTATACGTGTGTGTGTGTGTGTGTGTGTGCGCGCTATGAAGAAGGAATCAAATATCATTCTTTTGCATGTGGCTATGCAATTGTTGGGAGCGCTATATATCTGAGAGAATGTATTTTCTCATTGGACTTTTCTGGTACATGTAGCTATGTCTATTCTTATGATAAAATCAAACTCTCTTGATTACTGTAAACTTCATACCAAGGTTGAAATCAGGAAGTGTGAGCCACTAACGTTGTTTTATTTCTTTCAAGATTCTTTTGGCTGTTCTGGGTCCCTTGTTTTTCCATATGCATTTTAAGGTCAGCTTGTCAATTTCTGGGAAAAAAAAGCTGGAATTTCTATACATTAAATCTGTAGATCTATTTAGATAGTGTTGTCATCTTCATAATATGAGGCCTTCCATTCCATGAACATTGTTATCTTTCCATTTGTTTAAATCCTTAGTTTCTTTCAATGATGCACTGTAGCTTGGGTGTATATGTTTTAACATTTAAAATTATTTTGCTAAACTTCTAAGTTCTATATTTTAAAATTCTATTATAAATTAAATTGTTTTCTTAATTTCATTTTTGGATTGTTAATTGCTCTTATATAGAATACAACTGATTTTTTTGTATGTTGCTTTTGTAACCTGCAACCTGACTATACATTTCTATTAAATTATTTAAGATTTTGTATATACCAGTACTTTCCATCTGCAAATAGTGATAGTGTTACTTCTTTCTTTCCAATCTGGATGCCATTTATTTCTCTCTCTCTCTCCCTCTCTCTCTCTCTCTCTCTCTCTCTCTCTGTTTCTCTCTCTCTCCCTCCCTCCCTCCCTCTCTCCCTGTCTCTCTCTCTCTCTCTGACTGTCCCCCACCCCCAATTATCTTTGCTAGAATCTCCGATTTTATTCAACATTAGTTGAATAAAGGGAACAGTGGACATGCTTGCTTTGGTCCTCATCTTTGAGGGAAAACATTCATTTTCTCACCACTAAATGTAATATGAGCCTTGGGTTTTTATATTCCTTTTATCAAGTTGAGGAAGTTCTATTGCTAGTTTGTTGAATATTTTTATAATGAAAGGTTATTGAATTTTGTCAAATAAACCTGTCATTCAACCATGTCAAATTATTGTCTTATTGCAATGATAGAGACTATATACTAGAAAAACTATGGCAAATCTCACAAAAAAGGAAGAAAGAAAAAAGGAAGGAAGGAAGGAAGGAAGGGAGGGAGCAAAGAAAGGCAGGCAGGCAGGCAGAAAGGAAGGAGAGAGAGAGAGGAAGGAAGGAAGGAAGGAAGGAAGGAAGGAAGGAAGGAAGGAAAAGAAAGAGAAAAAAAGAAGGAAGGAAGGGGAAAGAAAGAAAGAAAGAGAGAGAGATAAAAGAAATAATAAAAAGGAAAGGAAAGGAAAGGAAAAAGAAAAGGAGGAAAAGAAACAGAATTTTTATAGTATTTTTTCAGACAGTAGAATTTAGACACAATTTCAGTGAAGTAGTGTTTTGTTAGAGCACAGTTATGTGTACTATTTGCAAAGAGTTCAACATCAGATCTGGATAGTGAGGTAAACCTAGGATCCTCTTTCCTTGGAAACTTCACAGTTAATATAGATGTGGAATATTTTGTGAAGAAACTTCTTAATTTAGGTTCTTTACCTGGGCTGGAAATCAAGACTGCTTCTCTGTGTCAAAGTAACTTAGATCCTCCAAACAAGATTTGGATGCTTTCTACTAATGATATAATTTCAAACAACAAACTGCCACTCTGTGACTTTGGAGAACAAGCCAGTACGTAAGAAAGTAGTACACAATCAACGAGGACTTCATTATGATGCTTTATAGTTGTAGCATGTCTTTGAGATAAATATTATTTCCTGCTAACTTTGTGTATTAGTCTGTTCTCATGCTGCTGATAAAGACATACCCAAGACTGGGTAATTTATAAAGAAAAGGAAGTTCAACGGACTCACAGTTCCACATGACTGGGGAGGCCTCACAATCATGGTGGAAGGTGAAAGAACAGCAAAGGCACATCTTACATGGTGACAGGCAAGAGAATGTGTGCAGTGGAACTGCTCTTTATAAAATCATTATATTTTGTGAGACTTATTCACTATCACAGGAACAGCATGGAAAAACCTGCCCCTGTGATTCAATTATCCCCCACTGGGTCCCTCCTACAACACATGGGGATTGTGGGAGCTACAGTTCAAGATGAGATTTGGGTGAGGACCCATCCAAACCACTTCGCAACTGAATTTATCTGTGAATTTATCTGTTATCCTAGCCAGATGAATAACAGTGTTTAATGGACGTGGCTCCCTATGAATACTATCCTTCACTGCCTTTCCCATTTGGTAAGATCTTATGCTGCCTTTAAGACAATGTTCAGCCAAGAAGGGGCATTGCTGTTCCTCAGTGGTGATGAGATGAAAGTATGTTCTCTATGAACTGCAGTCCTTTGGGTAACTGTAAGAGGAGTGGTTTATTTCTCTGTCAAGCTACCAGAATCAATTTCCCAATCATGGCTATGGAAACTAGAATCCAGGAAATAGGATACAACCACGGTTCTGAGTTACCTGCCTGGCTTGTACTTTTTGATGTGCTGACCTCCCCTTCTTTCTTCTGCAAAAACATGTCGGGACCTGACTCATGCTTAGCCAAACCCAATTCCCTGCTCAAAAGTGGGTAAAAGGGAAGAAAACTCTTTTTTTTTTCTTTTTCTCTTGGCAAGTGCATGAGGTAAGGCGATGGAATTTTTACTGATTTTGCATTATATTTCACACACATATATATGTGTGTGTGTGTGTACGTATATATGTGTGTGTGTGTGTGTGTGTGTATGTATATTGCTGGGGTGAAAAGTATGGAGCTGCTGAAACAGCACTATTATAGATATTTTCTTAATTACGTCTATTCTGCATCTTCGTAGATGTAGGTGCTACATCCTTGAGTTCCAAGAATTTAGCTTTGTATTGATTTACTCTGCTCAATATTTCAGGTCTGGTTGGGTAGATAGACATTTTATTTTATTTTCAAGCTACATAATTGCCTTCGAGGATCAGTAATTCCAAGTCCTATTCTGGCTGTTCAACTGTTTTAGGAATCTCAACGTTCAAACACAGATGTGTGTGCACACGTACACATACACATGCCACATGTCCCCTCACTGTCGATAAATCATCACAAATTGAGAAATATGTCTTATCTCAACTAGAATATTTCACTAATTTTAACTGGTTTTTTGTTAATAAAATTTATTAATTTTTGTTGATTTGTTAACTTTTGTTAATTGTTAATAAAAATATATTTTATAAGGATCTAAACATCTTTTTTAGAAAGAAGTACATTACTAAAATATTTGAAAATGTAGCAAGAGATAATTATTAACTGTAATTTCTGGTTATAATCTATTACAAAAATAAAGTAAAACAGATTATACCTGGATATTGAGATGTATTTTGTTCTCTAGTAACTCTGGAATTATGTTAACAATAGAAAAGAAGCATCTGCCACGTCTCAATGGTGATACCAAGTGTTTTCTTCCTGAATTGACAAAAGAAAGTTACCAAGAGGAATATATGTCATAGTTACTGGAAGAGAAGGTGTAGAATGAGGATGGATTAATTATTCTATTTGCTTACATTTTTTCAGAGCTATGCGTTTCTCATTTTATTTGTGAATGATGAAAGGCGTATAATACTACAGATACTACTAATAGAGTTAACTGTATTTCTGAAATGATTTGGAAATTTAAAAAACACACTGGCAAATGTGATTTATTACTGATTTAAACATTCTTAACCGTGATCAACTTTTCATCCACTCACTCCAAATAGGAGCACTATATGCATCACATAAAATTAGCTTAACTGATTTTACAGTGACTGTGTTTTATAATTTTTCTTCCACCATCTGTAGGCTACATTTTCATATTAATAACCCCATTAATACGTTGTAGACTGCTTTGTTGACTGTGTGAGGGGAGACTATCCTGTGGTATATTACTAAGTATACGATTCTCCTAGAGTCAAACAAGTTGAGACTAATGAATCATTCCTTTGGTTTCAGGTTGGTTTAGATTGAGGTTAAGTAATAAGCATTGTAAACCCATATCCAAGTAGTGGTGCTACTAAGCATATAGGCTTTTGTAATCAGATGAATGGGAGGGGAGTAAAAGTTTTGTGTTAATATTATCAGCCCTGTGACTATACGTTTCAGCTTTCTTCTTGGGAAATAGAAAATTATGACATAAGCTTCACAGAATAGATTTATACATAAAATAAAACGATGTATGGAAAGCAGTTTGCATCATTTCTAGCATGTGGTAACTAAAAATGATAGCCATTAATTGCATTATTATTGGATATTTCATGTTGCATGTAAAAAAGAAACAAATAACAAAAAAAAAAATGAAAAATGTTGTTCAAAAGCTTTAATTATTGTTTCGCCCTCCCGCAAAATCCTATTGATCCCCCTAAACTAAGTATTAACTCATCTTAAACCTGGAAACAGCTCTTTTCAGATACCTGTTTTTATGGCAGCTGAATAATTCCTTTTAGTGACTCTTGGAGAGGAAAACAGGGGAAATGCTCTGTCTTAATAATGTTAATTTATTGGTATGACTGCAAAAGGTGTATATATTCTTTGTTAAATTGAACATGCTCAGAATAATAATTCTGAGGAAAACAAATAACATGTAGGAAAAGTGTAATAATTTGATTACACTTAAAGATGCACTCAAAGCATGTCTATGAAAAATAAAACAACTACTTTATGTTACCCTAGAGATTGGGAATGCAATTTTAAGAAATAATTACTTTTGTTTTTCACCTTGTCACTTTTATGTGTTAGGATCCGTGTATTACCATTTATCTTTGTCTGACATTTAAAGCGTGCTTTAGCTGGCAATTAATTTCTTTTTCTCTTGTTTTGTTTTTTATCTCACTAGTTGAATAGAAGCAAATAAATTGCCACATTAACCTATTAAAACAATATCTACCATTGTTTGATAGTTTCAAGTAAGGAGTTAGATTTTAGATTTCTCATACTGTTGTAGTTTTCCATGTGTTTGCTTTTCCTGGACATCTCCAGATCTATAGTATCAAGGGAATACTCATGATGATTGTACCAAAGTGATATTGCTGACATAAGATTTTCAAAAGCATCTCTAAATTGTTACACATTGGATACTTTTGAAAATTGATTAAGATACAGGAAAGATAGAGGGCCACCATTTTCCAATATGAAAGACAATAATTTAATTTTCTTTTATTTATGGGTATATTGTCTATAATGACATTTTTGCAAAAATTGCTCTCATTATATATGTATAATCAGCTATCAATTGTAAGTATCACAGTGACTACATTTTTATTTAGGAGATTTTGTGGAGAAGTGGTTGATGAAATAACAGCTATACATGTATATCTTAATGCTTTTTCTGTCCAGAAGTCATTTTTAAAAAAATAAAAAATATATATTTTTTCTTTTTCTTCCCCCACTAGATGTGGGTTCTGTGGAAGGACTTGCCTATCACAGAGCCTGGGATACACTGTACTGGACAAGCTCCACCACCTCATCCATCACCAGACACACTGTGGACCAGACTCGACCTGGAGCATTTGACAGGGAAGCTGTCATCACCATGTCAGAGGATGACCACCCACATGTGCTAGCCTTGGATGAATGTCAAAAGTAAGAAACAGTGTAGTTTTATCTCTTCATTATAGTTATAAGTCAAAAGAATATCAGAGTTCTGTTAATTTTAAGAAGAATTAATTCTAAAATAAAGTTTTTCTTTGAAGTTTTATTTTCACAATTCATAAAACTTTTTTTTATGTAAGAGCATCATAAATGTGAAAAATTAAAATCTGGACCCTTTAAACGCCGGGCTTCATCTCTCTGAGAGATCCAGTAAAAACAAATTTAAATAATTAAAGGCAAAATGGAAAGAGACAATACTATGCTGGAAAAGGCCTATGAAGAAGACATTAATGCATAGCCGATTGGAATCATAAATTTAAAAAAATTAGCATACACGGAAGACTAAGAGTTTTCTTTTCTTTTCTTTTCTTTTTTTTTTTTCATTTTAATCAAGTAATTATAGCATCCGGAGATCTCCCAAATTGAAATACAAAAGAAAGCAAACTGCAACAATACAAAAATATTTGTGTGCAGCTGTCTTTTCAACACTAGGTACTTGATAATAGTCTAAGTGTTCTACAGCTGTTTGATGATATATTGTACAGACAGCTAAAATAATGTTTGTAAAAAAATCACGACAAAAGGAAATATTCTGGATATAAAATATACTCAGTGAGTAAAAACAAAGAAAAAAAATGGTGTCTTGGGAGATGTCTTAAAGCAGTTACAAAAAACAAACAAACAAACAAACAAAAAAACACCTGAAGAACAAAGCACAGGTAAGGGACAAAGAATATCTATCTATGAACTTTCATTCTCATATACAATATGGTAAAGTTGTTTGTTAACTATAAGAAAATGCTTTTTATTTTTAAATGAAACAAGTAAACAAAAATCAGACCAATCTGGCCTTCCTTGAGCAAAACTAGAAGAGTTCTTTTTAGGTGTGATTTAAAAAGAAAAAAAAAAAAAAAAGGTTGAAGAAAGAAAAGCAATGACAGATAATCACTGACCCTGACCACTTATCAGAAGAAAGGACTAAGTAACATGAATTGGTCAGTGTGAAAATAGCTGTAAATCTGAACCCTTTTGTAGAGCTAAAACTGAGGTCAGATTTAATTCACTTAATTGAACATCATCTTATATATGAAAATTCTTAAGGTTGAGCAATGCAATGACTCATTATGGAGCTGGGGAGACTGCTCCCACCACTGTCCTATCAGGATATAGTTTGCTAGCTCAGCTGCATTTTTCTCAACACATCACCAAAAGAATCTCAGGACAGTAATAAATGTCACACAGTAGGAATAAAAGAGTTGGGCAAAGGAATTTATAAGTCAGTTTTGAAATAAAAATAAAGCAGTCACTCATGATATTATATATGATGAGTTTTAATTAGTAAGTGCTTTATCCTGTAATTATTTATTACATAGGCTAACATTTACATTTTTCACCTTGCATATGGTGAACTGTAAATTAACATTAAACATATAAAAATTTCAATTTGATAATTATTTGTAATTAAAGTATGAAAAGGCAATTTATCATATATGTAAATGACACCTTCAAAACACCATTGTATGTTAATCGATTAACAGATATTTTAAAATAAAATCCTAAATTGCAAATCAAAGTTAGGCTCTCTAAGTTTAAAATTTGGCTCAGTTACTAATTATTTGTGAAAACTTTAATTACTTAAGCTCTCTGGATCGTTCTGTTTTCTCACCTGTGAAATGAAGTGGGGAGGGTGGAATGAAAGGAACACTCCTAACACCTCTAAAATTCTCTTGTTATAAAATCTACAATCTAGGAAAATAGTGTAAATAAATTGTGGGTTTAATACTTTACATTCTATGCATAACTTTTAAAATGTTTTAATTCACTATTTTTTATATTAAATATCACAATTTATAAGTAAAATTACCAACAATGAAAATTGAATACAAAGATTTTTGTTGTGAATTTGACAATTATTTGGTAATTTTGGTAATAAGTGTCACAAAATACTCCAAACCACCTGCTGAATAACTTTGTTGGCTGTAATGCTAAACTACCTTTAAATGATTATACCTGGGAATCCATAGAGAATAGACACTATGCTGAAGAATTTAAGAGTCACCCCTAGAGTTTTAGAAATGATATTGTAATTTATAGAAAAATCACACTAAGAGAGAAAAAAAGAAATGTAAAAAACAGGAGTTTAGTAATTTCCTTTCTCCAAAACAAATACAAAAGAGAATGCAGAATTTAAAAAGGAAAATTGGAAGGTGAAGAAGATTTTTATTTTCATCAATTGAAACAGATAAGTATACTTAGGATAAGAATGATTATACTGGATCAGCTGAAATGTGGTAATAAGTTAGAGTATATTTGCAGTTTGTGGAAAACAAACTTAAGATCACTGTTTTGTTCTTGATTAAAGTAAATCCTCATGCATCTAACAGTTTAACTAAATTATTTGAAGGAATATCCAGGAAATCATTTTTTAGAAGTAGGTTCTAGGTTTCATTTAAGAACCCAGGTAAAATTAACATACAAATATCATATACACATCTCCTTTTATTACCTAGACTTTGTTAAAGGTCATAGAATATGAAGTAAATAATTCTGCTTCTTTTTAAATAGCTTGGTATTGACATGTTTCTATTAGTATTTTTACTCTTGATGAGAAGTTTGATTTATAGTTACAATGTTCATTTTCATTAGTTTAATGTTTTGGACCAACTGGAATGAACAACATCCGAGTATCATGAGATCTACTCTGACTGGGAAGAATGCTCAAGTGGTGGTCAGTACAGACATACTCACTCCAAATGGACTCACTATCGACTACCGTGCAGAGAAGTTGTATTTCTCAGATGGCAGTCTAGGAAAAATTGAAAGGTGTGAATATGATGGATCCCAGAGACATGTAAGTTAATGAAGAATTTCTTGGTTATAGAGTTATGCAATGATATATTTAAAACACATATGACTTATACTTTCCTAAAATGTTCATATCAGGGAATTTCAAAATAGCCTATTGATTGAAACAATCCAGTTGAATAACTAATCTATCACAAAAGAAAATTGTGCACAGTATTTTGAAAACTTCTTTCAAATGTATTTGCTACCATAGAGACAGCTCAACCCATAAAGTTTTTCTGGAGCAGCAATAACTAATTTCCTTGTAGTTATTAATTGAACTGGAATGGTTAGAGTGATTTGAATATGCTTCTTTGTTATGTATAGCTTTTAAAAATGTGAAATACAATTGATTAGTTGTCCCAGGATAAAAGAAAATTAGAAAAGAAAGAAATGATCCTCTGTGTTTGTATCCTTAAAGCAATCTAAGAAGATCTGAAGAGAGGAGAATGAGTCAAGTCTACTCTAATCACTGGACTCTCTTTTCTCTGGGTTCAAAATGAAATGTTAGTGGAAGAGTTGCTATGCTACCCCTTGAGAGCACTTACAGCAGGTATTTAGGGCCTGAAGAATGGTGAGATGCTAGGACGCCCCTTTGTCCTGTGAGGAGTAGCCTTGGCAACAGGGAAGCTCAGTGGTTAGATCTGCGTGGCTATACCACTAGAGAAATCTGGACCCATGTCTCTACCACTATACAGGCCTGAAGGACAAAATGATCCTCAGGCTCCTCACGCCTCCACTGCATTGAAGAAGGTCTAGAATGTAATGCATTTTTTTTCTTAAAGGGCCGGATAGTAAATATTTGAAGCCTCATGGACCATATGATCTCTATTACAACTACAGTGTTTCATGGCACTAATGCAGACATAGCGAATATGTAAATAAATAGGCCTGACAGTATTCGAATAAAGTTTTATTTACAGAAACAGACAACAATCAGCAAATTCTATATGTATAGAACAAATTCTATATGGCTAAGCACACTGTTTAATTCAGTTGAAGATTGAATTGACCTTAGGCAAATTATTTTACCTTTATAAACTTTAGTTTTCTGATATGCAAATTCTCTTTCAGGGCAATTATGAAGATTATAGTGCAAAAGTATATGACTCAGAATACAGCATAGAAATTCTAAATAAACCTAGTATATAATGCTTTTGAAGAGACAGGTAAATCATTGTCCTGAATGTGCTGTTATTTTTTATTCTGTCATGATACTAAAAAAAAAATGAGTTTATGACTCTTTATTCTCCTCAATGATTTTTGTTTATACCTATTTTGCACTTCCCCACCCATTTATTCTTATCTATGGTAATTACAGCTACAGTAAGTGGTCCAGTAATAAGATACCACTAATGTAATTTAAAGGATTTGTTCTGACATTTAACATATGTGCTTTGTTTAATTGCAACTCATCATTTTCCATCCCTGCCCAAGGAAGGATGATTTCTGACTGGGCCCCAAAGTTAGAAAAGTATTTCAAAGTCTACTGTATTCTTACATGCATTCAGATTACCTCATCTTTATCCTCATATGAATTCAAATTAATTTTTAAAAAGTTAATATTTTTGTTAATAAAATGAGCAATACATTTTTAAAATTCTTTATTTTGTAAAAGTTAATTTAGGGACTATTTATGGACTGTTTTAAAGACTTTGTACAGATTTATTAAGACTTCGGACTGTATCAATTTACTAATCACCCTACTAGCTAAGTCACTGATTGATAATTGTGTTCTAGATACTGTGCTAAGCACTTTATATTTCATGTTTTTATAGCCCTCCCCATGGTAGGCATTATTATGATGATCCCCATTTACAGATGAAGAAAATGAGGCACAAAGAAGTTTAGTGCTTGTTCGGGAACACCTCGCCACGTATGTAGTAGGAAGGTGATTCTATCCCTGGTGATCTCACTTCAGCGCCTGTGCAAACCGTCATGCTAAATTTGAAAACACTTACAAAGGACCCAACTAAGTGTACACAACCTGGCCACTTCCTCATGCCTTGTAATTAGCAATACATTTGTTCTCTCCTTCTTCCTCACATATCTTTAATATGTTACCCATAAACACTTTGCACAGTAAATATTTCAATTCATTACTGAATATGAAACTATGCCTAGTAAAATTTGAAGTTCTGCTGATGTACGTAGTAAACCAAGTAGATTTACTCAACTTGTGAGCACACATCATATTACTTTGATATACATTTTAAGAACCTTAGTAAAATCGACAGGGAAGACAATGGAGAAGAGCATCCAACTCTAAGTGACACATTATCCCCTTTAAAACTGCTCTCTGATAGAGACGTAGAGCTTCTGAGTAATCTTTTTGAAATACTCTTTACATAGGCTTCTCCATTATATCAGGACAAGCTAATCATTTGAAGCTGGGGTCATCAAAGCTCTTTTAAAACAGAAAGATCACTATGTGTCCTCACACCATTGGAAGGACCTTTATTATAGCTTTGTGTCTAAAACTGTTTAATAGATGTTCTGAAGGCTTAGACAGATATTATAGCATCTCTACTCTGGCCTATGTTATATAAGAATTTTCTCTTTGTTTTTAGTATTCTTTTCACTTTCGTGTTTAGATATACCCATTGCTTAGCTGTGTGACAAATGGTGCAATCAGGGAAGGGAAAGTCTAAATACTTATTATTCATCTCAGAAATTAATATTTATGAAATTCATATTCTGTAATTATTAATAAAGACAATTTTACAAAATAAATACTAGAATGAAAGTTGGATATTTATTTACTTCTTTAAAAAATATAGTTTTAAAGCAATGTTAAATTTAATCCTTACATTTGGTATTGACTAATTGCATGAACATTACCAAGTCATTTAAAATCCTTATGCTTTTTTAAAAATGTAATTTTATTTTAGGTTCAGGGGGCCAATGTTCTTGGTTTTGTTTATTACATGGCGTAATGCATAATAGTGAGAATCAAAGCTCTTATGCTTTATAATTAATGTAGATATAAAAACAAATGACAGCTAAAATCAACATAATTGTGATATTCTGTAATTTTGTGGAAATTAGCAGAAATCATTGTTAATTCAAAAAGGTAAAATAAACGTTCTTTGTCCCCATATCTAGTTGAGGAAGTAAAACATGTGCTCAAAGATAGTTAATGATATGAAATTAAATCCGTGACAATTTAATGATAATTCTCAATATTTTAATTCTCAATCTTTCCTTGTTCTGTAAAGCCAAAAATTCATACACAGGCTGTTCTTTTATACAAGGGACCTTTATAAACAGCACCATCATTTAGTGTGCTTGTACCTAGATTTGCCTTGAAATCCAACTGTTACTGTTAGGTAGCCTTGACAAAAACAGATAATCTAACACACGCCAGTGTTCACAGCAACCAGGTGACTTCCACTTACTACGTGAAATGAAAGCATTGTCAATCGTTGTAGTCCATTCAAGCTACTATAACAAAATATTGCTCCTATTTTTTTCACTCCTCATTTTATTCCCTTTGGGCAACCATATGAATATAATCTTTCATATATATGTATATATGTGTGTGTATATATATTCAATTTATATTTTATTTTTAAGTAGATCTGCAAATCAACAGAATAAGTTGCATTTTTATATTTTGGAGTACACTGTGGAAGGCATTGAAGAAATGTGTGACAGGTAAAAACTATAGGTTTAGAAAGAATGCTATTCAGGAAATAGAAAGTATAGTTATGAAGACTGAAGGATTCTATAAAAGACTTAAACTACTCACCAAGAAATATAAGAAGAGATGCAAAACATTGTTCATTGTATAATGTGAAAAAATGCTGAAGCAATGCAATAAAAAGGAGTGCTAGAAAAGTGACAGTTACAGAAGGGAACACTTCTTTTGCATAATTGCATATTTTCTAACTTTGGATAAAGCAGGTGATAGCAGAAGGCAATCTCAAGAGTAGGGAGATCAGATATCCCCAGGGGAGTGAACAGATTAGAAGGAAGCTAGACATCATAATCTGGAATATTAGATACAGGGTATCTTTAATGAGAAAGAAGTAACCTACATTTAAGTTCATTGATTTTAAAGTGTTGGAGAGATTCTTGTAAATTTAGACCTTGTGTGCCCTCGAACGCAGTATGATGCCATGGGTCTTCCAAAGCCTATTTGAAAAGTGTGCCTTCTTTTGAGTATCTATAGGAATTAGACCATAGTCAAGTAAATTTTCAAAACTGTGTTTAAACAAAGTCTGATAGGCTTAGTCATTGAATTACATCTTAAAGCTTTTAATATGCTCATGAACATTATGAATATTCTGAATAGAAAACAGTATGTAGCTTTGTTCTGATCAGAAAACAGATTTTTCGTTGTTTTTTGTTTGTTTGTTTTAATTTTTTAACATGGGCCAGGCATGGTGGCTCATGCCTGTAATCCCAGCACTTTGGGAGGCCGAGGCAGGCGAATCACCTGAGGTTGGGAGTTCGAGACCAGCCTGACCAACATGGTGAAACCCCCTTTCTACTAAAAATACAAAAAATTAGCTGGGCATGGTGGCACGTGCCTGTAGTCCCAGCTACTCGGGAGGCTGAGGCAGGAGAATCGCTTGAACCCAAGAGGTGGAGGTTGCAGTGAGCTGACATCATGTCACTGCACTCCAGCCTGGCAATGGAGCAAGACTCTGTCTCAAAAAAAAAAAAAGAAAAAAAAAATTTAACATGGTGTATCATGGGCATGTGTTTGTAGAGATTTGAAAAATGCTGATACACTATTGACAACTCACTTAGTTTATCACAGAAATATTATATAACCCATTGCTTATCAGTAGACCAGAGAAACAGATCCTTTCAAACAGCAAAAATAAACCAAAATGTGTTTTTTAATGTACATTTTTATCTTTCAATGTTTTAAATCTGAAGTTTAATAAGCCCATTAGTTTCTTCTATCAAACTTAAGTTTTATTATTCTATTTTATCTTAGAGAGTGGTCACAATAAAATACAAGTCCGCACAGTTTAATTTTGACTTGCATTGACAAAGCCCGTTAGTTTCTTCTATCAAACTTAAGTTTTATTATTCTATTTTATCTTAGAGAGTGGTCACAATAAAATACAAGTCCGCACAGTTTAATTTTGACTTGCATTGATAAAAATAATACGATTGGCTGGGTTTTTCTGATTTTAATACCACAGTAACTTATGTGGTGGTTCTACCTAAACCACATTCTTGTACCTTTTAAATATCGAGGAATGCATTCTTTATTCAGTGATATGGAACTGAATGTTTTGGGGAAATTGAGTTATTAAGGCAAAAAAAAAAAAAAATCCAGAAAATAATTCTGTAATGTTTCTTTTTTATTTTTTTCTGTTCTGTATCTATCATCTCTGTTGTTCCAGTAACTAAAACATTAACTGATGTTGACAGGGGCTAAGACAGCATGATTATAACCTATCTCCCTGCAGTTACCCTGTAAGTGTTAATCATTTCGTGGAAAGTATCTGCTACCTGCATGATACAGACCTTTCCAAAAGAGATATTTATGTTCCTAGAAATTGCAATTGCTCATGTTCCTTACCACTGACATTCTTTTAAAAACTTAGTCCAAAATTGTTTTCAGAATATATTCCTGAGAAGAAATCTTAAATCTTATGACTTATCTTTAGAATGAAAAGGATTTTTATGACTAATTTGACCCCTAAATAAACACACTCTGATTACATGAACTCTTTTAAGTAAGAATAGGAGAGCAAGTTAAATAAATAAGCTAGTTTTAATTACAAGAACAATCACAAGGAAATGATATATTTTATCTTTTTATGGCACACACACACACACACACACACACAGTCGAAAGGAAATATTTAGTGCCATAAAATACTGAGACTAGTGCTGCCTTGAGTGATACGATTTTCAAAACTGATGATGAGTTCTTGAAAATGTATACAAAATGAGGTAAAGTCATCTGTCAATTTACATAGAAGTTATGGTCCCTGAAAAATAATAAATGTATATTAAATCTCCTGAAATACTTTTGTATATATGTAAAATGGGATTAAATTCCAGGATCAGGTAATTATAAGTAAGTTTTCACCTTTGAGAATATCTTGTAGGACATTTGAAACCTGGGCAGAGTCTCAGACAAGGCGTTGTACAGAACTGCCCTATGTATTGCAGGGCATCCCGATTCCTGGTTCTTTACTACTAGACCACATAGCTATCAGCCCCACCTTACCCCACTCCTATCAAGCAAAAATATGCTTCCAACATTTTCCAAAGTCATAGAAGGAATGGGACTCCCTTGATTGAGAGCCAATAAGATGGGTAATTGTCTTAAAAAGAGATGTGAAGAAAGTTCTCCTGACAGCAGTGATTTTTCTATTCTGTCTTGCATGCCTCAAATACATGGGATGTTGGGTCTATCGATAGCTGGGTAAATCATACACAAGAAGCAGAGTACCTGACTGTTAGCCTAAGACTTCTCCAAACTTTAATTTTAACAGATCAGCCAATTGAATAAACAGAATTGTATATATCCAGTACCTTTTACATGATGGATGTTGCAATCAAGTATATTATAAAGAAGTCCATTATCTACTAAATTCTGAGAGACTGCTGGAAATCGGATTTTTTTTGTCTTTGACATTTCTCTGAATTCAAGAGGCATCATTCAATATCAGATTATTATGTCCAATATTGATTTCAGTACCTTTTAAGTATTCTTGGGCCTGAATAGACCTTAATAACTTTCTAATTTATTTAAAAATGATCTTTATAACTTTCTAATCTTTAGAACAGTAGGTGACTAAATAGAAATGTGATAAAAGTAAAGAATATGGCAAGTCTATGAATTCTATTAATCCATTAAAGATTATCATGTAAAACATATTTTTCCATGGGGAGATTTAGTATACATTAAGTGATAAGTATAGAGTGAACACTTTAATATGCTGTCTCTCAGGCTAGATGCATAAAAATATTTCTTGAATGAAAGAATGAATGTCATTGTCTTCATGTGCTCTGTTTGCCATAACAAAATACCTTACGGCCGGGCGCGGTGGCTCAGGCCTGTAATCCCAGCACTTTGGGAGGCTGAGACGGGCGGATCACGAGGTCAGGAGATCGAGGCCATCCTGGCTAACACGGTGAAACCCCGTCTCTACTAAAAAATACAAAAAAAAAAAAAAAAAAAAAACTAGCCGGGCGAGGTGGCGAGCGCCTGTAGTTCAAGCTACTGGGGAGGCTGAGGGAGGAGAATGGCGTGAACCCGGGGGTGCGGAGCTTGCAGTGAGCTGAGATCGTGCCACTGCACTCCAGCCTGGGCGACAGAGCAAGACTCCGTCTCAAAAAAAAAAAAAAAAAATACCTTAGACTGGGTGGCTCAAAAAACAGAAATTTACTTTCTCACAGTTCTGGAGGTTGGAATTCTGACATCAGGATGCTGGCGTGGTCAGGATGGCGAAGGCCTCTTTTCCTGGCTTATGGATGATCATCTTCTCACTGTGTCCTCACATGGCCATCCCTTGTATGTGCATGGGGACTGGGTTGGGGGCTGGGGGAGAGAGAGAGAGATCTAGGCCATAAATTCTATAAAATTAGTAACCTACCCTTATGACCTTATTTAACCTAAATTATCTCCTTAATGGTCATATTTCCAAGTACAGTCGTATTGGGAGTTAGGGCTTCAACATGTAAATTTTGCAGGGAAGCACAATTCAGCCCATAGTCACTATGAATCCATATCTATAGGAAAAAAGCATTCTTCTCTCTCTCTATATACACACATTTATATATATATTATATATTAAATATAATTTTTATATGCATATATACATTTATACATTATATATATTGCATATATATACACACACATTTAAAAAGTCCCAAAATTTTTAATAGAAGCCTTTAGGTTGTTAAATTATAAGTGATTTATTTTTACCCGTGTGCATTTCCAGAGCAGATAACAAATATTTATGAATGAAGAAAGAAATATGCATTTGTGCTTATGAATTTTTAATTAAACGTTTTTATTTGGAGATAACTGTAGATTCACATGAAGTTGTACGAAGTAATACAGAAGGATCAAGTGTACTCTTTACTCAGTTTTCCCTAATGATTACATCTTGGAAAAGTATAGTACAATCTCACAACCAGGGTATAGACAATGATGCGGTCAAGATACAGAACATTTCCTTCATTCCATTGATCCCTCATGTTGCTTTCTTGCATAGCTGTGCACACTTCCCTTCTTTCTCACTCCTTTCTTAATCACCTGCAACCACTAATTTATTTTCCACTTCCATAGCTTTGTCACTTTAAGAAACTTATATAGAACCTTTAAGAAACTTTTCAAGAAACTTTATAACTTATTTATAAAGAAACTTTAAGAAACGTATATAATAGAATTATACAGGGCATTTCCTTTAGGGACTGACCCTTTCCATTCAATAGGATTCTCTCGAGATTCATTCAGGTTGTTTCATGTGTGACTAGTCTGTTCTCTTTTCTGCTGAGTAGTATCTATGATATGAATAAGCCACAGTATCTTTATTCACTTGTTGAAAGTCATCAGGGCCATTTCTAGTGTTTGGCTATTATGAATGAAGCTTTCATGAACATTTGTGTACTGATTCTAGAATAAACATAATTCTTCATTCTCTGTAATAAATGTCTAAGAGTTCTATCACTGGGTCATACGTTAGTAGCATGTTTAGTTTTTTTTACGAAACTGACAATCTGCTTTCCAGAATGACTGTACCATTTTACATTCCCACTTACAGTTTATGAGTTATTTGTATATTTTAGATGATACTTTTTGTTGGCTATGTGGTTTGTAAATATTTTCCCCCATTTTGTAGTTTTTCCATTCTTTTCACATGAGTTTTATGCTGAGCAACGTTTATTTTGATTATTTTTAATTTATCATTTTTTTTTATTTCATGGTTCATGCTTTTGATGTTTAGACTAATAATTCCCCAGCCTTAGACTCCAAAGATTTTATTTGATTTTTTCTAAAAGTGTTATAGTTTCACATTTCATATTTAAGTTCATGATTCATTTTGAACTTACTTTTGCATTTGATCGGAAACTTAGATCAAGTTCCACTTTTTGCCTATCGATGTCCATCTTTTTTTTTTTTTTTTTTTTTTTTTTTTCTTCTTTGAGACAGAGTCTTGTTCTGTTGCCTAGGCTGGAGTACAGTGGCGCAATCTCGACTCATTGCAACCTCTGCTTCCTGGGTTCAAGTGATTCTCCTGCCTCAGCCTCCCGAGTAGCTGGGACTACAGGTGTGTGCCACCACACCCAGCTAGCTTTTTGTATTTTTGGTAGAGACGGGGTTTCACCATGTTAGCCAGGCTGATCTCCTGACCTCGTGATCCACCCGCCTTGGCCTCCCAAAGTCCTGGGATTACAGGAGTGAGCCACTGCACCCAGCCCAATGTCCATCTTTTCTCTAATTGCTTGTATACTTTTTTCAAAAATCATTTGGGCATAACTGTAGGTGTCTATATTGGGGTTCCCTGTTCCTTTCCATTTATTTAATGAGTTTACCACTCTGTCAATACCACATAGCCTTGATTTTCAAAGTTATTTTAGATATTCTATTTTCTTTGCCGTTTTGCGTAGGTTTTAGAATAATCTATCCACATCTACAAAATGTCTGATATATCTATAGTGTTTTCAGGTATATTCTTTGTCCAGCTTTTTTAGCGGTTGCTTTAGGTACTGCAGTATATATACATTACTTATCAGTCTACAAGCATCACCATTTAACCAGTAAAGTGAAGCATAGAAACTTTACAGCCCTTTATGTTTCTTTAGCCTCCCCTGTTTGTAATATGATTATCTTAAAGATTTACTCTGCACACAACAGTGTTAGATTTTGTTTGCTTCAACCATCAAACAAGTTAGAAAACTCACTATGAGATGGAAAGCCTATTTTTATTCACTCATATTTTTGCTCACAGTGTTCTCTTTTTTCTTGATGTTCACAGGTTTCTTCTTTAATTGCTTACTTCCCTAATGCTTTGGAAAATTCCTTTTGTCCATTCTTTGCCATCTGTTGTGTCAAATTATCTTAATTTCCTTTCATCTGACACTGTTTTGATGTTCCGTTTATTTTTGATATTTTCCCTTGACATAGGTTACTGGATTGACAGCTTTCGTTTCATATTTGAAAAATATTGGGCCACTTCCTTCTGTTCTCTGATTTCTGATGAGAAATCTATTATTATTAAAATTGTTTTCTTCTATGTAACATGCAGTTTTCCTCTGGCTGCTATTAAGATTTGTTTCTTGTCTCTGGTTTTCAGAAGTTTATTTTTATTTTTAATCAGCAAATAATAATTGTGTATATTTCAGGAGTACAAGGTGATATTTTGATGTATGTATATGTTGTGGGATGATTGTTCAAGCTAATTAACATGTTAATCACCTCGCCCATGTACTTACTCATTTTTGTACTATTTATCTCCAAAGTTAATTGCTCATGTCTAACTGGAAATTTGTACCCTTTGACCAACATCTTATTCCCCTTCACTCCTGACTTTGGTAGCTACTATTCTACTCTCTACTAATAAGAGCCTGACTTTTTAGATTCCACATGTGAGCTCCTGAAGTATTTGTCTTTCTGTGCCTGGCTCATTTCACTTAGCATAATGTACTCCAAGTTCACCCATGTTGTTACAAATGACAGTTTCAGAAGTTAAATTATGATGTGTCTTGGGTTTATACTCTGTGCGCTTTCCTCTGCTTTTTGAATCTATAGGTATATGTCTCTTGCCAGATTGGTGGTTTTCAGCCTTTATTTTTTCAAGTCCCCTTTTAGCCCCACAGATTCTCCTCTCCTTGTAGGACTCTTTGACATGAAGGTGATGTCTTTTATTATAGTCTCACAGGTCATTGGAGTTTCGTTCAGTTTTTTTTTTTCTTTCTACTTTTTCTTTGTTGTTGTGACTGGTTATTTCTGTTATTCTACTTTTTAGTTTACTGACACATCTTCCATTTCCTCCATTCTGCTGATGAATTTATTCACCGAGCTTTTTATTTTAATTATTGTACGTTCTGTTCTAAAATTTCCATTTTGTTCTGGTTTGTTTCCTCCTTTTTTTTTTTTTTTTTCTAACTGAGATTTTCCATTTATTTCCTAAAGCCTTTATTTTTTTTTTTTTTAACTCTTATTATGGCTACTTTTAAATCTTTTTCAAATAGTTTTTACACCCCTGTCATCTTGGTGTTAGCATCTATTACTTGTGATTTTTTTCAGTCTCTTTGAAATCTTCCTGTTCTTGGTATGATGAGTGATTTTGTTTGAACTTAAACATGTTTTACTACATGGATCTCCATATTTTCAACCCTTCTATTTTAACTGTCTTTCCCTGACATTGGTCTCGGAGGGGAAGTGAGGGATGCTACCCTATCAAAGTAGCAGGTCCTCCATTCAGCCTTCATTGCTAGCAGAGATGAAAGTGGGACTCCTCTGTGCTTCCGGACGAAGTGTGGGCGTTCAGGCTACCTCGGTGGCCTCTACAGTGTCACCGAGAGGATGGTGGCGGAAGGCCTGGCTCTCCAGTGCGCTGCTTCTCACACCAAGTCAGCAGAGAAGGGGAGGGCATTTTATTGCTATCAGGTGTGTGTGGAAGCCCAGGATCCCCACTTGGCCATTGCGGGTGTGGGTGTGTCACAGCCTTTTTCCTGTGGTGTTTGGCTATAGTGAAGTTTTCTGCTGTGCTTGCTAGGTTGTTTCTTTCCTGGCCTTTTAGCTCCAGAGAGCAGGTTATTGTTATTACTATTTTTTCTGTGTACGTTGCCATTTTGAGGTTGCCAGCGTATACAATTTGAATCTGAGATACATGAGACAAAATGACACTCAGGAACCACACTTCCATGGTATTTCTTGGTCCCAAGATACCCAGCCGGATTACTTTTTCTCTCTACTTTTACAGTCTCCTTATGTTTGTTTTCTGTATAATTTCAAGTTGTATGTAAGAGAGGAATCAAGAAATGTGTGTCTATTCAATTTTTCTAGGAGCATAAGTTAATGTTCTCATAGATTTTTAGACATTCAGAATAGAAAAAAAGGAAACATCTATTTGTGTCTTTTTAAAGACACTTTTAAAGATCTAAGCTGATTTATGTCCTATAAGTCTATAAAACAAGGCCCATGCATTGCCAATGAATTTAAACAGGAATAAGACTTATTAAAGGCTTATTAAACACACATGATATGGCATAATCTATAGCCCAAAGACATTGAAATCACTGATTACCCACCTCAGAGAAATAAAGATTGTGAAAATAAAGATGGTTGATTGTGTGGTCTAAATGTTATTGTCTGTAATGATAATGTATAGATGTGATCACGGAGTATAATGAAGTTTATATGAATATGTGACAGTGCCAAATATAGGTATCTAAGTGAGAATAAGAAATAAGTGAAAAGAAAACTAAAATTAGTGTTAGATAACATTCTTTCAGCATTGGACTGGTTCAAAAGAACTGTGTGATCTTGAGCAATTATTTTAATCTTTTTGAATTTCAGATTTGACGTTTTGGGCTAGACTTAAACTTATTTTCCAACTCTAACTTTTTATGCTTTTACCATTAGTCATGTAGAACTTAACTAGATCAATCTTTTGATATATATTTTATAGTACATTTATATAAATTAGAAGATGGTGCCACATCTTGAATATTTCAGACATGGAGGCAGTCTTGGTAGTAAAATAGAACAAACTGCTTTTCAGGAAGCAGTATGATGCACAGAAATTAATAAACTTAGATTGTTTACACATGAATTTGACACTTAGATATAAGACCTGTTGTTTAGTAAACTGAGGACATTTCTTAATCCTTCTACACTTTAATTTCTCCTGTGGAATATGACTAATAGTTTATGCCTGATAGGATGTATTTTGAGGGGTTAAAGTAACTATCATATGCAATTTAGTACCTGACAACAGTTAATGACAAATGCTATTTCTTGTAAATCCCCTCTTCAATTATGAAATTTAAAAAATAAACCAAGTTTAAAATTGTGTAACTACATTCACTACACACATGCACATTTGTATAAACATGAATGATATCTATAGAATTAACTATAAATGGCCTCATTTCCTCTTTTGTAGGAATAATAACATCTAAAGAAAGGCAATTTGTTTTTCATCTTTGTATGTCCAAAAACAATATACCCAAAGTCTGATGCATTGCTCTGTTCAGCAAAATTCACTGAAGAAATGAGTATATGAGTAAATAAACTAAAAGATAAATTATAAAAAAGGGTTCTCTGAATAAAATGAAAAAAAAAAACAAACAAACAAACAAACAAACAACAACAACAAAAAAAACAAAGAGCTTAGAAAAATGAAAAGACCAAAATCAAAGTTTAGCTATTTTGAAGGCCTCAGCTATCCAGGGTAACTGATATTCCTATCCAGTAAGATAGGAATGATATTGCAGTAGGCTTAATGGTGTTTATTTCTTACACAATTCCTTTGGTTTAAGTCCACATACATTTCAGTGGTGGTTCAGCTTGGTTAGTCTTGCAAATTAAAGTATTACTGAAGCCAGACTGTCTGAAAAGAGATGTGTTCTTGGAGAAGAATAATGGTCAGTATCCAGGGCAACTAGTGTATTCATCCAGAAAATAACTGGTGTCCCTTCAGCATGAGATATTGATACTGATGGATTGATTTAACATTTCCTAGAAACTTTCAATTTTTAGGCATCAGATGGAATTTTCAAAAGGCCAGCAGCCACTTCTCCTACCTGCCTCATTGCATAAATTCATCTACAAAGATTAAAATAACAGATAGCTAACGAAAGTCATTCTGCATGTGTGTGTATGTGTGTGTATATATATTCATATATATATTTATAATTATATATAAATGAGCACATTTCTTTCAGATTAACTTTGCTTACAAATTGAACAGAGGGAGAAGCATACAAATAAGCTTAAAAATATTTCCTTTGGTGAAATTATTCAGCAGATAAAAGGAAAAGTAGGAGATTTAAAAGTTTAATGTTTGAATTCATCAAATTCTCAAATAATTTACATTAATTTTTCTCTTCTCTGAATTTCTTATTTTTTATATTGTTCTTGAGCAGATTATAATGTATTTTTTGTAAGTTTTACAAATAAGAAAACTAATGAATTTATTTGAGCTTGAGGCAATATCTCTGTTTGACTCTCTGAGAACATTTAAAATTTAAAAAAAGATTGAAACTAACTAATTATTAGCCATTTAAAAATTATTTAAACTAGTTTACAATAAAAACTCAGATACTGTATGACTACAACTAAATAACTCAAGCATGCACTTTTTCTGAACTTCTAGCAGCCAAGACATTACGGGCAGACTGTTAAGTTATACAGTGCTTTGATTTGATAGAGGAGAACAAAACTGTTAAGGAGAAGTATTTTTTTATAGTCCTTTGATTTAAAAATATTATTATAACAAGATCTTTTATTTACATAGGAATTTTGAGAATATATAAAAAATGCTAAATTATTTCTAGCATCACGTAATAATAAATAAGTCATCAAAAGGAATATGGTTGACCATTAATATATAAGATACATTTTAATAATGTATAATTACATTGTTAAATTACTAAAAGAAGCTAACATTTAAAACTAAAGTCAGTAAGATATATGATCTTAATTACTGCATAATTATGAAATGTTAAGAAATAAAAGAAAACAGAGAAAATAGAAATAATATAAGTAAAGGTGTATCTTAGAGGGAAGAAAAACTAAATAGTTTTACACATATTAAAGGAGAAACTGGCCGGACACAGTGGCTCACGCCTGTAATACCAGCAGTTTGGGAGGTCAAGGCAGGTGGATCACTTGAGGCCAAGAGTTCAAGACAAGCCTGGCCAGCATGGTGAAACCCCGTCTATACTAAAAATATAAAAAGCCGGGTGTCATGGTGCTCACCTGTAATCCCAGCTATTTGGGTGGCTGAGGCATGAGAATTGCTTGACCTGAAAGGCAGAAGTTACAGTGAGCTGAGATCACATTATTGCACTCCAGCCTGGGCAAAAGAGAAAGATGCTGTCTCAAAACAAAACAAAACAAAACAAAAAAACAAACAAAAAAAAAATTGGAGAAACTGTCAGTAGAAAATGTCAGGAGACTCTTATGTTAATATTTCCGTGAAGATTCCAACAGAATCCTATGACCACTGATGTAGCTACTGCAAATTTATCCAATCTGTAGTTTATTCTCCTAACATGATAATTCTGCTCATTGAAGGCTAAGGTACCTTAGTATTTATTTGTAGGATCCAGAGCTAAGACTGAGCACCAATGGGGAAAGAAGGTCAAATCACCCCAACATGTAAAAGCTGAACGTCATCAACTGGCCAGTCCATTTGCATTTGGGCCTGCTGAATGGTTGGAGAATTAAAGTGCTTGTTAACTGAATAAAAAATAAATGCTCCAATATCTTAGTCCATTTGTGCTTCTATAACAAAATACCAGAGATGGGATAATTTGTAAATAATAGAAATTTATTTCCCACAGTTCTGGAGGCTGAGAATTCCAAGATCAAGGCACCAGCAGGCCTCGCATCTGGTGAAGGCCTGCCCCTCATAGATGGTGCTTTATTGTTACATCCTTGCGTGAAAGAAGGACTGAACACGGTTTCCTCACGTGGCAGCAGGGTGGAAGAGATCAAACTCACAAACTTAGGCTCTTGTATAAGGATGGGCTAATGAGATCTCTTCCTTCATGGCTTTATCAGCTCCTAAAAGCGCTGCCTCGTAATGCTATCATACTGGCAATGAAGTTTCAACACACACATTTTGGAAGACATTCAGACCATAGCACCCAGTATAACTCTGCTTTGGGCAGAAATAAGAGCACATTTGTTTTAATTTGTCAATGACATATCAGAAGAGGTAGAAGAGTTTCTTACCACAAAATGCACATTAGCATCCCTTAGTGGGGTTTTATGTAATAGTGATGCCTAACCCTAACCCAAGAACAATTAAATCAGAATTCCTGTATGAGGCATGGGTCTCATTTTTCAAAGCTCCCCATTGATTTTGTGTAGTCAAAATCAGGAATCATTGTTGTAGTCTACTATAGGCATAACAGAAAATGTACCCAAGGTACAATCAAATATGTGGTAAATGAGAATATGTTTTTAAATTATGTTTTTGGCAGACCTAAACCTGGTATAGATATATGTGTGCCATGACCATATTCTCTCATCTGATTTAGAATATCTGAGAGAATTTGTGTGAGAATCTTCATAATTTTGGCCTTCCACAGTGCCTTGCATTTTCCCCAAGACCTGGGACTCATATTACTGATATTAGGGGATACACAGAAACAACATCAATTTAAAGTTAATGGTGTAGTATGAAAAAATCAATCTTTACTTAACGCTCTTTCAATCCTCTGATTGACCCAGAAAGAAAATTTAAGTTTACTGCTAATATGTATTTAACATCCCTGTGATACTTTATGAAAGAGAGAGAAAAATACAGAGAGAAGAGGAGGAGAGAAAGAAAGAACGGGGGGGGGAGAGAAAAAAAAGAACAGGAGAGAGGGAGGGAGAGAAAGAGAACTCAGGCTAACATTTGGTTGGCAATACTATTTAGCTATAATTTGATAGCATTGTTTCAGTTTCATTGTAGAATTTTTTGGAGTTGTAGTCTGTTTCTTCTGGTACTAGATTTCCATTTATGGTAATGAGTCAATTTAAAGAACAATTCAAAGCAAATGATAGTAGAAACTATATTTAGATAAGGACAAAAAATGTGAAGACATTTATCTCAGTTCAGATTAGATTTGTAAAAGCGTAAACAAACAAACAAACAAAAAACAAAGCCTGAGGCAAGAGTTTATGTTGTGCTTCTCTATTAGGTATGCAATCCCGGGAAGCAATAGTGTGTGCCAGCAGAATGTGCTGAGAAGGAGAAAAAGCATATCTGAAGAGGTATGCTACAGAGCTGGAAATGAAATAGTTAAATGAGAACATTGACCATCATCATCATACTAGTTAAGGCTTATTTTGCTTTTTAATTTATTTAAACAGAAATAGTAAATCAAAGGTGAAAACTTTTAATAATGTTACCTTCATTAAAGTGTCTAAAGTCATTCTGACAATTATGCAAAAGAAGCTTTCAATTCTGACTTCAGGTCTTCCCACTCTGTCTTCTTATATCAAACTTAAATAGAGAAAGTAAATAAAAGCAATGATGCAAGGTTCATGTCTGTAACTCACGCTCCTGGAGGCCTCACCCTGCTGATATACTGCTGTAATAAATTACACAACTTGTGCAGTTCTTTTGATTTATTGCTGCAATAGATCATAAGCGTGATGACTGACATAAACATGTGTACCATAGACAGCTGGGCTTCACAATATTTTATTTCTCTCTCCTCATTTTCAAGATCTTCGTTTGGAAAGTAAGAAAGAAAACAAATTGACACATCCAGGAGGATATTTCTGGAGCAGCCCTCCCCATAGACTGTTGAAGTAATAGCTTTTAAATTGAGAAGTCCCAGTGCTCTTCTCTGCTTCTAGTTCTTCCCAAAGGACTGTTTAAAAAAGATAAAAAGCTATTAACTCATATGAATTAGGTTTTGAGAATTCAGTCTGTAGTTTTTCTTTTTCATTTCTTTTGATGGTATAAATACATAATGACAGACTTCATCTGCATTTTCTCGTTCTTTCTCTGAGCTATTATGAGCTATCATGGAAATTGGAATTACAGACATTTAAAATCAAAGTAATTATTTAATAGGCTGTTACACCCCTACTTTCAAAAGGAAAACAGTTATTCTGTCATGAGTCCAATCATTTTTTCAAACTTAAGATTTATACTGAGGTATAAATGATCGCTTTTTATTTCATAGTTAAAATGATGCTTCATCATGTCTCCTGAGAGCATTTCTGCAATTGGAAACACAGGGCCTTTTAATGATATGTGTGTGGTCATCTGTTCTCCTAGTTCTGTTTCTTCCTGGGGAGCTGTGTGGAATGCATGATAGCATTTGATCATAAGAATTCTTTTGACCCTCCCCAATATTTAATATTTCCAGACCTTGCATCTGTTTTGTTATAAACTGTGACGGGTCTAAGATATTACTCAATTTGCTGAGTTATGTATTCTATATTTATTAATATAGCAGAAACGCAAGACACTTGATCAACAAATATAGCACTTTATTGATACCACCAGATCAGCAGCCACAGTAACAATGAGACCATTAGTTTCCCACATCTAGACCACCAGCAATGCCATGAGAGCTGATGGAGTCTTTCCAGGTGGGTGGTGGGTTCGTTCACATGGACAGAAATAGAGAACAATGGATTTTCTCCATTCGCACCATTCGCATATATAGGATACAGACAGCCATCCTATTTCCTTCTTCCAAAAGAAGAGAAGGAAAACAAATGAAAACTTTATTCCTCTGAAAATGGTTTTTTATCCTAACCTTTATTTTTATTTATTTATTTGTTTGTTTATTTATTTATTTATTTTGAGATGGAGCCTCACTCTGTAGCCCAGGCTGGAATGCAATGGCGCCATCTCAGTTCACTGCAACCCCCACCTCCGGGGTTCAAGTGATTCTTCTGCCTCAGTCTCCCAAATAGTTGGGAGTACAGGTGTGTGCTATCACGTCCAGCTAATTTTTGTATTTTTAGTAAAGATGGGGTTTTGCCCTGTTTATCAGGCTGGTCTTGAACTCCTGACCTCAGGTGATCTGACCACCTCGGCATCCGAAAACGCTGAGATTACAGGTCTGAGCCACCGCACTGGCCTACCCTAACCTTTTAAAGTGTAAAGATGTCTCTCCACGGACAAGATAAAGCCCAGGTGTCTCCAGCTTTCAGGGTGCGGAGATGTGTCCAAACTCTTCATCCCTTTTGACATTTGAGATAGTGGTCACATCTTCTGGTACTTTGGCCTTAAGTTAGGGACCTAATCCAGCTGTCATTTGGTGCTGATGGGGAGACAAGTTGTATTATCCTTTCAGATCAGAGAAATTAGCTAGAAAGTAGCTACTGCTCTAATTTTTATGACATGATAATATGCGAGGAGTATGATATTTCTGAAAGATAGAGAACATAGTGAAAACAAATGTTCTCTTTCTTCAATATATATTCCTGTGTCTCAAGAGGCTAGGGCTTTGGCAGGAGCACTGAGAAATCCAAGGAAGCTTTGTTTTCCCAAAGTGTCATATTGTGCAATTTTCTGACTTAAAGAGTTTAGTATTTCTCCCCTTCTCCTTTGCTCCCTCTCCCTTTTTTTTCTTTCTTTGTCTCCTCGATCTCCTGTTCCATCTCCTTGTTCCCCTTGTCTCCCTTGCTGAGGGAAGAGAGATAAACTTCCTACCTCTGTTTACTTCTATATTTTGCTGAGAGAAGGGAAATTTATCTCCTTTCTCTCTGAAAAATGTAGGAGTAAACAATACGACAAAAATCCTTGTCCTTAGGGTATATGATATTCTAGTGAGAGAACAGACATTAATTAATACAAGATAATTAAGTACATAAATGGTAGTTAGGTAGTAATAAGTACTTAGAAAAAAAATCTTCTCAGGGAAAAAGAGATTGATATTTTTGAAAGAGTGGTTGGGAAAGACTTCAGTGAGAGGACAACTGAGGTAAATGTTTGAAGAAAGTGAGGGAGTTAGCTGGCCAGTTGGGCATTTTGGGGAACGGCATGCTAGGCAGAGTGCGCTGCAGATGCAAGGGCCTGGAGCAGGGATCATAACTGTTGAGTAGAAGGAGGCCAGGGTGGCTGGGGTGGGGGGAAGTAAAAGGAGAGCAGTCAAAGAATTTATTTACTTATTTATTTATTTATTTATTTATTTATTTATTTATTTATTTTGAGACGGAGTCTCGCCCAGGCTGGAGTACAGTGGCGCGATCTCGGCTTACTGCAAGCTCCGCCTCCCGGTTTCACGCCATTCTCCTGCCTCAGCCTCCTGAGTAGCTGGGACTACAGGTGCCCGCCACCTCCTCCGGCTAGTTTTTTTGTATTTTTTAGTAGAGACGAGGTTTCACCGTGTTGGCCAGGATGGTTTCGATTTCCTGACCTAGTGATCTGCCCGTCTCGGCCTTCCAAAGTGCTGGGATTACAGGCTTGAGCCACCGCGCCCCGCCAAAGAATTTATTTTCTTATTCAATACTCATTTCCTTTGTCATTCTCACATTCTACCTTGCATGGTACTATGTTAATGTAAAATCACCAATATATTAACTTCATTAAAAAGAGTTCAAGTAACTTCCGCCCCCACCAGGAAGGTTGTGTCATTGCAGATGAGAATGAAAGTGAAAAAAAAAAAATTGTAAGGATTTTAGCTTTGATAGACGAGGCTGCCTTGGAAAACAGAAAAGTCAAAATCACATAATTAGGATTTGTCAAATTGTGCTTTTCTCTATAAAATTGGGTTGTTTAAACTTGTCCAATTTTTTGTTGATCAAAATTATTATGCTCATTGGTAATTTTCAAAGAACAAATCAGAAGTTAGAAATATGCATCATGAACATTTAAGCTGATGTGACTTTATATTTTTATTATAAAGTTTAAATAGTCATTATTTTATAGTGATGAAATTTTTAATGATTAAACTATTAACCATCATTTATTTTCAAAGTGATTATAGAGGAAGGTTAAAAACTCATCTTTAAATAATAGTTAAATCAGGTTTGCTTTCCTATTAAGATTTTTTAAGCAATATAATTATATTCAACTGTATCCTGATTTTTCCTGCCACTAGATATGACTAAAATTGGAAGGCAAAAAAGTGATTTTGATCAAAATCTTAAAAATAAGTAATTCAACAAATCAAGCAAATATGGTTTTAGCAAATTCTAAAATCTGTAGTACAACCAGGTTTGGTGGCTCATGTCTGTATCTCAGCTCTTTGGGAGGCTGGGCAGTGGAGGAAAATCCCATGAACCCAGGAGTTTGATACTAGCTTGGGTGAAATAGTGAGACTCTGTTTCTGCAAAATTAAAAAAAAAAAAAAAAAAAAATCAGCCAGCATGGTGGTACGTACCTATAAGCCCAGTTACTCAGGAGGCTGAGGTGGGAGGATTGCTTGAGCCCAGGAGTTGGAGGCTGCTGTGAGCCATGATTGCACCACTGTACTCCTGCTTGGGTGACAGTGAAACCTTGTCTCAAAAAAAAAAAAAAAAAAAATCAGTAATGGATACAGTTCAAGCGATTCTCCTGCCTCAGCCTCCTGAGTAGCTGGTACTACAGGTGCACACCACTAGGCCCAGCTATTTTTTGTATTTTTAGTAGAGATAGGGTTTCAACATGTTGGCCAGGATGGTCCGAATCTCTTGACCTTGTGATCTGCCTGCCTCGGCCTCCCAAAGTGCTGGGATTACAGGCACGAGCCACCGTGCCTGGCCAAGGTATCCTATTTCTTGCAGTATTGTACTTGGCTTAACTTTCAAAGTTGATTTCCCAGTAGTCTTCTCTATCTTCTAGTGGCAAGTCTTTATTGGTGACAGAGTGGATGTGATGAAACATGAATTTGTGGTAATGTTTTCATTTGTATGCAACATCTTTTATCTACTCACTACTAATTGCATTGGGATATAATTCAAAACAGAAAACTCTTACACTGAAAAAAAAGGAAAAAGTTTAATTAAAAGAAATAAAATACTCTAAATTTAAAAACTCAAGAGAAAAAAGGAATAGGTTTAAAAGAAACAAAATACTCTAAATTTAAAAACTCGGGAAATCTGCACTACAGATTTTAGAATTTGCTAAAACTATATTTACTTGATTTATTTAATTCCTTATTTTAAAGATTTTGAATCACTTTTTTGCCTTCAAATTTTAGTCATATATAGTGGTAGGAAAAATAAAGATACAGTTGAATGTAATTATATTGCTTTAAAAAAATGTTAATAGACTAGAAAAAGCAAACAAACATTAATGGAAGCCTATAAGAAAGGAGAGAGACTTCAATGTGTTTACTTTTGGAAGTATAGAATAAGTTGAGTATAAAATATCAACCATCAGAATAAACCTCAGGCCAAAAGTGGACTGGGATAAAAAGTAGTTAGTCTCCCCAGGTGTAGACTACGTTTATGGTAATGATATTATAATGAAAAAAGTCAGAAACAATTGAATGACACAATAATTGATAATGGTGTGATGAATGTGGGAGAATTTGGGGACAGGAAGTGGGGAGGGTTTGTTTAGTGAATAACAGATGATCTTTGAAGCTGATCTTAGACTATATATGGTGAAAACAAGTGTTCTGGATATCTGACCTCAAAAATAATTGGATTCTGATGGTCTTGTATCTTCTGGTGGCATCGTTAATTTTGGTGAATCCATACACAACCAAGTCTGAGTAACTATGTTCTGAAATAAAGCACTTCCTTTTTCTGATAACATTTTTAAATTGGCTTGCATTACCAACAGTTGTTCTTCTTTTGTTCTTTCTCTGACTTACATCTTACAAAGCAAGTAAAAGCTTTCCCAAAGGAAGTAGGAAAGAAAGCTTTGAGAGTCTGCAAAAATCACAGAGAAATTGTTTTGTGGAGCAAAGTCTAAAGTTAGAAATTGTGCCCCAAGCTTCTGAGATATAGCTAGTATCACAAATGCTTGGATGACCACAAACATGGGTAGTGGCTTTTAAATTCTGTATTATAATATGATGGAAGCATTTCCATGGATCGACTTCAGCACCTTCAGCGTGGAGCTTATCAAAACTTTACATGTCCTGTTGGTTTAGCATGTGGACTGCATTTCAAAAGATCAAGAGTACCAAGAACAAGCATTGTTCATTTTTGTGATACTTTTTTTATGACCACTTCCTGCTTGACTGAACTCGTTCTTTTATATATATATATATATATATATATATATATATATATATATTTTTTTTTTTTTTTGTCTGTCTCAAGGCTGGAGTGCAGTGGCGTGATCTTGGCTCACTGCAACCTCCACCTCCTGAGTTCAGACACTCTTGTGTCAACCTCCCGAGTAGCTGGGACTACAGGCACACACCACCACACCCAGCTAATTTTTGTATTTTTAGTAGAGATGGGGTTTCACCATGTTGGCCAGGATGGTCTCGATCTCTGGAACTCATGATCTTCCTGCCTCAGCCTCCCAAAGTGTTGGGATTACAGGCATGAGCCACAGTGCCCGGCCTGATTCTTTTTAGAATTTTTGCTGAGCTAAAACCCTATTCCTTAGCTGCTTTTCTTTCATTCTTATAAAAATTAACACAGAATATTGAAAGTAATCAATTATGAAATATCTAGAACTAAAGGTAAGATGATCTTGAACATAAGCCATGGCATGGTTAACAAAAATGCCATTAATTATATTGGAAACATACCTTAAATGAATAAAAATACACCATGATATGAGTACACATTAATTAATTTAGTTAATTATGTCTATATGGACTACTCATGTCTGCAAAATTAGGAGGACATTATTAGACCTTACTTCTGCCAATAGGGAGTTAGCATTTAGTTTAAATAATAAAGCTGTTGGAACTAAATGGGCACTTAGAGATTATGCAGATAACTTTTCCCTTTTCATAGACTTGTAATTTGATCATAGTTGTAGAGCTAGTTCCTCCGTCACCCCAACCCCCTCTGTACGTACTCAACTCCTCATAATCTATACACTTAGTTCAGGACTCTTTTGAGTTCGTCACAGGATCACAGTAATGTTCAGTTATAAAGCATCCCCAGGGCAAAATGAATATGATTTGTCCATCCATAGCTAGGTATCAGGGTTAAGGTGAAGAACTGAAGATTCAGTTGGAGAGTGTAACAATGTAATAATTTACTGTAAGTATTTAGAGAAGCTTCTATTTTATTTCTGTGCAAGGGCAAGCTACCACCAAATTATTTGCTATGAATGCTGAATGTTTCTTTTTTTTTTATCACATAGTATACTTAATGCCTCAAAATGGATTCATTGAGAAACATTAATGACATTTTTCAATGTGATTTAATATTGGCTTTAACATTTGAGTGATACTGAAGTCACTGGTTAGTTATCCAAATTCAGTTTTTATTATCTGACACAACTAAAGGAATGCCAGGAAGTGATTTATATACTGATTAGTTCAGAACATGTCCTTGAACAATTATAGCTGCTTATTTTTTGTCATCTTTCTGGCAGCTGCCAAATTGTAATGCTTAATGATTCAACTTAAATTAACTAAAATGAATTCTTGTGGAAAACTATAATACCTGTCTAGTACAAGATAACTGATTATATTGCCTTCATTTACACAGAATTTATTCATAATTCACTGACACCCTCCAATCACTAAGTTATGGATATTTTTTTTCCCTGAGCAAATGGAGAAATAGAACTTTGTGCAGATGCTCATGCCATTTATGGCACATTGTGTAGAATGGTCAAGGTGCTGTTGCTAGCTCATGAAAATGCCCAACTGAAGTTTAAATCACAAACCAAAATACAAGAAAAATTTGAAGATATATGCTACATATAATGTTGTTTCTTCAAACATTTATCTTTATTATAATTTTTATTAAATAGTTTTAAATGCATGGAAATGATACTAAAGTTTTAAAATAAATGATGTGGGCAATGTTAAATTACAGCAGAGCACAACATTTTATGGAATCCTTGAATATTCTCGATTTTTCCAATTTTTAATTAAATCAATTACAGGAAAGTAAATGCAAACTATCAGAGTTTGAAATGTAGATAAATGCATATAACAGGTAGAGAAAGTAAAACATTAAATTTTAAATTAATTTCAAAAATGGGAACATTGCCTTTATCCTCAAATCTTTCTTCTTTTCTATTGTAAAAGATCTTTTTTATAGGCCATAAGAAGCATTGGTAGTACAGCTATTTAAAATGTACAGCTTAATTAATTATTTTTACCCTAATCTGTCCTTGAGTGAAATAGTTCAAAGTGTGAGAATTGTTGGGCCAACATCCTCCGAGTTGGAATGGCTCTTGAAAAATCACAGGAGTGGAACTAGTGAACTAAATGACTACTTCAATAGCAGAAACCAGATATTAAGAGGGCCTTACAAAAACACACCGACTTGGAAATAGTTGATTTCATGCTTTCATGTAGATTCTGTTGATTTCATGTAGATTCTATCAATTTCATTTTCTTAAAGATAACTTTTTTCAGTATAGGAGAGCTGTCCTCTCATTCTCTATCTGTGTTTTCCATAGAATGACTGTCATCAAATCCCAAATAGTCAACTGGGAACAGAATAAAAACTCAGTACATTCTATCATTTTTACTTAAATATTTAAGCAAATATAACTCAAAGATAATTTTCTTCCATTTGCAAATTTGAGGGGATTAGTTATTCTTGTTTTTGAAGAAATTTGAAAATTTTTAAATCATTTGATTTCTAAGACACTCCATAGTCTTTTGGGAGTCGTAAACACTGATAAGTAATTATTTTAGTGATAGAGAAGACACTAAATCTGATCCTTTATTTCTGGTCCTTCATTTTTACCCTAAATTTTCTTAATTTACTATTTTTTGAATTTCATTAATATTTTAATTGAGAGCTAATTAATAATAATAATTTCACTTAAAATAATGTCCTACAAACTCTTCCATGTTGCCATGAATGATAGTATTTTATTTTATTTTATTTTATTTTATGGCTGAAGAGTATCTCGTTGCGTATACATACCACATTTTCTTTATCTCTTGCCCTGTTGATGAACAGATTGATTCTGTATTTCGGCTATTGTGAATAGTGCTGTAATAACACATGGGAGTGTAGATACCTTTTTAACATACTAATTTTCTTTCCTATGGATATAAACTCAGTTGCAGGATTGCGGGTTCATATAGTAACTCTGTTTTTTTATTTTTTGAGATACTTCAATATTGTTTTTCATAATGGCTGTTTTAGGTTCCCACCAACAGTGTATGAGTTCCCCTTTCCACACATTTATTATTTTTTGTCTTTTTGATAATAGCCTTTCTAACTGGGGTGAGATGATATCTCATTTTGGTTTTGATTTGCATTTCCCTCATGATTAGTGATGTTGACCATTTTTTCAGATACCTGTTGGCCATTTATTTGCATGTTGTCTTTTGAGAGATGTCTATTCAGCTTATTTGCCCACTGTTTTAAATTGAATGATGAATTGTTGTTGTTGTGTGTTTTTTTTTTCTGTTGAGCTATTTAAGTTCCTTGTGTATTGTTGATATTAATCACTTATCAGATAAATAGTTTACAAATATTTTCTTCCACTCTGTAGATTGTCTCTTCACTCTATTGTTTTCTTTGCTGTGCAGAAGCTTTTTAGATTCATATAATCCCATTTGTCTATTTTTGCTTATGTTGTCTCTATTTTTGAGGTCTTATTCATAAAATATTTTTCAAGACCTATAGTATCTTAAAGCATTTCCTTTATGCTTTCTTTTAGTAGTTTCTCAGTTTCAAGTTTTGTATTTAAATCTTTAATCCATTTTGAATTTCTTTATATGATGAGATACAAGGTTCTAGTTTCATTCATCTGCATATGGATATCTAGTTTTCCCAACACCACTTATTGAGGGTACTATCCCCAATCAATATTTTTGAAGTCTCTGTCAAAAATGAGTTGGCTGTAAATACATAACTTTATTTTTAAATTATCTATTGTTGCATTGGTCTAATTGTCTGTTTTTATGCCAGCAACATGCTGTTTTGAATTTTTACAAGTATATTTTGAAGTCTGGTTTTGTGATATCTTCATTTTTGTTGTTTTTCTTTTCTCAGGATTGCTTTGGTTATTTGGGAGACTGTGTGATTTTATATAAGTTTTAGGATTCTTTCTATTTCTGAAAGACATGTCATTGGTATTTTGATAGGGATTGCATTGAATTTGTAGAATACTTTTGCTAGTATGGTCATTTTCACAGTATTAATTCATCTAAACCACAGACATGGGATGTCTTTCCACCTTGGTGTCCTTTTCAATTTATTTTATCAGTGTTTTCTAGTTTTCCTTGCCTTAATATTTCACTTCTTTGGTTACATTTATTCCTAGGCATTGTATTTTCTTATAACTATTATAAATGGAATTGCTTTTGTGATTTCTTTTTCAGTTAGCTTGTTATTGGTATATAGAAATGTTACAATTCTTTTTGTATTTTAATCATTTTATTCTTCAAGATTACCGAATTATTTATCAGTTATAAGAGCTTTTTGTTGGAGCTTTTAGAGTTTCCTATATGGAAGATCATGTTGTCGACGCACAGGGACACTCTGACATTCCCCTTTCCAATTTTGATGCCTTTTACTTGTTTCTGTTACCTAATTGCTCGGCTGAGACATCCAGTATTATGTTAAGTGATAGTGATGAGAGTGGGAATGCATTCTTATCTTGTTCCAGTTCTTAAAGAAAAAACTTTCAGCTTTACTTCATTAAGTATGATGTTAGCTCTGTGCTTGTCATATATGGCCTTTATGCATTACTTATTTACTTAATTTGGTGAGAGCTTTTATAATGAAGGGATTTTGAATTTTGTCACATGCTTTTTCTGTGTCTATTAAGATGATTATATGGTTTCTGTTTCTTATTCTGTAATGTAATGTGTCAAATTTATTGATTTGATATGTTGAACCATCCTTGAATCTCTATAATAAACTCAACTTGATCATGGTGAGTAATATTTTCAATGTGCTGGTAGATCCAGTTTGCTACTATTTTATTAAGAATTTTTGTATTGATATTCATCATGGGTATGGGTCTATACTTTCTTTTTTTGTGGTGTCCTTATTTGGTTTTGATATCAAGGTATGCTGAGATTATAAAATGAGATTTGAGGAATTCCTTCTTTTTTAATTTTCTGGGAGAGTTTGAAAAAAATTATATTATTTCTTCAAATGTTTGGTAGAAATCAACTGTGAAACCATCCAGTCCTGGGCCATTCTCTGATAGGAGACCATCTATGAATGATATAATCTTGTTTTACCTAAATGCTATGTTTACATTTTCTTTTTCTTCTTGGTTCAATGTTGGTAGGTGTTATATGTTTATAAATTTATCCCTTTCTGTTAGGTTTTCCAATTTGTTGACATATAGTTGTTAATAATAGAGTTTACTGATCTTTTGTATTTCTGTGGTAACAGTTATAATGTCTCCTTTTTGATTATGATTTTTTGGGGGGTCTTTTTTTTTCTTTTTTCTTCCTGGTTACCCTAGATAATGGTTTCTCAATTTTGTTTACCTTTTTGTCAAATGACTTTTCATTTAATGATTTACTGATTTTATTTTTTTATTTTCAATTTCATTTATTTCTGCTCTAATCTACAGTATTTCTATCCTTCTACTAATGTTGAGTTTTGTTTATTCTTGCTTTTAAGTTCCTTAGGGTGCATTATTAGGCTACTAATTTGAATTTTTTCTATTTTATGATGAAGACTTTTATTTTTATAGCCTTGCCTATTAACACTACCTTTGCTGTATCCCATAGGTGTTGACATGTTCGGTTTCTGTTTTCATTTGTTTCAAGAAGTGTTTAAATGTCCTTCTTAATTTTTTTATTGACCCAATGGTCATTCAGGATCATGTTGTTTAATTTCAGTGTGCTTTCAAGAGCTTTTCTTTTAATTGATTTCTAGTTTTGTTCCATTGTTAAAAAATATACTTGGTATGACTTCCATTTTAAAAAAATTGATGAAATTTGTTTTGTGGCCTAAAATATGGTCTATCCTGGAGAATGTTGCATGTGCTGATGAAAAGAATGTTTATTCTGTAGCTGTTGCATAAAATGTTCTATAAATGTCTGTTAGGTCCATTTGGTTTAAAGTGTTATTTAAATCCAATGTTTCCTTATTGAATGTCTATCTAGATCATCTGTTAAATACTGAAAGTGGAGTGTTGAAGTTTCTATTATTGGAGCCTATCTTCCCGTCTTCAAAATTAATAACATTTGGTTTATATTGTGTGCTCCAATGTTGGGTATATATATAATTATTTAACATTATTACATTATCTTGCTGAATTTATCTCTTTCCCATTACATAATGACCTTTTTTGTCTCTTTTCACACTTTTTGACTGAAAGTCACTTTTGTCTGATGCAGATATAGGTACTTATGCTCTCATTTGGATTTTGTTTGTATGATATATCTTTTTGCTCCCTTCACTTTCTGTCTATATTTGTCTTTATAGGTCAAAGAAAGTCCTTTTAAGTAACATATTGCTGGGTCTTGCTTTATTATTCTTTCAGTCAGTCTACATGTTTTAATCAAGGAATTTAATCATTTTCATTCAAGGTTATTATTTATAGGATATACTCCTGTTGTTTTTGAAATTGTTTTATTGTTTTGTGTAGTTTGTTCCTTTATCCCTCTCTTATTATTTATCATTGTGGTTTGGTTTGTTGTTGTTGTTGTGATAACGTTTAGTTTCTTTCTCTTTCTCTTTCGTACATCTTGTGCATCTGCTTTACCACTTTATACTTTAGAGTGTTCTCATGTAGATGATCCTTTTCTTCTAGATGTAGGACTCACTTGAGCATTTCTTGTAAGGTTGGTCTAGTGATAATGAATTCCCTCATTTTCACTTGTCTGGGAAATATTTGATTTCTCCTTAATTACTAAAGGTTAGCTTTTCTTGGCATACTTTTTTGGCTGGCAATTTTTTTCTCTTTCATTTATTTGAACACATCTTTACATTATTTCCTGGTCTGTAAGGTTGTAGCTGAGAAGTCTGCTGTTAATGTAATGGGGATACTCTTATATACGATTTTACACTGTCATCTTGCAGTTTATAGAATTCTCTCTGTCTTTGACTTTTGACAATTTAACTAGAATGTGCTTCAGAAAGGACCTTTTTTGGGTTGAATATATTTTGAGATATGCGATCTTCCTAAATCTGACTGTTTATATCTCTACTGAGATTTGGACAATTTTCAACTATTATTTAATTAAATAAGTTTTCTACAGATTTTCTCATCTCTTTTCTTTCATAATTACCACAATGAAAATAGGTATTTATTTAATGGTGTCTCAAAGTTCTGTAGATTTCCTTTACTGTTTTTCATTATTTCTTCTTTCTCTGACACAGTAATTACAAGTAATCTATCTTCAGATTAAAAAATTCTTCTGCTTGATGTAGTCTGAGGTTGAAACTTTCAATTGTATTTTTTATTTTATTCATTGAATTAGTTTCAGGGTTTATGTTTGGTTCTTTTAATGATATTTATCTTTTTATTAAAATTCTAATCCATTTGGTAATTTTCCCCTCTGACTTTGTTGAATTGTTTATCTGTTTTTTATTATTATTATTATTATTTTTGGATCATGTTGCTTTTTCTTAAGATTATCATTTTGAATTTCTCTTCTGGAAATTTATAGATTTTCTTTTCCTTTGGGTCAGTTTCTGGGGAGTTATTTTGCTCCTTTATAGGTGTCATATACCTATAAATCGTGTCATATTTCCTTCCTTTTTTTGTTTCTTGTGACCTTGCTTTGTTTTCTGTGCTTCTGGTGGAACAATCACCTGTTCAAATCATCATGGTGTGGCTGATATAGAGAAAGACATTTATCCACAGATGGGTCTTAGTGTGCTGGTTATGAAGGGTGTAATGACTCAGGTTCTGAGTAAAAGCAGTGATACAGTCTCTGTGAAACTTCTTAAGCAGCTATCAACATCAGTAATAACTATGAATGTCTCAATAATTTTGACTATAGAAGTTTGTGGTAGCAGCAGAGGTAGCATAGGTTATTAAGATCTTTGGTGGCAAGGGCTTTTGATGGAGATGTAGCCAAGGAGATCCCTCTTTGTTTTGGGTCTGACATAGGCCACAAGCAGCTGTGGTGGCACAGGGTTCTAGTTGTTTGGAGTAGCTATGAAGCCTGGGTCATAGGCTAAAGGTCTCGTGAACCTACTCTGGCACCTGGGTCATGAGGTGCAACTTCACTCTTTGTATCAGAATTGGATGTTGATTGCCCACAAAACCAGGATCTATGACTCTGAGACAATCCCTAGCAGCTTGGGCTCAGTGGGTCAGGATGTATCTGTGACTCTGCCCCTGTGGGCACAACACTGGCCAAACTCTGAGGAAAAAAGCCTTCTCTGGAGGTTTGGGCCTGAGGAGCAAAATGTGGCTGAATTTGGGAATCAGAGCCAATAGGTCTCAGTGGTAACTTGGCTCCCAAGGAATAAGACAGCATATAGTGGTGACTCTAGACCCTGGGACTGTAGGACTTGTCAGTATCCCACACTCTGATGGCAAGTACAGTAGAAGTAAGGAGTCCAAAATGGCAGAACACAGCTGTTGCTTGGACCCTGGGGGCAGGGGCAGCTCAATGATAATTATACTTCCCAGAGAGAGGATATCTCAGCAGCTTGAACTCAAGGAGGCTAGTCGAGCTTTAGGGAAATAGAGTATTAGAGTTGTTTGGCTTATAGGGCAGGGTGTCTCAGCCTAGCCAGTTTTGTTTCCATGGAATGTGGGGTACTATAGCAGCTCAGTCTTGGTATGTGCAGCTGCTCAGTTCAGCCAAGTCACCAATTCCCCAAGTTGCAATGTGTCACTTCAGCTCAGGATCAGGGGTGAGGGTGTGATTGTTCTAGGTAGCCCAGGAACTGTTTTCCGGGGATGTAGCACATCACTTCAGCTTAAGTATTGTTGTGCACGATCACTGTGAGTGGCCACACTCCCGTTTCATGGGAGTCAGGCTACTGCTTTAACTTAGGCACTGTTGAGGTTATGGCTGACCAATGTACAGTATGTTTTCGTGATACTGCTTCAGCTCAGGCACAGGTATGCGTTACTTTTCTGAGAGGCCAAGGGACTGTTTTCCTGAGAAGCTAGGCATTGCTTCAGCTTTAGCGTAGTGGGCAGGGTGCACTCCCAAAACTGGGAGGGGTATATGGAGTGGCTCCACCAAAGCATCATTTCCCTGGGAGGCAGTGCACAGCTTCAGCTTGAATACCATGGGACAAATCTCAGCAGCAACTGGGATGGGGTTTTGAAGTGTCTCTGCCAGGGCACTGTTCCCTCCGGAGGCAGTGCTCACCTCCAGCTGAGGCCCCTAGGGACAAGTGCAGCAGTGGCTAGAAAGCATAGATAAAGCAGCTCTGTCCAGGCACTGTTTTCCTGGGACGGGGTGAACAACTTTAGCTCCAGCTTCTAGTTGCCAGGCTCAGCAGTGACTCTTGGGTGTACATGGGATGTTTCTGCCAAGGCACTGTTTTCATGAGAGGCAGTAAGAGCTTTAGCTCAGGCTTCTAGCGACAGGGCTCAGCTACAACTGGGAAGGGTAGAGTGGAGCAGCTCTACCACTACTTGACTCCCTGGTGAAGGGGTTAGTAGCTACTTGTGGCATGACTTGGGGATGTCAGGCCACTGGTCGGGGTGATTTGGCAGCAGCTTAGTCTCACCTCTGGAGCCACAAACACTCCATCAGTAGTTGCAGTTCCAAAATGGCATAGCAGAGAAGCCATGCAGGGTACAGGGAGTGGGACATAGTGTCGCTCCTTCTCTGGAGGAAGTGTAACTGTGTGGACTCCAGGCAGCAACCTCAGTTGGGCTTGGTGCCTGTGAGGACTGCGGGAGTCCCCAGTGGTGAGGACTGTAAGTGTCCAAGGTGTTAATGGGAGCTACTGGGATCCTTTAGTTTACCTTTTCCCCACGGGGAGAAGTTCCTCCTGACTCCCAGCTTATCCCAGGGGAGGAATGAAGTGGTGAGGGCCTGGTGTTTCTTTCAATTTTCTATGTAGCTATCCTGAGCTTTTCTGTTCACTAGGGTTTCTGTTACTCCTTCAATGTACTGTGGTGCTCTCCTTTAGTTACTTTCATCAAAATTGCAGTTGTTTATTTGTTGTTTTGGCTGTTTTTGTTAGGAAATGAGCACTAGGGACTTCTTATCAAACATCTTGCTAATGTCAGAATCCCTTGCCACTTATTTCAAACTTTGCAGAATTTCAGGTGAAAATATAATTTCTTTATAAGTAAATATCCTTATTAATTAAAAAATGTAAATAAGTAAAACTTTCCGTATAGTGAAGGATCTGGTAAATTGGCACCATTTCAATTTTTGTTGAGAATATTAATATAGAAAATTAAACATGTTTTCTAAGTGTAAAAATTGAAGAATCTTAAAACCTCATTTTCAAGCATTTTATTATTACATGAGTTAAAATATGCTGTGGCCAGTAATATAATATTCAAAAAATTATAATTCAGAAAAAATAATATATAAAACAATTTTTATGAGATATATTCATCATATCCTTTAAATGTTCATGTAAAAGTTCACCAATGTGTGTATATATACAAATATATATGTCATAAAATAAAATATATATTATATATCAGTACATAATAAACAATTAGAGGAATATGGAGTATGTTTGCCATATTCTTCAGGCTACTTTTTTTCCACTTAGACTCTGCAGTGAAAAAAATTTGTTTTTCTCAATGTACTTCTATTTTTCCTCTGAAAATTGAAATACAAAAATCCTAAAGTAATACTATCTTCTTATATTGCAGGTAAATCATACCAGTGTTTCTTGAAGGACACAGTTTAAAAAATATACAAGTAGATCTTTCAGGATAGCAATATTTCTGAAACAACATGAGTGGCTTTAAGTTATGCTGAAATGCTAAAACAGTATATATTATCTCCTGACCAGATTTAATTTCAAATACTTTTATAACAAAGAGAGCTTTTCAGAGTCTATTTGGTGCCTTGCTTTCTTCTGATTTTTAATTAAACTATATACATCACAAGAAGTCCTGTAATTCTGCATATATTTGTTTCTCTATTTAAAAATTTTACTTTTTTTTTTTTTTTTTTTGAGACGGAGTCTTGCTCTGCCACCCAGGCTGGAGTGCAGTGGCCGGCTCTCAGCTCACTGCAAGCTCCGCCTCCCGGGTTCACGCCATGATGACTGAAATAAGAGGGTTTCAATTTTTACATTATCAAGGTTAATCATTTTGGAAGTCAGGAGGATCTCTTAGTAATGAATGCCAAATAGCTTTCAATGACATTTATCTCCTAGCATAAAATTTTTTATTGATTATATGAGTATTCATATTTTAGTGTTTGCTTTTTGAATGTTATGCACAGCAGTATTGAAAATAAACTTGATAAATGTATGATGAAAATTCTGGTACCATTTAGAAATAACACTTACATGATATATTTGATTAAAATGATTTTAAATTCTAGTAGAAGATCTGAAATCCAAAGGATATCTCTTAGTCTATGTTATTGTATGTGGAAAATAACATATATTGCTAAAGTAAGTATCTAAAGGATTTTGAATTTGCTACCAGGTTTCAAAAATAAGTTAGGAAAAAATTTCAGTTGAGTTGGACCACATTACAAATTAGTAAAATAGGAAAATCTTAGTTCAGAAAAACTAAAGAATGTAAGGAGAGTTTATATTGTAATGTGGCATTGTGTTCATCTAATTAAATCTTCTTTTACCCAATTTCAATCATATTTCAAAGCCATTATTCTTTGAATAAAATTATCGTACAATGAGTGCAAAATACACTAGCTCTATATTACTATCAGAGGAAAGATAATTTATTGACAAAACAACCCAAAGTATGTTCTCTCCTTGTACCCTGTCTACCCCTCCCTCCCATAGGGCTTGCACTTGTGTTAGTAATGAAGAAGCTTCAGAATTATGCCTGTGTCAAAAGACAACGGGCCATAGGTTTCTGTCCATCTAATTCAATCCATACATCTTTCTCACTTTTTCGGTCTATTTGATAAAATATGAATAAAGCATGTACTTCTTAATTTAAAAGACATTTGGCCTGGATTAAGATATAATAAGTGGTCACAATAGCTTTAAAACTCCTCTGAATGTTTTGTTTTGAATGTAATTCCAGATACATTCAACATGGAAAGCAGTACTCTTAGTATTAAAACATGATTGCTTGTCTTATAAAATGTTGGCATGATGAATCAATTTTCTCATGAAATCTCTTTGATAAAAATATTCCATTTTCCGAGTAACACCTTGTTCTGAAGGTGTAAGTCAATAGAATGACACCAGTAGATAGAAAAATATTTACAATATTAGAAGACAGTAATCTGCTTCCTAAGGCTGAGCTGTGCAATTGTGACCTGTCAGACTGTTTTCCATTTCAGATTAATTTTGCCTTCTAAAATAATGCTTCATTAAATTTTTTAAAATTATCATGACAAGTAAAAGAAAAAGCATTTATATAGTTTGAATTATCTAAGCAATAGATGAATGAAATAGAAAATAATCAAATTTTATTTCATGGGACTTTTCAGTATTAGTAATCTCTAATATCTCTCCAACTATCACTTTAATAATTTCTTTTTTTTTTTTTTATTATTATACTTTAAGTTCTAGGGTACATGTGCATAACGTTTATATCATGTATACTCCCCAATGCAATCCCTCCCTCCTCCCCCCTCCCCATGATAGGCCCCAGTGTGTGATGTTCCCCTTCCCGAGTCCAAGTGATCTCATTGTTCAGTTCCCACCTATGAGTGAGAACATGCGGTGTTTGGTTTTCTCTTCTTGTGATAGTTTGCTAAGAATGATGGTTTCCAGCTGCATCCATGTCCCTACAAAGGACGCAAACTCATCCTTTTTGATGGCTGCATAGTATTCCATGGTGTATATGTGCCACATTTTCTTAATCCAGTCTGTCACAGATGGACATTTGGGTTGATTCCAAGTCTTTGCTATTGTGAATAGTGCCGCAATGAACATACGTGTGCATGTGTCTTTGTAGTAGAGTAATTTATAATCCTTTGGGTATATACCCAGTAGTGGGATGGCTGGGTCATATGGTACATCTAGTTCTAGATCCTTGAGGAATCGCCATACTGTTTTCCATAATGGTTGAACTAGTTTACAATCCCACCAACAGTGTAAAAGTGTTCCTATTTCTCCACATCCTCTCCAACATCTATTGTTTCCTGACTTCTTAATGATTGCCATTCTAACTGGTGTGAGATGGTATCTCATTGTAGTTTTGATTTGCATTTCTCTGATGGCGAGTGATGATGAGCATTTTTTCATGTGTCTGTTGGCTGTATGGATGTCTTCTTTTGAGAAATGTCTGTTCATATCCTTTCCCCACTTTTTGATGGGGTTGTTTGTTTTTTTCTTGTATATTTGTTTGAGTTCTTTGTAGATTCTGGATATTAGCCCTTTGTCAGATGAGTAGATTGCAAAAATTTTCTCCCATTCTGTAGGTTGCCTGTTCACTCTGATGGTAGTTTCTTTTGCTGTGCAAAAGCTCTTTAGTTTAATGAGATCCCATTTGTCAATTTTGGCTTTTGCTGCCGTTGCTTTTGGTGTTTTAGACATGAAGTCCTTCCCCATGCCTATGTCCTGAATGGTACTACCTAGATTTTCTTCTAGGGTTTTTATGGTATTAGGTCTAACATTTAAGTCTCTAATCCATCTTGAATTAATTTTCGTATAAGGGGTAAGGAAAGGATCCAGTTTCAGCTTTCTACTTGTGGCTAGCCAATTTTCCCAGCACCATTTATTAAATAGGGAATCCTTTCCCCATTTCTTGTTTTTGTCAGGTTTGTCAAAGATCAGATGGCTGTAGATGTGTGGTATTATTTCTGAGGACTCTGTTCTGTTCCACTGGTCTATTTCTCTGTTGTGGTACCAGTACCATGCTGTTTTGGTTACTGTAGCCTTGTAGTATAGTTTGAAGTCAGGTAGCGTGACGCCTCCAGCTTTGTCCTTTTGACCTAGGATTGTCTTGGCAATGCGGGCTCTTTTTTGGTTCCATATGAACTTTAAAGCCGTTTTTTCCAATTGTGTGAAGAAACTCATTGGTAGCTTGATGGGGATGGCATTGAATCTATAAATAACCTTGGGCAGTATGGCCATTTTCACGATATTGATTCTTCCTATCCATGAGCATGGTATGTTCTTCCATTTGTTTGTGTCCTCTTTGATTTCACTGAGCAGTGGTTTGTAGTTCTCCTTGAAGAGGTCCTTTACATCCCTTGTAAGCTGGATTCCTAGGTATTTTATTCTCTTTGAAGCAATTGTGAATGGAAGTTCATTCCTGACTTGGCTCTCTGCTTGTCTGTTACTGGTGTATAAGAATGCTTGTGATTTTTGCACATTAATTTTGTATCCTGAGACTTTGCTGAAGTTGCTTATCAGTTAAGGAGATTTTGGGCTGAGACGATGGGTTTTTCTAAATATACAATCATGTCATCTGCAAACAGGGACAATTTGACTTCTTCTTTTCCTAACTGGATACCCTTGATTTCTTTCTCTTGCCTGATTGCCCTAGCCAGAACTTCCAACACTATGTTGAATAGGAGTGGTGAGAGAGGGCATCCCTGTCTTGTGCCAGTTTTCAAAGGGAATTTTTCCAGTTTTTGCCCATTCAGTATGATATTAGCTGTGGGTTTGTCGTAAATAGCTCTTATTATTTTGAGGTATGTTCCATCAATACCGAATTTATTGAGCGTTTTTAGCATAAAGGGCTGTTGAATTTTGTCAAAAGCCTTTTCTGCATCTATTGAGATAATCATGCGGTTCTTGTCTTTGGTTCTGTTTATATGCTGGATTACGTTTATTGATTTGCGAATGTTGAACCAGCCTTGCATCCCAGGATGAAGCCCACTTGATCATGGTGGATAAGCTTTTTGATGTGCTGCTGAATCCGGTTTGCCAGTATTTTATTGAGATTTTTGCATCGATGTTCATCAGGGATATTGGTCTAAAATTCTCTTTTTTTGTTGTGTCTCTGCCAGGCTTTGGTATCAGGATGATGTTGGCCTCATAAAATGAGTTAGGGAGGATTCCCTCTTTTTCTATTGATTGGAATAGTTTCAGAAGGAATGGTACCAGCTCCTCCTTGTACTTCTGGTAGAATTCAGCTGTGAATCCATCTGGTCCTGGACTTTTTTTCGTGGGTAGGCTATTAATTGTTGCCTCAATTTCAGAACCTGTTATTGGTCTATTCAGGGATTCAACTTCTTCCTGGTTCAGTCTTGGGAGAGTGTAAGTGTCCAGGAAATTATCCATTTCTTCTAGATTTTCTAGTCGATTTGCGTAGAGGCATTTATAGTATTCTCTGATGGTTGTTTATATTTCTGTGGGGTCGGTGGTGATATCCCCTTTATCATTTCTTATTGCGTCTATTTGATTCCTCTCTCTTTTCTTCTTTATTAGTCTTGCTAGCGGTCTGTCAATTTTGTTGATCTTTTCAAAAAACCAACTCCTGGATTCATTGATTTTTTGGAGGGTTTTTTGTGACTCTATCTCCTTCAGTTCTGCTCTGATCTTAGTTATTTCTTGCCTTCTGCTAGCTTTTGAATGTGTTTGCTCTTGCCTCTCTAGTTCTTTTAATTGTGATGTTAAAGTGTCAATTTTAGATCTTTCCGCTTTCTCTTGTGGGCATTTAGTGCTATAAATTTCCCTCTACACACTGCCTTAAATGTGTCCCAGAGATTCTGGTATGTTGTATCTTTGTTCTCATTGGTTTCAAAGAACATCTTTATTTCTGCTTCATTTCGTTATGTACCCAGTAGTCATTCAGGAGCAGGTTATTCAGTTTCCATGTAGTTGAGCGGTTTTGATTGAGTTTCTTAGTCCTCAGTTCTAGTTTGATTGCACTGTGGTCTGAGAGACAGTTTGTTATAATTTCTGTTCTTGTACATTTGCTGAGGAGTGCTTTACTTCCAGTTATGTGGTCAATTTTGGAATAAGTGCGATGTGGTGCTGAGAAGAATGTATATTCTGTTGATTTGGGGTGGAGAGTTCTATAGATGTCTTTTAGGTCCACTTGGTGCAGAGATGAGTTCAATTCCTGGATATCCTTGTTAACTTTCTGTCTCGTTGATCTGTCTAATGTTGACAGTGGAGTGTTGAAATCTCCCATTATTATTGTATGGGAGTCTAAGTCTCTTTGTAGGTCTCTAAGGACTTGCTTTATGAATCTGGGTGCTCCTGTATTGGGTGCATATATATTTAGGAGAGTTAGCTCTTCCTGTTGAATTGATCCCTTTACCATTATGTAATGGCCTTCTTTGTCTCTTTTGATCTTTGATGGTTTAAAGTCTGTTTTATCAGAGACTAGGATTGCAACCCCTGCTTTTTTTGTTCTCCATTTGCTTGGTAGATCTTTCTCCATCCCTTATTTTGAGCCTATGTATGTCTCTGCATGTGAGATGGGTCTCCTGAATACAGCAGACTGATGGGTCTTGACTCTTTATCCAGTTTGCCAGTCTGTGTCTTTTAATTGAAGCATTTAGTCCATTTACATTTATGGTTAATATTGTTATGTGTGAACTTGATCCTGTCATTATGATATTAACTGGTTATTTTGCTCATTAGTTGATGCAGTTTCTTCCTAGCCTCGATGGTCTTTACATTTTGGCATGTTTTTGCAATGGCTGGTACCGGTTGTTCCTTTCCATGTTTAGGGCTTCCTTCAGGGTCTCTTGTAAGGCAGGCCTGGTGGTGACAAAATCTCTAAGCATTTGCTTATCTGTAAAGGATTTTATTTCTCCTTCACTGATGAAACTTAGTTTGGCTGGATATGAAATTCTGGGTTGAAAATTCTTTTCTTTAAGAACGTTGAATATTGGCCCCCACTCTCTTCTGGCTTGTAGAGTTTCTGCCGAGAGATCTGCTGTTAGTCTGATGGGCTTCCCTTTGTGGGTAACCCGACCTTTCTCTCTGGCTGCCCTTAAGATTTTTTCCTTCATTTCAACTTTGGTGAATCTGGCAATTATGTGTCTTGGAGTTGCTCTTCTGGAGGAGTATCTTTGTGGCGTTCTCTGTATTTCCTGAATTTGAATGTTGGCCTGCCCTACTAGGTTGGGGAAGTTCTCCTGGATGATATCCTGAAGAGTGTTTTCCAACTTGGTTCCATTTTCCCCCTCACTTTCAGGCACCCCAATCAGACGTAGATTTGGTCTTTTTACATAATCCCATACTTCTTGCAGGCTTTGTTCATTTCTTTTTCTTCTTTTTTCTTTTGGTTTCTCTTCTGCTTCATTTCATTCATTTGATCCTCAATCGCTGATACTCTTTCTTCCAGTTGATCGAGTCGGTTACTGAAGCTTGTGCATTTGTCACGTATTTCTCGTGTCATGGTTTTCATCTCTGTCATTTCGTTTATGATCTTCTCTGCATTAATTAGTCTAGCTGTCAATTCTTCCACTTTTTTTCAAGATTTTTAGTTTCTTTGCGCTGGGTACGTAATTCCTCCTTTAGCTCTGAGAAGTTTGATGGACTGAAGCCTTCTTCTCTCATCTCGTCAAAGTCATTCTCTGACCAGCTTTGATCCATTGCTGGCGATGGGCTGCGCTCCTTTGCAGGGGGAGATGCGCTCTTATTTTTTGAATTTCCAGCTTTTCTGCCCTGCTTCTTCCCCATCTTTGTGGTTTTATCTGTCTCTGGTCTTTGATGATGGTGACGTACTGATGGGGTTTTGGTATAGGTGTCCTTCCTGTTTGATAGTTTTCCGTCTGACAGTCAGAAGGACTGTCTGTTGGTCTGTTGGAGATTGCTTGAGGTCCACTCCAGACCCTGTTTGCCTGGGTATCAGCAGCAGAGGTTGCCAAAGATAGAATATTGCTGAGCAGCGAGTGTACCTGTCTGATTCTTCCTTTGGAAGTTTCCTCTCAGGGATGACTCCACCCTGTGAGGTGTGGGGTGTCAGACTGCCCCTAGTGGGGGATGTCTCCCAGCTAGGCTACTCAGGGGTCAGGGACCCACCTGAGCAGGCAGTCTGTCCGTTCTCGGATCTCAACCTCCACGTTGGGAGATCCACGGCTCTCCCCAAAGCTGTCAGACAGAGTCGTTCGCCTCTGCACCGCCCCCGCTGCTTTCCCTATTGGACCTCAGCTGTGGGCTGTCCCCAGAGGTGGAGTCTACAGAGACAGGCAGGTTTCCTTGAGCTGCTGTGAGCTCCACCCAGTTCGAGCTTCCCAGCGGCTTTGTTTACCTACTTAAGCCTCAGCAATGGCGGGCGCCCCTCCCCCAGCCTCGCTGCTACCTTGCGGATAGATCCCCGCAGACTGCTGTGTTAGCAGTGAGGGAGGCTCCGTGGGCGAGGGACCCTCCCGGCCAGGTGTGGGATATATTCTCCTGGTGTGCCTGTTTCCTTAAAGCGCAGTATTGGGGTGGGAGTTACGCGATTTTCCAGGTGTTATGTGTCTCAGTTCCCCTGGCTAGGAAAAGGGATTTCCTTCCCCCTTGCGCTTCCAGGTGAGGCGATGCCTCGCCCTGCTTCAGCTCACGCTGGTCAGGCTGCAGCAGCTGACCAGCACCGATTGTCCGGCACTCCCTAGAGAGATGACCCCAGTACCTCAGTTGAAAATGCAGAAATCACCGGTCTTCTGTGTTACTCGCGCTGGGAGTTGGAGACTGGAGCTGTTCCTATTCGGCCATCTTGCTCCGCCCCCCACTTTAATAATTTCTTTGAAGCCTTGATTAGACTGTCTGTTGTCTCACAGTTGTGTGTGTGTGTGTGTGTGTGTGTGTGTGTGTGAAATAATAGAGCATTTAGCTTATCGTGGATTCATGGATTAGATATGGGAAACTTTGAGCTCTGTGCTTGGTTCTGTATCTTAGTGTTTAATATTTAAGAAAACATTTAACACTTTGAACAGAGTTTCCTGTCTTTAAGTTCCTTGTCTTACATTTAAATTTTTAATTTAATTTTAGTTTACTTTTCAAATTAAAAAAAAAAAAAAAATCTCAGCCGGGCACGGTGGCTCATGCTTGTAATCCCAGCACCTTGGGACGCTGAAGTAGGCAGATCGTTTGAGGCCAGGAGTTCGAGACCAGCCTGGCCAACATGGTGAAACCCTGTCTCTACTAAAAATACAAAAATAGGTGTGGTAGTGCATGCCTGTAAATCCAGCTCCTCAGGAGGCTGAGGCAGGAGAATCACTTGAATCCAGGAGGCGGAGGTTGCAGTGAGTCAAGATCGTGCCACTGCACCCCATCCTGGGTGACAGAGCAAGACTCTGTCTCAATAAATAAATAAATAACAGAAAAAAAAATTAAAAAAGAAAAAATCTCAAATGGCTACAATGTAGAGAGAAAATTATTATTGATCTCATGTGCCAATAACCCAGCTTTAACATTTCTCAACTTACAGCAAATTTTGTTTGCCAAACAGCCCATCTAATATCTAGTCTCTAGATAATTGTGAATCAAATTGTAGACAGTAAGGCATTGTATCTGTAAACATGTTAGTGCTTTGTATGTATAAACGTGTTAGTGCATGTTAGTTACACTAAACATGTTAGTATATACAAAAATAAATTGTTTTTATTAGTTTCCATTATTGCAAAACCATTATTATATTTTCAAGTAATGGTTTCTTAATTTATCAAATATTCAGTCAAAATATCTGCAGTTATCTTTTAAAAATCATATTGAGTCATAATTTATATAAGATAAAGTAACTAAAATTTTATAAGTAACTTTGAAAATATATAGGGTCTTAAAATCACCACCACCACTAGGTATTGTGTTAGCCTGTAGATTGTTCATTGATACTCTTTATCAGCTTGAGGAAATTTCCTTTTATTTCTAATTTTCTGTATCTTTTTCTCATGAATCAGGGTTAAATTTTGTCAAATGCTTTTTCTGCATCTGTTGCAAGGATCACATGTATTTTCTGGTTTATTTTGTTTATATAGAAAATTGCATTAAACTTTTTAAAAATATTAAAGCATTCCTGAGATAAACCATCTTAATAATCATGTATTATTGTCCAAATAAGCTTAAATTCAAATTACTAGTATTTTGTTCAAAATATTTAGATTGGCCGGGTGCGGTGGCTCAAGCCTGTAATCCCAGCACTTTGGGAGGCCGAGACGGGCAGATCATGAGGTCAGGAGATCAAGACCATCCTGGCTAACACGGTGAAACCCCGTCTCTACTAAAAATACAAAAAAAAAAAAAAAAAAAAAACTAGCCGGGTGAGGTGGCGGGTGCCTGTAGTCCCAGCTACTCAGGAGGCTGAGTCAGGAGAATGGCGTAAACCCGGGAGGCGGAGCTTGCAGTGAGCTGAGATCTGGGCACTGCACTCCAGCCTGGGCCACAGAGCGAGACTCCGTCTCAAAAAAAAAAAATAAATAAATAAAATAAAATAAAATAAAATAAAATATTTAGATTGATAGTCATAAGATACATAGATATATCATTTCTTGTCTGTTAAATTTAGGTATTAAGGTTACTCTAGTTTCATAAAATGAATTGGAAAGTATTTCCTCTTCTATTTTTTTTGAGGAAGTTTGTATAGATGTTATTTTTTTCTTTACTTATATGAGTTTATATTAATTACTTGAGACAATTCATCATTGAAACAATCTAATTCTTTTTTTTTTTATTATACTTTAAGTTCTAGGGTACATGTGCATGACGTTTATATCATGTATAACTCCCCCATGCAATCCCTCCCTCCTCCCCCCTCCCCATGATAGGCCCCAGTGTGTGATGTTCCCCTTCCCGAGTCCAAGTGATCTCATTGTTCAGTTCCCACCTATGAGTGAGAACATGCGGTGTTTGGTTTTCTCTTCTTGTGATAGTTTGCTAAGAATGATGGTTTCCAGCTGCATCCATGTCCCTACAAAGGATGCAAACTCATCCTTTTTATGGCTGCATAGTATTCCATGGTGTATATGTGCCACATTTTCTTAATCCAGTCTGTCACAGATGGACATTTGGGTTGATTCCAAGTCTTTGCTATTGTGAATAGTGCCGCAATAAACATACGTGTGCATGTGTCTTTGTAGTAGAGTAATTTATAATCCTTTGGGTATATACCCAGTAGTGGGATGGCTGGGTCATATGGTACATCTAGTTCTAGATCCTTGAGGAAACGCCATACTGTTTTCCATAATGGTTGAACTAGTTTACAATCCCACCAACAGTGTAAAAGTGTTCCTATTTCTCCACATCCTCTCCAACACCTGTTGTTTCCTGACTTCTTAATGATTGCCATTCTAACTGGTGTGAGATGGTATCTCATTGTAGTTTTGATTTGCATTTCTCTGATGGCGAGTGATGACGAGCATTTTTTCATGTGTCTGTTGGCTGTATGGATGTCTTCTTTTGAGAAATGTCTGTTCATATCCTTTCCCCACTTTTTGACGGGGTTGTTTGTTTTTTTCTTGTATATTTGTTTGAGTTCTTTGTAGATTCTGGATATTAGCCCTTTGTCAGATGAGTAGGTTGCAAAATTTTTTCCCATTCTGTAGGTTGCCTGTTCACTCTGATGGTAGTTTCTTTAGCTGTGCAAAAGCTCTTTAGTTTAATTAGATCCCATGTGTCAATTTTTGCTTTTGCTGCCGTTGCTTTTGGTGTTTTAGACATGAAGTCCTTGCCCATGCCTATGTCCTGAAACCCATCGTCTCAGCCCAAAATCTCCTTAAGCTGATAAGCAACTTCAGCAAAGTCTCAGGATACAAAATTAATGTGCAAAAATCACAAGCATTCTTATACACCAGTAACAGACAAGCAGAGAGCCAAATCAGGAATGAACTTCCATTCACAATTGCTTCAAAGAGAATAAAATACCTAGGAATCCAGCTTACAAGGGATGTAAAGGACCTCTTCAAGGAGAACTACAAACCACTGCTCAGTGAAATCAAAGAGGACACAAACAAATGGAAGAACATACCATGCTCATGGATAGGAAGAATCAATATCGTGAAAATGGCCATACTGCCCAAGGTTATTTATAGATTTAATGCCATCCCCATCAAGCTACCAATGACTTTCTTCACAGAATTGGAAAAAACTGCTTTAAAGTTCATATGGAACCAAAAAAGAGCCCGCATTGCCAAGACAATCCTAAGTCAAAAGGACAAAGCTGGAGGCATCACGCTACCTGACTTCAAACTATACTACAAGGCTACAGTAACCAAAACAGCATGGTACTGGTACCACAACAGAGATATAGACCAATGGAACAGAACAGAGTCCTCAGAAATAATACCACACATCTACAGCCATCTGATCTTTGACAAACCTGAGAGAAACAAGAAATGGGGAAAGGATTCCCTATTTAATAAATGGTGCTGGGAAAATTGGCTAGCCATAAGTAGAAAGCTGAAACTGGATCCTTTCCTTACCCCTTATACGAAAATTAATTCAAGATGGATTAGAGACTTAAATGTTAGACCTAATACCATAAAAACCCTAGAAGAAACAATCTAATTCTTTCCTTCGTTCTATCAGGCTGAAAGGGCACGATACCTTCTCTCTTTATCCTAAGAGTCACAGCCAGCACATCTGTAACAAAAGATAGGCTAACAAGAGAAAAAACATAACAATTTAATCAAAGCTTTATGTGACATGGGAACCTTCAGAATGAATAACTAAAGGCACAAGGAAAATGATTCATTTTTATGTCTAAGTTCAATAAAGAATGGACAGCCATATAGAAACATGATTGGACAAGAAGGGTATGATCAAATGCTATCTTACTGAGGTGAAAAAACTCAACCAGGCCTGTGTGGTCAGATTCTTTTTGGATTCTCTGTGTCGGATTCCTTCCTCCTAGGTAGGGGGCAGGATCTCTATGAATGAGGGAATTATGACCTACTATAGGACAAGGGTAGGGTGGAAAATTTCTTCATGGCCTAGCTCCTAGACAGAAAGATGGGAAAAGTTACAGTAATTATTCTACCTTTTAAGACTGGCTGTGAGGAAAAGGAGTTTTAGTTTCTATGACTCACATTGGGGAAGAGGAATTGTATTTTTTATGGCTTGCCTCCAGGGAGAATGAGGGGCCAGAGATAGGAGGGCAGGAGAAAGTCAGGGAGAAACTTTGCTTCTGAGGCTGCTTCTGAAGTCTTCATTTTGGAGTATTGTTTTCTGGGCACCGATACATTCCCCTGAATCCCCGTTTATCTTTCTTTTTGTATGTACACAATAACAAACATGTATACATATAGTTGTTCCAACTTCATTTATTGAAGAGCACCTTTTCTCTGTAATTGCCTTTCCACCTTTGGCAAAAATTAAGTAAGTATAATGTGTTAGCTATTTTGGTTTCTTTTCATTTTCCTATACATTTTAGAATTAGTTTGAGAATTTCAACAAAAACGTATATCAAAATTTTGAATGGGATTTTACTGTATTATAGATAAATCAGGGTAGAATTTATATCATAATTGTAATGAATTTTGCTATTGTTAAATATGGTAAGCATACAATAACTTATTTAGGTCTTTAATTCTGGCATCAGTGTTTATTAGTTTTCAGTGTAGAGGTCTTGTACATATTTTAGTAAATGCATTTTATATTTATTGCTATGAAATTGTTTTTATGTTTAATGATTTAATTTTTAAAATAATGTTGGGCTTCCAAAAAGTTACAAAATAGTACAGAGAGTTTCTATATAACCTTGATCAAGCTTCCCTAAATGTTAACATTTTAAAAACCCATAATAGTTATGAAAACTGACAGTAATAAATTATTAATTAATCTACAGATCTTTTTCAAATTTCTACAATTGTATTAATACACTTTTTTCTAACCCAGGGTCCAATCCTGGATCACACATTACATTTGATGACCCTATTTCCTTGTTGACAGTTAATGTTAGATATTGCCCCAGTCTTGTTTTCTATTTCCTTAACTTTATGTATTTGAGTATCATTGGCCTGTTGTTTTTCAGCATGTCCCTCAATTTGGGTTTATTTGATGTGGTCTCATGATTAAATTCTCGGTTGAGGGACACTATAATAGTGACATTTGCCCTTCTCAGTCATGTTAACTTTTATCACTTGATTAAAGTGACATTTTATTCCACTGTAAAGTTACTATTTATTCCCTATGAAATTAATTAATATTCTTGTAGGAAGAGTTTTTCAAACTATGTAAATATTGTAATCCTCATTGTACCTTTGCTCACTAATTTTAGCATTTGTTTCATGTTTCTTGCCTGAAATGATGATTTAATGTAAATCTTGCCAAGTGATAATTTTCTATTTTAATTAGTTTCTTCCATATTTATTAACCAGAAATCTCCTCTAAGGAAGAACTTTCCCTTGTTTATTCATTAACTTGTTTATTCAATTATGTATGTCAGTGCAGAATCATGGAAATTTATTTTACTTATTCCATAGATTATAATCTAATATTATTTTTATTTGTTTCTCCAATGTCCCCCATGTGGCCATTAAGAGGTCTTCCAAATGTACGTCCACGTTCTCTTCACATGCCCCATCAGTTTTTCAACAAGTTCTTACTTTCTGGACCCACAAGATATTCCAGGCAGGCATTGGACTTTTTTCTGCACTGAGTACTTAATATATTTCTGCTACTATTAAAATTTGTAGTTGATTTAATTTTAATTTCTATTTTTTTCCTTCCTTGTAGACAGATATACAATTGTTCTTTGTATTCTCTGTATTTACTCTGGTCATGTCTTAGTTCTAGTAACTTTTTGTGGATCTTTTAATATATTCTACATATATAAACCTGTCGTATGTGTCTCTGAATTGGAATCCAGATAAAGTCCATATATTGCAAATAATTGATATGTCTCTTAAATATTTTTAATCTAGTTTTCCTTTTTATCTTGGTCATTTAGGAGGCTTGGCAATTTTTTGTTGCTAAAAAAAACAGTTAGTTTATCTTGTAGAATTTTGAAGTCTGGATTTGCATACTGTATACTGTGACATTGTTTAACATGTTCAGTTGTCCTTGTATTACACAGTATGTCACTTAGATCTATGAACCAATTAGATTTTATTTGCAAGACTATTACGTGCTTTTCTGTATTATTATCAGAAATCATAAAATGTTTTTGATATTGTAGCCCGTATTTATATTTCCTTTGTTTGAGAGCACAGATTGTGCTTTCAAGTTTGGTTTCTTTTCTTTTGGAGACAGGTTCTGGCTCTGCTGCCCAGGCTGGAGTGCAGTGGTGCCATTACAAATCACTAAAGCCTCTGCCTCCCACGTTTAAGCTATCCTCCCACCTCAGTCTCCTGAGTAACTGGAGCTACAGGCACATGGCACCACACCCAGCTATTTTTTTGTATTTTTTGTAGAGGCTATTGCCATGTTGCCCAGGCTGTTCTCAAACTCTTGGGCTCAAGTGATCCCCTCGCCTTGGCGTCCTGAAGTGCTGGGATTTCAAGTGTGCAGCACTGTGCCCATCCTAAAACATTTTTATCACACGGAAAAGAAACCCTTCCTCACTTACCTGTCAGTCCTCAAGCTCTCACTCCCTTAGCCCTAAGCAACCAGGTGTCTACTTCCTTATAGATTTGCCTATTCTGGAAATTTCCTATAAATTAAATCATATAATATGTGGTCCTTTCTGATTAGCTTCTTTCACTTAGCGTGATGTATTCATAGTTCATTTATATTGTAGCATGCATTCATACTTCACTTACTTTTAGTCATGATTGATATTCTACTATATGGATATAGCACATTCTATTTATTCATTCATCATTAGATGGACATTTGAGTTATTTCCTCTTTTGACTAGTATAAATAGTGCTGCTATGATCTTTTCTGTACAAATTTTAGTGTAGACATATTTTTACATTTTACTTGGGTAAACTCAGATTCGCTGGGCCATGCAGACACTATGTTGAACCATTTGAGGCATTGTGGAACTGCTCTCTAAAGTGGCTGTGCCATTCTCCATTCCCTCCAGCACTGTAGGAGAATTCTATTTTTCCACATCCTTGCTAATACTTATTATCATCTTTTTCATTATAGCCATCCTAACAGGTGTGAGGTAGTATTTCATTGTGGATTTGACTTGCATTTTCCTGGTGACTAACCACTTTATTCTTTTGTTCAACAAGTATTTGTTGAGTGCCTAATATGCATCAGGTGATATTCTTTAGAACTTAGGCTCCATCACTGAACTGCACAGATAAAGATCCCTACTCCCAAGAACATTATGTTCCTGGGAAGACAGATAATAAGCCATAAACCTAACAAGTACAAAGGAGAGCTGAATAAGAGCACTGAGTGTGATATAGTAAAGAGAGGCAAGTTGCGATAGGGAACTCAAGATAAGCCTCCTTCATAGAAAAGTGATATTTGAGCAAAATCCTGAAGGGGTGAGCTAGCTGGTTGTGTGAATATTTTGAGGAAGAGACTCACAGGCATAGAGAACAGCCAATACAAAGATCTTATATGTTTCATGCACTTGAGGCATAGTCCTAATGCATTTGTGGCTAGCATAGAGAGAACAGAAGAGCATGGGGGAGCACAGTAGGTAATAGTTCCAGAGAGGTAACAGGGGTCAGGCCATATAGGGCACTAGAGAGCATTTTGATAACTTTTGAGGCCCTTGGAAAGGATTAGATGTGCAGACACTCAAATCTGGATATAGGAAAGATGCCACTTTTACACATTTTTTAGCTTTTGTATTCTTGTTAAATTTTTGTATTGAATTTCTGTTTCATTAATAGAATTCTAATGAAGAAGATGAATTTTAAATTGAGACAAGTTTCTAAAGCATATATTTAATTTTAAGGATTATGGGTAAATAGACTTAATGATAATCCAAAATTTTTTTCAAGTCTAAAAATAAACATTTCCCAAATGTCTTATTCAAGAAATTGATGAGAGTTTGCTTATGAGGAAGAAAATTGTTGGGAGTTGAATGTGGGAAGTAACATATGCATAATTATTGTGATTGTTAAAAATGAATTAAAACTCACTTGGTGTGTAAATCATACTGTAATAAATCTGATTTTAAAAAGATGCATAGTTAAGAAGATGTGTACATGAACATTCAGATAGTCATGTAGTCAGAACCTGTAGTAGTTTTTACTTTTTATTTTTAAAATATTTGCCTTTTAATTTGATATATAAAGAACTATCTTAGGATGACATCAACATATATTTATGAAAATTCAAATACAGAACTTACTTTCACACCATTACATATACATTTGATAAATATTTCCATATTTATTAAAGTGACCCTGAGGTGACCTATGGACATGTATGTAATTTAACTCTATAGTTAAATATACATTTTGGATATAACCTCCAGTCACGAAACTTTGTCACTTTCTCAAAGTGACATTGAAAAAAATTGTTTTTTTTTTTTTTTAATTTGCTTGTTTTGGTTGGCAGTCATGAGAATGTTCAGAACAGTATGTTTCAAACAGATGTAGGGGCAAAGGCAAGTCTTTCCTTGCCCATTGCTAAGTTCATAGCTGAGACCGTTAGAACAAAAGACACATTAACGAGAGAACAGCATATAAGTTTATTTTATATAACTTTTAAGTGACAATGGAGCCTTCAGAAATAAACCTAAGAAATAGTGAAATATGTGCATTTTTGTGCTAAGTTTGATGATGAAGTGGATAGTTGTGGAGTAATATGATGGGAGGACCATGTGGGTTATGATCTAATAGTAATATACTAAACCGTGGGGGAAACTTAGGCCTGTTTATTCAGATTCTTCTCCATGTCACTGTGTGATATTCCCTTCCTCCATGTGTAGGGCACGTTAGGGGGGCCTTTCCTCCAAGTATAAGGCAGATGAGGGTTTCCTTTTCTCCAAGGGCAGACTGCAGTCGTATGACCTACTTCAGTAAAAGGCTACACAATTCATTTACGGCTTGTTTCAGGGGAGAAAGGAGAGAGAAGGTCAGAGTTGCCTTCCTGCTTCTGCTGTTTTCTCAAATGCCAAGGTTCCATATTTTGTGGTACTGTGTCCTGAACCCCATTGGAGACACCCTCCCTTCCCTCATAGATACAACAAACAAATAAAATTATTTGATTTCCAGAATTAAAAATCTTGTAGATGGTCAGTATAACTTCATCTATTTATAACAGCTGCAGTTTCAATATCACAGGTGAATAGAAGCTTTGGGCCAGCCAATGTCCATATCATATGACTTGCTTAGATGAAACTCTGCTTTTTTATTTACCTCAAAATCTCTAAATAGGCATAATAACGTTTGTACCCTTAGTAGAACTTTTCAGTTGACATGCCAGCAAAAAATAAAATGAAACGTAAAGATTTCTCTAAATTAGACATCAGTTTTATCTCTAAGCATAGATTTAATGATGTCATAAAATCAGAAGTTTAAAATATTAAATTTACAAATGAAAATCAATTCGAAAAGTTAATTTTTAAGTTGATTTTGTAGTTTGCAACACTTTAAAAAACAAAAATAAGATTCAAAGAATATTTAAGATTTTAAATCTTATTTAACAGATCTAAACAACTTGTTTAACTCCCATAATATTCATGCAAGAATATTAATAATTATAGCTAACAATTATTAAGAGCTTACTGTGTTGCCATGCTAAGTATTTTAGGTATATTATTTAATATTTTCCAGAATCTTATGACAAACATAATTACTAATATATACTAATAAGAGGTATTGCTAGATATGAATGCAAACCTCTTACTCTAGCACTCATGCTAATAGTCCTAGGCTGTATTTTTTTCAAATGTATGGAATGTCAAATTAAATTGGCCCTTTCCTTGCTATTCATACATACAAACACATTGACAGACACATATTCATGCATACATATAACTACAGGATAGTTTTTGACTTCTTGTAATCTAGCATTTAAAGTAATATATATATATATTTTTTTTTTCCTGAGCTTCTGTGAATCTCAATTTGAAAGATTAAGACTGGAATTTCAGAATAGTGTGGACATATGAGGTTTTGATTTAATATATCCTCCTTTGACTAGCTCTTCACTTTTTCTACTAAAATATTAAAAAGCCAGGAGTGTTGTATTTAGACAGTGAGATCCAGAGAGTAAAATCATTGAAATATTTATCAAAGGTATGAGTTTGATCCTGTGAAGATTATATCTATAGTTCTTCAGTAAAATATAAATGTTGGTAATACCATTCCACAAAGAAAAGATTTCATTTTGTGTGCATATGCAAATGAAGTACAAAGCCTAGCTAGTGGTTCGTACACACACACACACACACACACACACACACACACACACTTTAAAAGAAGCAGCAGCAGAAGAAATAAATTCATAGAGCAGAAGAAAAGTATTTTTTTAATCACTCATTTATTTACTATTCTATCAGTAAATAATTATTGAAAGTTAAGTTTTAAGCACTTGGGTTACAAAAATAAAAAGACACAATCCCTGGTTTCAAATATTTCAGTCTTTCCAGAGAGATTGAGAAAATAAAAGCTCTTACAATATCCTCTGATTAATGTTCTAATGAAGGTGTTCAAAAACTGTTCTGGATGTGGAGAGGAAAAAGAAGCCATTTTACCTTGGGTAGCTGGAAGAGGATTCCCAAAGGAAAACACTGTTGAATTGACTCTCACAATGAATGTGTCTGAAAAGAATTCAAAGTAAAAGGAACTCACAAAAATATATATTCATTTTTTGAAATAAAGTACTCTTCATTATTACAAATCAGCTTATGAATCAAACTGTTTAAATATACTTAATTCAGAATTTTGGATGAGCTATAAATTTAATAATTGCAGTCATACATAAAGGCAAGAAAATAAAAATATAAAACTTGACCAGATTCCATGTAACAGTGGCTACAACATCTCAGTAATCTCACAGTTTATATTTCTTCTCATGAGTCCTCTGGGTGACCTCAGGCAATATTTTACCTTTTCTCTTTCCTTAGAAAAGAAGCGGAGATGAGCCGTTGCTTTATTACTGTCTTATTTTACAGATTAGGAGACTGAGTCCCAAGAATCAAAAAGTTATCCAAAGAAAATGAAAAATAATGAGTCTCAGAAGAGTTCTTTCCACGACTACTCTCTGGTGTATCTTCCAGATCTTTTATCCATCCTGCTCCTTCTGTTTCTTCCTCCAGGGGGCTTCCCCATATGGAAACTGACTTCCTTTCCCTCTGGCCTCTGGTTGAGTTAGATAAATAGATTAGAAAGAGTTTGCATAAAATCAAAGGAATTCATTCTTCAATATCCCTCTCTGAAGGATCTGCCTCTTTAGTGAAAACTGGTGACTCTTTTCAATGTGACTCTCTTCTCCAGGGTTCTGAAAATGTCTCCAGCTCATTGGCCTTTCCGGCCGAAGGGTGGTACAGCTCCAGGGTCCTCTACCATCACTTATGGCATCCCTATACTCTCCCAAAATCTTTGTTAAGAGTCCCTTGATTCAGCCCTCTTCATAGTATTGTAATTTGAGCATACCAGCTATTTCTTGCTTCAGGCTTAACTGATACAATCTTCTGAAAGACTTGAGGGTCTACTAAGAAGCTCAGAGTAATAGAAATTAGGCAATCATGTTTTCTATTTGAAAGTAGTTATCTAGAGGGTTGATTTTACTATTAGAAGAGTTTCTTCTAATAAGAGATTATTAGAAGAAATAGAATATTCTATATTAAGAAACTTTATTGCATTTGTGATTGTGTGTGTGTGTGTGTGTGTGTGTGTGTGTGTTTTCTTTCCTAAGAGCACAGTAGACACAATAGAGGAATAATTTTAGATCAGTGCTTTGAATGTGGTTCTTTACAAGTTTGGGTAGACACTAATGTCATTTAGGCATCTTGTATTTGTTCTACAAACTCCCTCAGGCAAGTTAAATATAATAATCCATTTTATATTAAATATTTTACTTTAGTTTTTTAGTTTTTAAATTACTGATTTACTATATTACCAATTTACCACATTTCTTTGAAATCAGTAACATTCTATCATACCCAGCCATGGCAGGGACCAAGCTGTCGTTTCTCATAGTGATTGTTGATAATCTTGTCAATGAGGCAATCAGTTGGAGAGTTTGGAAAGCCTCCCAGTTCCTGGTTTTTAAATTGTTTGGTTTGACATTTAGCATTTGGGTGTTGGAAATATGTTGTCTGGCTTATAAAACTGAATATTTTTACATTCAGGTTTATTTTTGACTGTTCTGAGTGCTTTCACCAACAAGGCACCAGTGAAGCTTCAAGATGCAAAGGGTGTGTGACTAGTGACTATACATTTCTGACACATAAATTTCAAGTCTATGTGAAAATAGACATAGATATGTCTATCAGGACACACTTGAGAATAAGTAGCTGTGTCAAGAAATGCATTTGGTGAAGAAACATGAATTACCATTTTGAAACATAAACCCATTTCTAGGCTCAAGCTAAAAGTACCTTAAAATTATGCCATAATGGTGCATTACCATACAGCATGGTAGAGTGCAATTTGTGATGACAAGGCTTCTGCGCTATACGTAAAGACTCTGACTAGGCATGCAAGGTGCAGCATTCATGAACTTTTAATAGAAGTATTTTAACATGGAAATTGAAACATGTAATTTAATGGATTTCATTTTCTGTTCCATATGAAATTTAACGGGAAATGAGATGGCAGGAGTTAGCTTGGTTCTTAGTGAAACCTATTGTACCCTACAAAAGCAACATGCATAATTATGGACTAAATTTAATATTTTTTTTCTCCTTTCTCTGTGTCAGCAGAAGTAAAAAACTAAACTACTAGCATTAGTGTTAAAGTTAATAAAAGGTTGTTATAATGGCTTTTGGTGCAACATGGAAAAACTTTCGTTTTTCATAAGAATATCCATAACAACTGTTTTTATTTACATCAAGTATCAAAATGTTCATTCTTTGATTCAAAAATGTTTGTTGATGGTCTATTTTATTAGTCTAAAATACGATACTGGAGAAATCAAAGAAAAGACTATCTTCCCTAACTTGAAGGAGTATCAATTTAATTATAAAAACAGCATGTATACATCTGCTAATAAATCAAACAAGAGTTTCTCTAGTCCCTGTCACCACGTCAAAATTAATTCAAATCTTGGATGCTTTGGGTCTGACATAGTCTCAGATTGCTTAGTAAATCTGTGACCTTGAGCTGACGTCTTCAAACTTCAGTCATTACCTGTAAAATGTGGTTTAAAATAGTATCTACCACAAAGGTTATTGTGTAGATTAAATTATGTATTACACATGTAATACATATGGATCCTGTGTATGAAAAGCATTCATGAAATCTTAGCTCTTACTGGTAATTTAAAAAGATGAAAAGATAAGTGAAAACTCATGAATTCTGGTAAAACGTGATTTAGGGAGTCTTTCATTTGTAAATATCGCTGTATTAATTGGGTTCTCCTTCACTTTTCTCTCTTACTCAAAATATCAGAAGTATTATACTTTGGCTGAATGCTGTGGATCTTGACTGGTCTCTCTGAAACTCTTTTGGTTCTTATCTAAACTAGTCTGTATAGCAGAGGCAGAAGAATCTTTAAAACTACAAACAAATAATGACATTAATCTGCTTTAAAACTGTTAACAGCTGACCACTGCTTTCAGCATAAAACTCAGAATCACAAACCACAGCCTGCAGAAAGGAATGTGTCATATGCTAGCCCTTCTTGCCTTTCTCATGCCGCCTATTTTCTTCCCAGATGTCTGAGGGAGAGTCACACTCAGCCTTTGTTCAGTTTCCCAGCACTTCATGCTCCCCATTGTTGCTGGATTTTGCACCAAATATTCCCTCTGTCAAATTCCTTTCTTCCCCGTCCCCCTCCTCTTTGCCTTTTTGTCCTTCCCTTTCCCAGGACAATCTTACATGGCATACCAGAGCAGTTATTATTTTTACACTCTCATAGCAAGCAATCTGTCCTTCATACTGATGTTAAAAATATGCATTTACTAAAATTTAAAGCAGCTATAAATCTCAAAGTGTGGCTCTTATTACAGGAAGAAATGTTTGTTTTAGCTCAGGCTGCTATAATAAAATGCCATAGACTGGGTGGCTTAAACAACAGAGATTTATTTCTCACAGTTCTGGGGGCTGACAAGTATGAGTTGAAGGTGTCAGCATGATGAGGGGCTAGTGATGGCCGTACCCCTTCTTTGGCTTTCAGATAGCTGCTTTCTTTCTGTGTCCTCACATGACAGAGAGAAAGGGCTTTCACCTCTCTTCCTCTACATGTAAGGACATTAATTACATCATTGGTGTCCCACCTACATGACTTTGTCTAAGCCTAATTACCTCCAAAGGCCCCACCCCCAATTATCATCATACTGGGGTTTCAACACCTGAATTTGTGGGAAGGGGACACAATACTCAGTCCATAATACTGTTAGAGGCGACTGTTTATATTCATGAAATACCGACTAGGAAATGGCATGCTATCTCTAAAGAAATCCAAAAGACAAATACCATATTTAATCTGTGTACTTACTAGGTATTAGCAGTCTTTTCATATTTCCAATAGGACAATTTCTGCATTAGTTTTCCAAGGCTCCAGTGTGTATTTGTTTGCATGTGTGTGTGTTTGGAGGACTGACAGTGATGTGAAAATCACTGTTATACAGCAGTGTGTCCTGCACTTACATTGATAAAATTTTTCTAAGGACAAGAGAACTTAAGAAAGAACTCTCTTGTCATTTTGTAAAATGAGATGTTCTAATATGTTACAGATAAAGGTAGACATTTTCCTTTCCTCTCTAAAAAGGTTGAAGTTTCGGGACATTTGCTTTTTTTAAGTTAAAATTTTATTTTACTCACAACTCAGAGTACTTTGTACTGCTCCAGTGCCTGTCACTTTGAGTACTGAGCTCTTTCCCCTAGGAGGAAAAGACAAAGAACTTGGGCAAACCATCTGCATAGCAGTGGGTAATGAAGCGAAGCGCTTAGAAAAGAAAACAGATGAAGAAAGCCCCCAATTCAATGCCAAAATACTCCTATGGGGTTGCAATTTTCAATCCAGGTTTTTGAAAGTCTTGAGTGCAGCCAGGCCATTTGAGCAGGTGCAGTGTAAAGGCCTCAAAACTCACAACAACGCATGTTCTTACTCATAAGTGGGAGTTGAACAATAAGAACATATGGACACGAGGGGAACATCACATACCGGGGGTTCTGTCAGAGGGTGGGGTGCTAGGGGAGGGAGAACATTAGGAGAAATACCTAATCTAGATGACGAGTTGATGGGTGCAGCAAACCACCATGGCATGTGTATACCTATGTGACAAAACTGCACGTTCTGCACATGTACCCCAGAACTTAAAGTATTGGAAAAAAAAAAAAAAAACTCACAACACTACAGCCGGTGCTAGGCCCCACTGTATGTCTGGATTGCAGAGCTAGTGTGAGGCAGCCACCATCTCCCCATGATCTCTGTGTGAATTTGGGAAACTAATGGGAACTATAAGGGACATTGAAACTATACCCTTTGAGAGTAAGTATCTAAGGTACACCTAGTATGTTGACAGCTATTTCATCACTGGGTAGCACCAGATGCAAAGTAGGGAAAACAAAATATAAGCAGTGACAGTAAAAATAGTATTTTACTGTGCTCCTGTCCTTCTATGTGCTGCTACTCAACTTTCCATTACTGCTTTTCTTTTCCTGTCTCCATGACAGTGATACAATGGGAAAGTTGTAATGAGTTGGACAGATAGGCTGTAGTAGGCTTACACCATTTTGGCTGGCAGCAGAAGTCCCATCAACTCCCTTTTAATTGAATACAAAAGCATATAGTTGATACCAATTTGTAAGGTAAAAAAGGAAATAAATATAAATTTCTAGTCCAAAGTGGTGAATAATTATATATCTGTGTGGTAAGATTATTATTTTATTTATTTTTCCACTTTTCTCTGTTTTAAAATTCTTAACTACCCAAAGTGGGTCCCTGAATCAGATCATTGGCACCTGGAAGCTTGTGAGAAATGCGGAATCTCAGGGACAATACCTGACCTAGTGAATCCAAGTCTGAATTTCAACAACATCTCAAAGTGATGTATATGCACATTAAAGTTTAATAAATATTGCTTCATAAAACAGAAACTACTTATATATTCAGAAAGAAATGGAAGTAATTGCTTGTATGAGAGGGTAATTAGCAGTTAATTTAGAATGAATGTGGCAGGGTTTTGGGAAATCAGAAGGATAATGTTGTTAATTACCTCACAATAATTTACAGTGTTTTGGGGTTTTTTGTTTGTTTGTCTGTTTTTTGAGACAGAGTCTTGCTCTGTCACCCAGACTGGAGTGCGGTGGCATGATCTTGGCTCACTGCAACCTTTGCCTCCGGGGTTCAAGCCATTTTCCTGTCTCAGCCTCCTGAGTATATGGGATTACAGGCACGTCTCACCATGCCCGGCTAATTTTTTGTATTATTAGTAGAGACAGGGCCTTCACCATGTTGGCCAGGCTGGTCACAAACTCCTGACCTCAGGTGATCTGCCTGCCTTGCCCTCCCAAAATGCTGTGATTACAGGCATGAGCCACCATGCCTGACAATTTATATTTTGATATAGGATGAGGGAGAGAGATGTGGTATTCTTTTAATTATCATATTCCTTAAATTATCTATTTTCTCCAAACTATGCCAATTTCAGTAGTTGCTAAATGTTTTAATGCTAGAGTATAGTAATTCCTGCGGAGGTGATGTGTGGCAAAAGGATGGGGTTGGGATTTGGAGATGAAATAAGAAGGTGGTTAACAATGTGAACACTGGGTGCAACTTTGCCACTTTGGCCAGGTTACCTAATTTCTCTGCTCTTAAACTTTCTCATACATGTGAAGAAGATTATGTCTTCCTCACAGTTTATTAGTAAAACACTTAAATTGGTAATTGGCATGTAAGCTTGGTACATTTGCTGTTATAATTTGGAGTTTAACCTTATACCAAATTCCAGATCCTACATTAATGAGGTGTATCACTGTTGGCAAGTTGCAAATCTCTCCAAGCTGTTTCTTTGTATCTGAATACAATTTGCAATAATCCTTGCCTCACTCAATGATCTTAAGAATTAAATGAATAATGTTTATAAGTACTTACTAAATACCTTGTATAATTCTTTTATTGGCTAGAATCATTGTGTGCATTAATTTTTGTTTATTTTGCTAAATATTTATTTCTTGATTACCATTCCTTTGCAGTAATCATTCTTGTAAAAGTTTCTTTTTTTTTTTTTTTTTTTCCTGGTTACAGGGAAAAGTAACCTAGTGAGTCCTGTTTGGAATATTAATACAGAGGCCAAAAAATCAAATTGATATCTTTATTAAAAAATTATATTTAGGCAATTTAATTTGATTTTCAAATACAAAAAATTAGAACAACTCTGCAAGCAGAAATCACTAAAGTCTATAGTTCTAAAGTGGATACTGATTGCCAAGCTCTCTTGGCTTAGAATTTGATAAGGCAGAAGGCCCATTTCTTCATTCTAAGTATATGCCACAGCGCCTCCACCAATATAATTTCTCCATAAAAGGAAGAAAGTACTTCCTGTATTACATAATAGGAAGGCATAGATTTGTTCCAAATGAAACCAGGGCCTGGTTTTCTGAAAAATAAAATAAAATAGATAGACCACTGGCTAGATTAATAAAGAAGAAGTGAGAAAAGATCCAAATAAACAATTAGAAATGACAAAGGAGGTAGTACCACTGACCCCACAGAAATAGAAATAACCATCAGAGAATATTATGAGCACCTCTATGCACATACACTAGAAAATCAAGAATAAATAGTTTAATTCCTGGACACATATACCCTTCCAAGATTGAGCCAGGAAAACGTTGAATCCCTGAGCAGACCAATAATTAGCTCTGAAATGAAATAAATAATAAATAGCCCACCAACCAAAAAAAGCCCAGGACCAGATGATTCACAGCTGAAGTCTGCCAAATGTACAAAAATGAGTTGGTACCATTCCTGCTGAAATTATTCCAAAAAACTGAGGAGGAAGAAAACGTCAACAACTCATTATATGAGGCCAGCATCATCCTGATACCAAAACCTGGTAGAGACACAACAAATAAAGAAAACTTCAGGTCAATATCCTTGATGAACATTGATATAAAAGTTCTCAAGAAAATACTAGCAAACTGATTCCAGCAGCACATCAAACAGCTTATCCTATTATCAAGTAGGCTTTATCCTTAGGATGCAAGGTTGGTTCAATATATGCAAATCAATATAGGTGATTCATCATATAAATGGAACAAAAGACAAAAAAACACATGATTATCTCAACAGATGCAGGAAAGGCTTTTGATAAAATTCAACACCCCAAACCTCAATAAACCAGATATTAAAGGGACATACCTCAAACTAATAAAAGCTATCTATGACGAATCCACAGCCAACATCATATGGAATAGACAAAAGCTGGAAGCATTCCTGTTGAAAATCAGCACAAGACAAGTGATATGTTTTGGCTGTGTCCCTACACAAATCTCATTTTGAAATGTAGTTCCCATAATCCCCATGTGTCATGGGAGGGACTCTATGGGAGGTACTTGGGTCATGAGGATGGTTACCTTCATGCTGTTCTCATGGGAGTGAGTGAATTATCATGAGATCTGATCGTTTTATAAGGGGCTTTCCGCCTTCTTTCCTCTGCACTTCTCTTGCTGCTGTCATGTGAACAACATGTTTGCTTCCCCTTCTGTCATTATTGTAAGTTTCCTGAGGCCTCCCCAGCCATGCTGAACTGTGGGTCAATTAAACCTTTTTGTCTTTATAAATTACGCAGTCTTAGGTAGGTCTTTATTAGTAGCATAAGAATGTACTAGTACAACAAGGATGCCCTCTCTCACCAACCCTTTTCAATATAGTATTGCAAGTCCTGGACAGAGCAATCAGGCAAGAGAAAGAAATAAGGGGCATCCAAGTGAGAGAGGGAATCAAAATATCTTTGTTTGCAGACAATATGATTCTATATCTAGAAAATACCATAGTCTCAGCCCAAAAGCTTCTTAAGCTGATAAACAACTTCAGCAAAGTCCCAGGATACAAAATCAATGTACACAAATTACTAGGATTCCTATACACTAACAACAACCAAACGAACAGCCAAATCAGAAATGCAGTCCACTCACAATTGCAACACACACACACACACACACACACACACACAAAACACCTAATGATACAACTAACCAGTGATGAGAAAGATCTCTTCAAGGAGTACTACAAGGCACTTCTCAATGAAATCAGAGATGACACAAGCAAATGTAAAAGCATTCCATGCTCATGGATATGAATAATCAATATTTTAAAAATGGCCATACCACCCAAAGCAATTTATAGATTAAATACTATTATGATTAAACTACCATTGAAATTCTTCCCAGAGATAGAAAAACATGGTTTTAAAATTCACATGAAACCAAAAAATGCCGAAATAGTCAAGGCATCCTAATCACACGAACTGACTTCAAACTGTACTGCAGGGCTACAGTAACCAAAGAGCATGGTACTCATGCAAAAACTGGCATATGGACCAATGCAACAGACTAGAGATTCCAGAAAAAAGGCTGCATACCTACAACTGTCTGATCTTCAACAAAGCTAACAAAAACAAGCAAAGGGGAAAGGACTCTATTCAATAAATGGTGCTGGGATAACTAGCTAGCCACATGCAGAAGATTGAAACTGAACCCCGTTCTTAAACCATACACAAAAATTAATTCAAAATGCATCAAAGAATTAAATGTAAAACTCAAAACTATAAAAACCCTGGAAGACAAGGTAGGCAATACCATTCTAGACATAGGAACAGGCAAAGATTTTGTGACAAAGGCACCAAAAGCAATTGCAACAAAAGCAAAAATTGACAAATTGAATACAATTAAACTAAAGAGCTCTGCATAGCCAAATAAACTATTGACGGAGTTAACAGACCACCTACAGAACGGAAGAACATTTTTGCAAACTATGAGTCTGACAAAGGACTAATACCTAGCATTATTAAGAAACTTAAATTTACAAAAAAAAAAAAAAAAAAAAAACTCATGGAAACGTTGTCAAATGACAGACACTTTTCAAAAGAAGACATACATGCAGCCAAAAAAAAATGCAAAAAACCTCAACATCGCTGAATATTAGAGAAATGCAAATCAAAACCACAACGAGATACCATCTCACACCAGTCAGAATGGCTATTATTAAAAAGTCAATAAATAACAGATGCTGGCAAGGTTGTAGAGAAAAAGGAAAATGTTTTCAACCATTGTGGAAAACAGTGTGATGATTTCTCGAAAGCCTAAAAATAGAGATACCATTGGACCCAGCAATCCCATTACTGGGTATATACCCAAAGGAATGTAAATCATTCTATTGTAAAGATACATGCACATGTATGTTAATTACAACCCTACTCACGATAGCAAAGACATGGAATTGATCAATGGTAGACTGGATAAAGAAGATGTGCTGCATTTATACCATGGAATACCATGCAACCACCAAAAATAACAAGATCTTGTCCTTTGTAGAAACATGGATGGATCTAGAGGACATTATTTGTAGCAAACTAATGCAGAAACAGAAAACCAAATACCACATGTTCTCACTTGTAATTGGGAGCTGAATGATGGGAACACATGGACATATAGAGGAGAACAATAGACACTGGGACCCATTGGAGGGCAGAGGGTGAGAGGAGCGAGAGGATCAGGAAAAATAATGAAAATCATGAATGGGTACTAAACTTAACCCCTGAGGGATGAAACAGTCTGTACAATGAGCCCCTGTGATACAAACTTACGCATATACCAAACCTGCACATATACCCCTGAACTTAAAAGTTAATAAAGGAATATAAATGTTTTTATTACCACCAAATTGTACACTTAAAGACTGTAAAGATGACAAATTGCACACATATATTATACTTCTTCTTCTCTATACATCTCTTTATTTAGGATTTTGTTAATTTCTCTTAGCAATGTTTTATAGTTTTCAGATTATTGTACATATGTTTTTATATTTAAATATTTTATATTTGTAGAGGTTATTGTAAATAGTTGGTTTTTTATTTCAGTTTCTAATTGTTCATAGCTAGTATACAGAAATACAATTTACTTTTTAATAACAGCCATGTATCCTGCAATGTTACTAAATTAATTTATTCATTCTAGTAGCATTTGTTATAGATCCTGTTAAATGTTTTATGTAGAGGATTTAGTCACTTGCAAATGAAGACAGTTTGACTTATCTTTTCCCATGTAGATTCTTTTTATTTTTTGTTTTTTTTGCCTTATTATACTAGTTAGAAACTCCAAGATAATGTTAAATAGAAGCAGTGACAGTGTTCACCCCTGTTTTGTGCCTCGTTATATTTCTGTTATTAGTTTTTGAGTTTTTTGTCAAGAATAGAAGCCATATCTTATCGTGGTTTTTCTGCATGCGTTGGGACATGTATATGAGTTTTCTTCTTTAGTCAGCTATTATGATGAATTATGCTGATTGATTTTTTAATATTGAATCAGGTTGTATTCCTGGGACAAACCTAATTTTATGATGTATTAACCATTTTATTGACATAAAAACCCAGTTTTTTGTTTTACTGATTTTGCTCTCTTGTTTTCTGCTTTCTATTTTTTTTTTTTAATTTCCCTTCCTTAGTTTCTTCCTTTTATTACTTTGAGTTTAAGTTACTTTTCTTCTAGTTTCTTAAAGTGGAAGCAGAAGTCGTTGATTTGAGCATTTTCTTCCTTTTTACATTTTCCTTGCATAGTAGTTTGCTGGTATACATTTTTATACTCTCATAAAAAATTATTGACAGTTAAGCTAGTTTGAAACAGTTTGCTCCTTTCAGGCTTGGCTTTTATGATTTGTTAGAGAAGACTAGAACAAAGTTTATTTAGTCTAGGTTAATAGTTCCCCACTGCTCAGGCAGACCCTAAAGAGTACTCAGAGTCTCATGAATTAGAATTTGAATTAAATATTTGAATCCGGTTGTTGTTAACAGACATGATTTCTGGACCCATGTGAACCTGGGGACTCTTCTCTCTCATCCTTTCCGGTGGTTCTTTCACCAGCCTGGAGGTGTCAGCTCGCACACATGCATGCACTTACCAGTACTTGACTGAATGCTCCAGGATGACTCTTTTCAGATACCCACAGTTCCCTCTGCTGAACTCTCTACTCTTGACCCTCTGCCCAGCGAGATATAGCAACCCATAACTTTCACTTCCCATAACTTTTATTCATGGAATTACCTGGGCTCTGTTTCTGTCCTGTGTGTGCTGCTACTTATAATCTGTCTCTGGTAAATGGTGGATGCCATGGGATGCACCTAATATTTCGTATTACCCAGAAATCAATGCCTTTCATTTCCTGATGTGCAATGTTTTCAAAAGTGTTGTTTCCTATATTTTGCTGTTGTGTGGTTGTTTTAGATGAAAAGATAAATCTAGTCCCTTTTGCTCCATATTGATTTGAGTGAAAGTATGGTCTTTACTTCTAAACTTTTATTCTCAGACATGTACTACTAGTTTAGTCACTCATGCAGTGAACCTAGATCTTATGAAGAAAGAACCTAGATCTTATGGTTCTTTATATTCCATAGGTAGTTCTGGGAACTTGATGAGTATCTACTGTATATCCGGTGATTTCTTACTAAAGGTTAATACATGTTTATAATCTTTATCTAATATTTTTGGCTTGTTGATTTTTGTTTATAATACCAAACAATACACTTGTTGTACACATTGAATTATTAAATAAAAGTATACTTGAGATATTATGTAAATACACTGCAAGCACTAACAATGATTAAAACATTTTAAATATAAAGCATATCATATTTCATTTAGTAAAATTTTATTTTTATCTGATGATTTATGTTAATTAAATCCAACTAAACTAAATCTTTTATTTTTGAAGCAAAAATGGGTGTGGATATATAAATATCTATGTATTCATCATAAAAATACAGTATTTTAATTTATTTCAGGTGATAGTTAAGTCTGGGCCAGGGACTTTCCTCAGCTTGGCTGTTTATGACAATTATATATTCTGGTCAGACTGGGGAAGAAGAGCTATCCTGCGATCCAACAAGTACACAGGAGGAGATACAAAAATTCTTCGTTCCGATATTCCACATCAGCCAATGGGAATCATAGCTGTTGCCAATGACACCAATAGCTGTAAGTTATAATAGAAAGCAAATGTATTTTCTCATTGTATAATCTCTGATCTCTAAAAATGTATATATGTTTCCTAGTAATAGTTGGATTTGTTTTTTCTTTTTAAAAATATTATTTTTTGTTACTACGATGGTTGATTTTGTTTTTTTATAGTTCTTAGGAATAGTGCTCAAGATTTGGCTGTTCAAAATATTGAAATTATCTGAAATATTCAAGGCAACTTCTATATTGCATAATTTATCATCACAGGAGCAGTTCATTTTTAATTATTTCTTCTAAAAATCTTATTTCTCTCTCAATCTTCATATCTTTGAATTTTCAAATCAAGTTGTTTCAAATCATGAAAATTACACTTGATAGATAAACTTTGCATCTGGGCTTAACAGTTCTTTAGTCAATGCAGTGCTTACAAAATTGCAGTTTGCAGTATCAATGTGATTTCTAGCAGAACTAGTTCATCTGATGCCATGGTATCAAATGTGTTAGAAAGATTTGATTAGTGTTACATACTTTTGTAATGTACTTAGCCTTAGGAGTGCTTAGATTTTCAAAAGTCCTGAATGTTGCTTTTTAATGACATATTATTGAGAGATTGAGGCAGTCTAATAGTTTACTATTAATATATATCTAACATAGAACAGAAATTCGATCTGAAATGTTACCAATACAACCTCTTTATTGTAGGTGAACTTTCTCCATGTGCATTATTGAATGGAGGCTGCCATGACTTGTGCCTTTTAACTCCCAATGGAAGAGTGAATTGTTCCTGCAGAGGGGACCGAATATTGCTAGAGGACAACAGATGTGTGAGTAAGTAAAGAGAATTGAAATGTAATATGACATATATGTTCCAAATTCCACACACATAACTGAAATTCTGTTTGTGTATTCATGAAGTTATACTCTCTTCCAATATTAGAAGCTTAGTCATGTTATCTCTCTGCTCTAAAGAAAACTGAGTTCACTGCTCTGCTTAGTTATAACACCATGTGCTAGATAATGATAACCAAAATGGTAACAAATGTTTTTACCCTCCTGGTTGTGCACTAGAAAGTGTTGGGGCTGGGTAGAGAAGTATCTGCACACAATGATCATCTGAAAACTTCCAGTCTTGACTTTGTGAATTCAATCAATAGCAAAAGTAATTGAAGCTGAAATAAACTGGTATACAGGCAGTGTATCAGTAGCCTTGCAGTAAAACCACTCACAGTCCATCACAGTATGTAAATGAGAGAGGATGGCTCATGCAGCTTATTTGTAATCATTTCCAAACTGTTAATTAAGAGTGTAACATTGCAGCCTTGCATGATGTTTATACCTCCCAAAGGCATTACAATCTTTAATTAGTACCATTATAATATACACTTATTAACAGCTAAGTTTCCAAAACTGTTTCCAAAATAAATCAGGGTTCAAGTGTTTCAATATTGCCATGAAAAGCTTGCAAGCAAAATTTAAAAAGGTTAATTTCCTTTTAACGTTAAGACAATTTATATATAAGGTGAGAGAGAAGTATCTTGTTGGAAATTGGTGAAATCACTCTCAGAATGTGTTAAATTTGATACATTTTTTTCTCTCCTCACCCATTGAATAATATATCCTCAGCGCATATCTTTTCATTCAGAAAATTAACAGAGTTGGATATATCTACATAATAAAAATAAGTATTTTTCATCTTCATCTTCAGTCGTTTTTTACTCTCTTTCCAATGGAAGGATTTTATCTCTTACCTGCTCTTCAGTGCAAGTGCTTGGGCATAATTTTCTTTAGCTTGAAAACTATTACACCGTATACAAAATAACAGACATATTTTCTCACTGTGCAAGTTGATACTACAACCCAAAAAGGCACCTCTTAGGACAAAAAGTAAAAGTTGTTTTATTTAAGACTGTGCCAAAACAAACGAGAAAATGATGCAATTGGTCAAAATTTTAAATACAGATGGCCAATTTCCATATTTTGGGCCACAAATTCCCATATTTCTTTGTCACTTAACACTGCTCTGAATTGCTCAGGCAATTGCTTAAATTCTTTCAGTTTGCCTTTGTGGTTTCAGCTGTAATGGTCTGGATCTGATGCCATCTGTAAGCCTGGAGTGTTAGCCATGCATTAGAATCACTCATGTTTCTTTCACAGGTCACTGCAGGCTAGTAGTGAAGCAATGCCTTTAGTCACAACGGCAAAGCTTATTTCTGTACAGTGGAGGCCTGTCCTTGCTGCATAATGCATTCAATACAACTGTCCCTACTAAGCTTCTCTCTATTGATGAGAGGAAATGAATCAGGAAGAAAACTGTCATTTTAAAGAAGCACGATTGTATTCACATGGAACTGTAGAGTGATATTGGATTCCTCAGAGCTCACAATCTGTTTACAGAGGCAGACGACATCCATTGTGCATTCATATTGAAATCCTGTAGTCCAGCGGAGAGATTAGAAAGTAACTCTTGGCTTCTCCTTGTCAAATTCATCTTTAGGGACATGAGAATATTTGTAGCATATCTGTGTCCTCATCTAAGTGATTTTACCCAGAGCAGTTCATGAATGTTAATGGCAGCATTAAAGGGGTGAAAGGTCATGTACTAACACCTAACTGAGGGCAAATGAGGGAAAACCATTTGTTGTCATAAGTGTTGACAATAAGATTAGGCAGTCCCCTTGCATACAACATTGCTAATCTTATTGTAATCCATAAAAGAAATAGATATAGTAAATATAATTAGATGAAGTAATTGCTGTTCAGGAGAATAAGGGCAACTGAACCATGATGTTTCCAGAAAGAAGCAGAAAGCACTCAATGCTATTTTATCAAATGAATATACCTGAAGAAGAATTGTATTCATATAATATTTGGTTTTGCATAATATACAAAACATATTTATCTTTGAATAGTTTTTGTCTTTTCCCCAAAGGCACTAAGATGGCAACAATGGACATTTGGATCTGTTAGAGTGAGGAGAGAAAGAGAGTGGACAAAGGTTAAAAAATTAACTATTGGTACTATGCTCAGTACCTGGGTGACAGGATCAATCATATCTTAAACCTCAGTATCATGTTGTAGACCCATGTAACAAATGTGCACCTGTACCTGTTGAATCTAAAATAAAAATTGACATAATTAAAAAAAAAAAAAGAAGACTTAGATAAATAGACCCTCTACTAAATTAATTAAATTCTAGGTATAATAAAGAAACAAAACCTTGGAAAGTTCAAATAGTAATAGTGGCTGTTTAATTGAATATTCCTGAAATAAAGCTCAAAAATTAATACTAAATTATAAAATTAAGCTATATTCTTTCATATTCTTTCATTAGCAGAGATGAATGAATTCTGCTTACCTCTGACATAAATAATACAAATGTATTTAAATGTACAATTATTCAGCAAGCAATGGGGTGAGTACATACATGCAAGCAGACAGTATATCCCAAAAATTGGATCCCAAAGTCTGCTGGTAAATCTATTACTGAAGATTAAAAATAAGTCCATTGTCCTCAATAGAAACCCTTCAAAATAGTAATCACATACTGCCATTGTAAGGATGAAACTTACTTGTAGAAGAGATCTTTTTGGACTTTCAGATTCTTGACTTACAAATTAGTGCAAATCACCTAAAAATTCAAGCTCTTAATTTCTAATAACAATTCTAAGGCTTAGAAATGAGACTTTCTGACAGCGGTCATTTGGAGTCCATAGCATCAGGTGCACATGCTTTCCACTTGACCATTGTCCTTCCCCTCATCCCACTGATTCCTGTACACTTTATGGAGTAAGTGCTGCTCATGTATGGCAGCAAGAAAGAGTCTGCTCCTGGGAACCTCCCACACATGGATCGGACAAAGGTCTCATTTTAACAATTCTTATATTTCTGAACAGTATAACTTGCTACTGAGGTTTAATCAGAAGATAGTTAGGAAGAGCAGAAAGTGGGGAAAAGTAGGGACTACTCACTTGACTGAGATGGTTCACATCGAGCATTCACAATGGGTACTCTACGCACTGAAAAATATTAGTATATTGAAAAATACATAATAGATTCCAGTAAGAAAACACAAAAACACTTTCAGTATGTACAGAGCTCCTTTAACTGGCTCTTTTTAAAAACAATAATTATTATTATTATTACTCTTTTGAGACAGAGTCTCGCCCTGTTGCCCAGACTGGAGTGCAGTGGCGAGATCTCCATTCACTGCAACGTTGGCCTCCCGGGTTCAAACAATTCTCCTGCCTCAGCCTGCCATGTAGCTGGGACTGCAGGCACGTGCCACCACGCCCGGCTGATTTTTTGTATTTTTGGTAGAGATGGGATTTCACCATGTTATCCAGGATGGTCTCAATCTCCTGACCTCATGATCCGCCCACCTCGGCCTCCAAAAGTGCTGAGATTACAGGCGTGAGCCTCTGCGCCTGGCCAGAAAATTATTTTTTAAGATCTTAATTTCATAAAGAAATGTCATAAACCATGGCTCTTTAATTTTACATTTTGATAAATTTTAGTTTATCTTTATAATTAAAATTAAGAAAAATAATTGTAGTGGTGTCAAAAAATATTGATCATTGCACAAAAGCATTGACTTTTTTTTTTTTTTCTCCTTGCAGCTAAAAATTCCTCCTGCAACATTTATTCAGAGTTTGAATGTGGAAATGGTGAGTGCATCGACTACCAGCTCACATGTGATGGCATTCCTCACTGTAAGGATAAATCAGATGAAAAGCTGCTCTACTGTGGTAAGTGTCCACTATGGGTTTGCTCATTTCAGATAAAGTTTTCTGATTCTTTTACAGTTTTTGGTTTGCTTGTCTCTGTTTGGTTTATGTGGATAATTTCTTTAATATTTCTCACGAACCTGTTGATCTAAGGCAATTGATGTGGCTTTACTTGTGTTAAAATGGGGTACTTTATCTTCTATTTGATAGCCATGATATTCACTAAATAATTTCCTCATGGTTTTATATCCACAAAATAGACTTTTTTTTTTTTTTTTTTTTTTAAGAGACAGAGTCTCATTGTGTTGTCCAGACTGGTCTCAAACTCCTGATCTCAAGCAATCCTCATACCTCAACCTCACAGAGTGCTAGGATAACAGGTCTGAGCACCACACCCAGCCAGAATATGAATATTTTTAAAAGTAGTAGCTAAACTTCTGAACTCCCTACTTATTCATCCCTAGCAATAGGTTTTAGGCTTACTTTCCTTAAAATGTAACTCAGACATATAAGTGGTTTTTGGATATGGACAGGCTTACTCTGAAGCAAAGTTTCACCAACAGACAATAGCGCATTGTTGGGTTGTTATCAAAGTCTTGTCAGTTCTATTTCTGTCTCCAGGATTAGCATGGGAGCTAGTGTCCTTCGGTACAAAGGCTCATTTCCTTAGGCACGGTCCACATCAAACATAGAATTCCACCAGCTATGCTTCTTTTGGCAACACCAAGTGACAGTCAGCCTCTAACCTCCCTCAGGAGTAGAGATTAGCTTTTATGCTCTAGTAAGCAGCTGAGATTTCCCTTCATTGCAACAATATTTTTCCTGGAAATCTGTCTTTGCATAATCGTTGATAATCATTGTATATTTGATCCAGATTTTTAAAAAATGGTCCTGATTTATTTTTAATCCTGGAAATCCAATAGCATTGGGCTCATGTGCTATGCAAAATTTAGGAGTCTATATCTGAAATTGCTACATTTTATGTCTGCTTTTCTCCTCTATTCCATTATCTGGTAATAATTACACCTGAATAATTAAAGAAAAGTCAGAACAAGAGAAAGACAGGATCTGTGAGTTCCACAGACAGTCTTCTCACTGTTTTACATTACATGATAACACACCATCATTTAAACTGAGAGTCTAACGTAATTTGTCCATAATTGATATGCAACCAATATCTTAAAGAATTTATCTCAAATAACATATTCACTTTAATGAATGGCTATATTCTATAAGATATAAAAATATTAAAGCATATAAAAGTAATAAACTCACAGGTTTGCATTAACTATAAGTTGACTTGAGATTATATTTAATGTTATTTTTATCTTTGTGGAAGTCAGATGATACTTGTGTAGAGCAGGAGTTGGCAAGCATTTTCTGTAAAGGTTCAGCTGGTAAATATGTTAGGTTTTGTGGGTCATATATGCTTTCTGTCACATATCCTCTGTTGTTTATTATTTACCATCCTTTAAAAATGTTAAAACTATTCTTAGTCCAAGAGCTATATGAAAATAGTCTCACAGGCTAGATCTGGCCTATGGATAATAGTTTGCCAATGCCAGGTGTAAAGTATGGGCTTTGGACTCACACCTGAAGTTAGATCTTTGTTCCCAAACCTGCTAGTGTAACTAGCCTAGTGTGCAAACCCTAGTGTGACTAGGGTAAGTAACATAACTCACTTCTCTGTGTTTTAGTTTTCTGCTATGAAATAGCTAGCTCTTATGATTAGTTGAGAGTATTAAACCAACGAGTATTTATCTACATATACTCAGTACAGAGCCTGGGGCAAAGCTGATGTTTAATACATGGTGGCTATAATTATTGTAAGTAGTAGCTTCTGCCCCAAATCAGAGAATGTCAAGAAACCTTCATAATGGTAAATAGAACTCAGAAGGTCATTCTTTCTCAGGGAATTCTGTAGATATTTTAAGACAATTTTTAAGAGCAATTTATTGATATTTAGATGACTCCATGAGACACTGATTCAGGAATACATGTTTTGTTGCTTTTTCTCCTTGTTACAAAATCCTTGCAGATAGATGCAAAGGATATAGGAAATGGATGTTGGAGTGTTTTTGTTATGTTTGAGGTACATGTTTATTGCTTCAGAATTGAATACGTGATATATGTTTATTTCTGTGCTACTTGACAGAATTGCCAGAAACAATAACATGGGTATAACTTGAAAAGATCTCCAGGCATGAATCACTAAAGTTAAAACACTAAGTCAGAAAGGGCCCTTGCTGAATGAACTACTCTTTGACAATACAGAAACATTCTAATCCAGAGCTTTTATACGGCACAGCACTTGTTTTATAGATCCATAATCCAGTCATTATGAATGAAATATTATCTGTGATTTTCATTTTGTACAAATATTTCTATATGATCTCTGATTATGAGCTTCTACTTTTATTTATAAGAAAACAGAAGCTGTCGAAGAGGCTTCAAACCTTGCTATAATCGCCGCTGCATTCCTCATGGCAAGTTATGTGATGGAGAAAATGACTGTGGAGACAACTCTGATGAATTAGATTGTAAAGGTAAATACTTGTTCCATCGGTCTCAGAGTATTGGTGTGCTAAGTGTTTCTTGAACTTTTCCAACATTCATTTCTGAGAGCTCTATGGTATATAACACCTAGTAACATCTATGGATCACATTTTGGTAAATGCTGTTGGAATGGAGTTGCTAAAGTTACTTGAAAATTCTGACTATGTTCTCTATTTCTGTTTTCTACTCCTTTCCTCACTTTAAAACTCTTATAATTTCTCACCTCTTCAGTTCCACCTTCCTGGATTTGGACATTTCTACCAGAATGTGTAATATTGAATTTTCTGCTCCAAAAATGTTCCCCTTTATCCCTTAGTTCTCTGTTTTACTCACGATCACATTTTCCTAACCACTGTACAGGAAACTCTAGTGTTCTCCTTAATTTCTCCTCACATATCCAGTCATCAACACATCTTCCAGTTCTTTGAAATAGCTTCCATTGGCCGGGCGCAGTGGCTCAAGCCTGTAATCCCAGCACTTTGGGAGGCCGAGACGGGCGAATCACGAGGTCAGGAGATCGAGACCATCCTGGCTAACACGGTGAAACCCCGTCTCTACTAAAAAGTACAAAAAAACTAGCCGGGCGAGGTGGCGGGCGCCTGTAGTCCCAGCTACTCAGGAGGCTGAGGCAGGAGAATGGCGTAAACCCGGGAGGCGGAGCTTGCAGTGAGCTGAGATCCGGCCACTGCACTCCAGCCTGGGCGACAGAGCGAGACTCCATCGCAAAAAAAAAAAAAAAAAAAAAAAAAACGAAATAGCTTCCATTTCAATCCACTTTAAGCCTGGGTTAACAGAGTATCCCTTTACCTGGTTTCCCTGCTTATACTTTTTCCATTTCATCCCGATGTCATCAGTCATGCTAATACTGTTTAACATTTTCCCAAAGTGACTATTGGGATAGATGATGAAGCCAAACTACCTGAGTTCAAACTGCTGCCTCAACACTTACTGTCTAAATTCGGATATTGCACTTAACTATTCTGTGTCTCAGTTTCCCAAACAGCAAGGTAGGAAAAATAATTAAATAAGAATAGCAATATTAAATAAGTTTAGAACAGTATTTGGCAATAGTGAATGCTATGTTAGCACTGGCGTGTGTGTGTGTGTGTGTATGTGTGTGTGTGTGTATTGCACTGATAAAGAAACCTTTAATGGAATGCCAATATTTGCAGAATACATGATAAGTTTTAGTCTGACATTGAAAGCCTTCTTAAATCTGGACCCCACAGATATTTCCAAAGCATTATCACTTTAAAGCCTTTCCATTCAATGAATACATTTTATTGACTGCAATGCATTAAGACTTGAGACACAAAATTCATGAGATACGTGCCTGCCCTCAAGAATATCAAATTCTAACTGTAAGACAGCCATGTAAACAGATGAAGATATATATCTGTGATTGCACACATAAGAACACCCATATGTCTTTTTTTGTTTTTTGGCTTTGAAGTATCCTCAAAGATTTCATAGGCCATACTGAATTTAAGCTGAGTCTTAAACTAAAAATAAGGTAGAATGAAGGAAACAAAAGAGAATACCAAGTAGATGGACTAGTATTGAAACTGAAAGTAATTTGATACAGTCACAGACAGATTACAAATAAGAAAGTGGTAAAAACAGAAGGGACCAGGCACGGTGGCTCATGTCTGTAATCCTAGCACTTTGGGAGGCCGAGGTGGGCAGATCATGAGGTCAAGAGATCGAGACCATCCTGGTCAACATGGTGAAACCCCATCTCTAATAAAAATACAAAAATTAGCTAGGTGTGGTGGCAGTCGCCTGTAGTCCCAGCTACTAGGGAGGCTGAGGCAGGAAAATCGCTTGAATCCACGAGGTGGAGGTTGCAGTGAGCTGAGATTGTGCCATTGCACTCCAGCCTGGTGATAGAGCGAGACTCCATTCCCCCACCCCCCAAAAAACAAAAACAAACAAAAGAGAAGGTAGACGAAGGGGCCAGGGCATGAAGGTGCATTTTGTGCCATGAGAAGTAATTCAAACTTTATCTTGTAGTCACTAGAAAGTCACTGAAGGTTTAAAGCAGGCCAAATACAATCAAATTTACATTTCAAAAAGGAAAGAAAAGAATAGGATTGTGTTAATGAAACCTGTAATAATAAGATTTGTTTGTGTGGGAATGGGGATAAGATAATAATGACAGTAGGCCGGGCGCGGTGGCTCAAGCCTGTAATCCCAGCACTTTGGGAGGCCGAGACGGGCGGATCACGAGGTCAGGAGATCGAGACCATCCTGGCTAACACAGTGAAACCCCGTCTCTACTAAAAAATACAAAAAACTAGCTGGGCGTAGTGGCGGGTGCCTGTAGTCCCAGCTACTCGGGAGGCTGAGGCAGGAGAATGGCGTGAACCCGGGAGGCGGAGCTTGCAGTGAGCTGAGATCCAGCCACTGCGCTCCAGCCTGGGCGACACAGCGAGACTCTGTCTCAAAAAAAAAAAAAAAAAAAAAAAAAGATAATAATGACAGTTTACATTTTGAGGTTGGAGCACTTGAAGACATGTAAATGAAGCTATTTTACAGGCATGTAGATAGGTAGAGATTTGGAACTCAGGTAATAGATGTTGATCAGAAATATTGATTTGGGGCACATTAAGGAGAAAAACTCAGAGGAAGTGTGGAGTAATGATTGCATGAGTAGAGTGCATCAAAATTACTTATTGAAATAACAAATTATATACGGAACGGTGAAATAGCCTGCAGGACTAATAGAAGAATGTGCTTAAGAAATTATTATCTCAAGAAAGGAGGGTCATTCAGCATTTTCAAATGCTACAGAAAGGATAAGAGGAAAGGTATGAACTGGAGGTATCCATCATATTTAGCAAACAGTAGATACTCACTTGATTACATTCATGGGTGTCATTTCAGTGGAATAGTAGAGGAAAGCAAGAGCACACAGTGTGAAGGCAGAAAATGGGTGGTAAGGAATAAAGACAGTGAATATAAACTATTTTTAGAAAAGATTGATGGTAAAGGAAAGGTATGAAGTACAGTTGTGATGAGAGGGCTATGCAGAGTTGAGGAAGGGGGCAGAATGTGTGCAAATTATTTTGTAGCTGTACGGAACATTGGGAAGTTACTCTGCCATCTTAGACAGTGTGACTTTGTGGAAACACTTGCACAGATTATCATCTAAGGTTGACACTGTAGCTTAGAAAGAGCTAATGACATTTGCCAATTAAGTTACCTATTAATTTAAAAAGGATTTAACAAGATTTAAAAAGGTAAAATATAGTCAGACACTGGACGTAGGGGGAGGGAAATAAATTAGCATTTGGAAGAAAGGAGGAAAATAAATTAGAAGATCTAGAAATAGATATGTTCTGTCAATTATTTGTAAGCAGGAGAGGAAAATATAATATAGGCATTAACCTAGGTTAAAGGTAAAGCAATCAAGAAAGAATGTACCGGAACTGAGCAATAAATACAGAAAATAGATTTTAAGGCAAGATTCATCCAAATAAACTGTGGGAAGATGATATGTTACTATGGGTTTTCTCCAGAAATGAAAGTGTATTTTCAAAAGTGGTAAGTAAATTAGTCAATGTGTTTGGGTTTATGAAATATAATACCTCATATATGGTAGGTGTTTATTAAATTCTTTTTTTTTTTTTTTTTTTTTTTTTTTTTTTTTGAGACGGAGTCTTGCTCTGTCGCCCGGTCTGGAGTGCAGTGGCCGGATCTCAGCTCACTGCAAGCTCCGCCTCCCGGGTTTACGCCATTCTCCTGCCTCAGCCTCCCGAGTAGCTGGGACCACAGGCGCCCGCCACCTCGCCCGGCTAGTTTTTTGTATTTTTAGTAGAGACGGGGTTTCACCATGTTAGCCAGGATGGTCTCGATCTCCTGACCTCGTGATCCGCCCGTCTCGGCCTCCCAAAGTGCTGGGATTACAGGCTATTAAATTCTTATGTGGCTGGTTGAAGCAGTAAGTCTTCTAAAATATAGATTTTATTCTGCCTAATGATATCAATACCAGCTGCTGAATAACAATAAAATAACTCAAATAGATATTTCCTCTTTTTCAGTCTAAACTCTTGATTTCTGTGTTCTAACTATCTCAGTCATACTCTTGGGCACAGAATAGTGCCTTCGTGAATGAAACTTCTCCTTTAACCTTTCTTTTATGGTAAAATTATAGCAATTGGATATCTTAAAAATAAACAAGCCAAACTGATGCCTTAAAGCTGATCACACTGAATGCAGGACATTTGAAACTAAAATTGCTCATGGAAACACAAGCATATACTTTATTACCTAATAGAAACTAGTGAATTTAATTCAGTGGACTAGCTCCTTTAGGATAAACAATTGGTAGCTATTTGGATGAAAGATTACTCTTAATTGAATCTTTTAGTTTTGGCTTTTATCTCATTTTAAGTTTATTACCATAGTGTCATTGTAGAGTACCTTTCAAGCTATAGAAGGAAGACTTCCCTGGGTCCATATCCCATAAGCCAGGCTGTCTGATAAAGACTTATATTATGCAAATGTGTTTCCACCAAATATCTCCCATATAGTACATAAAAGATGATAAAGGAAAAGGCATAGATTAGGGGTTCAGGGAAAATGAAAAAGAGGTCTCTTTCCAAGCCCTTTCTTCCAGTTACCCCTTCTCTCTTTCTATTGTCAGTGCAATGTAGAGATGCAGTGCTTTTTTGCACATATATTCAGACATGCAAATCACCTATCACTTTTTAATCAAAATAAAATGTAAAAGATAAAGTGATATAATTAGAAGTCAGTATATACAGGGAGATTTTGATAGACTGTGGTAAGAGGCTATGGTGGAGCCATCTGTAAATTATCTGAAGTACTACTGTAGTTTGCTGAATGTAGATGTCAGTAGTAATTACTACTTTTTTAAAATTTCACAAGAGAAGAGAGTCTATTTACAGAGTAGAAAGGGTGTTGCAATGAATTGCTTTTGGCTTCTTCTCTTTAGGGGGAAAAAACCATGCCAAATCTTCATCATTTTTAAATTCACTGCCCCTTTATAGAGGCCCTTTCATGACTGAGAGCTTTAGACATCAGGCCATCTGCAGGTGGGGAGATGAGGCATTGTTCGTAAGTTTGTCATTTTGTGCTCCTCTTCCGGTTGCGTGGCAGGGTGAGTGAATATATTCAGGGAGAGTGCACGACATGCTTCCTTCCCTGTTGAGATGAGTACAAACGGCTCCCTTTGGGAAGTACATGAAATTCCTTAGGGCCACAGAAGGACTTTTAGGTAGACTGAGCTAGCAGTTCTGATGCTCCTTAAAGGAGGGGAAACTAGCATTTGTTTTTTCCTACGTTCATAGTAAACCTTTGAAAAATTCCATAAACAACAAGCTAAAGGAAAAGGATAAACATAGCTGGAGAAGAAACTGGCATTCCTTCTGGATGTGTGCACCCTTAGAACCTAAGGGGTGAATTAAATAATTAAATAAAAGATGTTGTTTGAAAGTAAATGAAAGGGAGATACAAGAGCAAACTTAATGCTTCCCCCCCCACCCCCACCCCCTTTTCAGCTTCCCTTTGCTACTGGTTGGGTAAGGGATGTTGGAAGAGAGAATTGACTTAGGTTACTTATAAGAAACATCCTAAGAACTGCAGAAAGGCCATTGATTTTTAAATCTTTCAAATCTCATTAAATATTTTAGCTGACATGCTAAAAAGAAAGTGGAAGAAATAGTAAAATTAAGAAAGTATATTAGAGAGAGTGGTTTTACTTTCTCTCTTGCTGCTACTTTTGATCCACAGTCCCTGACAGATCTTCCTTTGTAGTGCCTCTTTGCTATTCCTGCTGTGGCTGTAGGGTGTTTTCACTCTTGTTTCACAGGCTGATTTTTTCTTTTGGATTACCTGGAGGGAAAAGTGTAGTATCTCTCCCTTGGCTTATCTTTATTTGGCCCATATTATTTTATTTTCTTTCCTTATCAGGACTCTTAGCCTGAGGAAGTATTGTCAGAAAACTTTCATATTCACTTGACAAATTAGAGATTTCAGTATCTTTCTTCCTCAAAAATCACCATATGGATGAAACAAATTCCAATACTTAACTGACTAAAACAAAATGAAGAAGAAATGTAGTTGAGGCAACAGAGAGAGAGAGGTTTTGGCAAGAGATGTGTTTACTTATTTAAAGAAGTTCCTATTATTTCTGCAGATTTTTTCTTCCTCACAGGATCCTCCTTCCTTGCCTGTGAATGCAATCACCTTGCTCCTACTGCTTACAAAATTCTGCAACAACTTTCATCACCCTGTCTAACTCTCTGGTGGTTCTCAACCCTATACCAAATAATGCAACATGGGGAGACAGGATCAGGTACAAAGAGACAGTCTGTTCCTACTTGCACATCTTACACACTCTGATAGCCCATCCTTGCCCCCCTCCCAAGGATTCATTAGCCCTATTGTTATTTTGGAAAACAGGAGAAAAAAATTAATATATCCTGCAAGTCTTCTATTCTTTGTTCAATCCTGCGAACTTCCTCCTTTATCTATTTCCTTATGCTTTTTAATATATATATATTTTTTAAATTACTACTTTCTAACCTCTCTTCTGAACTTCAAAGTTAAGCTTCTTTTCATGTAGTTTGAGGTCCTCTATTTCTTTCTTGTTTCCAGAACTCAATCTAGGACTGTGTTCCATTTGTCCCACGTGTCCTTCCACTGTTCTCCCAAGTTATCCTTTACTTTCTCTGTTACCTCAGAACTTCCAGTACTGGTTTTTGAAACCTTATTACTGTGACATCCCTGAATTTCCAGTTTTCTTGACTGTCTGAAATGCCATTCCCTACATTTACCTCTTCGTTGTCTCTGCCACTACTTCTCACTCAGACAGAGGATTCTCTATGGGAGATTGGAGGCAGATGGTGACCATGAAATGAGTTGCGAGTGTCCTCATTAGCATCTTCCTGGCATCCAAAACTCTAACTTCAAGTAGATAGAAACTCAAGTGCATTAGGAGATGAACTATTATAGGCTTACTTAGGAATATTATAACTACCTAACATGTTATTAAACAGATAAATGCGGTATGTCTTCTAAAAAGAGATTATAAGCTATCTTTTAGAACAAAGTTAATAAGAAACTACTAGTAGACGATGAAGCCAAAAACAAAATGTAAATGATTGACATGATTATATTCTACATTACATATTGCATTTACTATTTCTATTGAAAAAATAGAATATGAAATGTAACACAAAGGAATATAAAAGAGATTTTGCTCCTATAGACATAAAAAAATATTTGTTCTGTTTTGGAACAATGCATTTATCTCTACTTAAAAGAGTATTATCTGTTTCACATGTTGTGATATCATTTTTAACAAAAAAGTGAAGCAATTATAATTGCAAATTGTAAATAAAACATTTATTCTAATCATCAGTTAAACAGATAAATATGCAATTTTGAGATACAATTCAATATAATAAGAACTGTACATTATGAAATACAAATGACATACACATCCTTGAGTAAAATCTGCATATTTTAAAATAGTATTTTAACCATTTATGATTGATATAATTTCTATTTATAATTAAATAGGCACTTTAAAATATCAACACTAGTAAAAGTGGCATAATCAAAGGGCCCTTCAAGTTGTCCTTCGAGGTAATCAACTTGTAAAAATTTGAATTTGGAATAAAAATATCACCTAAATTAATTTAACATGCATAGCATGTCATGTACCCATTTACAGCATTTTACTGGAAACCATTATATGATTATGAATGGGTAAGCAACATAGAAAGGAATATATGATTAAGAATAAGATACTTTATACAAAATGTGTATAATGACAACAGCGTATTGAATCTAATTTTCATTTAAGTAGAGCAGAGAATTGGATGACTTTTATAACAACAATAATAAGGAATGACACATTTATATGTTCCTTGGCATGAGGCATCCTATTTCTTATATTAAATATTAATGATGAATGGTCATGTAACAGAGTATGAGATAGCATGGATGACTTTCTAGTAGTGGTAAACTCTTCCCTCTGAGAAACAAAGCCAGTGCTCAGTGGTTCCCCCTGCCCATCTCTTTGTTCCTGTTTCTATCTCTGTTTCACTCTATTATGGCAAGAAATGCTTCCCTTCTTGGCAACCAGGTTGGGATTTCCCAGTAGGTATTTAATCAGGCATTTGTCTACTCTCATAACCTTGGGATACTGAAGGTGGAAAGAGAGAGAATCTCCAGCATTCTTTTTTTTTTTTTTTGGCTCAGTGCTAGGGTGATATTACCACAACAATATGATAAGAACACAGCATAGTCCCTACTCTCATGGAGCTTATGTTTAGTTAGTGAGACTTCAGGGACTTAAACAGGGAGCCTCAATGCAATATGCTAAATACCACAACAGAGAGAAGAATTGTGCACTAGGGGAAGACATATAAGAGGCATCTAACCCACGCTTGAAGGTGGGGTTCAGGGGTCAGGTTTGGCTTCCCAGAGTTACAAAAGCAAAACCAAACAAAAATTATACAAAATAATTGAATTGTTGAAAAAGTAAAAGCAAGGAGTCATTCTGTCCCATCTCTCCATTTGTTTATGTACCTGTTTCTCTAGTTTCAACCTGTGCTACGGTTGAGTTTCGCTGTGCAGATGGGACTTGTATTCCAAGATCCGCACGATGCAACCAGAACATAGATTGTGCAGATGCTTCAGATGAAAAGAACTGCAGTAAGATATTCCGCTACCTTTCATCTGTTTATGCTTGGGCACTTTTGGCATTGCATTGAACACTGTGCAAGATTTTATTGAACTTTGTCCAAAATTGGTATGTAATTAACCCCTGTTGTGTAGGATAATTACATATCTATTTCCTCAAATGAAGTTAACTTTTCTCATCTCTGTGACCTACATAGAAGGCTCATAATCTTTGCAAATGAGGTACTTTTTCATTTTTTTGTTTACCTTCTTCTAGATAACACAGACTGTACACATTTCTATAAACTTGGAGTGAAAACCACAGGGTTCATAAGATGTAATTCTACCTCACTGTGTGTTCTGCCAACCTGGATATGCGATGGGTCTAATGACTGTGGAGACTATTCAGATGAATTAAAGTGCCCAGGTAATACTAGATTTTAGAAAAACACGTGCTTTGCCATAGAGATTTTGAGGCTACCTAGTTGTATAGAGTGAATTTGTTAATTTTCATTCTTAATATCAATTATTGACATTAAAATTTAAATGACACAGACTAAAATGTAATTAACCTGTTCTAAACATACCACTTGATCTTTTTAAGTGAGTTAAAAAATGATAAGAAACTGTCCTAAATTTGGATCAGTTTTTAATGTTTAGTTTATTAATCCTTTCAGAATTGGTGATTAGGTCTTTCAAATCTGTAATTTATAATTCTTCAACAGAATTATTACATACCTAGAAATAACTTCATAAAAGAAGAGAAACAATGTTTCTTATGACTGGCTTTACTCAGTGTTATTGTATAGCAATGTTGTAATGCAGGTTACAAAATCCTTTGGTGTAGTAATTTGAGTAACAGTTATAATCATTGTTGAATCAAGTTAAGACAGGTTTATTTATATCTGACTGTTACCAATCTTTACACACATATGCCCTGAAAACTGTCATCTACATTCTTAGAAGAGTGCCTTCCAGCAAAGTTCTTGACTGTTTCTTTCTATTTGAGGACATGAAATAAAAAAAAAAAAATTATAAAAAGAACTATGTATAACTGGAAGTAGAGATTCTATATAGGACATTATTAAATTTTGTCTCATAGTTGTTTGCCTGTCTCCACTCTGCTGCTACACCCATGTTTTTCATGTTTAGTTGATATGTAATAATTTTTAAGCTATTTTAAGAAATGATATTCATAAGTATTTGGCACAAAAGTTTATACACACAAAATCTACTATGGAAATCTGATTCTTTAGTGGATGATACATTTATTATTTCTAAATTTGTGATGGTTCTTTTATCATGTATAAAATATAATTGTTTAAATTTTTATTTTACAGTCAGAGTGGACATGTGCAGGCTTATTACTTGGGTATATTGCATGATGCTGAGGTTTGGGCTTGTATGGATACTGTCACCCATTTAGTGAACATGGTACCCAATAGAAAATTTTTCAGCCCTTTGCCTCCTTCCTCCCTCTCCCCTTTTGGAGTCCCCAGTATCTATTGTTCCATCTTTACTTTGTTGTGTACTCAATGTTTGGCTCCCACTTATAACTGGGAACATGTGGTATTTGGTTTTCTGTTCTTGCATTGATTTACTTAGGATAATGCTCTCGAGCTGCATTCATGTTACTGCAAAAGACATGATTTCACTTTTTTATGACTATATAGTATTCTATGGTGTATGTGTACCATATATTCTTTATCAAGTCCACCAGTGATGGACATCTACACTAATTTGATATATTTGCTATTGTGAGTAGTGTTTCAGTAAACATATGAATGCATGTATCTTTATTTTCCTTTGAGTATGTGATGAGATTGGGTTAAATCATAGTTCTACTTTTAGTTTTTTGGGAAATCTCCAAACTACTTTTCACAGGGGTTGAACTAATTTACATTCCTATCAACAGTGTGTAAGTGTTTCTTTTTCTCCACAACCTAACCAACATCTTATTTTTGACTTTTTAAACAAAAGGCATTCTGACTACTATGAGATGGTATCTCGTGGTTTTGATTTGCATTTCTCTCATATTAGTGATGTTGAGCACTTTTTTATGTGTTTGTTGAACACTTTTATGTCTTCTTTTGATAAGTGTCTGTTTCTATACTCGACCCCTTTTTAATGGGGTTATTTGTGGTTTTTATTTCTTACTGATTTGTTTAAATTCCTTATAGATTCTGGATACTTGTTCTTTGCCAGATATATAGTTGGAAAATATTTTCTCCCAGGGTACCTGTTTACTCTGTTGATAGTATTTTTGGTGTTGTGCAGAAGCTCTTCAGTTTAATGAAATCCCACTTGTCAATTTTTGTTTTTGTTGCAATTGCTTTTGAGGACTTAGTCATAAATTCTTTTCCTAGGACTGTGTCCAGAAAAGTATCTCCTAGGATTTCTTCTAGTATTTTTATGGCTTGAGATCATACATTTAAGTCTTCAAACTTCTTTGACTTACTTTTTGTATATGATAAGAGGTAGGAGGTCAATTTTGTTCTTTTGCACATGGTAAGTGGGATGGTGTTTTTTCATTTAGCCCTCAGCTTGAACTTTATTGGTATATAGTGATGCTACTGATTTCTATACATTAATTTTGCATCTTCACTAAACTTGATTATGAGATCTAGAGGCCTTTTTTGCAGAGTGTTTAGGTGTACATTTATGATGTCAGTGAAGAGAAATAGTTTGATTTCCTCTTTTTCTATTTGCATGCCTTTTATTTCTTTCTCTAGCCTCATTGCTCTGGCTAAGATTTCCTATACTATGTTGAAAAGCAGTGGTGAGAGTGAACATCCCTGTCTTGTTCCCGTTCTCAGATGGAATGACTCCAGCTTTTGCACCTTCAGTTTGAAGTTGGCTTTGGGTTTGTCACAGATGGCTCTTATTGTTCTTTCCATGACTAGTTTGTCGAGGATTGTTATCATGAAGGGATATTGGATTTTATTGAATGTTTTTTCTGTGTCTATTGAGATGATCATGTGGGTTTTGTTCCTAATTCGGTTTATGTAGTGAATCATACTTATTGATTTGCCTATGTTGCACCAATCTGGAATCCCGGGAATAAAGCCTACTTGCCCATTGTGAATTCGATTTTTGATGTGCCACTGGATTTGGTTTGCTAGTAGTTTGTTAAAAGGGTTTTGTTCCTATGTTCGTTAGGGATATTGATCTGTAGTTTTCCTGTGGTGGTTGTTGGGTCTTTGTCAGATTTTGTTATTAGGATGATCCTGATTTCATAGAATGAGTTAGGAGAAATCTCACCTCCTTAATTATTTGGAACAGTTTCAGCAGGATTGGTATCAGCTTTTCTTTGTACACCTGTTAGAACTTGGCTGTGAATGTATCTGTTCCAGGGCTTTTTTTTTTTTTATTTGTACATTTTAAAATTACTGATTCAGTTTTAAAACTAATTCATCTATTCATGTTTTCAATGTCTTCCTTGCTCAATTTTAGAGATCGTGCCTTTCCAGAAATTTATTCATTTTCTCTAGATTTTATAGTATGTATGCATACAGGTGTTCACAATAGTTTCTAATGATATTTTGTGGGATCAGTTGTTATGTTGCCTTTGTCATTTCTGATTGTGATTATTTTATTCTTCTCTCTTTTTTGTGTTAATCTAGCAAGTGGTCAATCAACTTTGTCTATCCCTTAAAAGAACCAACATTTCATTTCATTGATCCTTGTGTAGTTTTTGGGGGTCTCATTTTAATTTGTTGTGCTCTGATTTTAGTTTTTTTCTTCTGTTGACTTTGGGGTTAGTTTTTGCTTTCCTTGGTTTCTTTAGGTGCAGTTAGATTGTTATTTGAGCTCTTTCTATTTTTTCGATGTGGACATTTAGTACTGAAACCTGCCTTTTAATACTACTTTTGCCACATCTCAGAGGTTTTGGTATATTGGGTCTCTGCTTTTATTTATTTCAAATAATCATTTATTATCTGCTTTAATTTCATTATTTACCCAAAATTCATTCAGAGCAAGTTTTAATTTCTATGTTGTATGGTTTTGAGTATTCCTCTGGTTATTGATTTCTATTTTTTCTATTTTTATTTCACTGAGGCTTGAGAATTTTGTACTTTTTACAAAATTAATGGGACTTGTTTTTTGACCACACATGTGGCTAACTTTAGAGTATGTTTTGTGTACAGATGAGAAGAATGTATATGCTACGGTCGTCTGGAGTGTTCTGTGGATGTCTATTAGGTCCAATTGGTCAAGTGTTGAATTACAGTCAGAATTTGCTTGTTAGTTTTCTGCCCCATTGACCTAATGATGTCACTGATGTATTGAATTCCGCTACTATTATTGTGTGGCTATCAAGTTGTTTTGTAGGTTTAGAAGTACTAGTTTTACGAATCTAGATGCTCTTCTTTATTTTTTTCTACTGTCGTTTTAGACTGTTTTATCTGATATAAGAATAGCAAATACTGCTCTTTTTGGTTTTCCATTTGCATGATAGATCTTTCTTCACCCTTTTCTTTGAGCCTATGGGTGTCATTACATGTCAGATAGGTCTCTTGAAGATGGCAGAAGGATAGGTTTTGCTTTTTTATCCAGTTTACAACTCTATCTCTTTTAAGGCCATTTGCATTCAAGGTTAATATTGACATGTGAGATTTTGTTCTCGTTGTAGTGTTGTTAGCTAGGTGATTTTTAGTGTCATTTGTGTAGTTGCTTTATAGGGTTCATGGGCTGTGTGCTTATGTGTTCTTTTATGGTAGTTTCATTCTTTCATTTCCATTCAAAGAACCCCCTTAAGGCTCTCTTCTAGTACTGATCTGGTGGTGATCTAGTCCTTTAACAATTGCTTGTCTGGGAAAGACTTTATTTCTCCTTTATTTATGGAGGTTAGTTTGGTGGAATATAAAATTCTTAACTGGCATTTCTTTTCCTTAAAAATGCTACACATAGGCCCCCAATCTCTTCTGGGTATTAAGGTTTCTGCTGAGAAGTTGGTTGTTAGTCTGCTAGGTTTCACTTTATAGGTGATATGGCTATATGATTCTTTTGTGTTGATTTTGGACAGCCCAGTGACCATGTGCTGTGACTTGGGGATGATTGTCTTGTTCAGTATCTTGCAGGAGATCTCTGGCTATCTTGAATATGTCTGTTGATTTCTCTAGCAAGATTCAGGATATTTTCATGAATTATACCATCAGATATGTTTTCTATGTTGCATACTTTCTCTTCTCTCTCATGACTCTCAATAGGTCATAGATTTTATCACTTTTCATGATCCTATATTTCTTAAAAGCTTTGTTCATTTTCTAAAATTCTTTTCTTTCTTTATTTTTGAAAAAAAAATTAATTTGAAGGACCTGTCTCCCAGCTTTGAAATTCTTTCTTCTGCTTGGTCTAGTCTATTGTTAAGGCTTTCAATTGTATTTGGAACTTCTGTAGTGATTTTTTTTAATTTCAAAAGTTCTGTTTAGTTCTTTCTTAATACCTCTATGTTGTCTTTCAAATCCTAATTTTTTTTTCTGTTTTCTTTGTGTTAGATTTCAAACTTCTCTTGAGTTTTGTTGAGTATTCTTGCTATCCATATTCTAAATTCCAGAGCATTTGACTGTAGCTCGCTGCAGGTCTTTCACATAAAAAAAGTTAATTATATAAAATATTTATAAGAAATATAGACACTTATTACTTTAGACTCATGAAGCTGGCACCAAGATTCTTCCTTTTTTTCCTTTTTTAAAAAATTGTACTTTAAGTTCTAGGGTACATGTGCAAAATGTACCGGTTTGTTACATATGCATGCATGTGTCATTTTGGTGTGCTGCACCCATCAGCTCGCCATCTACATTAGGCATTTCTCCTAATGCTATACCTCCCCCACCCCCCAACTCCATGACAGACCCCAGTGTGTGATGTTCCCCGCCCTGTGTCCAAGTGTTCTCATTGTTCACTTCCCACCTATGAGTTAGAACATGTGGTGTTTGGTTTTCTGTCTTGCGTTAGTTTGCTCAGGATGATGGTTTCCAGCTTTATCCATGTCCCTACAAAGGACGTGAATTCATCCTTTTCTGTGGCTACATAGTATTCCATGGTGTATATGTGCCACATTTTCTTAATCCAGTCTATCATTGATGGACATTTGGGTTGATTCCAAATTTTTGCTATTGTGAATAGTGCCGCAATAAATATATGTGTGTATGTGTCTTTATAGCAGTATGATTTATAATCCTTTGGGTATATACCTAGTAATAGGATCACTGGGTCAAATTGTATTTCTAGTTCTAGAACCTTGAGGAATCGACGCACTGTCTTCCGCAATGGTTGAACTAGCTTACACTCCCACCAACAGTGTGAAAGTGTTCCTATTTCTCCACATCCTCTCCAGCACCTGTTGTCCCTTGACTTTTTAATGATTGCCATTCTAACTAGTGTGAGATGGTATCTATCTCATTGTGATTTTAATTTGCATTTCTCTGATAGCCAGTGATGATGAGCACTTTTTAATTTGTCTGTTGGCTGTATACATGTCTTCTTTTGAAAAGTGTCCATTCATATCCTTTGCCCACTTTTTGATGGGGTTGTTTGATGTTTTTCTTGTAAATTTGTTTGAGTTCTTTGTAGATTCTGGATATTAGACCTGTGTCAGATGGGTAGATTGCAAAAATTTTCTCCCATTCTGTAGGTTGCCTGTTCACTCTGATGGTAGTTTCTTTTGCTGTGCAGAAGCTCTTTAGTTTAATTCGATCCCATTTGTCTATTTTGTCTTTTGTTGCCATTGCTTTAGGTGTTTTATTCATGAAGTCCTTGCCCATGCCTATGTCCTGAATGGTACTGCCAAGGGTTTCTTCTGGGGTTTTTATGGTTTTAGATCTAATATTTAAGTCTTTAATCCATCTTGAATTAATTTTTGTATAAGGTATTAGGAAGGGATCCAGTTCCAGCTTTTTACATATGGCTAGCCTATTTTCCCAGCACCATTTATTAAATAAAGAATCCTTTCCCCATTTCTTGTTTTTGTTAGGTTTGTCAAAGATTGATGGTTGTAGATGTGTAGTTTTATTTCTGAGGCCTCTGTTCTGTTCCATTGGTCTAAATCTCTGTTTTGGTACCAGTACCATGCTGTTTTGGTTACTGTAAACTTTTAGTGTAGTTTGAATTCAGGTAGCGTGATGCCTCCAGCTTTGTTCTTTTTGCTTAGGATTGTCTTGGCAATGTGGACTCATTTTTAGTTCCATACGGACTTTAAAGTAGTTTTTTCCAATTCTGTGAAGAAAGTCATTGGTAGCTTGCTGGGGATGGCATTGAATCTATAAATTACCTTGAGCAGTATGGCCGTTTTTACAATATTTATTCTTCCTATGCATGAGCATGGAATGTTCTTCCATTTGTTTGTGTCCATTTTTATTTCTGGTCAGGGCAGTCAGGCAAGAGAAAGAAATAAAGGGTATTCAATTAGGAAAAGAGTAAGTCAAATCGCTGTTTGCAGATGATATAAGTGTATATTTAGAAAATCCCATTGTCTCTGCCCAAAATCTCCTTAAGCTGATAAACAACTTCAAGCGAAATCTCAGGATACAAAATCAATGTTCAAAAATCACAAGCATTCTTATACACTGATAACAGACAAACAGCCAAATCATGAGTGAATGGGAATTCACAATTGTTAAAAAGAGAATAAAATATCTAGGAATCCAGCTTACAAGGGATATGAAGGACCTCTTCAAGGAGAACTACAAACCACTGCTCAACGAAACTGGCGCCAAGATTCTTAATCTTATTTTCTGATTGCAACAATACATTCTTTACCTCAATATGACTGTAGTTAATTTTGAAATTATCTTGAGGTCAGGGTATGATAGATATTAATTTAACTAATATTTTATTTTTCTTTGTTGTGATCTCCATCTCTTTCTAGTATTAATAAGTTATCTTAAAAATTAACTTTCAACACTAATTGAGAATCATAAATTTTTTATTGGGTAAGAAGGAAAGGGACATGCATGCAGGCTTATAAGGCAGGTGGACAGACAGGAAGCCAGCAATGGTCAGCCTAAATACTTTAGGTTAGATCCAGGAAACATCCTAAGCACCCTAAAATGTTTTGGCTTAATGCTGAATTCACTAAAAAAATGTATTTTCCTCTTTAATTATATCTACAAAGTCGACATATAAAAAATAAAATGCATACAATTGTTGTTTTCTTAAAATAGTCATAATGGACCATTATAGTGTGATTGGGATATATACACTAGGGTTTACTTCCTGCTTGGCTATAGATCAAACAGTCTAAAATCATGAAAACTTGAAGGAGCAATGGAACAGATGACACCCAATTAAAAGATAAATATAGGCTGAGTGCTGTGGCTCACACCTGTAATCCCAGCACTTTGAGAGGCCAAGGTGGGTAGATCATGAGATCAGAAGTTCAAGAGCAGCCTGACCAATATGGTAAAACCTTGTCTCAACTAAAAATACAAAAATTAGTTGAGAGTGGTGACATGTGCCTGTAGTCCCAGCTACTCAGGAGTCTGAGGCAGGAGAATCACTTGAACCTGGGAGATGGAGTTTGCAGTGAGTCAAGACTGTGCCACTGCACTCCAATATGGGTGACAGAGTGGGACTCCATCTCAAAAGAAAAAAATAATTTTACGTACAGTTACTTTTTTATGATAATTCTGGAAGGTATAATAATTTTAGATTTGCCAGTGTAACTCGTTTGTTCTTCCTTAAAATACAGAATAATTGTTTAAATACTGTTGAGGAATACTCCAAATAGAGGGCCATAGAAACACTAAATTCACACTTTTCCAGCAAAGATACACCGATGTATTATTATTTTGTGCTATGAACATGGAATTCAGAATATTTTTCACCCAAATATTATTCTTTGGCCTTAGGCTCACTCAATTTAAAGTTGTATATATATTTTTAGCTTTATTTTATGTTTATTAACTAAGTGCCACTCTGTTATAATTTAAACTGATTTTACATTACTGTACTTTTTCTGTTCTAGGACTCAATACTGGATTGGATTGGATTATCATGTCTCCTGGGTCTCTGTTCTGGGACGATTTCTCAGTCTTTCCTTTATTTTCATAACCTTGACATTCTTTAGGAAAACATCTTAGCTCTTTTAAAGTTTACTTATTATTTATCTCTTTCAGTTCAGGGAGTATTAATGTTTTATCTACCTATATTTCAGAAGTCTAAAATTAATTTGAATTGTTTGACATTACGTTTTATATTTTATCACAGTTCAAAACAAACACAAATGTGAAGAAAATTATTTTAGTTGTCCTAGTGGAAGATGCATTTTGACTACCTGGATATGCGATGGTCAGCAAGATTGTGAGGATGGACTTGATGAATTCCACTGTGGTGAGACATTGTATTTAGCTTTACTTTTGTTAACCTTACTATTACTTATATGTTAGTATTCTCTTATACAGGGATTTTATCCAAAATATTGTCAGTTGATTTTAACTAATTTATGTTTTTATTAGATAATAAAAAATGGTAAGTATTAAAATTAAAACAAAAGAGTTTATAATGAAGACTAACACTCTTTGGTCCTAGACTTTTCTTTTAGCCTTCTGTGTTTTTGTTGAATAATTACTTCCATCAGTTTATAATACAGGTGTAATAAAGTTATACCTTTTTAAAATTTATTACCTTTAGGTTGTACCTAATATATTTGCTTTCTGCTATAAAATAAGGATTTGACACGCACTACTTGTTATATTTCCCCCACCTATTATTGGCATCTGCATGGGGAATTGGGTCTAACACCCTATGGACACCAAAACCCATGGATGCTCAAGTCCCTTATATAAAGCCGCTTAGTATTTGCATATAACCTATGCACATCCTCCTGTACATTTTAAATAACCTCTTGATTACTTATAATGCCTAATGCAATGTAAATACTGTGTTAATTGTTGTTTCATTGTATTGTTTTTATTTGTATTATATTTTATTCTTGTATTGTTATTATTTAATTTTATTTTTTCAAATACTTCTGATCTGTGGTTTGTTGAATCCATGGATATTAACACACACATGTGGAGAGCTGACTGAATATTATCATACTGAAATTTTCTACTAATTACATGTATAGTTTTCAATAATATACATAAACTTCTATTTCTTTAAACTTTTGCCTTTCATCTTCTACCTCCTAATTTCTGTATGTGTACACTTTATTTCATGTTATGTTGTCAAACTAGGAAAGCATTTTTAAATTTATTTTCTAAAATGTATGGATTTTGTGATTTGCAAATCAAAGAAATTTCCAACAGGAAAGCAAGGTATATATTACTATTTACATTTAGCACAAACAACATACACTGTGGTGAATAGATAGAGTAGAAAAAAGATTAAAAACAGATTCTCTGTGAAATGTCAAACTCCCCTAAAAGTAAATGTCATCGTGAAATGTGAAGGTGCATTTTGTTTGATTAAGATGCTATATATCTTTACATTGGAGCCAGATTTTGAACAAGACTAGCAGAGAACTTCCAAAATACCATATGTGGATTCATAATTTCTGAACAGTGGCCGTTACATGATCCCATCTTCTTTAATTTTACTTTTTCCAAACTTCAGTTTTCTAATGTTCTCTGTTTTACTGGTCATCTAATTAAGCATTTTAAGTGAAAATGCAAAGTTTTGCAACTGTTTATGAAATCAAAAGCAAAATTGCTATTTTTACAAGAGTTTATATTTTGAACACCTTAATTTGGAAGGATTTTACTTTTGAATATTTTCTAGTGATAAATATGCTGGGTAAAAGGGGAGGCTGGGAATGGAGGAAAGCAATAACAAAATTGGCTTTGGAAATAAATGGAGTCTATTGTTATTATAAAAACATAATCTAATAATAAAAAAGTCAGCAACTATGCCAGTTGATTTAGGTGTTATTAGTCAGGTATAACAAACTCAAGTGTTTCCAAGGAAGCAACACAAAAACATCAACACAGTTGCTAGATTCCAAACTGTCAGATTGTCTTCAAGCTATAACCTCCTTAGTCACCCACTTTTAAAAACAAACCTATCTGCTGGTCAGTCCACCATATTGTTACCTTACTTAGGATGTAAGTTTTTTCTCTTGGCTCAAATATAGATTTAAAGTTTAAAAGTATGACTAGACTACACCATAAATATTTATTTTATATATGTACATCACACATTAAAAAAAAAAAAAGAAAGAAAGAAAACAGACGAATATACCTGGAGTAGAGTGACCAGTATTAGGACTACCTCAAAGGCAAGACTTGTAAGAATCACGTTAAAGAAATAATGGTTGTATAAACTGGAAACACAGGGGGAATATGCAAGCTGATGCCAAAATTTCATAGAATTATCATAGAGAAGACGAATTTGGCTTCTTTTATTATAGGATGGTTGATTTTAGCAGAGTCTAAGAATGAATTTTCTCGTTGTTGGATCTGTTGTAAGACGGTCTCAACCTAATTTTGTTTTCCTTTTGTTTGTTTTCTAGATTCTTCTTGCTCTTGGAACCAATTTGCTTGTTCTGCACAAAAATGTATTTCTAAGCATTGGATTTGTGATGGAGAGGATGATTGTGGGGATGGATTAGATGAAAGTGATAGCATTTGTGGTGAGTTGTCTATTTTCTGTCCTCAATCAGTTTTTAAGCATTATATATGCTCTGTCATTTTAGAGCATACACAGAATTTGCTAATTTATTAAAATTAACATACAATTTATGTGTACACTTCTAGGTAGCTGTTTTTATTATTTTCATGACAATCCATTATTCTGTTATTTTTTATATATAAATCTGTTTTTCAGTATTTGATATTTTTCCTTAATGTTACCACAATAAATGTATTTGTACATTTTGTGTATAGTTTTCAGTGACTTCCTTGAAGCAAATATCAAAGACTGAGATTGCAGGGTCAAATAATCAAACAGTTTTTTTCATGATGCATCCTATATGCCACTGTTACCCTCCAAAATTAGTATACTAATTTATACTGCCACCAGCCACACATGCTGTTTATGTGCATATGTTGTGTGTTATAGTCATCCTTATTGCTGAATTGTTTTAAATAAGAAGTAAAGGAAGATGGCTATTTTATATGATATTAAAATGCAGTTTAAAATGTAGCTTTATAGGATTAGAGGTATTAGTATCAAATATCTGTATTTACTATATGTCAACTATAAGGTCAGTATAATTGCATTTTAATATTCACAAATATTTAACAAATAGTTAAATAGAATTATTCACTGAGTTTCCTAAGGGGTAAAAGAAGGAAACAAGCTAATCTTTAATTTTTTTTTTTTCTAACCGGCTAAGAATTTCACTAATTTGTGTAGATGTCTTTTGGTTGTCTATGTAATCTATTTCTGTACATACATTCGTACCTGTAGATATATATTCTTTACTCATTACGTCAGCCTTTGGTGGCAGCTGTGACCATCCTCTTTTATGAAGAGAAGGACCCAAATCATAGAATAAGGTGTATGTATAGATTTTAGTGTATTTAACACCTCTTTTAAATTTCAGGGTTTGTGGACTGCTATTTCTGTCACAAACATGGAGAAAGGTAGTATTTTATAGTATTCAAGCTAAACTGAAGTTCTTTGTAAACAATATGAAATTGGAGATATTCTTGAAAGCAGGCGATTTATTTTCTTGTGTTTAAGTCACTCAAAATCTACTTTTTGCTTACACAACTGAAACAATCTACAGTTATACCACAGACAAATAGAAAGATCACTATCAAAAAGCTATGAACAAAGTAAGTCAGTAGCCAATTAGATGTCTGACAGTCTGTTTCCTTTGCTATTATTTTTAAAAATGATTTTAATGAAAGAATTACCTATTTACAATAGGATGAGCACGGTTTCAATCTCTAAAATTATCTTACCTTTGACTTTTGTTAACCTCTGCACTAAATGGCGCCATTGATAACACTGTACTTTCTGAATGGGCACAATATTATGAGGGCAAAAATCTCTAAAGTCGTGTGGAGGTGAGTTCTCCCACATCTGCATTTGCAAGCTGTGTAATCATAGACCGCTTCGTTTTATTCCTTATTTTGATGATTCCTTACCTATTAATTGGATACAAAAAGATTTATCCCTATATAAGTATATACCTAGTATGATCATCTAACATAACCAATGCACACTATATTTATGAGGTTTTTCTGATTTTATTTCTCCTGCCTCACTTCTTTGTCAAAGTATTGTCAGTGTCCTAATAATGCTTTTTTATTAAAGACTAATAAGAAAATGGACATATTTACCTACAATCAAAATACTGAGCTAATTTGCTTTAATTATGAGCTGTATTTTATGTACTAACTACCAAGCTTGAGACACACAAAGAAAATGCTGCTTTAGACCAATCATCTGTCAATGAACTGAACCTCATATTTTAGAACAGGAAAATAATTTTGTAAATAATTTATCTCACTTGTTTTCAACCTTTGGAGTACAAAAGATCCTTCTCAGAAGTGTATTAAAAATGTAGTTTCCCAATTTCCAATTCAGAATATTCTGATGCAGGATGTAAACACATTCTTTATTGATATGCATAGAGTGATTCTGATCTGGAATATTGAGAGTCCATTTTGAAAACCATGGTCTAGTTTATTCCTATCTTTTGAGAGATGAAAAAAGAGAAACTCACAGAAATTAATAAATTTGCCTGAGGTCACTCAGATAATTAACTATGACAGAGGTATGAGCAGAATTCAGATTCCGAAATATTAAATAGGATAGTGACTCTTATCAATCAAATATTATCCGAGTGGGTGTGCAAGATGGATCTAGTGGAATTTATCAACGTGTCTTTCTTCTCCCTAGGGATTCTTTTCCCTGAGGAAGGCAATATGTCTCCAGATGGCAGTGGCAACTATGAAATAAAGTCATGAATTTTTTCTTTGGTCCATTTTCTTCCCAATTGACTATGATGTTTTGGCATGTTCTTAACACAAAATCTGTTGAATACTGTCAAGGGAGCCAGAAAATTAGCTACAAAGAGCCTTATGCCATTTTATAGCTGGAGTATCTTGGTAATTATCCAGTCATACCCATCATTTTAAAGATAGGGTAATTCAGACACTAGTCTTCACCAAGGTCATACAGAATTGGATTTCTCCACTGCCATATAAGGGCTCTTTCTATCAGACTGCCTTGAGAACAAATTAAAGTGATAATATGGTGGTAGACAAGAAATTTTACATTTATCAAAACTTCCTTAAGAGAAAAAAATGCAGTTAGAAAAATCTCAAGCTAAAAAGTAAAAATGTTATACAAAGCACTGAATTGAGAATATAATAGTAAAAAGGACACTTTATGTTTTCATGGCAAGCTTAAAAAGGATAGATAAGGAGGAATAATATAAAAATACTTTCTGTGGAAAGATAATTGTATTATAGAAAATACTAAAGACATACTAGTTAGCAAACAAAATCATTTTTAAATGAAGGTACCTTTATTTAAAAGATTATTTTCTAACTTCTTCCAGTATTATATAACATGTTAAACTTCATTCTGTTAAATAGATCCTCAATTAAATAAGCAAATCTAGATTACTGGGGGATTTGTCAACATTCACTCTTCATCCTTTCCTTCAGGCTAAGGTATATGTCAAGAACAGGTATGTTTATGTTGCAAAAGACTCCTCGAGGATTGTATGGTGATACCCCACTGCTTACCATATTGAAAACATTACCTCAAAAAGAATATTCTGCTCCTAACAACTCTGGCTGAAAAGTAAGAGGATAAATGATAATCCAATTAAAACACATTGGCTACTGCTTTCAATTATTAGAAACAAATATTTTTCATCTAGTCACTTATATTTCCTTCCTGGAGATAATATTCTATTTTCAGCAATTCAGCAAGTTTCTTTTTTAGCATCTATTCTGGGTAACTTTGGGTCATAAGAAAGTAAAATTTAAAAAAAAAGAGAGATTTAGGATTCACTCAGGTACTTTTACAAACAAACAGAACATTCAAAACATTCATTGTATATAACTGCACAGGGACTAGGAAAACATCAGGAGAGAGGGTCATTTGACATATGGCTACCCTATGATCATAAGTGGAAGGAAAGAGGAACCTTTTGTACTTAAGAGTCCAAATCAACAAGCATTTTTTGAAAGACATTATCATGCAAATAAAGAAACATTGCAATGATAGAGCAAAGGTAGATTCAAATTATTATGCATGAAAAAAATGGAATGTGCATACATTTTTTCTTTTGGTACTACAGGATGGAGAGTAATAGTAAGGACATGAGTGGTCAAAAGATGGTGCTTAGGATTCAGCGGGTTCTGGACTCCCAGTGCAGCATGGGGAATCATGTGAAACTTGTGACTTTCTTTTTTTTTTTTTTTTTTTGAGACAGAGTCTCGCTCTGTCGCCCAGGCTGGAGTGCAGTGACCGGATCTCAGCTCACTGCAAGCTCCACCTCCCGGGTTTATGCCATTCTCCTGCCTCAGCCTCCTGAGTAGCTGGGACTACAGGCGTCCGCCACCGCCCCTGGCTAGTTTTTTGTATTTTTTAGTAGAGACGGGGTTTCACCATGTTAGCCAGGATGGTCTCGATCTCCTGACCTCGTGATCCGCCCGTCTCGGCCTCCCAAAGTGCTAGGATTACAGGCTTGAGCCACCGTGCCCGGCCGACTTTCTGCAAGCTTTTCAACTTCTCCGAGCCTTGGTTTTCTTTTCTGTAAAAAACATACTAATAATAGTTCTATGGATTGGGCTTATTGTGTGGATTAAATGAGTTAATATGTTAAGTGTTTAGCACATATTAAGCAATAAAAATGGCATTATTTCAATTACTATTATTTTTCTAGTTTCAGTCCTTTAGAAATGTTATCTCAGTGTGTTCACAATTCTATGATATTTCTATGCTTTGCCACATTTTACAAGGATAAAATACATTATTTTCTACCATGTAGCTTTAAGAAATATAACACTATAGCTAGGAAATAATACCTTCTTAGATAAAAATGTATAGACGACTACAGGGGAAGAATGATGTTTAATGATTCCCAATAACTACTATCGCCTCCTTATAAGCAATATTCTTCTGCTTCCCCCCTTACTACAGAAAATGTAAATGGTAGACATTTTCCAGTGGACACAGAGTGGTCTTAATGGCATTATGTTTTTGCGTTTCAGGTGCCGTAACCTGTGCTGCTGACATGTTCAGCTGCCAGGGCTCTCATGCCTGCGTGCCCCGGCATTGGCTTTGTGATGGTGAAAGGGACTGTCCAAACGGAAGCGATGAGCTTTCCACAGCAGGCTGCGGTATGAACACTGGCCAGGGCTGCATGTCAAAGAAAACTGCTACAGCATCCTTGGGCATTTGTTTTTGTAGTATTTGCCGTAGCACATTTCCCATTGCTTTCCCAATTCCTGGGCCCGTAGGTAGTACTGGACTTAATCAGGTGGGATGTTGTTATCACAGTCGTTCTGCAACCTCTTTAACTACCGTTCAATGTTTCAAACATGCGCAGTCGGATTACCCATTTTAAAACCATTTTGATAAACACAGACTTATCATTTCACTTCTCAGCGAATGTAACTGCACTTTATGTGTACGAGTACAGTAGGTTTGGTACTTTTGCTTTTGCGTCATCCACCACCATCCCTCCTGCAGGCTTTTAGATTGTCTATTATAGAAACTCTGGGAATGACTTCTCTGATCCTAAATAGCTACTGATTAGGAGGTCAGTAAACACCTATCAGTCCTATGGATAGGGTATTAACCCTTGGGTCGTGTAAAAATAGTATGGATATAGCCGAATGAAGCTGAGGGATCAGAGGAGCACCTTCGGAGGTCAGGCAATTTACTAAGTTTCTGACTCTAAGTCACCTCAGGAAATTTTCAGAGTATTACTCAACAGTAAACTTTTAGATGAATTCCTTTGCATGATCAGGAGGATGAAGGGACTGAATATTTGAATGCAGATCCCAAGGTCACATAGGGGATCTGTTGGGCTGAGCAATTTGTCAGAAATAATGCTGCGAACTCCACTTGTTAAAATGAATTCTGCCAGTCATCTCTCCAATGGCTTGCCTTCACATCTTTTGTATTTGAAGCCATAATGTAAGAGAGAGAAAGAGAGAGTGTGTGTGTGCGCGCGTGCGCGTGTGCATGGGTGTGCACATGTACATGAGGAATAAAGCAGAAAAGAAAAAAGAAAACTTCGAGGCAGACCTATTTGCACAGAACTCATCCTATTGTAGAATAATTCACTTTGATCTTGAAACTGATATGTGTGTCTGTAAAGGTCAATGGGGCCACTGAGGGCTACATAATAAAGGATTATGCATCAATTCAGGAATCCAGATGGTCCCAGTATGCTGTTGCTATTGTAGCAAGTTAACACTCTGGGAGGCATATTAACACTTTTGGACCACATGGGTACTATTAAGTAAATTATGTTAAAATGCAGCAAATTGTACTCAAGTGATCTGAAAGTGTTAATGCCAAATAAGTCACTGTTGCTCAGTGTTTTAAAGATTAACTCATGTATTGGAATTGGTGTAATTCACCTGAGTTATCCAAGCTGGCATACAGTTCAAAGTTAAGAGGAGTTAGTAAAATCAGAGTTTTACTCTGATTACAACAGGCAGTTGTTCACGCTACTTCTCTGTGGCTTCTACACAGCTTTAAAAAACTCTTTGCTAAAAGTAAATTATGCCTGATTACATTTTAAAAACCCTTATGTTTTACCTACACTATGTCAATAATTTCTGAGATAAAGGGAGAGATTTATTGGTTCATGGAGACTGGGATGGTCTGGGGAGAGGGGGCTACAGGCAATGGGAAAGAATATTGACAACACCTGTATCTTAAGTGTTAAAGTGATGTATATAAAATATACTATTCCAATCACAAAGAAATATTATGTAAAATATCCTACTAATATGTAAAATGCCTCATGGAATGATTTCAAGAAAAAGTGATGATATTATCTGAGTCTTGAGGAGCAAAGAAGCAGAAAGGTATTTCATGGGGAGAAAAGTGCTTATTAAGACATGGAATGGAGAAATGGAAGACACCTAAGTTTTTCAAGTACCCGCGTTACATATCAATTATTGGAATTGTTGCTGTTATTTGCATTATTGAATTCTCACAATATTGTAGTGAACTGTTTTGAGGAATCTGCCAAAAATAATTATTATATAAATAGGAGTTTAAAGAGCACCTAGACATTTATTAAATACTTAAAATGAGCCAAATCTGCTTCACATACATTATCTATTCCTTATAGGAAATTTATCAGATACTTTTTTATCCCTATTAAACAGATAAAGAAACAAATGCACCAAGAAGGTAAATTGCTTCCTTAAGAATACAAATATAAGTGCCACAGCCACTTTCTATAAAATCTTTCTCTTTCTAGCATTCTACAACAGCGTATAGCAGATTATTGCTATTTGCAATACCCCAAACCTTGAGTCCTGCATAGCATTTACCTTTTAAATATAAGCAAAGATTACTGAAAATATTTGAATGAACCTTGCAAACCTCTTATGATTCTATGCATATGGTATTAATTTTTTATTTCTCTGCACTAGTTATGTTCTTTTGAATTTTTGCTGAAAATTTATCGATCACTTGGATCAACCATTTTTCCCACTTGTTGGAACATTGTTTTCATGGATCAATATTCCTAAAGGGTCAATATTCCATTTCATTTGTGTGGTACTTATGGTGGGGCTGATGACATCAAAGATCTTACCTTTACCTAATTCAACACCCTACTCTGGAAGTTATCAAAAAGTTTTATTTTATTTTTTTAAAGACAATAACATTCTAAACCTTCTTAGTTTTCTTTACACTTCCTTTATGAACATTAATATTGTTCTTTGCAGGTCTATTTTTCACAAGGTAGCAACATTGTTATTACTTTACCAGCATTACTGTCGGCATAAGTTCAAAAAAAAAAAAGCCAGAATATTATTAGCTGAGATATTTTTTCTAACATATGAACATTTGAATTCATTCTTCACCAAATTTAAAATCGCTACATGGCTTGAATTCAGGGTCACTCTGGAATAGTTGAATTCATGAATACTAAATCCTTGAATTACGTGCATTTATATTCAGACATTCTAATATAAATATGCAATTATTAGCTCATCTGATGTATTGAATATTATGCAAAGTTTTCTTTTTCTCAGTTACTATGAGTTATTGGATATGATTTTACATATTCCCCAAGCGCCTAATATGGGAGAAGATAAAATATGTACTAATCTAACTTTATTTTTTGTGATATCTTTCTTAGCTCCCAATAATACATGTGATGAAAATGCTTTCATGTGCCATAATAAAGTATGCATTCCCAAGCAATTTGTTTGTGACCATGATGACGACTGTGGAGATGGCTCTGATGAGTCACCACAGTGTGGTAAGTATGTCTAAAACTTCATGAAGGAGATTCCTAGGCTGAGTCTTTCAAAAGTAGTATGTAAATAAATAACTAAAGCAACAAACAAACACATTTCTTAGTGTCATCAAGAGCCAGTGAATTCAGTAATACAAAATCACAGCACCTATAACTTATTTAAGCTCTAGTATAATACATTTATTTGGAAATCATACCTGTTTGCAGTATATTTGCATCAGTATATTGGAAAATGTTTATACAAATGTCTTTGGGCCAGGTGTGGTGGCTCATGCCTGTAGTCCTAGCACTTTGGGAGGCTGAGGCAGGTGGATCACCTGAGGTCAGGAGTTCGAGATCAGCCTGGCCAACATGGTGAAACACCATCTCTACTGAAAATACAAAAATTACTTGGGCATGGTGGCACTAGCCTGTAATCCCAGCTACTCCAGAGGCTGAGGCAGGAGAATTGCTTGTACCCAGGAAGTGGTGGTCACAGTGAGCCGAGATTATGCCACTGCACTCCAGCCTGGGTGACAGAGTGAGACTCCATCTCAAAATAAATACATTAAAAAAAAAATCTTTAGTTTAATATATTTTGAAATACTTGAAATCTGAAGACAGTATATCGCTGGCTTGTTCAGTTGTATAGCCAAATTAAATATTTGGGTAAAAAAATAATATAATTCAGAATTATCAGAAAAACCAGATACTTAATATTTTCTACCCTTTATCTTTTGATGTATTCAATGATTGGATAAAATTTAGTGTTATTATCTTGAAATGTATATTGCCTTTACATATATTTTTCTACATGTTATATATACTATCTATACAACATATAACTTTAATGATAACGTCAATATATTAAAAATGCTCAGTTGAAGTTGAACTCTAATGTGAATATAATGTTTTTGTAAAATATTTGAATGCATAGACGTGAATAAATGTATATAATGAAAAGCTGTGAACTTTATATATGCTCATAGAAGGCAACAGATTTAGTGCCTTCCTTTTTCCTCCCTGTGCAATGTCTATAGCCTTGGCCTTTGATATGAACCTCACTGAAATTAGTGGGTATCAGTTTTTATGATTATTTCAGCATGAAGTCATACATTTGATGTGATATTTTTAAGGCTACATCATAACACAAGATATAAATCTGAAGCAGAGTTATATCCAATTGAATACCTCCCCTCTGCTAGACATTATATTTGGTTGATCCAGAGGTGAATGAGACAGAGAGGCCCCACTTGGAAAAGTCACAGACAAAAGGAAAAAACAGAAATTCAATGTAGTACCATAACATATTATGTCAAATAGAAACGAGAATCACAATGAGATCAGAGCTGAGAAGAATCGTTCTTGAGGGAGGCACTAAAGAATAGAAGCTGGGAATGTTAGTAAGAGGAAATCCTATGAAATGCTAGAGAGCATGGTGTGGTGGTTAATAGCATGAACCCCAGAGCTGGAGAGCCTGGGTTCAAGTCCTGGATCTTCCACTTAACAGCTATGTGACCTTAAAAAGATCACTTCACTTCCCTGGGCCTCAGTTTTCCATCCATAAAATGTGCTTAATTACAAGGTTTAAATGTTAGGACTGTTCAGAGAATTAAATGAATATATATATATATATATATATATATATATATATATATTTTTTTTTTTTTTTTTTTTTTTTTTTGAGATGGAGTCTCGCTCTGTCGCCCAGGCTGGAGTGCAGTGGCGCGATTTCGGCTCACTGCAAGCTCCGCCTCCCTGTTTCACGCCATTCTCCTGCCTCAGCCTCCTGAGTAGCTGGGACTACAGGCGCCCACCACTGGGCCCGGCTAATTTTTTGTATTTTTAGTAGAGATAGGGTTTCACTGTGGTCTCGATCTCCCGGAGACCTTGTGATCCGCCCGCCTCGGCCTCCCAAAGTGCTGGGATTACAGGCTGAATTTATATTTTTAAAGTTCTTAGAGCAGTTTCAGGAACAGTAAATTCTATATGTGTTTACAAAGACTGTAAATTGAGATGGGTGAGGAATAGCAATTAGTCTTCTGTTAGGTAAGTGGAAGTTTAAAAAGTTGAAGTTAGATTTGAGAAAGGCTGAAATACAGTGTCAGAGAATTTGTATTTAATTATTTTGTCTCTCAGTGGCCATTACACATTTTGACACAAGAGAATGAAATGTTACAGTCACATTTTTGTTTTAGAACCATATTTTTTCACCAGAGTGGGAGAAATACTGCCATGGAACAAAGGAGTCATAGAGGGAAATAAACTAGTTAGGGGGTTATTGTGATAGTTCTGATGATAAATGTCATGGGTTTTGAACCAGGTTGAGAATGGTGGAGTGGAAGGTACAGAATGTGTCAGACTTCATTTACAGTAGGACATGGAGGATAAAAGGGAGTTTCCAGCTTGGATGACTTGGTGATTGCTGCTATTAATGAGTGTTGGGATACAAGAGGTGAAGGGTTAATTTTGTGGATAAGTGTGAGATGTAACAAAGACTTGATTGTGGACATTTTGAATATGAGGTGTTAATCAATCGCAGAAAGCTATAGAGTGAGTGTGTGATAATTTAATTCTAGATCAGACGTACAACGAGGACAAGTAATATTAACTTTCTATCCACCAGCCTAAAGGTGGCCTGAAAATAAAGACCGAATATTGAAGTTAGGGCTTCACTGGCAACATTTTAGAGTGGAACAGGAGAGGACTTCATACAGAAGGAAAATAAGGGAACAGCAAGATCAAAGTTGTAAAGAAGCCCAGGAAGGTAGACTGCGAATATTATTAAGTCAGGAAACTCTTTCTAAGATAGTGTGGTCAGAAACATAAAATGCTGCAAAAAGGTGAAGTAAATAGGAGGCCGAGATCCAGAATCTGATGCTTGGCACTTGGTGTTTGTTATCTCTAAGAGGAATTTCAGAAGGTAGAGGTCGCAGAAATGAAATGTTGATTGATTAGAGATGAACTGCAGGCAAGTAAGTGGAAGCAAGATTGGGCAATAAAGAGACGAGAAATGGGCTGGTAAGAGGTATATAGATAGATTTTTATTGTTATTAGACTGGACAAGACTTCAGTGCATTTATTAAATGAGAAGAAGGAGCTGGTGAAGGAGGAGAGAGAGGGAAGAAATGCTAGGGAAGCTGAGGCTATTTTGGAACTATCTAGTTTAACCATTCCAATAGGAAAACAATTTAAATTAGATATTCATTATTAAGTATATTTTCTGTTGGAATTGTGTTTATTTCTTAAACCATAAAAATCTTACCCCCTCCCACTTAAAACAGAGCATTTACCCAGATTTATCAAAAAGTTCTACTAGGAATAACTGTTTTTATTGTTGACAAACTTAGAAAAAATTCATTATAAAACAATATTGAAAATCAAATAAGTTGTACTTACAAGTAGACATAGATATGAACTTTTCACAAATGATTTTTTTCTATAATTTGAATAAAGTTTTTAATGACTCTAAGAATCAATATATAGGATAATTATAATAGTTTTTGTTCTTATTGTTCTAAAATTGACTATTAATTTTTTCTCATTTTAACAATGTTTTTACACATTGAGTGCTGCTGTCTAAACATAAACATGATACCAGAGCTTCTGAGAATTATCATTATAGCTCAGAATTATAGCTCATATGTTCTCGTATTATGCCTAACCAAGCTAATTCTAATAGCTTCGTTTTCATTTTTCATTCTAAGATATATCATTAAGATCTAGATGATAGGTGAAGAGAAATGGTATAGTCAAGGGTCACTTTCTTGTTTCTTCACCTTGAAATAGTAAGAATGTCTGTTTCCAACTTGAGTTTTTGAACCATAGTTCTACTTCCAAACCACAAACATCTCTTGCAACTATAGCCACTGTTACAGAAAGAAATGAGAAACATTTCTCATAGGAGACAAAGGTAATCCACATTAATCAGATGTAGTGTGCATTGAGGAGATGACATTTCAATTCGTATTGGTATTGGTTATATGAATTAGTCAAATTTTTTTCTCTGTCTCTAGGATACCGACAGTGTGGTACAGAAGAATTTAGTTGTGCTGATGGGCGGTGTCTTCTAAATACTCAATGGCAGTGTGATGGAGACTTTGACTGTCCTGACCATTCTGATGAAGCACCTTTAAATCCAAAGTGTAAAAGTGCAGGTACAGAAATAGATACAATACCAGGTTTATTCTAAAATGTTTTCAATGGAAAAATTGTGATTTTCTGTCTAGTATAGTATTCGATGAAAGAAAATGCAAATTATTAAGCATGTGAAGTATCTCGTGACACCATGCAGGGTACTAATAATTGACTATGTGGTAAACTAGTTTTAGAAAGTTAAGTCTCTGTCGGAAATATAAAGATTTGAGACAGTGGTACTGCTGAATTCACCATCCTGTCTTCTCCACTGCCAAAAATTCATTATATCTTAATATATTAGTTTATATGAGAATAATTTCACTGTATTGGCCTATTTGAAAATTCAAATGCAAAAAAGTTAAAATTTACTGAGAAGTGGCCTGTATTATTCATAATTAGGCAAAATGAAACAAATTGCATATCATTTGAGTATACATATATTAAAAACTTGGTCTGTTTATCACTTCTCTATTCCAAATACTAAATCATATATTATAGAATATATTCAATAACTTTTTTTTCTCATGGACTTTACATGATAATAGGCTTTCTTTTAGCATGTATGATGAGTATTGTTCAAGTCACCCGGCTATTTTCCATAGCTGTATTTGGAACACCTATTATTCACCACTGATGTCTCTTTTATACCCTGACTTCAAAATGTCAATGCTATATTTCTAGGAAGAAAAGAATTGAGGAATATCTACCTATTCTAGATTCTTAATTTTTAATGACATATAATTTCTCAGAGACCTATGGCTTGAGGGAATTTTCAAACCATCATTATGCTTTTGAACACATTCTTCACAAAATAGAGGAGGCAAAATAGTTCATTAATTTTACTATGGAGATTTATTTTGATAATTAATTTTCATGGTCAAGCTATATTTGCAATAAGTGTTGAACATGAAAGTGCAGTTTGCCCTTGGTTTTCTGAACTTTATGTATAAAATATTATACTGAATATGTAAAGCATTTTATATATACTTTATTATGATTTTTGACACACGTGTTTATCATATTTGTGAATGTTTTCAACAATTGCAGTATAAAACAATGGCATGCCCTTTATGTTCCATTTGTTTGTTTGTTTTTTCCAGAACAGTCATGCAACAGTTCATTTTTTATGTGCAAAAATGGCAGGTGCATTCCCAGTGGAGGTCTTTGCAACAATAAGGATGACTGTGGCGATGGTTCAGATGAGAGAAACTGCCATATAAATGAATGTTTGAGTAAGAAAGTCAGTGGATGTTCTCAAGACTGTCAAGACCTTCCAGTCAGTTATAAGGTAGGTACTCATTAAAAGTAGCAAAACATGTGATATGTTAGAATTTGAGGTCAAGAAAACTATTTAATCCAATGTAGATGAACAAGTTAAAAGCCATCATAATAATAAAACTAATTAAATGGAGAGTATCTATATAAAGATACCGTAATAGTAGTGTGACATGAAAGTTGTGAGAATATAGTTAAGGAGACAAAAATAAAATTAAAACATTTTTCAACGTATACAGAGCATAAAGGAAATAAATAAGCCAGGGATGACTAGTGGTCAGAGACAATATTGCTGTGTTAATAACTGTATAAATATGTATTTAACTCTTAAGTTTCCATTTCTTCCCTCATTCTCTCTCCAGTACATCTTCAAAGTGGAATGGGCTAATAATTTACCACAGCACTAGAGAATAGAATATTTTTTATACAAACAAGAAGGGAAAAAAATCTGAATTATTAGGACTTAGTGTAAATACACTAAAAATAAACCATATGTAATATCCGAATAGTTTTTTGTAAGTACCATTTCCCTGAAGACAGTGATTCACTGACAGAATCGATGGACAGAAATAACTTCTAAAATCATCTTAGCTTCAGCATGTTGGGATGGTGGACAAAACTAACACAATGTTGAAATGTAAAGTTGTGTATTAGGTTAAAATCAATTTTGTAAGTATGGGAAAACCTCATTAAGAGCAATTCCTTTGAAAATTAGTGTTTTTAACGGAGCAACAACTCTGTATGAATCTTCAGTAGGACATAACTACTATAAACAACAGAGGCAGCCTAATGAAAATTAGGACCATTACAGAGGTTAGATTTTATTCTGCCGAGTTCTGCCTGGGGGTACTGTGCACATGTATGAACATGGCATTTTATCAAGAGAAACCATGACAAATTGGAGTGTATCCAAATTTGTATATCCAGAAGCATTAGAGTCTGGAGCACGTCTTCAGAAGAAGTTTTGCTTAGAGCAAAGACAATTTACTAGCTGTATTCACATACTGTATATGAAGTAGTATAATAGGGAACATACTTAATCTGGGTTGCTAAAAAGATTGGAATTAAGAGTTGGAAAGCAGATTCTGTTCAATACAAGGAAGAAGTTTCTAATGTTGGAACACTTTTTATTGGAATGAACCACCTCACACATCACTAATGAAAGTGTTTCTGCAGTGGCTAAATGACCTTCTTTAAAGGATGGTAGAGAATTTGTGTATGGCAAAGGTGTTGGGCCATTGTTCCTGCCAGCTTTAGCATGCTATGACAAGTCAGTTCTATCTAATGGTAAATTCAACTAAACAACCAATTTGCAGTTTTTAAGTTCTGAATTTCTGATATTATTAACTTAGCTACATGGTTAGGTTGGTTAAGATTTTACTGTGTATAAACATAACCAAAGAACCACAACAATCAATTCCTCCCTGCAAAAATTAGAGATAAAAAATTGAAACACCAAGAAAGATATATATATATATATATTTAAAAAATTTTTTAGACCCAGTATTGTATTAAGAAGAAGTGGTTAAACTTGTAAACTTAGAACATGAACTCATTCACAAACAACATATTACAGTCAGAAAGAAACAAAGCAAATGAGCCAGTACATCTTTTAATGAGATGAGCATGCATCAAATAATTAATTTTGGCAGTAAATATTTTAAAGGCCAATGAAGCAGAAAAGAAATGTTATTGATGACTTGTGTACAATTAACATAGAAATCTTTCCTGAATACATCAGGGAATGTGGTTTAGAATTATTGCAGGTAACTAATTAAAATTTCAAGTCATAACATTATAAATAATTGTTTAGTTCTATCATATATACAGTTATGTACCATATAATGATGTTTTGGTCAACAATGTGCTGCTTATACACTGGTGGTCCTATAGAATTATAATACCATATTTTTACTATACCTTTTCTAAACATATGGTGCAATATGTTTAGATATATAAATACTTATCATTGTGTTACAATTGACTACAGCATTCAGTACAGTAACATGCTCTACAGGTTTGCAACCTAGGAACAATAGGTTCTACCATATATCCTAGGTGCATGATGGCCTATACCATATAGGTTTGTATAAATACACTCTATGATGTTCACACAATGACAAATCACCTAACAGAATATTTCTCAGAAAGTACCCCTGTCATTAACTGATGCATGGCTGTGTGTGTGTGTTGTGTGTGTGTGTGTGTTTGTGTGTGTGTATGTGTTCTATGTGATACATTTCAAAGTAGATTTATTTGTGTTTATTCCATGTGTATTTAATGTCTGTGATAACAAACTTCGTAATAAATTATAAAATGTATAGAATATCAATTACATATGTTGTGACATGACATCAAAAATAAGGTTTGATGTTATTTTAAATGCCTGTATTAGCACACAGCCATACCATATTTGGAAACTGCTTTTGGTAGAAGACGATATCATCCAGAAACACATGTTAAGCCATGCTTATTTTAAGTATCTTGAAAGATTCCTCACACATAAATACTTGTTTATCAATACTTTATAAATGCCAGTGTTTTCATTTTGTCTTCTCAAGAAACTATAGAATGAAGTGATAATTCAAGTTAAAATAGACACAAGTATTTAATACTTCACAAGGCATGTGCATGTTATCATACAGAATTGCTATGATGTTTTTAAGTATGTACACATGTAAAAGTTAGTTAATAATATAAAACATCTATTGATGGAAATATGACTTGTACAAACATTCAAGATGAGACCAGAATCATAAATAAAAGATTTAAGCAAAGGTTCAAACCAAATATTTTACATATTGTGTTTATATTTATGTATATGTATATTCATATACATGTATATATTATGCACACAAATATATGTCATATATATGACAATTTGTTGATAGCAAACTGAGTAAAAAGCTTTATGTACAACAAGATGCTTCTACTACATTGCAAAAATATATGAGCTGATAGATTTCTCTGTTTCAGAGAATGGGGAAAACTATCCAGCAACCTACTTCTCCTTGTAACATAAGCAGAACGTGACAAGAAATAATCCTCTAAATTCTGCAATGAAATGAAAATTGCTTACAAAAGCAAAATTTAGACCTTAGGGACTGTGGCCAATTTGCATGTTTGCAGTAAAACAAATACAATGTATCTAACTATTCAAAAGGGAGTAATAACATTTAACTGAAGCAAAAATCTTATTTTGATAGAAAGGATAATTTACCATGTAAAAATAAATGTACTTCTGGGAGGGAAAAAAGTTATGATGTATACAGTAGAAATAAAATAATCAATATTTGTCATGTTACTTGAAAAGCTGCAAAGAAATTTTCCTGAGAGAAATAGAAAAGGCTTAGTTATTTTTTCTGCTAGCTATATTTTCTTATAAAAATTAATCTAACTCTAGAAAATTCTAAATAATTTGGAATGGTGAGAAAAATTAAGATGAGACTGAATCATACAATTTTCACTTTCATAACAATTGTCTTTTTTAAGTGAAAGAGAACATTCTAATCTATTTTCTATAAAATATCTTTGAAAATGCAAAAGATTCTTATTTTCTTTCGTTCAACTTAGGAAAGTTAATCTAGTAGAATTGCCAACAGATGTCTTTTTATTGTTGGGACCAAAGATATTTTTATTAAAATAGGTTAACAGATTGAGAAATAAATTGTCTTTTTATAAATGTGATTTCAAACAAAAATTTTAAAAATTTACTGTAAATCTTAAACTTTTGTTTATGCAATTTTATATTATAGTAGAGTTAATCAATTTTGCCTTCAAGAAATTAATTTTCCGTTGTGTGTTCTTATCCAAGCCATCTATTTCATATAGCACTTCTATAAACCTGACATGAGGCATTCAAAGTGATTTTCCGAAACCCCATTAAAATGGTGTTACACTTTGTTCCATTTAATAATACTGTTTCAGAGGAGTTCAACACATTCTATAAAATTACCTTTCATTTGTCCTAAAGTGACTCTTGATTAAACATTGCTCTGTGTCTACTAATTGGATCTCTGGCTTCTTGACTACACAATCACTTGGTTTAATTTTTAGGCCTATCTGGGATTACTATCTTGTCAAATTTCTCATTTTCTTTTTTTGATTTAATATTTATTTTTAAAGAGTAAAAATATATAATATGAAATTCATCATTTTAACCATTTTTTTTTTTTTTTCTATGTGTAGAGTTAATGGCGTTAAGTATGCCATTTTCTTTGGCCATAGTTAAGTACCAATTCCTCCTGGTGGCAGGATGGATCTTCTCAAGGAAAGTAATATTGTCACTCAGTGAGATATAATGAAGGGAATTTGGGAAATCAAGCCGTGGCTTTTGCCTTCATTTTAACCCACTGGATTGCTAAGTGGGTTACAGAGATTTTAAAAGTCCACTATAATTTCTGAGCATTATTAGATAAATTGTTGGTGTCAATTGTTAAAGGTGAAAGTGCTAAGAGCTTAAAGGGTTTCATTTCTGGTAAACAGAATTGGGGAAAATATTGTTTTATCTTTTAATTAATTTCAGATGAAATTGATGTTACTTGGTTGCTTTCCTCCACAGTATTGAAAATATTTCTTGTACTTAAAAAATAATTCTGCTCATAAATTGTTTCCTGATTATTTATTAATGTGGACATATATCATTCTAATATCTTTATCAATAAATTCAAAATTCTGCCATCACTTTTATCTGAGAATAAATGATCAATCTTATCCAGATCATGAAATATTTACTGTGGAGAGCTCTTGAATACTAGTTACTTTTAACAACTCAGAAATCCTTCTTAACTCACCATCCTACTCAATACTTACAATTTCCTTTGTTCAAAGACCACTAATCAGTCTTAATGAAGGTTAGTATGACCATAATCGTCTGGCCAAGTATAGGTTCATTTTCTATAATAATAATTTTCACATGCTACTTGGCAGGGACTGAGAACAGAGCTGAAAGACAATGACCAATCAAAGTACCTCATCCTTTCTAGGAAGGCAAAAAATGCACATGGCATCATGTTTGTGCTCTAAGAGGTGACATACCAGTTAGTTGATATCATGTGTCATCAGAAGGACAAATAAAACATCATAGAGATGCTGAAGGAAAGATGGGATGATACAAATTGATTTAGTTATTGAGATAAAATATCTACATGAATATTACTATTTATTCAGACACCTACATATCTAGGTATGGAATCAAACAAGTCAATAAATGTTAACTGAGGATTACTCTGTATTAAAAATGTCAGTGTGTCCAAGATCTCCTACTGGCCTTGTCTAAACAACTCCATCTTCATGCTATTGTATTTCTCATCAATTAAAGATAATATTAGATTGGTGCAAAAGTAATTGTGATTTTTGCCATTAAAGGTAATTGCAAAAGCCACAGTTACTTTTGTACCAACCTAAAAATATCTACATTATAGATGTCTATACTGCTGAAATGAAATAACATATGTGACAATGTTAAAAATTTTCAAAACTCCATGTAAGGCTTAATTCTTGTAATTGCTAAAATATTCTAAAAAGACAATGTAATGCAACAGAAAAACAAAAAAATAAGTAGAAAGTTTCACAATTTTTTTTGGCTTTGCCAATCTCTAACCACATGGCCTTAGCAATGTCAATTAACTTTTACAATCTTGCCAACTTCAAAAGATCAAATGAAGATGTTTGAGAGAGTGCTTTCTAACTAACTACATAATATACATAATTCCCATCAAAGGTCAAATGCTGGGAGACAGAAAGACTTGCCTTTATCTATTTTCAAGTGCTTTTCTTGCCTACTGCTAAATAGATATCCAATAGTAAAAGACAGTGACAATGATATGAATTGATTATGCTCATCTTTCTTTTCCCAGTGCACATGCTGGCCTGGATTCCAACTGAAGGATGATGGCAAAACATGTGTAGACATTGATGAATGCTCTTCAGGCTTTCCCTGTAGCCAGCAATGCATCAATACATATGGGACTTACAAGTGCCTCTGTACAGATGGGTATGAAATACAACCTGATAACCCAAATGGCTGCAAATCACTCTCAGGTATCGAATTGAACTTGCCCACTGATCCAACCTCAGTTATCATATGGATTCTGAATTTTATAGCCATTCTTATTGAATTCACTCTTCCTTGATGTTTCTGAAAAATCAAAATTCTTCTCTGCTTCCGTTGATATGGGAATCTGTCACTCTGATTTTGTATGCTCTGTTTGTAATAACATTGCCTTATGGTCTTGTGAATTATTGAGTGTTTTCTAGATTTTGAGAGTGTTCACACGCACACACACATAAAAAAAAAAAAAAAAAAAAAAAAAAAAAAAAACTATCTCTAGCACTGCTTCCTGCTGAATCACATGTTCTTGGGGCAAGTTTGGCCAAAACTGTTAAAGAGACTATTGTGACATTATTATAATATTTTTCATTCTCTCCTCCACGACGCATACTCATACATATATGCTAGAGAGAACAACAGGTTAATAATAAGAAGCAACAATAGTAATAACAAATCGGCTATTTAGGACTATTTGAATTCTTCCAGTGATTCAGCAAATATTGTTAAACTTATCTTTATTCCAAGTAGTATATTTGATCCTGTAGATTATACATTTAATAAAGCATGGCCCATAACTTTAATCCTTTGGGAGATAAATCACAGACATTAAAATGATACAAAGCAATAATATAATGATGATTGTTAAATGGGCAAAAAGTGGTGACTAAGGGCATCTCTATTCTCTTTGTTTTTAAGTATAATGAATCAAATATTATTGCCAGTTTCTTATATAGGTGTTCGTCATTGGCAACATTTAAAACATTAGCTGTTTTCTCAACCACTTTAATAAGATAGCTATCAGAGATATTAATTTAAAAAATTTTTTTAACAGGTCAAACCTTTACACATTATGAAGAAAAAAGATTAACTCCTTTCAATTTTTCATGCCACCATCACGTATCCTTCCCTCAATCAATTTGAGGATGATTTGGAGCCCATTGCTTAATCTACCAATCTATTCGCTTTGGGCCATCTTAATGCTTGCTACATAATGCATTTAGTGACCTGGTACAAAAAGAAGAGATTAAATCTCAAAAACGACCAATGTTTCTGTTACTTTACACATTAATAAAGGATTATGTAGAGGAGATGAATAGTAATGATTAAAATATGGGTCTTGTTACATTATGTATCCACACCATAGTTGTTTCTCATTAGCAATTATACTTAGAAACTAATACAAATTTTAAATATAAAAATGTGTTCTTAAAGCATTTATGCTTGTTAAAGCATAAATCTTGCACTACAGAGATTTTAAAAAATGAAATATATTTAAGTTATAAATAACAGAATTGCCTAAGCAGTGAAGTCGAACATGACTGATTAATTTTATATTTATAATTGAGAAATCTATTGACAGAGTGGCAAGGCACCTTCAACTCAAGAGCCAATTCTGTTTTGAAAAGTAATCTGAGTCTCAGCCTGGCCTCAAAAAGAAGATGGGAAGGACTAATTTGGGATCCCATCAATGATGATAGAAGGGGGTATTTAACATGAGTGACATAGTATTTGCTGAAACATAATGTTATACCTTTGGTGTTACATATTAATTACAAAACTAAAGACAGAGAAGAATAATGACTTCAAACAATTTAAAAAGGACAGTAACTCTATAACAATAAATAATTTATAATAACATCCACTTTCAATTATATGGCAATTACTTTTTTAAGTTTTTTTTTTTTTTCTAAGTTCTAGCAACATTAAGTTTTTTCATTTGGCAAATAAGTTTATGAATGTGTCTTAAAAAAAGATGTTAAAATGCTTGAGCAAATTATTCATCAAATTAATCTAGGATTATAACAACTGATAATGTGGTCAAACTGACTTTAAATTATTCAGATATATATTTAAATAAACATAAAAGAAAATCTTTCTGAAATTTTCTTCTTCAAGAAATCATTTTGTGTCCAAATAAAATCTGAAGAGAAAACCAAACGCTAGTGGTTTAGAGGATCTCCCGTATACTGAGCATGGTCAGATCTTTATCATGCTCTTTCCTAGATTCTAAAGTAAATGAGATACGAAAAGACACTGGACAAGATGATAAGGAAGAAATAAAGACTATTAAAGCATTAAAAAAGTAAGACTCATGAAGAAAGGTAAAATTAATAAAGATTTTAGAACCTGGAGTTCAGAAGTTATTTAAGTGAAGCCCTCAGGCAGGTAAAAGTATATATACATGCAGTGATACTCTTGGTCTTCACTGAGATCATCCTGAGAGCATTAGCCACTTGATTATCAAGAAAAAAATTTCTGATCATAAGAATGTTTTAGCTGTACTGTAGGTTTCTAAGACAGGTGAAGATTATCTTTTTTCTGAAATTTATGCAGACGATCAGATTGTAATAGTAGGTATTTTCTCATTCCAAATAAATTATCTGAATGTCAAGAATACTGAGGGTGAGTAAGGTGTGCACTTAGAATTTTCTACATTTTCTGTACTGCCTGGGCGTGTGCTGCCTTTTCATTCTACTGTCAACTAGGTTGCTCAGTATGATTCTTTAAACCCTGAATCTACCAGACCAGCACTACATTTGACATTACATTGCTGCTAAACTAAACTGAAATTATGCAGAGGGGAAATACATAGATACTTAAAAGTCTAATGTGTTATTTGTGTTGGTGTTTAGATGAAGAACCTTTTTTAATTCTTGCTGATCATCATGAGATAAGGAAAATTAGCACTGATGGCTCCAACTACACACTTTTAAAACAGGTATGACACTCCCAAGATGACTCCGTAACATTTAACTTGTGTACTAGGTATATGTTAGAGCTGTAGAACTACCTCGCAAATAGAATTTGGGAAGCATATTTTTAGTTGTCAGGAGAAATATTTTCTTTGAAAATATTTGGTTTGTATCTGCTCTGCTCCAAATTTACCTTTGCCTCAAACTGTATAATAGTGGCAGAAATATGTGAAAGCACTGTCTAGAACAAGTGTGCCAAAATTAAGTTTTTTTCTCATTTTTCTAGTTTGTTTATGTCAGTTTTAAGTATAAATGAAGACCACCATTCCTGCAGTATGTTTTCAGCAACATAAAGATTTACTTACCTAAAAAATATTTTTCTTACTCACTGATAGATTCCTCCACTGTTTTTTATAATTGTTTTGTTCATTTTTCTTCAGGATTTAGTCTCAAGTGTAAATATCCACTAGCTGGTAGGATATTGACTCATCCCAAGGCACAGTTGAATTCTTTAGTCTTCCTCTATGTCACAGGTTAAAAGTAAACATTTCAGATGACAATCCAGATTTCTGACTACTCAGGAAAAAACAGAGAATTGTAGTAGTGCAGGGCTCATATTCCTGATTGGTCAAATTCCAAGCTGTGTAGCAGCTGCTACACTGATGGAGAGCCCTGTTCTCCAGTTCACCAGTGTTTTCAGACTTTCCATGTGCTTAAGACGTGCACACTTGCCTTATCCTGAATAGCCATGCGGTTTACACCCTTGCTCTGAGTATGGAGTGTGCCACCAACATCCACCATATCATACTGCTTCTTTCTTTAATTATAAATCTTACAAGTCTGAGTAAGATATGAAATATTGTTAGGTTGTTTATTAAAAATCTAATGCAAATTTAATCAAAATGTAAGAATGAACAACTATTTCTTTAAGACATAAATAATATAAGAGAAATATTTAAGGAGGAAATGTATACATAACTACTTCAAGATGGAAAGTTTTTTGCTGCCCAAATAGTTTCCTACTTTAACTAACTTAACTTATATACTTTTTCTGTATTTTTAAACTTTTTCTTGTGCTTTTAAATGTATGTCAAAGTTATAAAATATTAAAAGTTATCTTTCTTGGGATATGATTACACAGGCCCTAGAAACCTTTCTGTAAATTCAAAGTTAGATGCATCAGCCACGTATTTTCTGGTATGGTCTCTGGAACAAGGACATGTTTGTTTTTTTCACTAGGTGGTGTGTGTGTGTGTGTGTGTGTGGTGTGTATATATATATATATATACACATATATATATATATATACACATATATATATATATATAACATTCTGACCATTTAGACTCTACTATCTCAGTTTGAAGGAATAAAGTTCTCTCTTTAGAATATTTTTAAGCTCAGCTGAACCACAAGTTTAACTAATAAAGAACAATATTCGTTATCTTCATGACAGAGTTATAACAGAGATTTGGTCCTAGCTTCTTGCTTCATTTTCCAACCTTGTCGCTCAGGACATCTCTACCAGTATTCCTTTTGTTGTCTTTCATGGATAATGTGTTGTCAGAAATTGTTCTTAATGGAACAAAATGATTTTTTCCTCTATGCATCATTTAAGTCTATTTCACATAACAGAACCACTTTAATGCACCTTTAACATAGCTCTTTTCTCCTGGTGGTATCATTTTCGACTGTTGCCAGTCATTAGTACCTAAGTGGGGATGCGTTTCAGATACTTTCTCGGTGCAGTACATATGGGAATGAAGAAGCAGTGAGGATGATGAAGACGTTCATGAAGGATCTGAACACACCTGTGTCTTTGGAAAGCAATTGTTAATGGTGTCCACTGAGTAAGGAGATAGAGACCCAAAGAACCCATGGCAAGCCTTCTGCCCAGTTTTGCCTATGGGCTGCTGGGAATATGTCATTTCTTTCAGAGAACATAGTTTTACTCAGTTTCATCATAGTGTTATAGAAATTTTAAAGGAGTTCTAGGCAATAGGAACCATTATCTTTGTCCAGAGAGTCTGTCCACATACGCAAAATGAAATAGAACAGAGAAATAATTATCTCTGCACATTTTCTCACAACCAAAATAAATGAAAAGACAGTATCATTGTCTTAACTATTTGGAACTTTTATGTGCAACTGATTAGGAAGAATGATTTGTCGTAATATCACAAATTTTATTATCTTTGTTGTAGTCAGTAACAATCTCATAAAGTTTTATAGCATAAAATTATAACAAGTGGTGGGACTTTTTCTTGCCCTCTATATTCTACAACATAATTGTAGTAAGGTCAGCTATAACTTAAATTCATGTACTATATTTAGAAACTGTACTTTAATGACATACATTTTGGGAATGAAAATTAATCAAGTACCTTTCCAATATGTTATCCAATTCAATTTGAACGGTGTCTTTATTCCAGTAACATTGTATAGAGAAACAAAACACAATTTCCTAAATTAATCATCTCGAACCAAAGAGTACAAATCTTTAGCTACAGAAAGGAAAGAAGCAAATAGGATTCTGATGAAACCAATTTTCAGCTCTGAAACTACTGGGATGACTAGTTTTTAGACATTATTTTGACCATGCACCTGGCTGTTTTAATGTTTCTTGCATATGATTCTGCAAAGAGACCATTGCACTGTTTTCTGTGGGGATTAAAAGTAAAGCTGTAGAAAAATGACCAGCTTGGCTAGATAGATATGTTGGAATTTAGAGCTTCAATTTTCTGCATTTGCAGCTCTAATTTATTATAGTTGACTTGCTAAATTTGGAATTGGATTTTTATTATCTAAATTGATTATTGTAAAGAAGGAATAGGATAATTCTTCCATGACTGAGGATTGTGGGTAAATCTCTGCTCAAGTTAGAGACGTGTTTTTCTCTACTTTTTCCCTGTAAAACTCTCTAATTTAGCCACCTGAATTAACAAGGCATCACAGAATCCTAACTTATTTACATTATTGCTCTGGAGAGAAAAGCAGTTGAACAGAAAGGATATTGTAAACTACTATTGGAATGAACTTATTAAGCCCTCTACAAACTTGCCTGGAACACATTCAATTTATATTTTAGAACTTTGACTTATTTTGCATAGGCAGCTTCCTACATATCTATGGTTATGTGCATTTAGTTAAGGAGTTCTCCAGTTTTTAGGATGTGAGTGGATATTTAATGAATCTTTTGAATCTGTGACTGAATATCAGTTACCCGTTTTTAGCACTTATAGTCGTTATTCATGATTTATAGTGTTGTCAGTAGGAAAGATACTTGCATTTATTCATCTTGGCTTAGTAAAGAATTTGCACTGAGCTATATTGTTACCTTGTGTCTCTTGTTTATGACATATGGCATGAGATTTTGTGGGGTTAGGTTACTACAGGTTGTCTTTATAATCTGGACCTCAAGAAAATGAGATTGCTCATTTTAACACTATTATTATTAAAATTTAGCCCCGCTGTGAGAAGGGAAAATAAGCAGTATTTGCCAGAATCTCCTCTTATTTGCTGCTATACATAGGACACCCTTAGTTTTGAATGCCCTTGGAAAAGTATGTCTGAAGAGTAATTATTAGCCTTGGCTTGACTCTTATAGAGAACTATTTAAATCTAAGTCAGTTTTATTATTATCATCAGATTCTGAATTTTCAGAGTAGATGTTGAAACGCAACTCAGACCTGAGAATTACTTTCTTCCTTCTCCCTCCTCCCCGCAACCAAACTAAAACAAATTAAAAAAGCCTGCCTCTCTGAAGATGCTTGTCTCTACCCATACATAGGACTACAACTACTCATACATTTCCCTCTAAAACAATCTGAGACATAGCATCAACTTTATGGTGAATATTGATGTAAGCTAGCTCTCCATAAATATAAAAACTTGGCAGAGATCCCTTGAGGCTTTGCCAAATGTCTATAACATTATTTTCTAATCAATAGAATTTATGTATCAATAAATTACTCAGTCCTTAAGGGAGTAAAGATATAATCTTTACCAGAAAGTCAGAATTAAACCAATTCCTAGGCAATTGTTTGAATAATTCTGCAACTAAAAGATTCCTAGATCCTGGATGTACAGTCCTCAAATCAAATAAAATGTGGGAACTGTCAAACCAAAAAGCTGTAGCATCCAGAAACCCATCAATTGAATTTGTGTTCTGTTTTGCTACCTGCTAAAAAATGCATAACCATGAGTCTGAAGGGAGGCATTTCCACACATTTCCACCATGTGGAATAAAAACATGTTGATTACCTAGTTCCTCCTTGGTCAAATACTCACCCAAGGTTGTAACTTTTAAATTCTAATATCACACTGTATTGCCAAGGGGCCATCTGAAGCATGAAGAAAGGCAGCTCTTTTATACTGTTGTTGGGACAAGAGCTTTGGGGGAAAGTAAAATTTCTATACCTTCTTTTCTGACTCATCAGATGGCTGTCTAGGGCTCATCTTAATCAGATGATCTACCTTTTCAATTTAGATGTGTACTTTTTTCAGGCTCCTCCACAGAACAGATTATTATGACATCAAGTTTATATTTCATATAAACCTAAAGTAGAAATTTTAAACTTTATCTCCTTAAAAGAAGTTATTTTTATTTTCACATTACTGCTATTTATTTAAACCACTATAAATATTTTGAAATTTTGTAGCCCGTGTGGAAAATATTTTCAAGTTAATATTGTAGTTTATAAATGTATAATGTGAGGAAAATGTGAATATATGATACTTTTAATGAGAATTGGTAGCAAACACTGTTTATTATAATAAATAGAACTATTTAGGTTCAAAGGGAGACAATGATTCCTGTAAACCCTTAAAACATTTTATAATTATTTCTATGAACTATGATTGACAACATAGTCTTTCTTATTTTTAGGGATTAAACAATGTTATTGCTATAGATTTTGATTACAGAGAAGAATTCATCTATTGGATTGATTCTAGCCGACCCAATGGCAGTCGCATAAATAGAATGTGTTTAAATGGAAGTGACATTAAGGTAACTAGACATTACAATGATGGGATTGTTGAATATTATATCAGTATGATTGAATTGTATAGAAACTGTTATTTTATGACTGTGACCTTACTCATAGAATACATTAGGGTAGTTTCAATTTCACATTTCTACAGTGTGATTAATACTTTAAATATGAAATATGAGACCTTTTATTCTTATGTTTCATTATAAGACTATTACTTGTAATAACATAAACATCAAATTGAGTAAATAAAATCTGGAACCTTATTCACAGCCCTAGGAAATGGGATAGGTGTTTTCAGCTTGAAGGATTAGTGCCTGTCATTCAATTGTATTGATTTAAATAAAATAGAAGAAAGTTGAGTAAAAAATTTGTAATTGAAAAAGTTACACGTTAGAGTGTGGATTGAAATTACGATACTGTTAAAATTAATCAATTACAGATGTAAATAATTGAATGCATTTGTGTAAAATTATGAACATTCTGATTTGAGAGGATGACATTGATGTTACAGTTCTGTCATGTGTATGATGTCATATTCTAGATATGAGCAACTTGGTACCATCTTATGTTATTCTGAGTTTTAAAATCAAATTATTAATACTGTATATATTCATTAAAATATTTTATAAAGAAGTTTCAAATTAAAGTGAACAAAACCCATCAATTACTTTAACTTTTTTATAACCATCTATAATATCATATATAATTTCATTTTTGGTGAAAGCAATCCATTTTGAAAATATTAATGAGATCTTAAAGTGTGCATGTACAATGATGAAACAAATAGTAAGCTGGGTTCAAGTGATTTAAAGTAGCTGTATTTAATAATGATTTATATAATAAAAAACCAGTATATAATAGTGATAGGCAGATTGATTCGAGCCAACCCAATGGTTAAATAGAACAGATAAACAGATGAGTTTTTTTGTCAATTTATTTTTCAATAAATTTAAAAATTGTGGAAGTCACATTACTCAAACTTTATCATATATTTTATTACAATGCATTTAAACATTTTAATTTACCTTTATATTTTTTGAAAATACTTTACTATTTTTGAAAGCATATTCTCTACTGCCTGGCCACTACTATTCCATTACTACTTTAAATCATGTATTTATATAAGGTTATGTAAAGATAAAATACATCTTTATTCCCTTAAATTTATTAATTCACTGATTTTCATTTAAATAGCCATGCCAATTTTCCAAATTTGAAATGTGGTGGGTAAAAGAAAAATAGATGTCCTGCATTTCATTATAGGAGACTGATACTATTTATTGTTACAAATGTGCATATTACCACTTTCATTTGTATCTTTATTATCGATGGCATTAGGGAAAAAGATAAATTTAAAATTGTATTGGCATTTTATTGTCTTTAACTATGTAACTGTTGGCTTCTATGTAGTTTCAAGTTTCAATTGTTTATTTGACATATTTCTAAAAATACTGGGAATTTAGAAATGTCAGCCATATAGATCAAAAGTTATTGATCATTTTATATATATTATATTTATACATGCAAAGACTGTATTTCATATTGTGTTTGGTATATTCATGGATTAAAGTTGATAACAGCAGCTGAATGTGTACATTGTTACCTCCCTTTGGCTAGGTTCAAATAGTGCATATTCTCTTTGGTGTTTTCTTCTCTCCTTGTAGCCATCTAAATAGGGCAAAAGCAGCAGGGAGAGTGATGAATGCTACTGCTGTCTCTCCCAAACTGATTAAAGAAAAATAATGTCTCTAAGTGTGTGTGTGTGTGTGTTTGTGTGTGTGTGTGTGTGAGAATTTTATTCTAAATTTTAAGAGGATGAATAAACTTTAACAAAAATGTGAACAACAAATGTGCAACTCTCCAACAACTTTTTAAAATTATGTTGTTTAAACCTATATGTAATTTGTAGGGACCTAATTACACATTAGGTAATTTCTCACAAATAAGTAAGTAATTGCATTGCGGTCAATGGTTCTCTTCTTATCTAAGTTCCATTCCTTATGTTTAAATGGAATCCTGTATCTCTGTAAAAATCAAGAAGCAATTGCTCACTTCTTATTCTAGGGATTTACGCTGTTAACTTTTTAAATTCTTGTTTTGTAGGTAGTTCATAACACAGCGGTCCCCAATGCACTTGCTGTCGATTGGATTGGAAAAAACCTCTATTGGTCCGACACAGAAAAAAGGATCATTGAAGTATCCAAACTCAATGGCTTGTACCCTACTATACTCGTTAGCAAAAGGCTGAAGTTTCCCAGAGACTTGTCTTTAGATCCTCGAGCTGGGTTTGTAACAACTGTTAAAAATCTTAAAGATTAAGACTGTGGATTACATTCATAGTGGTAAATAAATCTAGTTCTGTAGGTCATTAACATGGAAATCCAACGTAACGTTTAAGTGTGTAGAAATTCTTACTCAGAAAAAACAAACAAACAAAAAAACAAACAAACAAAAAAAAACACTGATGTGAGTATCACAATGAAAGGAATAAAATTAAGATGATTGAATTTTACAGAAACTATTTTTTTAAATATTTCAACATGACTATTTTCCAATGAGTTGATAAATCCATGGTAGGAATGAATAAAACATACAGATTTCACTGATTTAATGCCTTTAAATCTTGAAGGAAAGGGAGGCTAAGAACAAATTCTTAGGTGATGTTTTGCAGCGGTTGGGGTAGTCACAAATATGGACAACGTAATCCCTGCGCCACTTTATACCAGGAGACATAAGCAGTATTCGTGGATAATAAATGACGGTGCATTATCATGTGCCTTCAAGATGAAAAGCTGAATGGGACTATGGGGAAGAGTTTGTGGTGGATCTGTTTCATTTGCATTTCATTGCGAGAATGGGGAGAAGTCATAGTAAGGACCAAGGACAGCAGGCTGGAAATTTCAGATGAGGGATTGAACACATCTGAAGGTGTCAAAGCTGTCTGGTGTATGTTGCTAAAGTTCTGTAGATTATGACCATTATAATTCACTTTAAATTATGTTGTTTTGGTCAGTAGAGTATACAAAACTTTTCAACTTTTTGCAGTGTAATTTACAGTGATTACATGCTCCAAAATCATCTTTGGAGAAGTTCAACCTACTCAACATACTTAGTAAAATAACAAATTTAAAGAACGGTTGATGTTTTGAAATAGGACATGTTCACAGTAGCAAGTGTTAGGATAACTTTGGTACTCCAAATTTTCTGCAATTTAAATTAATTTTATTCACATATTTCACCAAACCATAGCTTTTATCATACCATATGCAACAATTAGATTTTGCTTCTGGTTAATGTATGTCTGTTAATTTTTTTGGTCCCTCATATTTATAATTGTCAAAGTTATGTCATAGTATATTTTATAAGTTAATTGTTTACATTAATGTAGGTAAAAATAGTACCTAATAGGAGAAGCTTTGTACTGTGCATATATTTTTGTTTTCAAGGTAATGTGCTCATTTTAACTTTTCACTATATAATTATGTAATCATTTTGTTACCTTTTTGAATATTTTCTTTACCATAGCAACAGAAGTTTCAGAGTGTCAATTTTAATTTAAACAGAATCACTAGAAAGTCTCTTTATATGTATGTTTTAAGAAATAATGGGCTGATGTACTAAATTTGGCTATCATCTATTCATTCTTAATTATGTGAATATTTCAATTTCTTGGATATTTTATAAGAAAATATTTATTTTTTATTTTTGATAGCTGGGTGTGAGGGTTCATGCCTGTAATTCCAGCACTTTGGGCAGCCAAGGCGGATGAATCACTTGAGGTCAGGTGTTCAAGACCAGTCTGGCCAGCATGGCAAAACCCTGTCTCTACTAAAAATACAAAAATTAGCCAAGCGTGGTGGCACGCACCTGTAATCCCGCCTACTTGGGAGACTGAGGCATGAGAATTGCTTGAGCCCAGGAGGCAGAGGTTGCAGTGAGCAGAGATCACGCTACTGCATTCCAGCCTGGGTGACAGAGCGAGATTGTGTCTCAAAAACAAACAAACAAGCAATATATATATATATTTGAGTCTCTGAACAATTGTTTTTTTTCTTCAAAATCAATATGACTGGCTTAGCTTCTCATTTCATGCTATTCAAGATGCTTCATTTTCTAATGAAAGAAATATTACCTGTTTGATGATAGCAGTCTGTGGTCTTTTCTATTTATGAAGCAAAAACTGTGTCCTATTCTAGTGAATGCAGCTGAATCTATTAACAGCTTTAAATTGTATTTCTCCCAGGTTATAGTTATTAGCCCATAAACTGAAAGCAGCCTTAAGTTATCATCAACATAAACCCATCCATTAAAAGTGTCAATTAAAATAGCACAGTACAAAATTATTATAGATGTTATAGAAGACTCCATTGATTTTATTTTTGGATAATATTTGGATTTTGATATAGATATCAAAGAAAAGGGTAAAAATTGTATCTCTTTATGAAACAATTAAAAACAACTATTTTAATGGATAAAATGTAATGGCACCTTTTTGTTCATGCTGTTTTCCTAGTTCCCCTGAGTGAGAAAATCAGGCAACTTGGATTTTAGCATTGATGAGATGAGCTCTAGGGTGAAAATGCCGTAGCTGTATAAAATATTATGCAATCTTGCTTCAAAAATGAAAGCTTAAATTTAAGATTAATAGAAATGCAATTGAACCTTCCTATATCAGATTGCCATTGTGACTTGCATATGTTTTGATTATATCAAAACTACTGACTCCTGTTTCCTTGAGAAGTATTATGATTTCTGTCCTGATATTTAGTGAGGAAAAGGAGAGAATTTGTTTAAGGGAGAAGGAAGATCATTAGGTTGTCCTGTGTATTACAGCAACGATACTTTTAGAAGATGTCTTGGGGGTCCTTTCTGTATTTAAATAATAGTATGTCAATTATTACAATATCACTTTAGATATGGTATTTAGTAGGAACATAAAGAAGATACAAGTAGACAGAAAATCTTAGCTGTTATGTTTAAATTCAATTGAAATCCTAATTTTTCTTATAATTTTATCTTAAGCTTCCTGTTATTTTGTGTAGTGTGGGAATGAGTATTCTAATTTATTATTAATTTAGGGTAATTGAAATACCTTACATTCAATATTGAAGAAAATTACCCATATGTAGGATATGTGTAAGCATTTTAAAACAGAACAGAGAATATAAATATGTTAAAACTCTGCTGCACATTTTATCTTTTTGTATAATCAGTGTCACTTTAGTTAATCATAACAAAGACCATTATGATAAACATTAAAGTGAATGTATGATATGCCTAATTAACAGCAAACATTACATATACTCATTCATTTATTCAACTCGTATTTCCTGAACATTTAGTATATATCTGACACAGTTGGTAGGAGTGAGAATAAAGATAAAAGGCACGGTCCCTTGTCTTCAAGTATGTTACAGTCTAAAATAAAGGGCATGGTCCCCTGTCTTCAAGTATGTTTCAGTCTAGTATGTAGGTAGTTGCTTAAATAATCACAATACCATACAATAACTTTTAAGGTAGAGAAAATGGGAAGTGTTTCTCTCTCAGCGGGGTTCAGAGAAAGCTTCCTGAACAAGAATGGTAGAGTAAGAACTAGCTGAGTGATGTGGTGCTCTACAGGGCAAGAGATATTGTTGGCAAAAAGAACAGTCTCTCTGGGAAAAAACAGACACACAGAAGAGCATGGTACATCCAACAAATTACAAAGAACTTACACAGTTGGAGCAAATTAAACATATGTAATTATGGAACCAGTTCACTTTACAGAGTAAAGGAAAGCTAGGAATAAGTCAGAACATAACACACAATGACAACAAATAACAAACATTACAAGGCTTCTGTCTTGGGCAAATAGGTAAATAGAGGAGTTGTCCCCAGAATATGGGAATAAAGAAAAAGAGAAAAATACAAGAAAGGGAAACGATCAGTTTGTAGATCTATTGGGATTGGAAGTTCCCCAATAATAATAACAATAATAATAATAATAATGGCTACCATTTCTATAGCATTTTTTGAATTAGAAAGCTCTCAGTTTATCACTTCAGATGCATGTACTGTTTATCCAGAGTCTCTGAGAAACATAGAATTATTTGTATTACTTTCTGTATAGTTTAGATAGGCACATTTAACCACGAACTGGCTAAGTGACTTTCTCAGAATCATTTAGGTAATAAAATATTACACTGAGGATTTAATTCAGTTTTCAGACTTTCGTCCTAGACTTTTCCTATTACATCATGTCAGAGTGTCTAGTAACAAAATAACTGTGGATCATAAACATGTGCAAAAGCTATCCGAAAGAGGGATAAAGGAAAAAAAGAACTCCAAATCCTGTAGTTTCTTCCATTTTAACAATAATCCTTTTTAAAATATTTAAAATTAGAACAGGTGAGGGCTGGGCACAGTGGCTCATGCCTGTAATCTCTGCACTTTGGCAAGCCAAGACGGGCAGATCACATGAGATCACGAGTTGGAAACCAGCCTGGCCAACATAGTGAAACCCCCTCTCTACTAATAATACAAAAATTAACTGGGCCTGGTGATGACACAGGCCTGTAATCCAAGCTACCTGGGAGGCTGAGGCAGACAAATCACTTGAACCCAGGAGGTGGAGGTTGCAGTGAGCCCAGATTGTGCCACTGTACTCCAGCCTACATGACAGAGTGAGACTTTGTCTCAAAATAAAGTAAAATTAGTATAGGTGATAAAAGTTTTTTGGAAAGTGAAAAAAGCCACCTAAATCATTACCAGCATGCCTTATTTTAAAAGGCACACTTTCATTTATTTTCTTTTACTAAAATTCTGACAATAGTCTGTTAGAGGCCAGGCACAGTGGTTCACGCCTGTAATCTCAGGACTTTGTGATGCCAAGGTGGGTGTGGATCACCTGAGGTTGGGAGTTAGGAACCAGCCTGGCCAACATGGTGAAACCCTGTTTCTACTAAAAATACAAAAGTGAGTCGGGCGTGGTGGCACGGGCCTGTAATCCCAGCTACTCAGGAGGCTGAGGCAGGAGAATTGCTTGAACCGGGGAGGTGGAGGTTGCAGTGAGCTGAGAGCAAACCACTTTACTCTAGCCTGGGCAACAGAGTGAGACTCTGTCTCAAAAAAAAAAAAAAAAAAAAAAAAAAAAAAAAAAATCTGTTAGGAAATCCACAAGGAAATACTAGGTCCCATTTTGAATTTGAAATATATGTTAATGAAAATATGTGAAAGACACTCAGTATTTGGATCCATTATTGCCAATATGGATAATGACAATGCAAATAAATTTAGAAAGACACATTTTACCCTCTGTATCTTGATCTTTTAGAATGTCCTTCAGCTTTTTCTATAGTTGGAATAACTACAAAGTTTTCCAAGACCAGCAGAAATATTACTTCCTCTCTAAAACATTTTCTAATTGTGCCTAAGTGATCACCACATATTGAACATTTAACATTATATGACTGTTTTTAGTTGAAATGTCTTTCTCTACATCTAGAACGTAACTTCCTTTAGCACAAAGGTCATGTCTTAATCATTTTTTATATTTAACACGGAGACTGTTAAATTCACTGTTGAAGAAGAATAATCAATGAGTAACTAGATGTACACAGAGAATGAGGTTATAGCTACAGAGACCGTGCCTGCACCTATGCACAAACCAATACATTGGTATGTTAATAACCTGCATGTTTCGAAGAGAAGAGTCATGAGGGAACTTTTGTTGTGATGGAATGAAAGGCAGACCAAGATTAAAATTCAGCTTCTGATTTCTGTGGAGAAATACAGAAATATTTCATTAAACTATATATTCACATAAGAAAAACTGTTTTTAACTAAGTTTTTAAATCTGTCCAAACAGCTCATTTCAGTATTCTCATATTCAGGTAAAAACACACAGGGAAATAATATAAATGATTAATTTCATAATTCAAAGTGAGAAATATTGCAGTTGGAAGGAAAAAACTTCTTCAAATTTAATACTTGAATTCAGAAAAAAAATAGTAAAACCTGAGAAAGACTTCTATTTAATCAATTTTATAGAAATGCAATGTATAATATTCAACTATAAAAGACATTCTCAAAAATCGCAGAGGCCTATTGTTATGGTTACAACCAGACATTCTTTTATGTGTTTATACTTCATTATATCTCACAGAATAGGTACTGTTTGGGGCTGAAATTTTACATATGTGATTGGGGTAAACATTGCATATTATCTGGGTGAAATTTAGGTCTCTTCTTTCAACATTTTCCCTGCAGTTGTGATTTTTAGCTTTAATTATTTATAATAAATTTTTACATAAGTAATTTTTAAGGGTTTCCTTTCAGAAGTCAAAATTACCATTATGTTTAGTACAGTCTTATTGACAAATTTGAAAAAAAAAAAAAAAGTATAGCAATGGGGCATAAGTATGGAAAGGAAATGATATCCAGCCATCAGAAGTTAGCTACCACTTACTGAGAGAAAAAATAAATCCTGTGTTTTTGAAGGCTCATGCTTACCTGAGTCAGTTGAACAACCCTTTCCTTCAGTGTAGTAGAGTATTATCCATAGTATTCTTCTGCTTGATGAGTACTTAAATAGACAAATCATGTAATAACTTACATAAAATCAAGGCAAATCATGTCCAAAGATACATACAATCCAGATTCAATAGGTTACCTAGTAGGAGAGTGTTACTAAACTAAAAATATATTAATATGCATATTTCATATGAAATCAGATAAAACAATAATAGCTAATATTTGCTGAACACTGGCTACATACTTATCAATGTTCTACGTTTGCTTCATATATTCTCTCATTTAATACTAACAGTGACCCTATGAGAAGAAACTGTAATTGCTTATTTTCAACATGAGGCAATCCAGGCTCAGGAAGGCTAATTAAAGCTCCTAAGTTCACATAACTAGTAATGAGAGGACCTGGGATCTGAGCCCATGTAATTTGTTTCTAGGATTTCTTTGCTTCAGATGCTATATAGTGCTCATTAGAAGAGAAGTCAGTGTACAAATCTAGAAACCTAAGTCCTTGTTCCACGTTTCCCCATCATAATAAACAAAGCAGATAACCTTTTATATTCTCAGTTATCACTTTATCAGTGAAAGCTTTAAGCTACATGATCTCCAGTACTCCCAATAACCAGAATTAAAATTCTCAATTATGTTATACTTTGTCCTAAAATCTGAAAGAAATACAATGTCATTTTTCTCAAGAAATTTATGAGGTGGTTGTGAATATTTTTTTTTTCCCAAAGAACTATTTGTAAGCATAACAGTTTTTCATGTCTTCCTCCATCTAGGTAAAATTATTATTCACTCTTTTATACTTCCACAGTAAAATAATTGTATTAGCTGAAAAGTGAAAATGTGAAACTATAATGAAAAACTCTGATTAGAGCTAAATTTCACACAATTCATAAGTGGGGAATAATTTGGAGAAGTGTATTTGGGCCCAGTAAGAAAGAGTTTTCATTTGAGGGAGAGAATTCCAGTTCTGGAACTCTTACCAAACTTATTGAGAGTGATGTAACAGATGTTGGGCTTCATGAAATAATATGCTTTTTCTCTTCTTGGTGTATTGGTTCATGATGATGGTAAGACTACCAGATGAAAAATTTCAAAACACAAATGAAAATTTAAAATTGCAATTATATGGAAGTTAGACCACTTGAAATTTGTAGTTTACTTAACAACTTCAGAAACATTATTATTCACATCCACTAATTTAATTTGCAATGCTTTTACTGATAGCATTGATCACATGTATTGATGAACTATAATGGAGAAAACCTTTTTTCACTTTTGAGGTGTTTAAATGGCAAGTACAATTACATGTAGAGTAGCTAAATAGAATGATGAAGACACTCTCTAATTAAACCAGTTTGGATATGTTATTTTTAATGTTATAGAAATCATTGAAATATTACTTTTAATTTGTATTTTCTTATATGCAATTCTTAAAAAAATAACATGACATATAGAAGCACAAATAAATTTAATCATATCTAACATGTGAGGGAAGCTGGAATAAATATACATCAGAGAAATCAAAAATTAGCATGTTAGTATTCCCAAGATTCAAAGTCAGTAAGGCAAAAAGAATTGTTCTGATTTATTTCAACAAGGTAAACTATCTTTTTATTTTTACTTCTTTCTCATTCAGTTCCTTCCTTCGTATCTCTTCTGTCATGATCCCTAGTATAAGCAACAAGGCACTTCTCCATAAATTTATTAGAAAGGAATGAATTTTATGTTTTCCTAGAAGATGTATTTCGCTGACATGTGTTCACTTTTCAAAAGAAAACTATACCAAATATAATTCAAGATTTTAAAAACCGTAGCATCATCTTTTGAGGGACTTAGGATCTATTATTACTTGATAATTTGAGATTTTCAAAGTATGTTTACAGTTAACACGTATATACAAAAACACTGCATAGGAACTCCAGTATTGGCCTATGTGAACTTGACTTAGTGTTACCAGACCCAAGTCTATTTTACATTTTGACTTTCAGAGATCTTTGAATCTTTGTTCATAACATTCCACCTTTTGTTTAGGTTTTATCAAAAATATATTGCTTCTTTTTTAAGCACCATATTTCATTAGTACTTCAATGACAGTTTGACTATCAAATAACTTTTGTATTATCTTTATAAGCCATACTTTTATGAAAACCAAGAAAATGATTGTCAAAACACAATATTGCATGTGTTCTTTACAGTGATTATTTAGGTGAGCTTTGTATTTGATAGTGTTTTTTTTTTTTTTTTTTTTTTCCTGAAAACTCTTTCCATTTTAGTATGTGTTTAAAATATCTGAACATAATTATGTCTGTCAGAATTTATGAGAAAAAATTTTCTTTTAAGAATGTTTTAGATTTAAATTGAATATACGGGTTTAAATCATATAAAACATTTTTTAATCAAATTATTTGGATGCAAATCTTCTAAATCTGAAGAACTAATTGCTACGTATTATACCTGGCAAAAAGAAAGAATGAAATAGAGAAAAATCTACTTGTGTTAATAGATTTCAATTTCAGAGTTGGAATGTAAAAACAACATTAAAGATCTTTTAACTCAGATCTTTATTTTTATAGACAAGGAAACATCTAAAACATAAAGTAATTTCTCTTACTTTGAGGAAAAAGCAAAAAACAAATGACTTCATTAAACAGAGAAAAATGTCTAAGTAATCTGCCGCTTATATGTTATTTGCATTTTATCAGGTGTAATATTTATACTGAACTCAACCTACTTATATAGTATCAATATTACTTACTTCATTTACTGTATTTTCCCCCACTTTCTGAACTGTCCTATCTAGAACGTCTAATAACATAATGTAAATCACTGCTGTCCAGTAGAACTTTCTATGATAATGGAAGTGCTCTATATTTATGCTGTTAGATACGATGGCGACTAGACACACATGGTTACTGAGTACTTGAAATGTGACTCGTGTGACCAAGGAGCAATATGGTTCATTTAATTTATTTTATTTTAATTAGTTTAAATTTAAACAGTCATAATTGGTTAGTGGGTACCATATTTAACAATGTATATTAAGGAAATAAAATGTGCACCTCCATAATTCCTTTTGACTTTTTCATAGGTAACACATCAAAAGAGAAAGTATATACAGTGATAATTGTGTTCCTTCAACATTGATAGGTACCTCTTGAAAATTTACATATGTTAGTTTTGAACATCTATAATTGGTTAACACTTGTGATAGTATTATATAATATTATTGTTATATATAAGTTTGTGTTCTAAAATAAACATATATGAATATTTCAAATCATACTAGATATGTAATAAAACATCATAAGAAATTTTGCATCAAAGGATGCTTCTTAAAAGTTGCAATTCAGAGAAATGGCAAGAATTAATGTAAACAGTTAAGCAAAAAAGTAATATATTGTTTGATGTTTTGCTCCCAGAGAATCTGTAAACAAAATAGTTATGGATTTTCTTTCCTAGGTATTTGTATTGGATTGACTGCTGCGAGTATCCTCATATTGGTCGTGTTGGAATGGATGGAACCAATCAGAGTGTTGTCATAGAAACCAAGATTTCTAGACCTATGGCGCTAACAATAGATTATGTTAACCATAGACTCTACTGGGCTGATGAAAATCACATTGAATTTAGCAACATGGATGGATCTCATAGACACAAAGGTTGGTCCAGTAGCATAAATATGTTAGTATTTTATCAGGTCATAAAATATTTATTTAAAAATATATATTTATCTTATATGCTTTCTCTCATCAAACATTCAATTTAAGGTTACATTATTATACTCCTTTATGAAAATATTGGTAAATTAGAATGAGACATAATTATTCAAAAATTATATGTTATGCATAGGATATTTTACACTATCAATGTTTTCTTTAATTGTATTTTTCTAAATAGATTTTCTAGTAAATGGGCTGTAGTTTTATAAATTAATATTCACATATGTCCCAATGGAATTGAAATAGAAGGTTATTTGCTTGTAAATATGAGGCTATTCCTGCAATCTGCTAGGATTTCAATTTTCTTAAAAAACTGAGTAAAAGTATAGTTTTATAAGTTATCAGTTAAGCTGTGTACATGACTAACGTTACTGTTACCTAATCACAGCAGCAACAATAATTAACATACAAAATAGTAACATACAAGGATATAACAGAGAAGGTGTCACGTATAGTTAAACATGACATGGATATAGCAGAAGTCACAAATGACTCAAATTACATCAAAATGTTTTAGGTAACAGGTAGCTTTTTAAGAATTAGACTTTTTCCTGAACAAATAAATGAATTTTTATTGATCTTCACTAATCTAATGTTACCTTTGCTATCAGGGGTTTACATCTCCAAACATCACTTAAAATAAGAGTTTCAAAGAGTGGTCCCAAATAAAGTCTACATGTTAATAACAGTTTAACTTGTCAAGTTGCTTCCTTCTCTTGCATTAAGCTTAAGACAAAAACCTCTGGAGGAGGGAAGGATGAGAAATGGTAAGGAAGAAAGGATTATTCTTAATCATCAAGTAATACTCTGCCAGTGTGTTCCAGTGTGGAATAAAGCAATGAGTTTAAAAAGAGAAAAGGTAAAAGGCACCAAAGTTACACCACTTAATAATTTTGCCTATATTCCTGTCAGTTGACGTTTAAACAAATACATCTTTTCATCGTTCTAATTAGCAATGCTGACAGGAAGTTTTTAGAGGTGCTTTCTTAAGGGTAAGAACATTGCAGTACGGAGAGTATAGTTGGATGAGTCACTTACTTAGGTGTTGACATTCCAATTATGGAGATAAAAAACTCATCAGGATGCAATTTAAGTGAAAAATTATTTAAAGAACACTTTAGGATTTTAATTACAGCAAAAGGAATGCTGACAGATTGAAATCACACTTAGCATTTAGAAGTTGTATCTCCCCCAAAGAATCAATAATGAAATGTTCTGCCTCATTCTTGGGTTGCATAGTTGAAAGTTTTATTGTGACAATCAATATTTTTCCTATGTAACCATAAATCTTTTCATTTTTAGCCTCCATATAAAGTGTTAGGTGGTTGTATATGTATTATTTTTTGCTAAAATTTCATTGTACAACAAAATTTATATATTTTTTTGATTAGGTAGGTGACTATTTAAAAACACCGCAGCGTTAAATATTTGCCTTTCATTTGAGTTTTTGAAGTTTGAAGCTAAAATTGTTAAAAAATATTAGATCTATTAGAAACTATTGACTTCATTTCCTACTTATTAAAAAATTATGTCACTTATGTGGTTACTAATGCTTTGTTAACCTTAATTCAAAATTAAGTCCATGTTAAAGTGTACTGGTGGTGACTTTGGATAGAGAGACATGTGTAACAGGTAGAAATGGCACTAAATGTATTAAATAGTAAAATATTTGGCTGAAAGATAGTCTAGTATGATGTTATTAAAAATTTCAAACTTGATTTTGAAAATGTATCAAGATTCAAATGGGAAGAAAAGTAGAATTACAGCCTTCAGAATATTTTCTCCTGAAGGTTTTCTCAGAAAGACTCGTGAAAAATTCACTAAGTGCCTTATCAGGCATCTGCCAATATCTGAACGCAGGCCAATAATTATCTGGTAGTTACTAATGAGGTACTAATTGGAGCCAGCCTGAATTATGCCAACTCTACCATCAACGAAAGAAAGAGCCATGAATTTGCCATGTTTGTAAAGAGGTATTGGATTATTCTACTTGCATTTGCCACATAAAGACAAAGAATGCTATGGTTTCCTAGTTGTTTATTTGCAGGTGGAAAATGAGACATTCGTATCAATAACTTTTGTTTTACTTCATCACTAGCCACATTGTTTTAAACCAAACCAATGTTATTTTTCTCATTTATTGTATTTCTTAAAACTGAAATCTGAGCTAACCAGAACGATGAGACAAGCCAGTCATGATAAAGTAATTTGAGAATATAAAAAAATGTATGAGACTTTTCAGAACAACAGCCCTTTCTCGTAAGCCAAATTTTAGAAAAGTCACCCCTTGGACTTTATGATTTAAAAAGTTGGGCATTTTTCCCCCAAAGATATTCCAGTTTACACCACAGAGTAGTTTTATAAATGAAGCATTATTTTATTATTATTTGTCTAGTTCAAGAATATCTGAGGTTTCTAAAAATTCTGTGACTTAAAACAAAGGTTCAGATTATCTCCAAGGTACATGTGCCTTACAATTTGTGTGAGAGCTTCCATTCCTCTTTCTTTGCTCCTTGATACACCCTAATTCACCCTCCTACCAAATCCACACACCACATTGAAAACCTGAACAAAAAATTCCAAAATACATCAGTCAATTTACTAGCTTAGGAAAATTTAGATGCAATCTTAGTCACATGAACCTCTCCCTAATCTTTATCTCTCTGTATCACTCTACTGTTATTCACTACAGTAGCATATGATATAATATTAATAATATAGTGATACAGTTAAAGACATGCTACTGAATAAATCAGTGTATTTTAATTTAAATCTTCATTAATTTCTTTTATTAATTGCTCTGATTTCTTCTTTTTAACTATGACTATCATTCATTCATTCATTCATTCATTCGATATTTACTGACCTGTCTTTCTGTGCCATGCACTATGCTAGGCCCCTGGTGTTGCAAAGATGAATAAGTATATACCTTCAGATAATAATTCAATCGACAAAACCAATATGCAGGAAAAGACATAAATTAGATTGGGTGTAAGAAGTATGTGCAAAATATTCCAAAAATGCAGGCAGGAGTAGTGAAGACTGCTACAGTGGGAAGATCTTTGAGCAGTTTGAGAGATTTAGCAAAAGCTCCCCGTAGAGGGAAAATGTAAGAAGGATTCTTCACACAGAGGGAACAGCATGTGCAAAGATGTGATAGAGTCTTGAAATAGCATGGGGTTTACTCAATTTGGCTATGACTGGAAGTCATATAAGAAGGAGATAATGACACTAGATGAACAAGGGCAAATTGGGGCCAGATTGTCACAAGCCTTGTATGCTAAGTAATTTGGAATTTATCCTTAGGTCACAGGGAGCTATTGATGGTGTTTAGTTGATGGAGTGCTGTTATTAGATTTGACAACAGCATGTGAAATGAAAGACCCTGGAAGGGCAACCAATTTAGAGACTGTTAAAATATTTTAGGAGAAAATGTTTGAAGTGATTATAGCTGTGGGAATGGAGATACAGTGTTAGAGTCAATAGTTATGTAGTAGACCAAATTGGAGATATATGTAAGCTTAGAAATACTGGTAGTGGCATTATAAAAATTAAATAAATGATTTATATTATTATTGAATTAGCTAGGGGAAAATAATTCCAATATTTGATGACTTATTAGTTTTGTATATATTTGTACATTTTTAAAAAGAGTAGTGCCAAACTAAGCCTAATTTAGATATTCAGAATCTCTATGTTACGATGCTCTACTTTGGTGGGAGATGCGTTAATTTTAACAGCAAAAGCGCTATTCTAAAGATGTGATTAAACATTCTATATTATGTCCTTCCCTAAAAGGCATTTCAGAAAACCTGATAATTTAACTAGAATAAAGTTCACAAATAAGTGACACTCTTTCTGCCTACTCTCCCTTGAGACGTGGAATAGGTCCAGTGAGAAACTTGGCAATTTGAGGATGTTTTCCAGGTGGAAATATTCAGTTTTTAAATACATTGTTATACAAAAGCACACTGATCCTAATACATGAATAAAAATATTATTCTTGTAGGTCCATATATATGGGACTGGTTCCTTACAACTCCCCAACTGAAACCCTCCTAGGAGAATTTTAGGCTTTGATTTTAGATAAGAAGTAATACGCCTTTGCTGGGGTACTGATCTTTAAGTGAAAGATATCCGCAAACTGGAGAAATAAAACCTTTAAGATCTTAAAAGAGGTCTAGGAACCTCAAGGAGCTAGGTCAGGTTGGGATGGGATGTACTGCTAACTAGCTTATTCACCCTGAACAGTGTAGTTAAATTCCCTGGGCCTCTGTCGCCTCATTTGTAGAAATAAGGGTGTTGAAAAATATTACATGAAAGGAAAGTTCAGAACTAAAATTTTAAGCCTCTAGTTACATGGATCAATCAACACTTTCAGCATCTTTGCCAAATCTCCACTTTTTAATCTCAAATGAGTCTCCCTTAATTTAAGCCTAAGAGAGGGAGGTTGGAAATCTATAATAATTAAATGCTTTCTCATTCAACCTTGATGAAAATATCAAACTACCAAAACAATCCCCTGTCCTGGGTGTTATCATAAAGGTTATTAACCTACTTTAAAGTTGAACACTTGTAAACTAATCAAAGTAACGATGAGGGAGAAAACCTATACTCTTGAGTGTTACCTTGTACTGTATGTTATATACATACTATTTAGTTTGTCTTTCAACAGACATTTTCTTAGCCTGCTAATGGGATTCCAATAGTGGGGGTCATCCTCTTATGAGCCAATTATTTTATTAGAAGCCTACTGATTTCAAGGGACTGTGCTTGATGCAATATGTGCTCTTGTAATTATTCTACCAATCTATATATGTAATAAGTGCTATTAAAGCCATTTGCCAGCAAGGGAATATGTTCAAAGAGATTAAGTAACCTGTCCAAAGTCACAGAGCTAGTGATCAGGAGAATCAAAATTTGAACTGAGATCTACCTAATTCCAGGGCCTGCTGTCTTTCCAGTTCTCACACAGCACCCTTGTTTTTGAACAGACAATTGAAGATTGAAACCTGCTTGTTAAAGCCTCTAATATTAATAGTTATAGCATAAGTGTACACCTACACAAATAAAATTGTATCCACACCTGAAATCTTTTGGATTGATTTAAATATTGGACAGGTAAATTGCATAATATATGAGGAAAAAATACACAAAAACAAAGCCACTAGAATATAATTACTATAAAAGAAAGCATGTATCTCAGTAAATCCAAATATTTTTTGTGTCTTTTTCAAAATGAAAAGAGCAATGATGTTGCTTTAAAATGTTTATACTGTGTTTTAGTCTGTCTGGGATGCTTTAACAGAATACTATTGGCTGGATAATTTATTCCTTACATTTCTGTAATCCATGATCAATCAAGGTGCCAGTAGAATCAGTGTCTAGTAAAGGGCTCACTGTCTGCTTCATGGATGGTGTCTTGTTGCTATGTCCTCTCACGGTAGAAGGGACTAGTGAGCTCCTTGGAGTTTCTTTTATAAGGGCACCATTCCCATTTACAAGGATAGGGTCCTCATGGCTTAATCACTTCCCAAAGGCCCACCTCTTGGTACTATCACATTGGGTATTAGGTTCCAATATATGAATTTGGAGGGACGTCAACATTCAGACCATAGCATTCTATTCTTGGGCCCCCCAAATTCATGTCCTTCTTATGTGAAAAATACACTTATTTGATCTCAATAGCCCCCAAATTCTTAACTTGTTCCAGCACTATCTCAAAAGTCTATAGTCTTATCTATATCTTATCTAATTCAGATATGAGTGAAACTTAAGACATGATTTATCGTTCTCCTGTTGTGAACCTGTAAAATCAAACATGTTATCTGCTTCCAAAATTCAATGGTGTGCTGGGCATAGGATAAACACTTCCATTCCAAAAGGGAGAAAGAAGAAAGAAGAAAGAGGCAGTAGATCCTGACCAAACACCAAAACCAAAAAGGAAAAAATTAAATCTTAAGGCTCCAGTATAATCTTTTCTTAAGAGCATATCTGGTGAGAGCTCAGAAGAAGAGGAAAGCTATAGAGAAAGCTTTAATATTCTTGAATAAAATCCTCTAAATTTTGCCTTCTGGATACACAGGTGTGGCTGTTGGACACCAAAAGTTCCAGGGGGGCCTGCCTCCATAATTTTGCTGGGCGTAGCCAATTTTCCACCTCTCACGGGTTGGAATCTCATGCCTGTGGCTCTACCAGGCTGAAGTTGGAAGCTGGTGGCTCTCGCATTCTGGGGTTTCTGGGTGTCTCCACCCCCATAGCTCTGTTTGGCCTTACCCTATAAGGGACACCGCAGTGGCCCAACCCCATGGTTCCATTATTCATTGCCCCAATAATAGGAGTTCTTACTGTGGCCCCACGCCTGTGGCAGTTGTCTACCCCAACCCCAAGGCTGTCTGTAGCAATTTTTTTGAAATTTAGATCAAGGCAGCCAGACCCTTGCTTCATGTTCACTCTGTGCCGTGGTGGAAATTCCAGTATGTGAACATCACTAAGACTTACTATATTTGACTTCCAAAGGGACAACCTGAGTTGCATCTGGGCCTGCTTGCACCACAGCTAGGCTGGCTAAAGAACACCACACTGAAAGGTGGGGAGAAGAGCCTTGAAATTGTTCTGCTCCCGAGCCTCTGGCATTCTGGGCCTGTAATGGATGGGGTAGCTTTGAAGACCTCCAAAATGCTTCTGAGGTCATTCTTACATTGTCTTGATAAATAGCACCTGGCTTCCACCCAGCTATACTAATCTCTTTATCGAATAATCCCTTGGCCACACCCTTGATATTCTCTCTCTCACATGCTTGTTCATTCTTTACAAGATGGCCAGGACGAGGATTTTCCAAATCTTTTTCTGCTTTCATTTTGGTTATACATTCCATTCGTAATTCCTTTCTCTCTTCTTGCATTTTACTATAAGCAATGCAACAAAGCCAAGTACCTCCTTTAAGACTTAGAGATTTCTTCTGGCAGATATCCTATTTTATTGCTGTTAAGCTCTGCTTTCCACAAAACAATAGGATGCAAACACAATTCAACCAATTTCTGTGTCATTTTCTTTTTTTTTTTTTTAACAGACACACAAAACATGTTCCTCATTCCCATTTGAGGCTTCATCAGTATGGCCTTTATGATCTGTATTGCTACCAACATTCTGATCACAACCACGCAGATAATCTCTAAGAACATTAAAGTTTCCTCTATAGCTTTCCTCTTGTCAGCTCTCACCACATTTGCTCTTAAGATCCTTCTATATCAATGTACCTCAAAACTCTTCCAGCCACTACCCATTACCCAGTTCCAAAGCTACTTCACATTTATAGTACGTGATGTAATGACAACCTCATTTCTCAGTATGGATTTCTCTTACTTTGTTCAGGCTACTACAATAAAATACATTAGACTAGGTAATTTAGACACAGCAGAAATGTATTACTCCAGTTCTGGAGGCAGGAAAGTTCAAGACTAAGGTACCAGCAGAGTTGGTGTCAGGTGAGTGCTGGGTCTGCTTCACAGATGCTTTCTTGCTGTATCCTCATATGGCAGTTCCCTGGGGCCATTTATATAAGGTCACTAGTTTCACTCATGAGGGTAGAACCCTCATGACAATCACTTCTCAAAGCCTCCACCTCTACCTTTGAAGACATTTTTTGTTTTCTTTTTTTTTTTTGAGGTGAAGTCTCCCTCTGTCTCCCAGGCAGGAGTGCAGTGGCTTGATCTCGACTCACTGCAACCCCTGCCTCCTGGGTTCAAGCAATTCTCCTGGCTCAGCCTCCCAAGTAGCTGGGATTATAGGCTCCTGCCACCATGCCCAGCAAATTTTGTTTTTGTTTTAATTTTTATTAGAGATGGGGTTTCACCACGTTGGCCAGGCTGGTTTTGAACTCCTGACCTCAAGTGCTCCACCCGCATTGACTTCCCAAAGTGCTGGGATTACAGGCATGAGCCACTGCACCAGGCCTAATATTGTTATATATTAGGTGTCAACATATGAATTTTGGGGAGACACCAACATTAAGGCCATAGCACCATGATTTAGTGGGATATTTGCATATTAGAGTTTGCTATGTTAAAGTAACTACTACATTCCCTACCTACAGCCTTCTCTGAAGGGGTTGTGTATTAACATAAGATAAAAATATCTCCTGAGAAAAATTTTAGAAATAACATTACATATATACCTTAGCTTAGAGATTTCATTTTCCATTTAATGAAAAGAAAGTTAAATATTAGAAAATTCTATTTTGACTAGAATTTATTTTTGACCACTTGTATCAAAGTAAATAAATTCAGATTTACTTCTTTTCAATTTTGGTTGCTTGTGCCATTGAACTTTAGATATCTTAGGCAGAGAGGTAGTATTTTGGAAAAGAAAAGGCTGAAAATACTGTGTGGATAATAATAACAAAAGGGTGAACTAAGAAAAAGTTATGTTTGACCTTGAGTTTTTAAGTGTATATGTTCCAATAAATTGTTTGTTTCAGGATACTCTTCTGTGTATCAAAAAGTGATTTCACCTTGTGTTAAGTCAGTTGGTTATGTACATATTTTATCCAGCATACTGGAAAAAATTATACTCTAACTGTTAATTTTCTCTGAAGAGTAATAGTTGGGTATGATTCTGAACTATAGTTACCACTGAACTCTTTTATATTTCGTGAGCAAAATTGTTTAGAATTTCTAGCAATTATGTTCACTACAGCTCGTCATTTAAAGGATAACTGTTTCTGTACCCCTAGACCTGCAGAGCCTCATATTAAAGTGTCAATATTGTAGTCTAACTCTATTGTTTGTTTATTGCTCTGGGAATCCAGTTTGTGTTGTAAGGGGGCAGTTCTGTGTTTGGATTTAGAAATCTAAATCATAACCCATGCAGTGCTAGTCTAATTAATGTTGGAAAAAGGAATCTAGATCTCAGCATGTTACAGGTGAAATGGCGTAAAATATGTTTTAAGAGTTTGTTCTGAAGACAAAAATAAAAACACTGAAAGAGATAAATAGAATATGTTGTGTTCACATATTCCGAAACCCAATCGCTCTTGCATTTGGATTTTTAGAAAATTTAAATGTCCACTGTAGCCCACTGAAAAAAAAAAAAGAAGAGGAAATTGAAAGAATACTTCCCACCAACCACCTCCACTATTTTATAATATTCTAGAGTGTTTCTTTCTTGGTAAGATATTGCATTTTAGTACTTTTGAAAAAAAATTCTATCATTCACAGTCCATTACAAACAGTAGACTTCACAGGCTATTTTATGCCCACAGTGTTGATGTGCTGCTGTTTACAATACAATAAAAGTTAATGGAAGGGAGCAAAATACAATTCAGTTACTATAGAAATGTTTCTAAACCAGTAAAATAAATTGAAATTAACTGCCATTTCTAAAATGTCTTAGAATTTCAGTGTCAATCATGCCTTTCAGTTTTGTCCTTTGAATACATTAAATTTGTATGTATGTTTAGGGATTTTATTTTATTTTATTTATTTTTTTATTTATTTTGCAAATGTCATGTGTTCCACATGCTTGTAAACATAGGGACATTTTAAGTATTACCCTCATTTGAGTTTTCAATCATTTTCAACAACCTCATCTATTCCAAATACAAGGTGGTGGAGTATGTGAAAAGAATAAGTAGATTAGGGATCAGTAGATTTACTTCAGGTTCAGTTACTTCCTAATTTAGGCATGTTGTTTTGGCAGACTATTGTGCATTGTTCTTATTCATAGAATAGGGGTTCTATGTATTCAGTGACTTCTAACATTTCTTAACAGGAATTTGGCTGAGGTTGAATCTAGCACAGAGAAGCACTGTTCTACCAATTTTCTCATTTACTCTTCCCTTTTGCTGGGACTACCTGGAACACTGTTATAGTTGGGATATTTGTTCCTGCCCAAATCTCTTGTTGAATCATAATTGCCAGTGCTAGAGTTGGGGCCTGTTGGGAGGTGGTGAGTCATGGGGGCAGATCCCTTATGGCTTGTGCTGTCTTCATGATAGTGGTCATTTAAAGGTATGTGGCACCTCCCCACCTGCTTCTTGCTCCTGTTTTGCTATGTGATGTGTCTGGTCCCCCTTCTTCCTCTGTCATGATTATAAGCTTCTTGACGCCTCGCTAGAGACCTAACAGATGATGCCAGCACCATGCTTCTTGTAAAGCCTGAAGAACCATGAGGCAATTAAGCCTCTTTTCTTTATAAATTACCCAGTCTCAGGTATTTATTTATAGAAATGCAAGAATGGTCTAATGCAAACACATTTGAAAATGTTTGTGATATGTTACGCTCTTTTACATTTTTATTTTAGAAATGTATTTATCATTGCAGGAATATGAGAAGACCAGATACTAAACTCATGTAAATAACTATGCTTAATATCTGTCCCAGAGGCAAATGCTTTTCAAAGGCTTCTATTTTTTATTAAGACTCTCTAACAAAGAAATTCCTTATGTATATATGTGTTGAATATAATAATTCATATAGTAAGTACTTATAGTCAGGTTCAGACTATCACATTTCTGTGTACTGTGAAGGCTTTATCACCAGCAGAAGGGCCCAGAAAGTTTTGAAGCAAAAGGAATATGCTTTGCCAAGTGCATGAAGCAATGTTGCTTTGTTTACTTGACAGGTTAGAGAGAATTGTCATCATCCTACTAATGTATTTTTAGTCAGTCTTGTTTTCAAAAAAGTATACTACAGTTTAGAGAGTCTGCTTTATAAAACTTTACATTCATTAACAGGAATACTCTTTAGATAGCAAATATTGAAATGGCCATATTTGACCTTCTATTATAAACAATTTAAAAATAGGTAAGAGACAGGAAGGGATTAAATGATATTAAATCTAATACTCCTAATCTATATGGACAGTATATATTATTTGAAATGAGGATGTAGACAACATGAGGCAAGAAATACTAGAAAATAATGGGCCATGGATGCCTTCAGCTCTAATAATGGCTTAAATCTGAAAAAGATTTCTAAATACAGTATGAATTTCTTTTTTTGTTTTATTTTGTTTTATTTATTTATTTGCTTATTTTTTGAGACAACGTCTCACTCTGTTGCCCAGGCTGAAGTGCAGTGGCACGATCTTGCCTCACTGCAACCTCTGCCTCCCGATCTCAAGCTATTCTGCCCCAGCCTTCCGAGTAACTGAGACTACAGGCATGCACCACCATACCTGACTAATTTTTATATTTTTAGTAGAGATGATGTTTCACCATATTGGCCAGACTGGTCTCGAACTGCTGACCTAAGGTGATCCACCTTTCTTGGTCTCCTAAAATGCTGGGATTACAGGTGTTAGCTGCCACTCCTAGCCACAGTATTAATTTCTATGCTTTGATGTTGTATATTACACTTATTTAACTGACCCAGTATAAACTACTACACTAAAGAGGGACACAAGTTTATTTTGGATATTTGGTCAATATCACTATTCAAAAGTTAGCATATAATCTACTTTCAGGCACTATCAGCCCTGATTTTCCTGCACTATGACATATACTAAAAGGAAAAACTACTTCCCATCCCAGCAAGGTCTCATTGAAGGACTGATAATATCAGAAAAATAAACTTTCAATATTCTATCATAACAGTTGGAAATGTTGGCCATCCTTCATGTTCCTGTCATTTCTTAATGCTTTTTTTTTTTGAAAAATTGATTTTGAACCTTGTTGCCTAAATTTTATTTGTGATACTGTTTGTTACTATCAAGTAGGATGGCATTAAAGAGTAAACAGGCAAAATGTTCACAGAGGCAAAAATTAAACAAAACACTTAAGAGCTGCTCGTTGTAAGTTTTAGGAAATAATTTTTTTAAAATGGTTTGCACAGTAATACCAAAGGAGACATACATAATGATTAGCAAAGAACAAATGTCCTTGGCCGTAAGGTTATATAACGCATGCTCTTTTTTTCCCAGGTACTTTTAACTAAAGCTCTGGCTCAACGATCCTCCTCTGGAGATTAGTCTACCTTGGCCATTTTCCCACCCACCCACTCTTTGTCACTCTTCATCAACTAGAAACCATTATCCACCCACCCTCCCACTGACTGCTGTCATGAATCTTCCACTTTCTTTGTCACGTTAAATCACTTTCTACCGCCATCTAATTTTATCACCTGTTTACCAGACTATAGTTTTTCATAGCCTCTGTTTAACCTCACCCCATTTTTTCAGTGCTAATTGTTTTTCTTTATCATCGCTTTCTTTTCGTTTTTCACACTATGTTACTTTAAGTCACACCCTATCTTCTCTACATAGCTCGTTGTGCTCTTATTCTAGAAAAATATCAGGGCAAATTATTAGTGTCAGGGTGTCTCAAAAGAGGGGATCAAATGAGCATACTTGGTTCTCTGTTCTGAAGACAGATGGTGTTTTAGTTAAGCTAGATAGTTTGCACCATATTACCCAGGGAATGGGTGTCATGAATGGTTTTTGATCTGGGAAGACATATGTTAGATGAAAAGACATGAGAAATATCAATTAGTGGGAGTTCTAGTTATCTTGGCTTTGCCTCTTTGCCCTCTTCCTGTGCTGTAAAACTGACTTATGTGGACTACCTCACCCAGGTTCTTTTACCTTCCCACATCAAGTTGAATTTCCTCCATGAATTGCATTGCAAGGACATTAGATAGTGGACAGAAAAAGAAGTCAGAATATTTATCCATCTCCCTTCCCTCTATGCTCAACTGTAATGATTTAGCAGTGCCTGAGTCTATCTACGAAAGGCCACTGCTCTTGTTGGATGGCTTTATTCACCTCAGCTGCATTTTTCACTAGCTTCTGGTAACAGATCTAGTAAAAAGCAATGCATTACTTGTACCTTTGCATGCCCATCTCTATAAATAATTATTTATTAAACCTTCTTCAATTATCACTTAAAGATATGTTTTCTATTTTCTGCAGCAATTCTGACTAATATAAAAGAGATTGGAAGGGATTAAAAATAAGGTGAAAAGTTAGAATAATTTTGCAGTATTACTGGTGTGATGGGATATGAGTCTTTACTTGGGATAATGGCACCAAGAATTCTTTTAAAAAATGGGAGTGTCTTAAATATATTAAAAAGAAAAAGATAGTAGAATTTAACGTTTGATTTGATATGTTTGTAAACTTTAAAGTTTTAGGGGATTACCTTTCCAAACATAGCCATAGAGTGAGGCATAAGGTAACCTTAATGGATCACTGATTGTTCAGGTATTTCCTTCAAATCAATATATAAATACTTGATAACTCAAGTCAATCAATTCTAAGCTCCTGTTACTCTAATCTTGATTCCTTCCTAAAAGTAATAACATAATTTGGTGATTGCATTCTATATCTTTTTTTTTTTTTTTTTTTTTTTTTGAGACGGAGTCTCGCTGTGTAGCCCAGGCTGGAGTGCAGTGGCCGGATCTCAGCTCACTGCAAGCTCCGCCTCCCGGGTTTACGCCATTCTCTCGCCTCAGCCTCCCGAGTAGCTGGGACTACAGGCGCCCGCCATCTCGCCCGGCTAATTTTTTGTATTTTTTTAGTAGAGACGGGGTTTCACCGTGTTAGCCAGGATGGTCTCGATCTCCTGACCTCGTGATCCGCCCGTCTCGGCCTCCCAAAGTGCTGGGATTACAGGCTTGAGCCACCGCGCCCGGCCTGCATTCTATATCTTATTTTTTACTTTTGAAAATATGAATGAAGATTTTACAACTTTTATTTTATTTTATTTTATTTATTTTTTATTATTATTATTTTTAGACAGAGTCTTGCTCTGTCTCCCAGGCTGGAGTGCAATAGCATGATCACGGCTCACTGCAGCTTCCGCCTCCCGGGTTCAAGGGATTCTCCTGCCTCAGTCTCCCGAGTTGTTGGGATTACGTGCACCCACCACCATGCCCAGCTATTTTGGTATTTTTAGTAGGGATGGGGATTCACCATGTTGATCCGCTGGTTTCAAACTCCTGACCTCAGGTGATCTGTTTGCCTCGGCCTCCCAAAATGCTGGGATTACAGATGTCAGCCACCACACCTGGCCTATAGTCATTTTTAAATAATAAATTTCAGTGATTGCTGGGCATAAAGTAATATTTTAAGATAGCATTTAGATTTTTAAACTAAATCTGGGAAGATAAAGAATGTAAAATAAGATAGTATTACTAGTGAAATGTCTATTGACATACTCAGTGCAGAAAACCATGTCAAAGCTATCAATATCCTAATGCTGTATCCTCCCATAACACTAACTATGAGATTTTAATTCAAGAAAAGCTGAGAACTGTGTAACTGGGTCATTAGTTTCTTAAGTATTTAAACTAGATTAGTCAGAAATACAAATTTAGAATGATATTACCCAGGAATATACTTGTTTAGCATTATAAATGTTATCTAAAAAAATGAATAATCAAGAGGATTGTAATAGAGTATATCGAGCTGTGAGGCAACAGTTAAGCCAAAACCATGTTCTGAATAGCCACCTTTTCTTTTTTTCTTTCTTTTTCTTTCTTTCTTTCTTTTTTTTTTCTTTTTTGAGTCAGACTTTTGCTGTGTCACGCAGGCTGGAGTGCAGTGGTGCGATCTTGGCTCACTGCAACCTCCGCCTCCTGGGTTCAATCGATGGCCACCTTTTCTATTTGTCGTAATTACACTGAGCTTTAGCAGGATAGCATCCAACGCGACTCAAAGGGAAAAACTCCCAAAAGGAGTATTTGACTTACTTATTTTTGCCAAATATCAACCCTTTTCTTCTGAATGATATAGTCTATGAAATAAAAATTAGGAACCTAGTGCTTGAGTGGAATTCTGGAAAAAGTACAATACATAATGCTGTTACACCAAATAGAGACTTAACTATAGTAAGCAGCTATAAAATAGGCTTTAGATATATAGTCAGTACCTGTGAAACTACAGCCCATGTAGCAGCTCTGTTTATTCTTTTTTGTGTGTCTACTGAATACCTGTAAATGAAAGATTTATTAAATGTACTTTTCACGTTTCTCTGTTAATTAAGCAAATGCAGTTTTATATAGACAACTGGTCATATAACTTTTCTCTTAAAAATGATAGTCATCATCATGTTTAGGCAACATTGACTACTTTTCCCCTAAACTTAACCACATCTCAGCATTAGTTAAGGGTTTGTTTGTTAAACGTTTTTCTCATACCTTCACATCTCATGTTTATTTTTATTAGCTCCGTGTACTTTCTGTCTTACTCTGGTTTTTGTTGCTATGATGAAATACTACAGACTTGGTAATTTACAAAGAAAATAAGCTTAGCTGGCTCATGGTTCTGGAGGCTGGAAAATTCAAGAGCATGGCACTGGCATCTGGTGTCATCCCATGGTGGAAAGGTATCACATGGTCAGAAAGCACGCTCCGGAGAGAGCTAAGATTCAAATACCAGTACTTTTAATTACTAGTTTTTTTCTACCCCTCTTTTGCCAAGTTACTTAAATTTTCCACATGTTAGTTTCCTCATCTGTAAAATGAACTTTACTTGTATTGGTCCGTTCTTACACTGCTCTAAAGAACTATCTGAGACTGGGTAATGTATAAAGAAAAAATGTTTAGGGACAGGATTCAGAGACCTTCCAGGTTGGGGAACACATCCATGTTTTGAGAGAGTGGCACACCCCCAACTTTATAGGGACAAAAGCTCCTGTGATTGGGACCCTTCCAGACTTTGGCCTATGCACCTTTTCATCTAGCTGTTTATTTGCATCCTTTTTAATAAACTGGTATACATAAAAAAAAAGAAAAAAGAAAAAAGAAAAAATGTTTAATTGACCCACAGTTCCATAGGGCGTCCAGGAGACATGACTGGGGAAGCCTGAGAAAACTTACAATCATGGCAGAAGGGCAAAAAGGAAGCAAACAGATCTTCACATGGCAGCAGGAGAGAGGGAGTATAGGAGGGAAGTGCTACGCACTTTAAAACAACCAGATCTCGTGAGAACTCGCTCACTAGCAGGAAAATAGCAAGGGAGAAATCCGCTCCCATGATCCAATCCCCTCCCACCAGATCTCTCCCTCAACACTGGAGATTACAATTCAGCATGAAATTTGGGTGGAGACATGGAGCCAAACCATATCACTACTACTGTACAGTAGAGTTTTTAAGAATATAAAATAAAATAAAATATATAAATTGCCTCTCCCACTGGCCTAGTTCTAGTGCACCAAAGTGCTTAATAAATATCACCTGTAGTTACTGCTGAATAATTAAAAAAACTGTTACTTTTGATGTGCTAATTGGCAGATTCTTACAATAACTTTGTTTTTCTTACATAAGTAAATTCAATCTCTTATGGATTGAGGTCCTTAAAAATGATGATTAATTTTTTGAGCCCATATTTAATGATTATACTATCACCTTTGCATCTAACGAGATTCACATTAAATGTTTTGAGGCTTTCAACATTTCCCAAAAATTTTTATTTTATTCTAAAAATCTTGAAATCTATATATAAGGTAAAAGGATCTTATAATAATCACCCATCACCAAGATTCAATTAATTACTAACATTTTGCCACATTTATTTTATCTTTTTTGTGTGAATTTATAAAGTCAAAGAAAAATGGTGGGATTAGTTTGTATAAATAGCTCACAGGTAATTAATTATAGTAAAGTGTCCTTCTTTTCATTCTATCTAATTTCACTTATTTATTTTAGTAATGATATCTATGTCTGCAAGAGCACATAGATAATTAAGTTGTGTGCACATCTAGATTTTTACATCAAAATTCAAAACATCTAAAGTGTACAAATCTGGATTTTTAAAATCTGGATTTTTAAAATGCATCTTTCATATGCACAGTATCTGTTCTGAGATTAATTTCTAACTAGATTTTATATTAGAAATAGTATTCAGTGACTTAATATATGACTTATGTTGAGATTTCTAATTTTATTTCTTTTATTTCTATTGTCTCTTAGTTGTAGTGAGTTATCTGATAACATTTGGCCTATCAGAATACAAATAACAAATCAAAAAAATTAAAATATCTGCTTTAGTTGATAATACAAATTTACTCAGCTTTAAAAAATAAGGCTGTAAAGCTTCTTGTAAATACTAAATTGTATTTGAAATTTTGATAGTTTTTTAGTTACTACTGAATGAGGAATATGCCATACATTAATTTTCAGTCATTAAAATCTAAGAAAAAAGTAAATATTACTGGAAATATCGTACCTTTTTTCATTAATGAATATGTCAGAATTTCTAAAAGTGTATCTCAAAATTAATACAGAAAAATAGTATGTTTGTATAAGTTAGGGAATTTTCATCTTCTCCATTTGTTATTTGTCAATCTTGAGAAAGTAGAAGCACAAAGAAAACTCTATCACTGTTTAAAATTATTTAAACCCAAACCACTGAACAGATCTACCATATCTTATTTACCGGATAGGACCCTGGACTCTCTCAAATGAATAATTCACATTTGTGATGCTCACTCTACTGTTTACATTTAAACATCAGAAAGAATAATTATAAAACAATTTTAATCTGCACCTACACAGTTTTATGACCATTAAATTTGCATAATACATTATTATCTGCCACACTTATTTCCCTCTACCCCATCCCAGCTCACTTTGCAAGTAAAAGTGCTCATAAAATCTCAGTGGCTGAAAAGGTTTATAGTAGTTTCACAGCCACTTTATTTCCAGGTAGTAGACACATTTCTTCCAGGATCTATAATTTAATCATTTTACATGTGAAAAAAGTAGGACAATGACATTTAGATTTAGGTATTTAAGTTAAGAACAACCAGAAGGAGATATATATGTATATATGTAAATATGTGTGTATGTATACACACACATACACATATATAAATTATGAATTTTAAAATAATTTAAAATTATTTTAAATGTTAAAATAATGGTGGATGGTATTTGTTTCTGGTGAAGCAGGCTTTAATGGTGAAAGAATCACATTCATTTTTTTTTTCCAGTGATTGAACCAAGCCGAATCTGAGCAAAGCTAGCTCCTGTGCCCAATCTTGCATTCTCTTAACCGGTAATAAAGAACTTTGCTGGCCTGACAGGTTGTCACAGCAATTATTCACATGAAGTTCTGTAGCAGTTGTATCTGTCAGCCCATGTAGTATTGAATATTTTAACTGGCAGTCTTCCAAGACTGAACATTAATCTTACCATCTCCTATTACAGTCCCTAATCAAGATATTCCAGGGGTGATTGCACTAACATTGTTTGAAGACTACATCTACTGGACTGATGGGAAAACCAAGTCACTCAGCCGTGCCCATAAAACATCGGGAGCAGACAGACTCTCACTGATTAACTCATGGCATGCCATCACAGATATCCAGGTGTATCATTCTTATAGACAACCTGATGGTAATTATTCTTTCCATGATTTCCATAAATGCATTAACATCTTTCAGTAACATTCCATTTTTTATTCTTTCAAGGTTAAATGTAATTTTATTTTTGATGAAGATTACTAGATTTAATTATTTAGCATCACTTTATGAAAGAATTCAATCAATATGAAGTACTGCTCTTAAGGCATATGATTAGAAGCTCAATAATAGGACAAAGAATTGTAGATTTGTTCAACTCATATAAAGCTAAAATGATAATAATGTATTTAGTCAGATAAGTGAAGACTGTATTCTTGAAATAATTTGTTTACAAAATAGAGGATCCTTAGTTTCTGTAACGCTGAGTAGGAGGAATTATGTTTAAGTAGCTCTAGGGTTTTAAAACTGACAACTCTATCAAGTTTTCTTCAGCATATATTTAATAGGAATTTCATCTGGCCTTGTGAAATAAAGGTTTGATTATTTTCCTTAAAAAACCTATCTGGCCTATAAAGCAAAGCCATTACACTCCTAGGTATAGATCATTGTTTCATTGTTTTATTTTATGTTTGTATTTCTGAACATACGTTTGTCTTCATCCAAAATGCTTCTAGTCTTGTTTATTTTTCTCATGGACAGTTTTTTCCTACTAAAATTCTTATTTTGTAGAAATGCACCTTTAAAATTATTGAATGGTCAAATTAATGTCAATCGACAATGAGTAGCATTTGTGACAAAGTAAAATTATATTTATAGTCTTGATGAGTTCTTGATTACAAAGATTTATTCCAATTCAAGTTATGAAGCTTAAATGTCCTATCTCTAATCCCATGTTATATTATTAGTTTTGATTATCTTGTTTTGTTGTTGTTGTTTCTTTCTTATCTGTAGTCTCCAAACATCTCTGCATGATAAATAATGGTGGTTGCAGTCATCTGTGCCTTTTAGCCCCTGGAAAAACACATACTTGTGCATGTCCCACCAACTTCTATCTGGCAGCTGATAGTAGGACTTGCTTATCCAACTGCACAGCCAGCCAGGTGAGTGGAGGTCTGCGAATCTTCTTATAGAGTGTATGGTGAAACATCAGTTCTTTTGTTTAGCGTAACATTGAATGATCATTCCATGCATTGTAGAGATGGTCACAGAATAAAGGAAAAGCACTGTAACACCTCATTAAAATGGGCCTTAGCCATTAGGAAGAATAAATAAAGGCCAAAAAGGGAACGAACAAACAAACAAACAAAAAAGAGAGAGATAGAAAAAAGTATTTCACAGATCCACACAAATAATGTCTCAAATCCTAAGTGGGCATAACAGCAACAGCAGAGGAGATTTTATGTAGTTTAATAAGGCAAGGTGATTGAGGAATGGTGTAGGTAAAAGGAGGTGGAGTTTAAACAGAGCAGGAAATCTCTCCAGATAATATGCTCTATGTCACTGTCCCCACTTTCCATTTCTTAGAGTTGGTGATCTGGAAAAGATAAATTAAATAGAGAGTAAGTCTCTAGATTTTGTTTTTATTAAAATAAATTATATGCTTAAAATAACTTTATTCTGAAACCTCTTTTTCTTTAAAATTTAATTATTTTCAGTTGAAGATATCCCAGGAGTTAAGTTGTCTACTGTATGGTAGTTGCATGGACTTGATTTGATTACTTTCAAATTTTGGACAATAGTCATATCACATTATAAAACTGTACTTTGTAACACATGAGCCACTATCTTGTTGGATTTAAGATAAAACTGTCAAACTATATTTTGTCTTTTAAATGACTAAATTTGTTTTTAGAATCCTGTGTTTGTATTTGCTAATTTTCCAGTTACTAGCAGTGATTTCATTGCAAGAGACCGAGTTTCTCTTAGATTGTTTCTATCTTCAAAATGGAGAAGCTAAATTTAGCTCAGCTTGCCTTTCAGATTAGACTTAGGACTATCATACACGAAAGAACTGCATAAATAATAACTACTAGAACTTTTTCAGGGAGTCAGAATGTGTAGAGGTTAAGGGCATAGATTCTGAAGCCAGAACCTCTGTGATCATAACCCAGACTCGACTTTAAATTGAGTTTGTTACTTCTTGGTACCTTGGTTTTCTCATCTTTTAAATGGGATTATATACTATTTCTAAGCCATATCCAGATTAAATGGGAAAAGTCCCTGGTACATATTAGATTTTGTTTATTAATCTTGTCGTATACTGCAGCTGAAATTTACATAAAAAGTCATGTGTGTAGTGTGAGCTGCCCTCAGGAGGTTCTGATGGCTCGTTGAAAGCACAAGCCATAAACTCTGCTTTTATTACAAAATGTGTTATTCTAATTATATGTCCCTGAGTATTTGTGTAAAAAATATTATTTTTAAAGAGCTGGAAATTTAAGCCATTATGAGAGATAAAATTAGCAACTGAATTATTCTTAGTGGTCAAATTAAAGAGAGAAATAACATTTTTTAATATTTTAAAATAGAATGATCAATACTGTTGGTGCTATTTAGTCAAATGTTCAGGTAGCATCCACTCAGGTTATTCTAAAATAATCTTTGGTCTCTTGCTTTGGAGTGATCATACATATATCAGTCTGTTGAGGCCCAAAACTGAGGCTGTCACTGGCTTAGTAGGGATGATGCCTGCCTGAGTCACTACAGTGGCGATGGTTTAATAGCCAACTAAAAATAGAGCAAAATCACGGTATTCTTTGAAGCACAGGTGAATATCTCAAATAGCAAGGCACAGAGAGTAAAACATCAGACTCACTACAGGCATCAAAGGGGTAACACTTTTTAAAATATTATATATGAAAATGTGTAACTGTTTATCCAATGCCAACAAATTAGATTAGTCAAATAAATGAAAACCTAACTCGCCCTGAAAGTATTATTTATCTAATAAAATTATTTCCCAATTTGGTATCCATGATGACAACACTAAAATATTTGTATTTTTTAAATATCCCCAATAGTCTATCATGAATTTTTAAAAACTTAACAATAGCAAGACAGAGCAAACAAATCCAAATGTGGACAATACTTTTCAACCATATTTCTGAAAACAACAGAAAAAGAGGAGGTATCACTTCATTAGTTTCATCTTCAAGGAAAAAGTTAATTGCCCAGTCCCGGTAGCTCACACCTGTAATCCCAGCACTTTGGGAGGATAAGGCAGGTGGATCATTTGAGGTCAGGGGTTGGAGAGCCACCTGGCCAACATAGCGAAACCTCGTCTCTACTAAAAAATATTAAAAATTAGCTGGGCGTGGTGGCATGGACCTGTAATCCCTGCTACTCAGGAGGGTGAGACATGAGAATTGCTTGAACCCAGGAGGCGGAGGCTGTACTGAGCCAAGATCATGCCACTGCATTCCAGCCTAGGCAACAGAGTGGAACTCTTGTCTCAAAACATAAAAACAAATAAAAAAAGAAAGAAAAAAAGTTAATGAAGAACAGGTAATGCAAAGTGTTAAGTGGTTATCCCTGTAAATCTTCTCATTTGTGAGACCATTTTACCTCTGGTTCTTTTATGATCTAATGAGAAGAAAATCTATCTCTTGTGTACTTCTTGGAGAAAAATCAGTTTGTAGAAACATGATTTTCAGTGAGGTAGACCTTTAAAGGAAGCAAATTATCTAGGCAGTTTACAATCATGCTAGTAAGTATTCTGATGAAAATTTTGCATTCTTTGTTTATTCTTACATAGGGATTTTGATATATCATCTACTGATTGTCAACAAATGACATGTTCACCAAATAGTATTATTTTAGGAAAAAACAGGCAAATCACATCAATAAGAATTCTATTAGAATTAAAAACATAGTCTGATAATCTAATAAAAGTTAAGATTAAGTTCAATTCATATAACACTAGTCATTTCAAATATTTAATGAAAATCATTTTAATTAGAAAAAAAGTCAACTTAAAAATGACTTTACTTAAGCTTTAAAATAGAGACTCTTTTTGTTTCAACTAAACTTCACCATATTGGGATTGCATTTTATCCTTGTATTTGTATTAGTAGCCACGTATTTAGTAGTTTCTTTATAACTTTTTCTTGTAGGTGATAATTACAATCTACAGTTTATTTTATGATGATATTAGTCTTAGAGAACATTTATGATGAAGACTTTTATATTTATATTTAGCATTAATCTTTTTTAAGTTACTGAATTTAAGTATGTAAAAATGAAGCTAAGATATGAAATAGAAGAGATCTTCCTGTTATAATAAAATATTGATTAACATGAAAAATAAGATAAGTATATTTTACCCTGGCCTCCCTTAACTCAAAACCCTTTAATGTTATTATCAAAGTCAAATGAAGAGCAAAATCATTATATCATATATAATTCCAACAGTTCATGTTTATTTAAATTGGGCTCATTTAGTGAATAAAAAAATATATGCAATTTAGATATTTTTCCAATCATGATTGGGAAGACTTTGAGGATACTCAGGAGACCTGCTGTTCTCCTACTAATGTGTTTTAATATATTGTAATGACTAGAAATATTTAATGTTAAGGGTAACTGCTTTCCCTCGTATCCCCAGACAGTCACTATCTATAAAGGTAAGTTTTCTCCTCTCATATTTTATGAAACACACACACACACACACACACACACACACACACAACAGAAATGTACAAGCTAAGCAAATATGGAAAAATCAGTTGAACAGTCAGATCTCCCATTGGATTCATAGAGCTCTATTCCTTCTTGTATTGCCACTGGGAGAAAAATTCACACTTATATTTTTTAAATGATGTAAATCTATCATGAATTCAGTCCATCATATCCAGACAAATTTAGCAAAAGCCAACATCAAATAATCTCTTATTTGAAGAAAGTAACAGTGTTCTAAATAAACAAATCTTTAGATTGCTAATCTATTTTCATTAGTAATAATTCAGCCTAGGCTATAGTTTTCTGTTACAAATCTTTCTTGTATATAACATGCTAAGATAAATGCCAGCTTGCTGTCAGTCACTTATATGGAAATAACAACATAAGCACTTCTAAAAGAAGTTAATAACTTTTAGAAAATCATCTCAATTAACATTTAGAAATGTTTTTAATTCCAGATGAATATTGTGATATATGCTTTTCAATGAAGTTCTACTAAATTGAAGAGGAAAATAATTTGATATACCAGGAGAAATCGACTAAATGTTACATACTGCTTGGTTTAACTAATTTCAAGTGATTTGTTTTTTTAGTGACAGCTACTCCAGATGCATGTGCTCTGTATGGAAAGTGAGATTTTTGTCTTTAATTCCTTCTCTCTGAGTGGTACTGAGAAAGTAATTAGTTTATGGTCATAGATTACTAAAACATAACTGAACTGAGCTTTTTGGTCACTGTTTATATTTGGGCAATAATGAAGTTAATAGGAACAATAATTACTCTGTCTCAGCAGCTACATGTGAGTTCAAATCACCTTTCTCATAAAAGTAATATGCAATAATAACTTCCTATGATTTGTCTCCAGTATCAAGTCACTTGCATGCTAAATAGCCTGTAGGTAAATAAATATTGCCATATAACAACTCACTTAGTTTCTCTAGCATTAATCTGCCACTCAATAGTTAATTTTTAAAAGGAGTTAAAATTTCCATTTCTATAAATGATAGAATTATTGCCTTTCTCATGACTTTTTATTTAGCTGTTTCAAGTGGAAAGGATAATACAACAAATAAAACATATTAATAAATATTTTGGTGAATAGGTTTGTTTTTAGGTAATCTGGAGAACAAGTTTTATTACAAGAGTTTTTTTCTGTGCATTCAATTTTTTAAGTGAGCAAAAAAAAAAAAAAATTGAGCCTTATTTTTACCTCTTTTTAAAAAAATTATCAGAATTTCTCTTTGTCCTAAAAGATCATGTGTATTTATTAGGAATTCTGAAAACTGAAAAGAACTGTGTTGGCCTTAAATGCTTTAAAGAGATATTCTTAAAATTTATGTGGGGCCCATACTCATCATGGATAAAGGCAGTATTTTCAGTGTTCAGGAATGTTTATGGAATCACAGCATGACAGAGCTGGAAAAGATACTTCAGATTATCTTCAGATCCTCTTTTGATGGTTAAAGAACACAGACTGAGAGATGTTAATTGAATTGCCCAAGATTCTGAATAAAATGCAATTAAATTAAATTAATTCAAATTACCTAAATTAGTTTGACTAGATATCTCTTCCTGATATTCCTGATAGTTTTTAGCCCCATTTAGTGTTTGCCAAACTTTTCCTGTAAAGGGCCAGAGAGCAAATATTGTAGACTTTTCAGGCCACAGGATCTCTGTAGCAACTACTCATGTCTGCTGCTGTAGTGTACAAGTAGCCCTTCAGGGCTGGTGCGGTGATTTATTTACACCTGTGATCCAGCACTTTGGGTGGCCTAGGTGGAAGGATCACTTGAGCCCAGGAGTTTGAGACCAGCCTTGGCAACATGGTAAAACGTCATCTTTACAAAAAATACAAAAATTAGCTGGGCAAGGTGGCAGATACCTATAGTCCCAAATACTCCAGAGGCTGAGGTGAGAGAATCTCTTGAGCCCAAGAAGTTGAGGCTCCAGAGAGCTAAGATCACACCACTGCCTTCCAACCCGGGCCACAGAGGGAGACCCCATCTCAAGCAACCAGCCAACCAACCAACCAACCACAAAACCAAGTAGCTCTTTAGACAACATGTAAATGTGAAAGCTTGTCTGTGTTTGCAGGTCATCTCAAGAGGTTTTCCTGAACAATATGCTCTCCTGGAAGATCATCTTGTAGTTTGCTGTGTAATTAGTTCCTATTGTGGAATTCTCCAAAATCACCGTTGTTCACATTTGCAGAAAAAATGTAGACTAGGCTATGTTGCCAAATTTTAACATATCCATTATATAGGCACTGGTTTCTTCAACATTTTTTTTCTTTTTTCTTTTTTTTCTTTTTAAAGTTTCGTTGCAAAACTGACAAATGTATTCCATTCTGGTGGAAATGTGACACTGTGGATGACTGTGGTGATGGATCTGATGAACCTGATGACTGTCGTGAGTATACTGGCAAATGTTGAAATTTAGAATTTAGAGTCCCTTATATCCCAGACCTGCAAAATTGAAACTACACCTAAAGTATTGCCTTCTGACACTTTTCCAAAATTGAAACAGAAAAATTTTAAATGCCATTATTTAAAAATAAAATAAAAATTGTTGCTATATCTTGATTATCTCTCTGATAACTGTTACATTTAGAATGGCGCCATCAGCCATTTGTGTTAGATTTTGTTTCTCAAATTTGATTACTTGTGGCATAATGACGTTATTTCATGTAGTGATCAGTAGGGTAATAAGCAGCATTAATTTGACTTAATATGTCACCAAGTTAGAAGAAAAAATGGGCAAGTTTCCAGAATGTCACTCAATGACTGAAATCTTATCTTTAAGAAATGTGATTTCTCAACTTTACTGTCAGCATTGAAATCCTGAAAATTCTTTAAAAGTCTGATTTTTCCAATATAAATCATTAGATTGCCATTAGGTAATTTAATTTGTTCTTAGCAATTGCTGTAAAGTGACTACCAATTATGTTTGGCATTTGACTGTAATTGGTGTGGTTAGCTGCTGCTTTTTCAGCAATCGTTGGTTACTTTGGTTGTAATGGGATATCAGCAGACTTTTCCTTGATAGTCTTGCGTACTTCACTCCGTCGGTCACTACAATACTTCACTGTCAGGTTGGAGATGCTCGTAGTCAATCATGATAATTCCCTCAACATCCCAGTACATGATTGCCATGATTTGGCCTTGACAATTGAGTTCAAAATCCTTAGGCTTGTACTGCAAAAAAAACAGAAAAAGCTGGCTACCTTCTACTGTAGAGCTTGCTAACACCTTATTATAAAGCTTTTACAAATTTAGGGCATATAGATAGTTACTTAGATAGACTATATTCCATCTCTCTGGTCACAAGAGAATTCCAAGTCTGTCACACATGGAAATTATTTCATATAGCATATATGTTTGAAAGCAGTAAGTAATCAAATCAATGAAAAAGAAAAAAATTATGAAAGTCATTGCTTTTCTAATATAATCCTTATGTTTCTGAAAGATTCACTGCTCTTTGATTTTTTAAATACAGGTTTTGTTTTTTACTATGATAGACAACATATAAAGAGTAGTATCTCTGTGGGATAGGTATACTATTATGTCTGAATTATTATTTTCAAAAAACTTACTAAGTTAAAAGGAATATCAAAAGAAGAATAAATTATTTTGGTGACCCTACTGAGATTCTTCTTAAGAGAAAGTTATTACTTTCCCCACAATAAAGTAAATTTTCTATGATAACAGTAAATACACTGACTGCAACTTATATTTGTAATTCTTAGAAATAAACAAAAATGAATATGTTACTTTAGTCCTTTAATTAAGAAAATGATCTTTCCTGTCTAGATTCACTGTTCTCTGAGAAAATTTCACTATAATGACCTGCAGCTCCTGACCTCTAGTTGTAATTTTGACTGAAATTTCATCCTGGAACCACATTGATATGAAAAATTAACTACAGCTTTAGTATTAGGAATTTTTCACATTTAACTCCTTTCAGAATATATGGTCACCAAATATTACTTTAGTGCCTTTTTGAGGCACTGCTGTCTAAGAGACATCTGTTATCTAAGAGCTTCTCTATGATCTTTGTTTTGATTAAATACTAATATCTACATTTTTAAATTGACAAGTAAATTTATATATATTTAAGGTATATAGCATAATTTTATCATATATGTATACATTATGGAATGGCAAAATTATGCTATTTATCATATGCATTACCTCACATACTTAGCTTTTTTTGTGCTGAGAATACTTAAAATCTATTCTCTTAGTAATTTTCAAGTGTGCAATATATTGCTTTTAACCATAGTCAACAAGATGTACAATAGATCTCTTGAAGTAATTTTTTCCATCTAACTGAAATTTTGTGTCTTTTGAACAATGTCTTCCTAATCTCCCCAATCTCCAGCCTCTGGTAACCGTCATTTTATTCTCCGTCTCTATAGGTTTGACTTTCTTAGAGTCTACTTATAAGTGAGATCATATGGTACTTGTCTTTCTTTGCCTGGCTGGTATTACATAAAATAACGTCCTCCAGGTTCGTCCATGCTGTCACAAATAACAGGGTTTCCTATTTTAAAATATTGAATATTATTCCCTCATGTATATATACCACATTTTCTTTATTCATTCATCCATTGATGAACGCTGTGGTTGATTTCATATCTTGGTTACTGTGAAGAAAGCTGCAGTGAACAAGTGAATGCAGATAGTGTTACAACATAATGATTTTATTGTCTTTGGTTATACAGCCATACCTTATTTTATTCTGCTGTACTTTACTGTGCTTTGCAGATACTGTATTTTTCACAAATGGAAGGTTTATGGCAATGCTGCATCAATATTGTCTATTGGTGACATTTTTCAACAGCATGTGGTCACTTTGTCTCTCTGTCACTATGTGGTAATTCTCACACTATTTCAATTTTATCATTATTATGATCATACTTGTTATGGTGATATGGTCAGTATTCTTTGATATTACTAATACTATTGTAATTGTTTTGGAACACCACAGACCATACCCATAAAAGACAACAAACTTAATCAATAAATATTGTGTGTGTTCTGGCTGCCTACCAACCCACTATTCCCTCTCTCTCTCCCTCTCCTTGGGCCTCCTTATTCTCTAAGCACAACAATACTAAAATTAGGTCAACTAATAGCCCCACAATGGCTTCTAAGTGTTCCAGCGAAAGGAAGAATTTCACGTCTCTCACTTTAAATCAAAAGCTAGAGATTATTAAGCTTAGTGAGAAAGGCATCTCAAAACACAAGATATATCAAAAGTTATGTTTCTTGTACCACTCAGCAAAATTATGAATGCAAAGGAAAAGTTCTTAAAAGAAAATAAAAATGCTACTGCAGTGAACACATGATCAGACAGTACAGATGACTTCTTGCTAATGTGGAGAAACTTTCAGTGGTCAGGATAGATGAAGTCATCTACAACAGTTCCTTAAGCCAAAGCCTAATCCAGAGCAAGGCCCTACCTAACTCTATTTAATTTTGTACAGTTTTTTTAAACACAATGCCATTGCACACTCAATAGACTATAGTATAGTATAAACATAACTTTTATATGTACTAGGAAACTAAAAAAAAAAATGTATGACATGCTTTATTGTGATATTTGCTTTATTGTGGTGGTCTGGAACTGAACCTCCAATATCTTCTAGGTATGCCTGTATATATCTAGTAGTGGTATTGCTGGATCGTATGGTCACTACGTTTTTAATTTTTTGAGAAACCTGCACACTGTTACCCCAAATAGTAGTACTAATTTACATTTCTGCCAATGAAATACAAGAAAGGCATCCCAAAACACAAGATATACCAAAAGCTGTGCTTCTTGTACCACTCAGCAAAATTATGAATGCAAAGGAAAAGTTCTTAAAAGAAAATAAAAATGCTACTGCAGTGAACACATGATCAGACAGTACGGATGCCTTCTTGTTATTGTGGAGAAACTTTCAGTGGTCAGGATAGGAATTAATAACATATAAATGTTTTCTTTTCTTCACATCATTGCTAACACTTATATTTCTTCTTTTTTTACAATGCCTAACTTAACAGGTATAAGATGATATCTTATTGTGGTTTTATTTGCATTTTCCTGATAATTAGTGATGTTGAGTATTTTTTAATATACCAGTTGGCCATTTGTATAATTTTTTAAAGAAATGCCTATTCAAATCCTCAGCTCATTTTTAAATGAGTTATTTTGTTTTCTTACTGTTGAGTATTCTTTATATATTTTGGATATTAACCCATTAGCACATGTACTGTTTGCAAATATTTTCTTCCGTTTTATAGATTGTCTCTTTATTCTGTTGTTTCTTTTTCTGTACATAAGTTTTTTTTTTAATTTGAAGTAATTCCATTTGTCTGTTTTTGCTTTTGTTGCCTGTGTTTTTAGAGTCATATGCAAAAAGTTTTTACCCACCCTAATGTCGTGGAACTTTCCCTCTATATTTTCTTCTAGTAGTCTTAAATGTTTTTATTGGTTTCATTATCTCTGTGAGCTTTCTTTTAGTATAACAAATAAACATTTACTTGTAGTTGATGGGTCAACAGCTTTGAATATCTGTAGGCATGACACTTTACTTGAGAGTCATGGTGAAGTAGAAAATTGCATGCAAGAGTCTACAGAATGCTTAGATTTCACTTTCGGGTAGATGCATCATCAATACCTGCAAACAATAAGAGCTGCTGGCAATACTTATAACTTCACCTGAGAAGACAGGAAAGTCTCATCCCAGGGTCCCATACTTGCAAACTTACATACTGTTATTTATATAAATGTAGTTAGGAGGGATGCATCAAAATTCTCTGGCATCACAGATTTGTTATAATGTTTCTTATAATATTCTAATACACTTAAGATTATTCTAGAGATAGATTTGAAGGTCAGATGGGCTTCCAAGTTATTTCCAAGCATTCCTTTAATAGTTGCAACCCTTTTTCTGGTGGAGAGTTGTTTTGATAGCAAAGGAGTATTAAAGAAAATTATATACAAAGCAAAATGAAATAGAAGAAAGGCACATGTTTAAAGTATGAGATAATTGTGTCATTCAGTTTAAACATTTAGTATGATTAATTAACAAATGTTATAGATTGGAAGCAAATAACTTTCAACATTTTAGAACTCTTCTATGGAAGCAAACCATATATAGAGTTATTTTTAAAAGAATGTTTAAATTTTTATGTAATATTGTAATTATAAAAGCATAATTTATTTCTCAAAAAAGTTTAAATGCTATTTATTAGTGTTTCAGTCACTGATTTGCGCTGATAAAGATAATGTTAATCTCAAAATCAGTAATGTGCATTAAAATTATTAGTCAAAAGGTAAGTGTTTTATTGCAAACACCATAGTAGATTTGAATTCAGAGTCTGATACTTAAAAGTTGTGCATGCTTAGATGAATTATTCGTATTCAGTAAATTTAGTTTACTCATTGCTAAAATGGTAATGCCAAAATAAGAATGTTATGATGAGATTATATTAGTAACTGTATGTGAAGGGGTCTAGCCCAGTGCCTGACACATAGTAGATCCTCAGCAGATCCTGCCTTATTATTGTTATTCCCAGATAATATGATAAGATAAAATGCATTATCACTTAGGAGTTACTTGTTATAATATATGTATAGTATATAAAATATTTGCCATTTATAAGATATTGTTCTCTTGTATAATAATAGGATTATAGGCATGAATATTGATAAATCTAATTTAAAATGTGATAGATATAGAAAACATTTGCTTTACATTGTGCTAGAGAATATGTATTGTGGGCCAGGTGCAGTGACTCACGTCTGTAATCCTAAAACTTTGGGTGCCCGAGGTGGGGAGATCACCTGAGGTCCAGAATTCGAGACCAGCCTGGCCAACGTGGTGAAACCCCATATCTACTAAAAATGCAAAAAATTAGCCAGGCATGGTGGTGGGTGCCTATAATCCCAGCTACTTGGGAGGCTGAGGCAGTAGAATTACTTAAACATAGGAGACAGAGGTTGTAGTGAGCCAAGATCACACCGCTGCACTCCAGACTGGGCGACAGAGCAAGACTCTGTCTCAGAAGGAAAAAAGAAAAAAAAAAAGAAAAAAAGAAAAGAAAGAATATGTGTTGTGGTCAAATCACACACACCATAGGCCAAGTGATCAAGGAGAAATTATTTCTTAAAAAAATGATATTGGAATAACAGTTTTTGTTACAATAAATTTCATTCTGCAACTTAACCTCTCAATATCACTTCATTAAAATTAGGAGACTTTTGTTTTTTAATTAAAAAAAAATCTTTGTCTGTTATTAATTCTTACCTTCTAAAGTATGGTTTATTAAATGTTTTCTGGAAGCCATCTGAGTTGCTCAAAGCTAAATATTTGAATCTGATAGCTATCGAGATGAGAGACATTCACATTGTGTTCCAGGATATATTTATTATAGTAAATATCTTGAATGCCAGAAAGTCTCTGTTTAAGAAGTTATGAGGTAAGATTGCTATTCCACAATATCTATGCTTTCTCCCCTAGCTGAATTTAAATGTCAGCCAGGCCGATTTCAGTGTGGGACTGGACTCTGTGCTCTACCAGCTTTCATCTGTGATGGAGAGAATGATTGTGGAGACAATTCTGATGAACTCAACTGTGGTAGGTGATTAAATTCCTAACTAATGAACATAAGTTTAATTCTCAACTGATTATGTCTGTGTGATTTAAATTCAGACACATATATTTTTTTTTCCCTCTCTCTCTATGTTCTAGACACACATGTCTGCCTGTCAGGTCAATTCAAGTGTACCAAGAACCAGAAATGTATCCCAGTAAACTTAAGATGTAATGGGCAAGATGACTGTGGTGATGAGGAAGATGAAAGAGACTGTCGTAAGTCAGCTCAACATGCTCTGTCTTGTCTTAACTTTGACTCCTAACTAAAATAAATCTAAAAATTATTACTACATAAATTCATATGATGTAGATAAATTAAAAATAAATTATGGTCAAATAATTAGAAATAGGTGCCAACTGGGATAGAAGCTCTAAACAAAAATAGAGAAAATGAAAATATGGGCACGTTTACTTTAAAATCTACCTGGAAATTATGACAAACATGAACAACATTCATTCATCCACATCATCCTTAAGAGAAACATCAAATACAACATGGCAGTTGATTGTGTTTTTAAATGTGTGCTTGCCGAGTATGCTTGCCCACATTAAGGAGATAAAGGTAATTTACTTCTGTTGATTAATTCGTTTCTTAAAATTAAGTTATTTTTAATTAGAGAGTTTTTTCTCCATGAAATACATGTTGTACTCATGAAGAGACATATAAAATCTGGGTAAAATAGTCTAACAAAAGTTTAAGTTCTACAAAATTCTAAATAATGCTCTATTTAACATATCTTAACAAACTATTTGAAAGAATAATAGTAAAATATTTTGTTTTTTATCATCTCATATTTCCATCTTCCGTCAAAATTCAAATTACATTAAATGGAAGGCAAAACAGTTTATACCATGTACATATATGTGCACATAGGCTGGCATGCACATGCTTGCATACGCACTCACACATTTTCAGATTATGTGAACAATGGAGCACCTGTCAAGTTTCAGGGTTTCAGCAGAACTGCTGTCAGCATTTCTGTCTTGCTGAAGTTTTATTTTATTCCTCTAAAACTTTTTTCAGTAAATAATGTGCAGTCATCCAGCAATTTGATTAAGAGGGTGCATTCAGAATAAAGTCAGTACCAGTTCTTTATGGTTAGCCATTCTAGAAGATGATGCATTGAACTGAGTAGGATTTGTGATGCAGTTTACAGTCTAAGTTGGATGTTCACTTCCCTCAAAAACTCAACACAGGTCAGGCACAGTGGCTCACGCCTGTAATCCCAGCACTTTGGGAGGCCGAGGCAAGTGGATTACCTGAGGTCAGGAGTTCGAGACCAACCTGGCCAACATGGTGAAACCGTGTCTCTAATAAAAATACAAAAATTAACTGGGCACAGTGGTAGGTGCTTATAATCCCAGCTACTCGGGAGATTGAGGCAGGAGAATAGCTTGATCCTGGGAGATGGGGGTTGCAGTGAGCCAAGACCATATCACTGCACTCCAGCCTGGGCAACAGAGCAAGACTCCATATATGTATAAAACTCAACACAATTCCTAGACATTTTGATAACCTTTGTACTTTTTATTTCCTTATTCACTTAATGCCTTCCAATTTTAGTATTTTTGAGTTTACAAAAATGTGTACCTATGAATTATTATTTTTTTCTGGAAGAAGACTTATTTTGAAAGTCCCTGAATTCTTAATTCTTAAAATTAGTGTTCAAATATCTAATCAACAGTTTTTTGAAAACTCTGATATTTATCAGTGTATCACTGCAAAAATATGTTTTCTTTATTTTTACTGGAGAGGATAGCAGGAGTATCTCATAAGAAATTAAAAGTTAAAATTCCTCACCTTCAGAGTCCTATTCATTTAAAGACAATACATTTTTTGATAAACTGTCTTAAACATTTGTCTATAAAATTTGTTTTTAATAAATAAATATGTTCTCCAAAGCTACATTTTAATAGCAGTTTTCTTCCTAAGCTGAAAACAGCTGTTCTCCAGACTATTTCCAGTGTAAGACTACGAAACATTGCATTTCCAAGCTGTGGGTTTGTGATGAGGATCCAGACTGTGCAGATGCATCAGACGAGGCCAACTGCGGTGAGTGTTTGTGACTCAGGGTCTTATCTCTCCGTTTTGGGGTCATCATCTGCAATAACCACAGTGAAGCAAATTTGAACACAATTCTTTTGAAACTAAGGTCTTACCGGAAAAGGTTTTGTCTCTGTGTCCCCAGACTCATAAAAACTTAGGTTAGCTACTTTACAAAAAGCCTGGAGTGATAAGATGGAATAGTAAGTATTCCTTAATATAACCCAGAACTTTATAAAAGATAGACTAAAGAGGTAGAATAAAACCATTATTTTCTTATATTAGAGTGTGAACATGCTAGCATTAGTATTTAGTGAATAGAAATAAGGAAACACTATATTCACATCATTCTGGAATTCATTTTTTTTGCTTAAATCCCTAAGATTCTGTAGTTATTCAATGATTATTGTATGTCATTCTTTAATAGAATACAGTGTGAAAAAAGATAATAAAAAGCATCTGTTCTGTATTAGTAGATGACAGTGATCATTTAAGCCAGCATTTGCTTTTGAAACATTAATATTTTCACTTAATTTTAGTTACAATAATTTCTTCATTGACATTGCAGAAATGGAGAATATATTTATTTTGTTTAATGTATTTGATTCTATCTTAAAACTGTTAACACTGAGACAGAAATCAAGAGTATTTGCCATGTGTAATTCATTTTATTAGCATTTATTAACATTAATTGAGCCTGTTCTGTAGACAAATATGCCAATTTGGCATTGTTGGGTAAGCAAAAAGCATTTCATCTAGCAATTGATTAGAAAAGACAAAGTTTGTCCAAACTGGATAGGACTCCCAGACTTCATAGAAGTGTGTTAAATGCATTTGCTAGATTCCACAGTACTTTCATTGAACTTTTATGGGGAAAATGAAAATAATGGAAAACCTTTAAGTGCTCTGAAATTTCATTTATTTTGAACAACACTTATGAGCTACATGTATAAGTGCTGGCAATAATAACATGTCTTTAAGTGATTTTCCTAATACTATCTTCTTATAATTGGGTCTTTAGAATATGCAAACAGCATAGCTTACCACAATATCATAAAACTACCATTTACCACTTTGTAGAATCGGTTTTCATAATTACTTCACAAAGCCTCAAACTGCATTCATCACCAATTTGTCCATAGCAATTATCAAGGACTTTTGTGGGCTAGTTTATATTACTGGCTAGTTTGCTCTGTTGTCTTTTGCATTTTCACTTACCACACAAAAATGGAATGATGACTTGTTAACTCTGAACAATTTCTGGACTGGAGTGTTATTTCTGTATTTTCCTCTCCTTCCTTTTCCTCACTTTAGCATGATTTATCTCTGTTTTGGTAGATTATATGCTTCAAATAGATTATCATCAATCACCTTAGTAACAACAATACCGAATATTTAGTTGATGGTAACCATACGGCCCGAGAAATATATTAAACGCTTTAGAGTGATTATCTTACTTAATCTCTTTATTACTCCTATTTCATTGGTAAGGAAAGTGGGCAAAAAGAGGTTCTGTAATTTGTCTAAGGTCCTACAGCTAGCAAGTCCTGTAACTGGGATGTGACTCTAGGGTTATTGGAAACCAAAGCATCTGCTTTGAACCTCTGTGGCTACAGCATAAATACACTTCATTCTTTCCATATGAAGAGAAAAATATATTTAAATGTTTTCAGTAGTGAAGTTGTATAGGATTCTCCCAGCCACTAGTATTGCTGTAAGTTCCCGACCAGTGTACACACACACACACACACACGGGGGGCAAGGATGGAGGGTTGTCATCTGATTTGAGTTATACAATTTTAGTGTGCACAGGTGCTAATTAATGTAAAGAAAATTCTATGTCATACCTTAGTACAGCATTTCATGCCCCTTATTTTTGAAAGGGATAAGTGGCCACCTTGTTTCTTTTTGTCCTCAATAAATATAGAAATGTTACAGATTTAGGCTAATTCTTTAACACTCCCTGGGATGATTCTCCTTCTGGTGTTTTTATTGAATGGGAAAGAAACATAACACTTTGCAAAGGTCCACTGTGTCATGCCAAGTCCTTATCGTCTGACTCAGTTATGTGTCCTTATGTCTAAGAACCGCTCTTGTCTAGAAGCATGGGTGTCTTTCACTATTTCATAGGTCCCATGTCCTCAGGACTTAGCAGGATGTAGAGTAGGATTGCATTAAGTGTGGGATGAGTGCGTAACCTATTCCCTCTTGCAGGATCTCTATTTAGAATCCATTTTTATTTCAGTTTGTGTCCACAGTTTTCTTAACCCGTGCTATGTTTAAGAGGAGATTCTATTATGCTCTTGAAGTTCACCTAGTTGTTATCTCTTACTTCTCAGCACCGATATTTGTATTTATCTATAGTTCCATTATCAATAGGATTATTTCATTTCTAAAGTCTGAACATTGTAATTTGTTCTACCTTGACATATTCTAATTTAAACAATTTGTTTTGTTTTTATTTAAATTATGTAAAGAAAGCAATATAGAAGCAAGAGAGCGAGAGAAGCACTATGAAAAAAATGAAGCAGAGTAACTTAACACATACAAAATACATGTATAGTGTAGGGAATTAATCATTGTAAATATTTTTTAAATTCTATATTTATATTTACTGAAATACCATGTTTATTGAATTTAACCTGGTATAATTGGGTCTATGAGTACTCACAATTTTAACAACAAATGTTCAATCTATGAAAAAATTGTATGCTAATGTATAATTTAAGGAGACTTTGAATAGATGTAAATTCAATATAGTATAGGAGACCAGGGTTAATAATTTAGTCTTGGTGAAACTTTGGATATAAATTTTAAAAATTAAATTAACTATATAACTTCCCATTTTATTAACGCCTAGTTTTTGAGATGGCTGAATTTATGAATCTGTAAAAATGTACATTTGGCACATTTGGATTAAATTATTAAAGGTCTTTAAAGAACATCTTGGAGCTCTATTTTTGCCTGAGTAAGAATTTAAATCTATGCTAGCCTCGTGTTCATGACAAGATAGTTAAAATTCATTTTGTGAGTTGTTAATAGTTTGTATAAAATCAATTCTATTTGCTCGAAGGTGTCTGCTCTTTTAAATTTTATACCAAGGGAAAAACAAGTTTTTAAAAATGTACATAAATACAATTATATTAGACTGTGGAGGCTGAATGCTCTTGTAGGGCTGTTACACTGTTTATTACAATCTTGGGCAAACACCAGGTTTGAATGCCTGACCAAAATAAGTAGAATATCCCAATTGTAGCAGCTCCAGAATATTTATTTGGAATTTCAACTTCAAACTTTCTTCACCTTCAGCCTACTCTATTCTATTTCAAGAACTAATAGAGGATTTAAGAATTTGACAGACTATACTAGAATCACACGTCTGCTTAGTAATCAGAGTTGAAACTTTTCTAAAATTTAACTCATAAGATGGTGTTAGAATCTGGATCTTTCTATTATGTTCTCTCTCCCCAGTTTACAGTTTAGATTCTTTTACATTCTCAGTGCCTCTAAAATATTTTCTCTTTTTATCAGCTATTTTCTGTTTGGTCTCTAGTGGTCAACTCTGCACTCATACCCCATCTTTCTAGCACCCACTGTTGCTCTGCCATATGACTCCTCTCTGTCGTCTTGCTTTCTGCTTATTTTCCTGCATCCTTTAATCTAATCTAGAATTCTGAGTTTTCAAAAAAGACTCTTGCCTCTAAGTTGATTCAACCTCATTTGCTGCTTTTGTGCAATCTCAGTTTATAACTTGCTGTTTGGCTAATGATCTTTAATTAATGTGTTAGCTATAATCACACTAACTAGAGCTCGTGAAGAGAACTTGAACTTTTTACAGTGTCTTTGTATCTTCTGCAACCTGGCTTTCCCAACATGACACTGAAAACGTTCAACCAAAAAGACAGAACCTATCAACATGTGCTTTTATTTTCCTTTAAATACGTGATCAGGGAATTTGAAACTCACTACTCAAGCTACAATTATAAGCTATAAGCTTGCATTTATAAGTTATAAGCTATAGTTCTAAGCTTATAAGCTACAGTTATAAGCTATACAGTTATAAGCTATACAGTTATAGCTATAAACTATAAGTACTCTATTACCTTATAACTGTTTTTATAAAGTTAAAGCAAGTACATGTTAAATTATAAAATATTTCAGACTGGGAGTGGTGGCTCATGCCTGTAATCCTGGCACTTTGGGAGGCCAGGGCGGGAGGATTGCTTGAGTCAACGAGTTCAAGACCAGCCTGGGCATCATAGTGAGATCCCATCTCTACAGAAAAAAATATATATATTTAAAAATTTGCACCTGTAGTGTCAGCTCCTCTGGAGGCTGAGGCTGGAGGGTCGGTTAAACCCAGGAGATTGAGGCTGCAGTGAACCATATTATACCACTGTACTGTAGCTTAGGTGACAGAGACAGACCCTATCTCAGAAAAAAAAAAAAAAAAATTCACACATATAGACTTGTTATATAACAAGTATCATGTTATGTAAGTTATATAACAAGTATCATGTACTATTTTTAATAGTTTTTAAAATTTGGTATAAGATATCTCTTTTAATACATTTAAATTTCTACAATAACACTAAAATCCTACTCTTCCCTTCCCCGTTCTTCTTCCCATTCTCCTGAAGTGATCATGTATTATTCGCATTTATTATTTTTTACTTGTACTATATAATTATACAACTATGTAAATATGCATATATAAAATCAATATATAATATGTAGATGTACTTTGTGAATATACTTCTATTTAGAATAACATTTAGAAATTGTTTGTTCCATGGTTTCAAGATAACTTTTGGAGGAAAGCTTCATGCTTTTATATACAGTAAAGATAATGTGCTTAAATTTTATATCTTGGAAAATGGTCCACACTTACAAATATTTTGTTAAGACATCTGTGTAGTATTTTTAATCAGTATTTCCCAAATTTAAATGTAGGTTATAAATATATGTACTATATTTTGACTAGCAAACAGATGATCTGAACATCCTCAGTGCCTCTATCCTGTGTGGCTGTGACTTGTGAATGAAGCGGGTATGCTGGGGGGTGTTGTTGAGGGAGGCTGCTGGGAGACAGATTTTGAATTTTCTAACATATGGTATCACAGTATCTCTCTATCTAGATATTTAGGAGCATGGGATTATGTGCCTTCCTGTTAGCAGCTGGAAAGCAGAAAGGGCCTCCTATCCACACAATCTCTGGAAACTCATTCGTCTCTGATGGGGGTTGGTCTGATCTTCACTCTGTGCTCTAATCTGACGGTGAAGTGCAGGCATCCTCACTCACTGTGGGTTTCGCTGTCTTCAAGTCTTTATTCTTGATGAGCCGCTGCTTAATCTTATGTTGCTGTTGATATATGACACTCTGAGCCAAGATCCTTACAGAAGCACATGATCCTGTAAACCTCCTAGGTCCTGTGAGGAGCCAGGAGTAATGCCTCAAGCTTATACTTCTAACTTCTACCCATTTTTAATATCACAAAATGACTCCTAAATGTTTAAAAATGTTGTGTGCATCCACTACTGTTTCTCCTAGAAGCTGGCCTTTTCCCATGATAAATCCAGGTGAGTGTGACACTTATCTTTCCAGTGTCTTGGTCCATCCCATATCAATCTGAGAGCTGCCCTGATGTCTTGAGAATATGTGCAACTGATCTTTCTACAACTTCTTTTTTTCCTTTTCACAATCTCTCAGGATCCAGAAGGGAACTTTACATTTTCTACCTGCCTGAAAAAAACTTCTGGTTAATATCTTACTCATTGCTGAGATGACACTTTCTCTACTTCTCACACTGGCAATTAAAAAAAAAAAAAAAAAAAAAAAAAAAAAAAAAAAAAAAAAAAAAAAGCCTGTGGGGCAGTATAATATAGGAGAGATAGAAATGAAAACCATATTGTTTTACTGCTTTCCATTTCTTGGCATTCTATACTTATTTGATCCCAGATGAATTGTAAAATAGCAGTTAATGACATTCTATGGAATCACTATTTCTCAGGATGTACTTTGAACATTTTGTCTGGTAGGTATGTGTGACTGGTATCTGTTGATTGATTTTCAATCTAATTCTAAAACTTTTAAAAAATAATTGCATAGCTCTATCTTGCTTCTTTGAAATCATGATGTGTACATATGCTATTATCTTTTCTAATGGAAGCTTTGAAACATAATTTAACTTCTGTTATATTTCTAAACTTTTAAAGTAGTTGTAATGAAAATAAGTATATTTTTCTACAAACTTGGTAGTGTGGGGAACTTATTTTCTATGTGTAAAGCAGCTTCTGTTAATTCAGTAAGTTGTTTTTGTAGTATTATTAGATCACTATATTTTATGGTAATTTTTTGATATATCATGTGTTTTTCTTTCACCCATTTATTTGTTTTGCTAAATTTATTCTTTTCCTCTTTTGTGCTAATGATTTTTTGTATGTGTGAATGTATTTGTGTATGCATATTTTGCTGCGAGAGAGAGGGAGAGAAAAAAAGAGAGAAAGGAAGAGAGTGTGTATGTGAGAGAGAGCCCACATGATAGCATTTATTTTGCATTGAAATGTTTTGGTTCTAATAGAACCCTTGAAGGAGAGCCGAGCCATATGAATGGGACCAGGAAATTGTCTTCTAGCTTTTATAGGAAAAAATGAATGACCTATATGGGAGTCACTAAATAATCTAAGTGGAATGAATACATTAAGTTTTTTCATAGCTTTTATCCAATGACTTTGGTAACTTTTGTGCATTGACTCTCCACCAAAAGGAGGTGCAATTATTTCTTGATATTTCTTTCTTTTCTTTTCTTTTCCCTCCCTCCCTCCCTCCCTCCCTCCCTCCCTCCCTCCCTCTCTCTCTCTCTCTCTCTCTCTCTCTCTCTTTCTTTCTTTCTGTCTTAACAATAACAGGGAACTGTGAAATTATAATTTTGTTGAACAAAGCTAAAAAGGAGCCTACACAATGAGTCAGGACGCATGCCAAATATTCTGGACTCTGGATTGATCTATAGCAAAAGCCATAAGAGAAATAAGTTTTTGCCCAGTGGGAATTATAATTGAGTTTAAAAAGAAGGGAAATGCCATATTTGCTTTAATAAGAAATCTAAATTGATGCAGTTGAACTTTTTAAAAGGAATTGAGTCAGGAATTTAATAATATTCTGTTATATTTTTGTTTGAAAAACTCATCTTTGTAATGCAGCTTTTCTCATCCTTTGCCAAGTATATTCAGTTCTCTAAAACTACAAAATAACACATGCATATATATAAAACTAGTTGCAGATTTTTAGCAGTATGTGAAAAAAAAGAGTTAAATACTTTATTGAAAAAATATGTAAGAAATATAGAGATTTAAAAGTTCTATCTCTTTGGGCCTACCTTTGGAACAAAAATATTTGTCTTTGTTTTAGATTATAAGCTTTTGTTTTGCAGATTCTGTTGAAGTATCTTTTGGGCTGGGAATTTCCATGGAGAATACTCTACCATTTGTAATTTTAGGTATTACTCAGTTTTGCTTAGTACTATGCCTATATGATTGATTATGCTTTGTGTTAGTGTTCAAAAATAAGTGTAATGAAAGATTCTAATGTTTTTCTCAACACCAATATCTAGTAATTCATCATCTGTAGAAAATATATATTTTTTACCACTTTAAAAAACCTTACACTTAATGCTTATATGTTAACATCAGTTTGAAGATCCAAATGGTGTTAGATTTCGCTATGAAAAAGGCTATTTTCAGCCATTAACACTTGGACATAATATGATAATGATAACAAAAGACATGTTGTGGTTATTACTGTGGCATTTATTGGCTTTGTGATTTGAGTATACTAAACAGAGGGGTATAGTTGATGATTCTGATGTCCAATCAGTCTTAAATTTAATGCTTAGAATTCAAGCCTTCTGGCTTATGTTTTTCGTATAATTAGGCCACCAGTCATGTGCTCAGTGTTCAGGTGGAAAATAATGAAAGTAGGGAGTGAAGTGATGCATAATTTAGTTTTAAAATAACTATCACCTCTTGTCGGGCAACTGATGTCAGAGTAAGTTACTATAGATTCTTATTATCCTTTGAAATACTAACTCTCTAATTAATATTTTTATTTCTCCAAAATCTTGAGAGAAATTATTTAAAAAGTCCTCAGAAATCTTCATAAGAAATTGTCTTTGATCAAAAGTAGAAGTTACTGGAAAACTATTATTCGGCCGGTGCAGTGGCTCACACCTGTAATCCCAGCACTTTGGGAGGCTGAAGTGGGTGGATCACCTGATGTCAGGAGTTCAAGACCAGCCTGGCCAACATGGTGAAACCCATCTGTACTAAAAATACAAAACTTAGCCGGGCACGGTGGCACTCACCTGTAATCCCATTTACTCGGAAGGCTGAGGCAGGAGAATCGTTTGAACCCGGGAGGCGGAGGTTGCAGTGAGCGGAGATCGCACTACTGCGTTCCAGCCTGGGTGACAGAGTGAAATTCCGTCTCAAAAAAAAAAAAAAAAGGAAAAGAAAAGAAAGGAAGAAAACTATTATTATTCAAGCCCACAGAAATAGAGAACAGATCTTCCCTGAGACCTAAGCTTTCTCACCCCCGTGGACCAGATAGTGCATATGATTGATTGCACTTCCCTTCTCAATTCTATGTCCTAAGACAGAGACACACACCCAGTATTTAAATGTTCCTTTTTGATATACCCTTGCATTTTGACTGGTATTTGAGGGAAAGAAAAAAAAAAAAAAAAAACAGAAGAAACACGAAGTGATACTATTTATTGAAATTAAAGTAGTTCTAATGTTTTTCAAAACTATATTTTGATTAATAGTATTTATAGTACATGAACTGTATATTTTACTCAGGCAATCAGGTCTGTAATTTAAACTTATAATTTATATTTAATCTAAATTAATAAAAAGTTACAGAATATGTGCATATGTACAATAATGTTTTATTAGTCATTTTGTTGTAAGTGTAAATATAAAATATAAAGTAAATGCATATTGTTTTAGTTCAGTAAGATCAATTCTTTAGAAGTGTTGTACTAACAATTAGTATTAAATGCTGAGTGGCAGGCTCAATGAAAACTCCATATCAGAACTGTGGAAATTTATTTTTAAATATTAGAAATTATTTACCATAATTTTTTAATTAATTGAACTATTGAAAGTATAACATCTATCAGGCACAGTGGCTCACGCTTGTAATTCCAGCACTTTGGGAGGCCGAAGTGGGCAGATCACCTGATGTCAGGAGTTCAAGACCAGCCTGGTCAACATGGCAAAACCCCATCTCTACTAAAAATACAAAAATTCGCTGGATGTGGTGATGTGCGCCTATAATCCAAGCTATTTGGGAGACTGAGACTGGAGAATTGTTGAACCCAGGAGGCAGTGGTTGCAGTGAGCCAAGATTGCACCACTGCACTCCAGTTGGGGCAACAGAGCAAGACTCTGTCTCAAAAAAAAAAAAAATATATATATATATATATATATATAACATCTAATCTGTTTCAACTTGTTGGAGACACTTCTAAAGTTTTAATCTAATTTCTTCTATTACCAAGTAAATTGTATTGACAAAAATGTAACACTTAGTAGCATATATGGCTTTAGGATTTTCATTCTGAACATTATTAGATTAAAAGTTTTAAATCAAGTGTAGAATCTGTTTCTATTTTAATCTTCTTGGTAATTAGTTTCTGAATCCCAACTACAAAATGTAGTCAGGAAATCCAATATATCACCTAATTTCAGTTAATCATGGTTTTGCTATATAAAGATCACACAGGCATGTCTGTCAGCCATTGTATCTGTGTATCAGGATGTTAGATAACTTACATGAATATTTCTAGCTGTTTCTTAAAATTGTCCACAGATGAGGGGTTGCTGGAATACTTTGTAAATCTCTATGCTAGAAGTTCTTCGGATTAACTTAATGCTGTTGGAATTAGTATACACCCAGTCCTATAATGAGTTCTACTTCAGGAAGCAGATTGTTAGGGACAACTGTCCAGTTCCTCAGTGTGGTGTTTGTAATCTCCAAAGCACAAGATTCTTGATACAAACAGGCTCTGAGCAGTAAAAACTGGCTAGCTATTAGGAAATCACAGAGGCACAAGAAACTACCTCCAGAAATCATAAAGCTCTTTATGGACTCAGAACTCTGATTATTTGGTTAGTTTCTTTTGAGAAAATGATATTTCATTGAGTCAGAAAAAAGAAAATTGATAATTACTACATACAATATAAGCAAATATATACATATTTTTTCTTTCAGAATTCACCATGTCAATTTTTGTAATGTCCAAGTACAAATTATGTCAGCTTAGCTTGTCAAATGATTCTTAAAATTAATATTGGGAATACGTCATTTCAAAGCCAGGTATTACAAATGGGAAACTGAAGAACTACACACAAGGTTGAATGTCAAGGCACTCTCAAGCCAGAGCCTCCTGTTCTTGGCAGAGGAAGCATCAAGCACTTTAACATTTCAGGATGCTATCAATGTATCCCAGAACAATGGGCTCAGTTTGTATTATCTGTTTTCTTTAATATTCTATTTGTATAATTGATTTTTAATTTGTATAATTTTTTTATTTAACAAATTAATGAACACCTGAAAATATTAAGCCATTTTATTAGTAACTCCAGGAATCTAAAGAAGTTGAATTTCCCAAATAATAGTTTTGAAAGCTTATTAAGTGCTATGTATTAGGCTGTGTGCCTTATGTGGATGATCATATAAGTATAAAATATTATTTAATCCTCACAACAACCTATGAGAGCTACACTGTTATTATTCCTATTTCATAGTTAAGGAGATAAAGCTCAGGGAGTGTGAGTTCTCTCATTGTCACCCAGATAGAAAATGGGTGAACAGGGATGGGCACGGTAGCTCACTCCTGTAATCCCAGCACTTTGGGGGGTCAAAGCAGGATCACGAGGTCAGGAGTTCGAGACCAGCCTGGCCAACATGGTGAAATCCCATCTCTACTAAAAATACAAAAATTAGCTGGGTGTGGTTGTGGGCACCTTTAATCCCAGCTACTCAGGAGGCTGAGGCAGGAGAATCTCTTGAACCCAAGAGACAGAAGTTACAGTGAGCAGTGAGCTTAGATCGTGCCACTGCACTCCAGCCTGGACAACAAGAGCGAGATTCTGTCTCGGGTGGGGGAGGTGGGGAAAGAAAGTGGGTGAACAGATAATTGAATCAGTGGGATCTGGCTCCAGACCCATACCCAACCGTTACTCAATACAGCTTCTTTGACCTGTTATAGTTTGTAATTAGGCAGAGAAGTAAGACACTGATAAAAAATATTGGAATAGGTAATTTTTTGTTTGTTTGTTTTTGAGACAGAGTCTGGCTCTGTTGTCCAGGCTGGAGTGCAGTGGCACGATCTCGATTTTGGCTCACTACAAGCTCCACCTCCCGGATTCACGCCGTTCTCCTGCCTCAGCCTCCCGAATAGCTGGGACTACAGGCACCTGCCACCACGCCTGGCTAATTTTTTGTATTTTTAGTAGAGACGAGGTTTCATGGAATAGGTAATTTTTATCAGAAAAATATGTATTTAAATGATCTTAAAAGTATTATCTGTTGTCACTAACAGTGAGTGAGGAGGCATAGGATGAGCAAGATAGGGGTACAGTATCTATAGACCTTTGAGAGCAATGATAAACCAATTGAAAGTCAGTCTGCTTTTCAATCTCATAAACCTGCCAATGGCAATTCTAAGCATAGTTACTGATTAAAAAAAAAAAAAAAAAAAAAAAAACCCTCCTTCCAAGGCCAGTCCAAGGATTATAATAGAAAATAGAAATCTAGTGCCTTACCTTAGAGATAAAAATAAATACAATAAAACAAGCAATGTTATGAAATTCTACTTTAAAACAATTCTAATTTGACATCAGCCTACCAAAACCCAGCTCTTTGTTAAAAACGGAAATTAGTTAAGTGTCAGAAAACCCCTCTTTACCCTTGACTGAACTTTTCAAAAGGCAACAAAGAGGAAGAATGAAAGAGAATTGACCAGTTCAAAACTTTCTCATGAGCCCTTCAAGGTGATCTAGCACCTTGTTCACACACTCTTTGAACTATCTGGTGCATTGTGTGATCCACAGCTTTCCATCTGTGTCATGCATGATACACTTTTGAAAACATTGTCTTCTTCAATATGAACTATGACAGCAGCACATGTACTCTGAAGGAATTCCACTCCCTGCAGGATTCCAAGATGATCTCAGTTTATACGTTGGTACTGAAAGTTTTTGGAGATCATCATCTATTAAAAAATGTCTATAACTTTTCTTCAGTATTGCACTTTATGAGTGGTCATGAATTTTCTATAAGCATGGTGAGGTTTCCTGGAAAAGTAGAATTTTCTGTGATACATTTAGGCCACATTTGAGAAGAATTTTAAATACTTCATTTTTAAAATTTTTTTGGATTAATTTTTTATCTGGAAAAACTGTTCATATAATTTTGACTGGATAAAAGGATCTATGCCAAATTGTCTTTTTTAAAGGAAGCCATCCCCACTCACTGCTTCTTCCTGATCTGTTTCTTGATTTTAAAATTCAGGTCCTAGTAAATAATTCCACAATGAATATGTTTCAGATTTTGTCACTCCGGACTAAAACATGTGAGTCTCCAAGGTCAACCTTCTACTGGGTTGAACCCATTGCGGACAAAAATGGTGTTATTCATTTTGGAATACGGTAGATGTTGAGTAAACATTATTGATTAACAGAATGAATTAATATAAATACAGTTTTAATTTTTAGATTATGTAGTTTCTGTTTCCTGAAAACTTTTCTAGTGATATTAGTGATATTATGTCTTTCAGGGCATAAATATTTTATTGATTTTGTATATGTAAGTGGCTCGAGGTTTCTGTTACATTTCTTGATGATGTCTAAATTACTGTATGTATATATATATTTCACTGTAGGTACATACTAGGAATATTTTTGGGGAATAGATACATTCCTCAAGCTCTAGCTCTAGCTCTATGTGTTATACAAGTTATTTAAGGAACTGTAATAGTGCTTTTAAAAATGATGCCTGCATTGTTTTTATCTAAAATTCCTCCCAATATAAGCAAAGAGTAAACAATACTGGGGATGCATTAGTAGAGATAATCAATTCTAGAATTATTGTTATAAATTATTCTTTTTAATTTGGGATGAATAAGTAATTATTAAACAGATTAAAATATGAGTGACTATTAAGAAGAGAACCTCTGTTCATTCTAATAATACTTAGTATGCTTTCAATAGCTCTGCCATGCAGAAATGAAGTTTATTGACAGTGTGATTTGCTCCAATGTAGTGAAAATTTTTAGTAGAAAAAGCTTTCCTTTTTTTGTCTTATTTTATGAAACTTGACCACTGAGCTTGTATTGTCTAGATTTTTTGTGGGGGAGATACAGTTAAATGTTGGCACTAAATGCTGTGTTGGTTGGCAGTGAAACAAATGTAAGAAATGAGCGTACTAAAAATTCTAGTTTAGAATAAATAAACCCACAGCAATTACATGCGATTCCATTGGCTAATGGTATGTCCGTCATCCAAGAGCTACTGGTGTAAGGTGAAGGCCAGCCTTAAATTCCAGAGCTTTTTTCATGCTATTCAATTTTCACAGCTGGAATTTACTGCTTCTTGATATTGCAAAATTATTCATCCACTTGGTTTTGTTTTTTGGCTCAATGTTGTGACTCAGTAATTTTCAGCATCTTCCTGACAGATGGAAAGTGATCACTAACCATCTTGCTGAATTAACATATATTGCATTTCTAAGCCACAATAAAAGGCAAGACTGAAAATGTCAAATCCACACCTTTCCATCTACAGTATGTATATTCTTATAAAGTTCACTGAATGTTTGTGTAGAAATGGTCAATGGAGGGCATCAGGTTAAAGTAGAGCCACATCTATCATCCCTGATCTAAACAAGCAAACAAATAAACAACTACTGCTCTTTTATGTCTAGATAAGAATCCTCATGCTCTAATTTAAGCCTGGTTTCTTCTTTTTATCCTTCTCAATAGAAATTGTAAATAACCGCCGGGCACGGTGGCTCACGCCTGTAATCCCAGCTCTCAGGGAGGCAGAGGCAGGAGGATAGCTTGATCCCAGGAGTTCGAGACCTGCCTGGGTAATATAGCGAGACCCCGTTCTCCACAAAAAGGAGAAAAAAAAAATTGTAAATAACCTAACATTATCCTTTGCATAAAGGTACTTTGTTTAAGGACTCTCAAATTAAATTCTTTCATCACCTTTTGGCCAGTTTATTCCATTTTCCTTAATCTCTTCTTATGGGTTATATCTTCCATTCCGTTAATCAGCTTGATATCTCTCCCCTGAAACCTTCCCAAGTTATATGCTTTAGTTGTGACCTATGGAAAATAATGCGGCATATTTAGTCATATAATGTGCTAAAAATCTCACTGTTCTCCACTGCTGTATGCCTGCTTTTGTACTATAACATCATATTTGATTAAAAGCAAATAAAACCAGTGTTCACACTGTTGGTCCAAAGTCAACTTCTATGACACCGTCTTATCCCCAGTTTTAGAAATTTTACATACCTTCTACCAGATTTTTGGTGTCATATATTTATGGACTGCTTTCATGTTGCCCTTTTAAAGGATCAAATACCTCTTTTGTTAAGTTCCAGAAAACAGGTTCTATGTGTCTTCTATTCTCCAATATGTCCCCACTATCTAGTACAGAATCTGGCCCAGATAAATATTTGAGGAGTGAAGAAAAGAAATAGCATTTTATTTTTTGTGTCTGTACTACATTCCCTCCTAATCATTTCAGTATTTTGTGCTTGATTAGTGTACAAAATTGTCTTATGTTGTAAGAAGGCTTTACTATATAGACCCACTGACAGTTGTATCCGACCTGTATACTGAGTCGTCCCTTCATCCCTTCGTCTGCAGGATGGAGACGGTGATGCGGCAGGGCACTGGGCAGTTTCAGGAGAAGATCCATAAGCTCAAGAGTTACTAGAAGCAGAGCTCGATTCTTGATTTTGGACCTTTAATAATTGGGTAGACTTCTTCAGTTCTTCACTATTTCTTCATTCGCAAACGGGTGTCATAGTTTTGGCCTTAGAAAGCTGAGGAGAGATTTTAAAGAAAGAAAGTTATAGGAGTCCTTAACACATATTAGACCCTAAATTTATGTTTTGTCTATTTCTTGAGCATTTTTCTCAATACTTAGCATTGATATGGACCCAAACACCCACTTACACACACTGTAATGGAGAGAGAAGGGGACAAATAGTAAATTTTTTAAAAGAACATGGTATTTTAAGACAAATAATAGAATTATTTTGTGAAATCTTGCATTTCTTGTCAGGAAAGGGGGAATTACATAATCAGAGTCAGCGAGAAAAAAATGTGTTCAGTATAATAATTAATGTTAAAGGACATTAGTGACCAGTATAAATCTTCCAGTCTATATTACATAGTTTCCACAAAACCATAGCATCAGAATTCTGTATAATCAGCGTGTTTATGCATTCTTTTGTTTAACAACTTTATTGATATATAATTGACATACAGGAAACCACACGTATTTATTTTTATTTATTTGTTTTTTTGAGACAGTCTTACTTTGTCGCCCAGGCTAGAATGCAGTGGTGCAGTCTTGGCTCACTGCAGTCTCTGCCTCCTGGATTCAAGAGACCCTCCTGCCTCAGCCTCTGGAGTAGATGGACTACAGACATGTGCCACCATCCCCAGCTAATTTTTGTATTTTTAGTAGATATGGGATTTCACCGTGTTGGCCAGGAATTCCAGACCTCAGGTGATCCATCCACCTTGGCCTCTGAAAGTGCTGAGATTATAGGCATGAGACACCGCACCCGGCCCAGGAAACCACACATATTTAAAATGTACCATTTGATAAGTTTTAAAAGTTGTATATACCCATGAAACCCTCTACACAATCAAGATAATGGACATATTTATCATCTCTAGCAATTTCCCTCCCACTGCTTCCTGCACCCCTGCCTCCACAGGTAACCACTTAATTGCTTGAAGTCACTATAGATTAGTGTGCATTTACAAGTCATACAACATGTATTCATTTTTTCTGGGTTATTTCACTCAGCTTAACTATTTTGAGATTTCTCCCTGTTGCTGGATCTATCAAATATCAATTCTTTTACATGGCTAAGAAGTATTCTGTTGTGTGGATATAAAAAAAAAAAATTTGTTCGTTAACCAATTTATGATCATTTGAGTTTAAGTTGTAGAATATTGCAAATCAAATTGCATGAGCATTCATGTATTATCCTCTAATAACTACATATTAGAAGTTATATGTATAGACATATAACTTCTTTACTCTGAAGACAGGATTACCTAATAAGTAATATGTTTAACTCTTAAAGAAAATGCCAATTCTTTTCTAAAGCAGTTGTACAATTTTACATTTCCACTAGCAGTATTTGAGAACTGCAATTCCTACACATCCTCGGGAAAAACTGCTTCATTTAAATTTTGGCCATCCTGATGGATGTGTAGTATATCTTAATTCATTTTTAATTAATTATTAATGATATTTTACAGCATTTTGTAGGCTGCTTTGCTATTTGCACATCTACTTTAGTAAATAATCTAATCAAATTCTTCTTTTTTTATTGAACTGATTGTTTTTGTAACATTAACCATTGCACGTTTTTTATCTAGATCCAAGTTTTTTTTTTTCTGCTATAAATATTACTTTCTATAAATTTCTTAATACTGATGCTAAATACTGCTTTAGCATCACCCCATATATTTTTATATGTTGTGTTTTTGTTTTCACTCAGTTCTAAACTACTTTCTAACTTCCCCCCCCCCCCCTTTTTTTTTTTGAGACAGAGTTCACTCTGTCACCCAGGCTGGAGTGCAATGGCATGATCTCAGTTCACTGCAAGCTCTGCTTCCTGGGTTCAAGCTATTCTCCTGCCTCAGCCACCCAAGTGGTGAGATTACGGTCATGTGCCACCATGAGGGGCTAATTTTTGTAATTTTATTAAAGACAGGGCTTCACCATGTTGGTCATGCTTGTCTTGAACTCCTAACCTCAAGTGATCCACTTGCTTCGGCCTCCCAAAGTGCTGCAATTACGGGAATGAGTCACCACGCCTGGCCTAACTTCACTTTTTATTTATCCTTTGAACCGTGGGTTGTTTAGAATGTGTTGTTTAATTTCCAAATGATTTGGAATATGCCAGCTTTTTATTTGTCTTAATTTGATTTCATTGGTGATCGCAATACATACTCTGCAAAACCTGAATCCTTTAAAATATATCAAAGTGCTTTTTATTCCCTGGATTTTGGCCTATTTTGATAAAGATTCCACATGCATTTGAAAAGAAAGTCTTATGATGTTCCTGGGTGGAATGTTCTAAACATGTCAATGATAACAAATTAGTTGATAGTACTATTTAAGTCTCCCATATCTTTACTAATTTTTGTGTATGTGTACTTATTCTAACAATTATTATGAGGTTATTGCTGAAATATCTGACTATAACTGTGTATTAGTCTATTTCTCTCTGCAGTTCTACCAGTTTTCACTTGATATCTTTTGAAATTTTGTTGCTAATGCACAAAATTTTGGAATTATGTTTCCCTTGATGAACTGATTCATCTGTCATTAGGAAATAACCTTCTTTATATCTGGTAATATTCTTTGCTATAATATCTACTTTGATATGATTGTGGCCTCTCCAAGTTTCTTTTGATTATTATTAGTGAGGAACACCTATATCCTGTGTTTTTGTCCCATATTTGGTGCTCAGAAATGTTTCCCTAAACAGAAGTGATGTGAAATAATTTTGGATTGTCAGGCATGTCTATGTTTTATATTTGTTTAGGCCATTGGCAAGTCAGATTTGGATGGGTTATTTTAAAATCCAGATATTTATCTATGTTAAGAAGTTACTAAGAATGGTAGGTGGTTCCTTACATGCTATGACAGCAGCCTTCAACCTTTTTGGCACCAGAGACCAGTTTCATGGAAGACCATTTTCATAGACTGTTTGCCAGGGAGGGGGATGGTTTGGGGCTGATTCAAGTCACATTACATTTTTTGTTCACTTTATTTCTCTTATTATGACATCATAATATATAATGAAATAAATATACAACTCACCATCATTTAGTGGGAGCCCTGAGCTTGTTTTACTACAACTAGATAATCTCATCTGAGAAACACTGACACCTGAAGTGTGTTGCTTGTATCCAGTGTACTCTGTAGTCTTGTTTTGGTTGCTGTTACTGCAGAAAAATCCTGCCTCACGAATATGGGATGTCTGAAATGGAAGGAGGCTTTTCAGTGCTTTTGTGGCAATCTCAGATATTCTTCCTTGACTGTAATGCAGAACATATGAAGATTTGAAGTTTTCTCAAACGTACTTTTAAGACCACCGTCATTTGTGATCTCAAGTAGTAGATCCTCTTTTTTTTTTTTTTTTTTTTTCATTATTATACTTTAAGGTCTAGGGTACATGTGCACAATGTGCAGGTTTGTTACATATGTATACATGTGCCATGTTTGTGTGCTGCACCCATTAACTAGTCATTTACATTAGATATATCTCCTAATGCTATCACTCCCCCACTTCCCCTACCCTATGACAGGCCCCAGAGTGTGATGTTCCCCTTCCTCTGTCCAAGTGTTCTCATTGTTCAATTCCCACCTATGAGTGAGACCATGTGGTGTTTGGATTTTTGTCCTTGCTCATAGATAGGAACAATCAATATCGTGAAAATGGCCATACTGCCCAATGTAATTTATAGATTCAATGCCATCCCCATCAAGCTACCAATGATTTTCTTCACAGAATTGGAGAAAACTACTTTAAAGTTCATATGGAACCAAAAAAGAGCCTGCATTGCCAAGACAATCCTAAGCCAAAATAACAAAGCTGGAGGTATCACGCTACCTGATTTCAAACTATACTACAAGGCTACAGTAACCAAGTTACCAGTACTCTGTTTTGGTACTGGTACCAAAACAGAGATATAGACCAATGGAAAAGAACAGAGCCCTCAGAAAGTAGTAGATCCTCTTCTAGTAAAGACAAAGTTGATTCACCTGGCTTTCTCACAAATGGGTCGCAGATCCATTCCTTCATAATTCAGGGGTCTTTTGTGGTTGGGAAGTAATGTTCAAACTCTTGAAATCTAAGATAGGTGATCATGCACCAAGTGGCAGAAAGAAAGCCCTGGTTCAGTCCCTTTCAAAATCTCTGCGATGTTTGAAACATGTCAAAAATAACAATGTTCTCTCCTCACTCCCGTAATTCCAGTTTGGCTTTGAATGCAGCCACTTTATCTGCTGATTTGTTCACAGTTGTCATTCTCCCCTGAAGTGACAGATTGAGTTTGCTGAGCATGTTGGATATGTCACACAAGTAAGCAACTTTTGCATTCCATTCTGTGTCACTGAAATGTGCTGCCAGTGGTGACTGTTTCTCTAAAAGAAATCTCTGAAGTGGCTCTCATAACTTAAATACTCTGGCTAGTGATTGACCTTTAGAAACCCATCTCACTTCTGTGAGAAGATGTGTGTGCTCTGTTTCTATCCCCTCATAGAGCTGCAGGAACAGATGTGAGTTAAGGGCATGTATTTTATCGCACAGGCTGAAGGCATATAATGTATTGCTGATAATTTTAGTCACATTCTGCAAAACGCTGTTAAGTTCAGGTGACATTTTTTGGCTAGCCAACATTTCTCTATGGGTGATGCAGTGCATAGACTCACATTCAGAGGCAACCTCTTTGACCTGAGTAGTGAAACCAGAAAGCCATGCAGTCACGGCAGCCACTCCATTTGTGCATGTACTGACCTAAAATAACCTATTTAATTTTCCTGATATGTAATCATTCAAAGACTTGAATAGTTCTGCAGCTGTGGTGTTGTTTGGCAACAAAAGTGCACATAACGTATCATCATGCACATCCTCCTGAAAAATGTATTGCACAAGAACAAGCCTTGTTACCTTGTTATTAACATCAGTAGACTTATCAACCTGGATTGCATATCATTAATCTTCTCTGACAATTGTCCCTTAATATCCTCTGCTATTTCAGCAATTTGTCTCGTTATGGTTCTAGTCAAAAGAGGAACACATACCACCTTTTCAACTGCAGCCTTTTCTAAAAGTTCACAGCAAACATCCTTAGTAGCAGACAGGATTAGCTCTTCACCAATAGTAAAGGGCTTCTTAGCTTTAGTAATGTGGTTAGCCACGAAGAATGATGCTGTCAGTACAGACACATTTGGTGAAGTGTTAGCCTTCAATAACTGCTTCTGTTCTTCATGTTCATTTTTTGTTTTTCCTTTTGAAAAACTCCAAAAGATTGTCTTTTAATTCAGGGTGGTTGGTCTCCATGTGGCAAAGCAGTTTTGAAGATTTCATGGCTTAGTTGGGAAACTGGTTGCCACATGTTATGCAAAGTAAGTATTTTCTTTTAAATGCAGTTTTCTTTGTGTTGACAGTCCGAGAGTCTCTGCTGTCTCATCATTGGGTCTTTCCCCCTTTTGAAAGAAGCTCTCAGATGACCTTTGTTTTTAATCCATTTTAGCTTGTAGGTTTTCCAAAACTGTGACTGAGACAAGTATGCACTGTGGGCAAGAGGCATGGATGGATGTGGTAAATAAAATAATGGGTGGACCACACATAGACTAAAATAAGTTTTGGATTCTGACTTAAAGCCTGCTACCAGATGCAGCTTTGCAATTGAAGTGCGTTGACTCACTTGCCACTATAAGGCCTGCCAACAGATGCAGCTTGTTACTTGCCACTCACTGACAGGTTTTTTTTTTTTTTTTTTTTTGAGACACAGTCTCTCTCTGTCGCCCAGGCTGGAGTGCAGTGGCTGGATCTCAGCTCACTGCAAGCTCTGCCTCCCGGGTTAATGCCATTCTCCTGCCTCAGCCTCCCGAGTAGCTGGGACTATAGGCGCCCGCTTTTTTTTTTTTTTTTTTTGACAGAGTTTGGCTGTCTTGCCCAGGCTGGAGTGCAGTGCACGATCACTTCTCACAGCCACCTCCACACCTCCACCTCTCAGGCTCAAGCTATCCTCCCACCTCAGCCTCCCAAGTAACTGGGACTACAGGCAGGCATCACCATGCATGGCTGATTTTTGTATTTTTTTGTAGAGACATGTTTCACCATGTTACCCAGGCTGGTCTCAAATTCCTGAGCTCAAGTGATCTGCCCACCTCAGCCTCCCAAAGTGCTGGGGTGACAAGCATGAAGCACCACTCCTAGCCTCTGATAGTGTTTTGATATGAGTCTTCAAACGATTGATTTATTATCTACTAATGTTAATCTGTATTTTCAGCCACTCACCAGCTCTAGTATCATCCTCACCTCCACCTCAAATCATCAGGCATTAGATTATCCTAAGAAATGGTCAACCTAGATCCCTCACATATGTATTTCACAGTAGGGTTCACACTGAGAATCTAATGCCACAGCTCATCAGACAGGAGGCAGAGCTTAGGTAGTAATGTGAGTGATGGGGAGCCACTGTAAATACAGATGAAGCTTGGCCAGCTCGCCTGCCACTCACCTCCTGCTGTGTGGCCTGATTCCTAACAGGCCACCAATCAGTACTCATCCATGGCCCAGGGGTTGGGGACCCCTGCACGAGGAGACTAATTCAGCTTTGATGCAAATGTATTGCACAGGAGTCCATGACCTCTCAAGGAAAATCAGTGTCTCTGGTGAAAAGTCACTAGCCAAACTTGTATTTGCAACTTCTATAACTGGACCAAGACTAACTATCATCATTTCTTTTCTATGTGCAGCTGCTACTTTAATCCCTTCAAGACTACGGGGGAGTGTGGCAAAAGACAAGACAGTTAGGAGTGGGTGGGGACTAGAACCAGCGGAAACATGGAGACAGGCAGGATGTCTGCTCCTGTTCAGAACTCAGGCCAGGCTTTAAGAAAAAAGGCAGAGAAACTATGGTAGGTGAGGAATGGATGCATCCCAATTCTGTTCTTTGGTGAGAAGAACCCGCCCCCAATATTGCAATGTAAGTTCTTTCTATTTTCCGTAAGTGTCGGCCAGCTGAGAAATAAAAAGGGACAGTACAAAGAGAGGAATTTTATAGTTGGGCCACCAGGGGTGACAACACATATTGGTAGGACTGTGATGCTGGCCTAAGCCTCAAAACCAGCAAGTTTTTATTAAGGGTTTGAAAAGGGGAGGGGGTGTAAGAACAGGGAGTAGGTACAAAGATCACATGCTTCAAAGAGCAAAAAGCAGAACTAATTAGGGTCTAACAAAGATCACATGCTTCTGAGGGAACAGGACGAAAGGGCAAAAGCAGAACCACTGATAAGGGTCTATGTTCAGCAGTGCACGTATTATTTTGATAAACATCTTAAACAACAGAAAATAGGGTTCCAGAGCAGAGAAACGGTCTGCCCACAAATTTACCAGGATGGAGTTTTTCCCCACCCTAGTAAGCCTGAGGGTACTGCAGGAGACCAGGGCATATCTCAGTCCTTATCTCAACCATATAAGACAGACATTCCCAGACCTGCTGTTTATAGACCTCCCCCCAGGAATGCATTCCTTTCCCAGGGTATTAATATTAATATTCCTTGCTAGGAAAAGAATTAATGATATCTCTCCTACTTGCACGTCCATTTATAGGCTCTCTGCAAGAAGAAAAATATGGCTCTTTTTGCCTGACCCTGCAAGTAGTCAGACCTTATGGTTGTCTTCCCTTGTTCCCTAAAAATCACTGTTATTCTGCTCTTTTTTGAGGTGCACTGATTTCGTATTGTTCAAACACACATGTTTTACAATCAATTTGCACAGTTAACACAATATCACAGTGGTCCTGAGGTGACGTACAGCTTACGAAGATAAAAGGATTAACAGATTAAAGTAAAGACAGGCATAAGAAATTATAAAACTTTTATTTGGAAACAGATAAATGTCCATATTAAAATGAAATTTTCCCAATTTATGTTCCTCTGCTACAGTTCCAGCCAGTCCCTCTATTCGGGGTCCTTGACTTCCCGCAAAACCCACAGAGGCATTACCTCAACCAGGGCATATTTTTATTAGGTACGTCACAGAAATAATATGTGCTTCTATAGTTAATAGAAAAAATATGGACCCTGTGTGGTGGCGCATGCCTGTAATATCAGTGCTTTGAAAGGTAAAGGTGGGAGGATTGCTTCAGGATATGAGTTTGAGACCAGCCTGGGCAACATAGTGAGATCGTGTTTCTACACAAAATAAACAAGTGACTGGACATGGTTGCTATGTGCAATGCACCTGCAGTCCCAGGTACTACGGAGGTGGGAGGATTGCTTGAGCCCAAGGAGTTTGAGGTTGCAGTGAACTGATTGCATCAATGCATTCCAACCTGGCTGATAGAGTGAGACCCTGTCTCTGAGAAATAAAAATAAATTAGAAAGTATTTCTGGAAAAAAAAGATACGATCTGTCTTTTAAGAGAGTAAAATAAAAACTACTAGACTTGAAATTCCATTAGAAATGGGAATTCCATTTTATCAATAAATAGATGACAGCATTGCAAACTTTCTGAAAAGGACCAACTTAATTATGTGCCAACATCTCCTGCTGAAGTGTAGATGATATTTTGCTTATTGTGGAATAAATATTTCTGCAAATGATACAATAACTAAATGGTTCCTGGTATGTAAATGTTTGTGAAGAGAATACAAATAGTTTTAAGATTTATATTTTTTTCTTCAAAAATGGTATATGAAATTTTATTTTTAACATGGTAAGTGTCTTCTTGTTTAAATGTTTTTAGTTTAAAATAAAAATTGATACCTTTGGCTCTCCAGCTATGTCTCAGTCAAGACAAGGTAAAATTGTTCAACTAATGCCTTTCTAGGTGTAGCGTTGTCTTTTAGCAGGCAACAACAGAGGTTCACGGTGACAGATTTTCTATTAGAAACCTTAGTTCAGATCTGTCTCTAAGGGGATTTTCTCTAAAGCAAACATTATTAAACATTGGCAGGGAAAGGAAAATCAGTGTTAATACATCTGGAGTATATAAGAAATTTAAGACTGAAGATAAAGAATTAAGATGACTTTATTTTTTCTTAGGCTTCCAAATATAACCTTGAGGATAGCAATCCAATATTTTACATCCAATGTGATAGAATTGTGTATGTATGTTTGTGCGTGTGTTACATTTATCTTTCTTTAAAGCTGAAACAGTGGAACAACTCTACTACTATTATATCTACTACTATTATACTTTATACCAATAATATCTTAGGATGTCTTTTAAAACCTATTTTTATTACAATATTTTGTAGTTTATAGGGTGTTTCTTTAAAAAAAAAAAACCCTTACATTTCCTAGTATTCTGTTAAATGCTTATACTCTGTTAGAATGTTAGATACGAAACATATTTTCAAGAAGCTAGTGATTCTGCCATTATTTTTATCATAAATATAGTTCATGAATTTTTGAAATTTATCTAGTTAATTAAGTTGACACCACCTAAAATGGCAAGAAATCTTCAGTATACTCATGTGAATAAATACATAGATACCATATTAATGGTATGATAAAATGTAAAAAACAGCAAATAGTTTGACGTCATGATTTACTGATTATGTAATATTAAGTGTGTATGAACCTCCATAAGCCTCAGTTTTTTTAGATGTAAAAAGAAATCATATTTATCATAGTGTTGTTAAGAGAGTTATGTAGGATTACATTCTCAAAATGATTTACATTAGATCTGACACATAGTGGGTACTTTATAAGTAAAATTTCCTTTTCCCTTCTTGAATACAACCTATTTTCTGATGGCTGTGAGTCAATAGAGTGCTCACGCTTACTTAGAATTAGGGAGATACATATTCTGTTTTCATTTGACATATTTAGATTAGATTTGGTATAAATTTACCTGCATTGCATACATATTTTCCACAATATAGTACGTCTTGTTCATTTAAGAAAGTGTTTCTATTTTCTTCTTCTCTGATGAGCAAAAGTTTATTTGGGAGTACCCAAATGGTTCTGTACAAAGCCATCTTAAGTCTAGAACATTGTCAACAATCTCAAACGTTTGTTATTACCAATGAATTATTCTTATAAACTGAAGAAACCATTGAGAAATGTCTAGGGTTAAAATTAAAAGACTTTCCAGTAATAGTCATTCCTAGTTAAGGCAGTATGAACCTTTGTAGAGTAACCTAATTCATATATTTGCTTCTTTTTTGAGTCTATGGTTCTTTGGTTTTGTCGTAAGTCTTTAATAGTTGGTGAACGTGACATAGTGAAGGAAGGCTTTAGCTAAATACATGGACCGAAGGAGGTTAAGAATTTGGTTACTAAGGATAATTAAAAATGACCAAAAGCCAGTAACAGAGATTGTAAAAGATTCATGAAATTCTGATACCTGAGAAGCTTCTTGATAACTTTTAAGTAATTTACAGGATTCTTTCTTTGTTATTATCAGGATTGATAAAATAGCAGAAACTGAGGCAATAGGAAGAGATGAGATAGTTAAGGTTAACTGAACCCCCAAAATGTGCCAGGTGTTTTCTCATAAATATTAGAAAAACCTTTAAATTAGGTGGTATTGATATTATTATTTTGATTGTTATTGATATTATCCTCATTTAATAGATGAGAAAACAGAGAATCAGAAAGAAGTCTGCCTGGATCCAATGAATATCATTTCCCCGTATAAGTAACAGGAATCCTTTGCCTAATTGCAGTTTTGTCACCAACTAGCAGTGTGACTTGGGCATGTCACATAAGGTCTCTGTGGCTATTTCTACATCTTAAATTTAGAAGCTTGGATTACATTATTTGTGAGATGTTTTTTCCTCCCACATAGGAACTTTATTATCTGCAAATAGCAAGAATTTGAATATAGTTTATGTAATAGTACCAATGGAGTATACATATATAAAAATTTGCCATCTAAATTGTTTGAATTAACTTAATGATCATTTAGCACTCAAGACAGTTTCAATATTTAAGAGGAGAGAAATTATATAATACAAACAATGCATACATAATTAAGAAAATATTCAATTTACTGTTAACTAAAGCTATTTCAAATTAGTAATTTCTATTAAAATAATGAATTCAATAAAATATATTTTCATTCAGATGTGGAAGTCTTATATAAAGTTGATTTCTTTATTATATCAAAATAGTTTTTGTCAAGGGACAGATTGCTTAAATCTCTGGTGAAACAATACTTGGCTCCCTAATGCTAAATTAACCAGTCTGTTAATTAGCATTGAAAAAGAAGAAATAAATACCCATACAGGTGGCACTAGAAAATGGCAAATTTTTGAAGGTGGTACATGTATTAGTGACTTGGGATATAAGGCTCTAATGAGGTAACCCCAGCACCCATTCAGTAATTTCCTTTCACCTCCCCCTTTGCTAGCTGTCATAGGGTTCAAACCAGGCCTGTGACAATGCTTGCAACCAGCTTTCACTGTGGACATTAATCTGATGACAATGAAGACATGTCATGGGATGTATGTTTTAGATTATCAATTCTTTTATTTCTAAAATCTAATAGGATTTGGTATAAGGGATAATTCTGTTTCTTTGCTGTTTGTAGTAATGCATTTATACCTTGAAGGAATATTTGAGTGGGCTAAATTAATGCAGATTTAATGATGATTTATATTATCCATTGAGATACTTTGCTTTCTGCATGTGTTTAATGGTTGTATTAAAATGAGAATTTTATTGGCACCTTTATTTGAATTCTCGTATTAAATTAAGCTCAAGTATTGTGTTTTTTTGGATTTCTTTCATAGTGTGCTGTCTCTCTGATAAATACGATTCTACAGCAGATGCAGCATTATTATAGGAGGCAAGCAGGCTTATTAAAAGGTGAATAAAGACATCTAACAGAGAAGTGCACTATTAAGGTTTTTAAAGACATTTGGGAGTAAAGCCAAGGGAACAATCGTGTACTGTAAGCAGAATCTTAAAAAAAAAAAAAAAAAAAATCAATACTAGGCAGCCAATGAGGAATGATAAGATAAAGGCTAATGTGATCATTTATTGATATGTAACACCTAGCTGAACTGTAAGTCAAGTAAGGGGCATGTTCTGTTCTGATTAATTTTAAAAAAGAGAGAAGGAGAAGGAGGCTAACATTCTATCATCTTTTTTTTAAAGGTTAAAGTATGTCAGATAATGAAAAAATATATAGTTCAGGAATAACAAATCTTGTCACTGAGGGCTTTGCAGTGTTGTCCATATTTATCTCAGAGTATAAATTACACTCAATAGAGAGATACCATTTTTTTTCTCTGATGTAGACATGTTGCAGCTTTAGGGTTTTATGGCAAAGGCAACCATGTTTTTGAATTACCTCTGGCACAACTCTTGACATGTATACAATTTTAGTCATCTCTTAGAGTCTATAAAACTGAGGTCTTAGTGTAAAATGACAAAAGAAGAAAGCAAGTGCAAAGTTTTGTGATAATTATTTGTGTTCCAGTTTCAGAATGATTTATGATGTGGATATTAGAATCAGATGGCATGAATTCATGTCTTGGTCCTGAAGTTTAAGAGCTGTGGGCTTTGGGACAAGTAATTTATGGTAGCCTGAGCTTCGGTGTTCTCAGTTGTTCAATGTACTTTTCATATTGAATTGTTGAGAAGATTACATGAATCTAGCACAGAGAAAAACAGTCAATATATATTAGCTGTTATTAACGTTCATTTAAATTAAAAAAAATTAGCTAGGATCTGAAAATATTAATACCAGTTCTAAAAGACTTCTTACATCAATATTTAATTATGAATCTCTTTAGATGACTAAATTTCTCTGTATCAACTACCATGAAGTAAAATATGCCAATGTAATAAAACACAACTTTGGTTAAAATGGTAGACCAACTTGTTACTTTTCATCAATAAATCTAGTCAAAAAATTATTGACTTCCTGTCAATGTATCTTGTCATTAGATGCATTTTATTTTATATACTTTTTCAATGTTTTTTCAAAGATAAATTTGCTTTTGTACTACCTATCACATACTTTATCAGTATATATCACGTCGCCGGCTTTATAGGTTTATACCTATAAAGTTTTACACCTATAAGTTATACCTATAAAGTTATCAATTTACACCAAAACTGAGAACAAGATATAATTACCTAGAAGATACAGGCCAAAGAATTCACCATGGCAGTTCCAAGATTTGGATTTCTCTATGTTGTAATCATTTAGCAATCCTTCAAGTCTCCATTTTTAATTTGACAAAGACCTAAATACGTATGTGAAATTCATAGTAAAAAAAAAAGTTCAAATATAAATGCTCCTTTCAGAGGAAGATAACTAGTAAGAGAAGTTCTGAATAAACAGAGCCTTACCCCTCTATCACAGGACTATCTTCTGACCTCTGCCACCACTCTTGCTACATATATGTTCATACTCAACTCAGCTACCCTGGTCTCACCACTGTGCATTAAACCTTCCATGCCTGCTTATTTCTCAAAAGTAGTGCTTCTTGTTGGGGTGCCCTTTCCTTCAGATAATAGCATAATTCAATCCCTCAGTCTTCAAGAGGTCACCCTCCTAATATAGCGTTCTGAGTATCTTAATCCTTATGACAGGATTCCCTATCCTTTTCTCTCTGTAGTACTTTATTTCTCTCTTTAGCACTTCTTACCCTCCAACAAATTACTTAAAAAAATTATTCCTTGTCTTCTGAACCCCCACTTAGCTATTAACATATAAGTTCAATAAGGTCAGAAATTTGTCTGTTTCATTCATTGCTGTAAAACCCAAAGCTCACAACACTGCCTTGTATGTGATCAGCATTGGAACTAACACATGTCATTTTTATTATTTTTATTTTTTTAAATTAGTTTTTATTTCAATAGATTTGTGATACTAGTGGTTTTTGATTAAATGGATGAATTTTGTAGTGGTGAATTCTATGATTTTAGTGCACTCATCACCCAAGTAATATACACAGTACCCTATATGTAGCCTTTTATCCCTCACCCCACTCCCACATCCCCTGCAAATCCTCGAAGTCCATTATATCATCCTGTATGTCTTTGTGTCCTCATAGCTTAGCTTCCACTTATAAGTGAGAACATCTAGTATTTGATTTTCAATTACTGAGTTACTTCACTTAGAATAATGGCCTCCAGCTCCATCCAAGTTGCTGCAAAATACATTATTTTATTCCTTTTTATGGCTGAGTCATATGGTATGTAGTAGTCATCCATGGTGTTTGCATGGTGTTTGTGTGTGTGTGTGTGTGTGTGTGTGTGTGTGTAATTTTTTTTTTTTTTTTTTTGAGACAGTCTTGCTCTGTCGCCCAGGCTGGAGTGCAGTGGTGGGATCTCCGCTTACTGCAAGCTCCGCCTCCCGGGTTCACGCTATTCTCCTGCCTCAGCCTCCGGAGTAGCTGGGACTACAGGCGCCCGCCACCTCGCCCGGCTAGTTTTTTTGTATTTTTTTAGTAGAGACGGGGTTTCACCGTGTTAGCCAGGATGGTCTCGATCTCCTGATCTCGTGATCCGCCCGTCTCGGCCTCCCAAAGTGCTGGGATTACAGGCTTGAGCCACTGCGCCCGGCCTGTATAATATTTTTTAATCCACTTATTTATTGATGGACACATAGATTGGTGCCATATCTTTGCAGTGGTGAAGTGTGCTGCCATAAACATGCATGTGCGTGTGTCTTTTTCATATAATGACTTCTTTTCTTTTGGATAGGTACCCAGTAATAGGATTGCTGGCTCAAATGGTAGATCTGTTTTTAGTTCTTTAAGGAATTTCCATACTGTTTTCCAAAGAGGTTGTGCTAATACACATTCCCACCAGCAGTACAAAAGTGTTCTCGTTTCACTGCATCCACACCAACATGTACTATTTTTTGACTTTTTAATTATGGTCATTCTTATAGGAGTGGGGTGGTATCTCAATGTGGTTTTAATTTACATTTCACTGATGATCAATAATGTTGAGCATTTTTTCTGTTTGTTGGCTGTTTGTATATCTTATTTTGAGAAATGGCTGTCCATGTCATTTGCCCACTTTTTAATGGGATTATTTGTCCTTTCCTTGGTGATTTGCATGAGTTCCTTGTACATTCTGGATACTAATCCTTTGTCGGATGCAGAGTTTGCAAATATTGTCTCTCATTCTGTGATTTTCTGTTTACCGATTATTTATTTTGCTGTGCAGATGCTTTTTAGTTTAATTAGGTCCCATTTATTATAGTTGTCTTTGTCACATTTGCTTTTGGGGTCTTAGTCATAAGTTCTTTGCCTAGGCCAATGTCCAGAATAGTTTTTTCAATGTTGTCTTCTATAATTTTTACGGTTTTATGTTTTAGATTTAGGTCTTTGATCCCTCTTGAGTTGATTTTTGTATAATGTGAGAGAGGGGTTCCAGTTTCATTCTTCTACGTGTGACTTGCCAGTTTTTCCAGCACCATTTATTGAATAGGATGTACTTTTTCAAATTTATGTTTCTGTATGCTTTCTCAAAGATCAGTTGGCTATAAATATTCACCATTATTTTTGGATTCTTTGTTCTGTTCCACTGGCCTACATGCCTATTTTATACCAACACCATGCTGTTTTGGTAACCATAATCTTGCAATATAATTTGAAGACTGGTACTGTAATGCCTCCAGATTTGTTCTTTTTACATAGTATTGCTTTGGCTATTCAGGCTCTGTTTTGGTTCCATATGAATTTTAAGATTGTTTTTTCTAGTTTTGTGAAAAATGATGATGGCAATTTGATAGGAATTGCATTAAATCTATAGATCGCTTTGGAGAGTATGTTCATTTTCACACATTAATTCTTTCCATCCATGAGCATGCACTGGGTTTCCATTTTTTGTGTGTCATTTATGATTTCTTCCAAAAGTGTTTTATAGTCTTCCTTGCAGAGATTTTTCATCTCCTTTATTAAGTATATTCCTAGTATTTTATTTTATTTTGTACAAATGTTGTTAAAGGGGTTCGGTTCTTGATTTGATTCTCAGCTTGATCATTGTTGTTGTATAGCAGTGCTGGTGACTTGTGTACATTGATTTTGTAACCTGAAGCTTTACTGAATGTGTTTATTAGACCTAGGAGCCTTTTGGAGGGGTCTTTAGGGTTTTCTAGGTATTTGATCATATCATTGGTGAACAGCACTGGTATGACTTCCTCTTTTCTAATTTGGATACCCGTTACTTCTTTTTCTTCCCTGATTGCTCTGGCTTAGGACTTCCAGTAGTATGTCGAATAGAAGTGGTGAAAGTGAGCATCCTTATCTTGTTTCAGTACTCAGGGGGTCATGCTTTCAACTTTTTCCCATTCAGTATGATGGTGGCTGTGGGTTTGACATATGAGGCTTTTATTATTTTGAGATAAGTCCCTTCTATGACTAGTTTATTGAGTGTTTTTATCATAAAGCAATGTTAGATTTTATTGAATGCCTATTCCTGCATCAGTTGAGATGATTATACAGTTTTGTTTTTAATTTTGTTTATGTGATGTATCACATTAATGGACTTGCATATGTTAAACCATTTCTGCATCCCTGAGATGTAACATGCTTGCTCATGATGTGCTGTTGGATTTGGTTATCTAGTATTTTGTTGGGAATTTTTACTTCTATGTTCATCAGAAATTTTGGTCTGTAGTTTTGTTGTTATGTCCTTTCCTGGTTTTGGTATTAGGGTGATACTGGCTTCATAGAATGATTTAGGAAGGATTCTCTCTTTCTCAATATTTTGGTGTAGTTTCATAGGATTGGTACAAATTCTTCTTTGAATGTCTTGTAGAATTCAGCTGTGAATCCATCTGGTTCTGGGCTTTTTGCTGTTGGCAATTTTATTACTCACTCAATCTCACAGCTTGTTGCTGGTCTGTTCAGGGTTTCTATTTCTTCCTGATTTAATCTAGGAGGATTGTATGTTTACAGGAATTTGTGCAGTTCCTCTAGATTTTCTAGTTTGTGTGCATAACTGTATTCATAATAGTCTCAAATGATTTATTGATGTTGGTTGTAATGTCTCTACTTTCATTTTTAATTGAGCTTATTTGGATCTTTTCTCTTCTTTTCTTGGTTAATCTCCCTAATGATTTCTCAATTTTGTTTATCTTTTCAAAGAACCAGCTTTTTGTTTCATTTATGTGTTGTATTTTTGTTTGTTTCAATTTCCTTAAATTCTGCTCTGATTTTTGTTATTTCTTTTCTTCTGCTGGCTTTGGGTTTAGTTGGTTCCTGTTTCTCTAGTTCCTTGAAGTGTGACATTAGGTTGTCAATTTGTGCTCTTTAAGGCTTTCTGATATACACATTTAATACTATGAACTTTCCTCTTCGCACTGCTTTTGCTGTATCCTAGAGGTTTTGACAAGTTGTGTCACTATTATCATTCATCTTAAAGAATTTTTTCATTTACATCTTGATTTCATTGTTAACCCAGATATTCAGGAGCAGATTATTTAATTTCCATGTATTTGTATAGTTTTGAGGGTTCCTTTTGGAATTGTTTTCTAGTTTTATTCTGCTGTGGTCTGATAAGACACTTTATATAATTTCAATTTTCTTAAATTCATTGAGACTTGTTTTGTGGCCTGTCATATTGTCTCTCTTGGAGAATGTTTCATGTGCTGATGGGAAGAATGTATATTCTGCAGTTGTTGGGTAGAATGTCTTGTAAAAATCTGTTAAATCAATGTGTTCTAGAAGTTCATTGTTTCTTTGTTGACTTTCTCTTTTTTGGTATTTAAGTCTGGTTTATCTGATATAAGAATAACTACTACTGCTCCTTTTTGGTTTACATGTGTGTGGAACATTGTTTTTCACCCCTTATCTTGAGTTTACATGAATACTTGCATGTTAGGTGAGTCTTTTGAAGACAGCAGATATTTGTTGAGTGATTTTTTAAAAACTTTGTTCTTCCATTCTGTATATTTTCAGTAGGTCATTTAGGCCGTTTATATTCAACATTAATATCGATATGTGAGGTATTGATCTATTCATCATGTCAGTCATTACCTAGATACTTTTTTGTTGTCTTATTGTTTTATAAACCCAGCGAATTATGCTTTTAAGAAGTTCTATTTTGGTACAGATCCAGCTTTTCTTTCAAGATTTAGAATTCCTTTTAGCATTTCTTGTAGTGCTGACTTGGTAGTGGCAAATTCCCTAAGCATTGTTTATTTAAAAATGATTTTATTTTTCCTTTCTATATGAAACTTTCTTTTGCTGGGTACAAAATTCTTGGCTGACAGTTATTCTGTTTAAGGAGGCTAAAGATAGGTCACAAATCTCTTGTAGATTGTAAGAGTTCTGCTGAGAGGTCTGCTGTAAGTCTGGTTTTCCTTTATGTTACCTCATGCTTTTATCTCACAGCTCTTCATTTTTTTTCTTTATATTAAGTTTAGATAGCCTGATGACTATGTGTCTTGGTGACGATCTCTTTGCAGTAAATTTCCCAGGAGTTCTTTCAGCTCCTTGTACTTGAATATCTAAATTTCTAGCAAAGCCAGGGAAATTTTCCTGAATTATTCCCTCAAATAAATTTTCAAAACTTTTAGCCTTCTATCTCAGAAACACCAATTATGCATAGGTTTTTGCCATTTTATACAACCCCGTAATTCTTGGAGACTTTGTTCATTTCTTTTGATTCTTTTTTCTTTATCTTGGTCTGACTTGATTAATTTGAAAGCCTTGTCTTCAAGCTCTGAAATTCCTTCTTCTACTAGTTCTAGTCTATTGCTTATACTTGTCACTTCATTTGTATTTCCCTAAGTGTGTCTTTCATTTCCTGAAGTTCTGATTTTTTTTTATTCATGGCATCTATCTCTCTAGAAAATTTTTTATTCATATCGTTTTTAAAAAATATGTAAATTGTCACCTTTCTCTAGCATTTCCTTGAGTAACTTAACAAACAACCTTCTGAATTCTTTATCTGGTGTTTCAGTGATTTCATCTTGTTCTGGATCCATTGCTGAGGAGCTAGTGTGATCATTTGGGTGTGTTATAGAACCCTGTTTTATCATGTTATCAGAATTACTTCTCTGGTTTCTTCTCATTTGGGTAAACTAATTCTTCTAATGGTTTTTAAATTTATTTTTTATTTGACCATGATTTTTCTTTCTTCCCTCCGCCCGCCCCACCATAAATATATGACTTTAATGTTTATAGTTTATTATAGTCTAGTTTGGTTCCTGATGCTTTTAGGGGTGAAGACTCTGTGTGAGTTTCTTGAATATAGTCTTTGTATGATGACTTCCTCAGATGCTGCTTGTATTAGCAATTCACTTGGTGTGTGGGCAAGTATACCCTCTCCTAAGGGGTTGGAATGGCAGAGGTCTCTTGAAGCTTGTCTCATTCACCTGTGGTGTGCACTTTCTCATTTACTTAATTTTTCCTCAGTATTTTATTTACTAAGTTGATGATTTCAGCTTCAGAACAATAGAGGAGGTATCCCTGAGTAGAAACTAGTTGTAGGTAAAGCTGATGGATAAATCCAATACCCGATGTTGTCAGAGGTCTCAGCCTTTTTGAGGGTGGCTGGGGTAGCTCTCAATTAGACACACTGAGGTCTTATCAGGTGGAAGGCTGGGGGCCACCTCAGCTGTCCTGCCAGGCCAACAGGAAAGCTATCCACCTCCCAGACTCACTCCTATCCCAGTGTTCCAGCTACTCAGATCAGACAGGCACACTTTTTCTCTGTAGGAATGTTGATATTCCAATCAGAGAGGAGTTGTGAGTCTGCCTCATGCAAGCCTGAATCTGTGGGGTGCTCCTCCTGTGGGGATACAGTCACCGTGAAGTGTTCTAGGAAGGCAGTCTACAGGTGCAACCATGCCAAGCTCCCATGGGAGAAGTCCCAGCCATGTCTGCAGTGGTGGGCAAGGGAAGAAAAGAGATCCTTCTCCAAGACTCTTCTTGAGCATTAAGGCTGCCTGACTTTTGGAGTAAAGCTGCAGATTTTCCCTGATGATACTAGCACTGCAACTGTGTCTCTGCTGAAAGAAACTTCCAACAGCAGAAAGATATGGAACCCAAGGCCTGCCATCTGGATTATTTTGTCCCAAGGGGTGTTCCCTTGATGTGGTTCTCCCCACCTTCCCCTGGGAGTAGGAGTTTCTGAGAGCCAGGCTACAGTGATTGCTATTGCTTTACTGGGTTGAGCTGTGCAGTGGGACTCCCACACTGCTGGCTGGTGCTAGGAGTGTCTGCAGGGGATCAAGTGATGTGACCTGTCCTCAGGTCTCTCAGCAGTGGGTACCAGCACCAGCTGTGAGAGGGGTGGCAGGGGATTGATGTAGACTCTGTGAGCTTCCTTAGTTACAGATAGTGTGCTGGCTTTCTCAAATGCTGATTATGATAGTAGTGAACTTGTTGCATGGACAGACTCAGGACTTCCTGGTTAGCCAGGGTGTTGCAGGCAATGGTGATAGCTGAGATTGCACACTGGTTTTATCTTTCCTGGGCACAGTGTTATTCTACCTAGAGATGCTATGAGGGACTGTGTCCGTTGGCTTCCAGCCAGGAGGTGGTGCTTACAAAAGAACACCTGATGCAGTAGTAGCAGTGGGATTTGAGCTTGCTCTATGTTGCCCAGAGGAGGTATTCTCATTTCTCAGGTGATGGGCAGGACCACAGAGCTCCAAAAGTTTATGTCCTTTGTGTTAAGCTACCAGGGCAGGTGGGCATGCATAGGCAGGGCCTATTTCAGGTGGGACTGCACTCTGACTCTCCATTTGTGGGGCAAGCTGCAGCCCCTTTGGGGGTTGCGGGCAGTTCTCAAGCCACTGAGGTAATAATGTTCCAGTGGAGAGCACAACTGACTTGACTGCACAGAAGAGTTCGTGCAAGGAATGGGGAATAGTAGGCAACAATAAACCTCATCCAGATTCCATGCAGTTGACAAGGCAGATCTCACTCCTACAGTGCTCTGCTAACAGCACTGGACTAAGTTTCCGGTATGCTGCACTGAGAACCCAGATTTGCCCCAGGCCATAAGCTTTCCCTGAAGAGACAGCCACAGAGGCTTTCAGACCATGTCATTCCCCATCTACCTCACAAGGTCAGGCCCCCGGCTCCTGCATTCATGGCTGCAGTGTACTTCCCACTAGTCCCCCAAGTTCTGGACTAGAGAGTTCATCCCCACCCAAGTTTATATTACCAAATTAAGTTCAGAGCTTCTTTCAACCTGTGGCCACTGCTTGAGCTAGTTAACTGAGCTCCTTGAAGTTCTCTGAGAGATGGAATAAGGAGTGACTTCCCTTAGTTTACACTGAGACTGGAAATACTGCCGAGATACTTCCCACTGCTGCTTTTACTTTTGTGTTTTTTACCACTCTCTAAATCAGTTCCAGCTCTGGGAGATTTAAGTCCTTCCCCTGTGACATGCAATTTCAGGTTCCCCGTTGGGAATGTGTACCCTGGAGGCAGTCTTTTCCGTCTCACACTCTGGGTACTTAGAGATTTTTACCTGCCTCATAATGTAGGCTTCTGCCTGACACTTCTTTCAAAGGGTCTGTAGATTCTTTTGGTTTTCCTGTTAAAAGTTCCTGTGTTGCTTTTTGGAAAAAATGTTCTCAGTGTGAATCTCTACACATTATTCTGTCCTTCCAAGTGGAAGAGACATGCTAGCACTGCCTCCAATCTGCCACCTTCAATGCATGATTGTGGAATAAATGATTGCATAAATCTTGTCTTAAGTTGGGAGTTCCCAAAATGAGAACCTGTACTCACAAAGATATGAGTCCAGAGGTATGTTTTGGAGATGATTCCACAAACCACTACTAGGGGAGTGGGGAAATAAACCAGGGAGAGGAAGAAACCCAATAGAGGGTACATGATCAGGTATGTTACACCAGGAACGAGATTCATCCTACCAGAAAACTCTGGGAGATCATGTAGAACACTCAGGATTACCCCAAACAAGAGACAGGGCTGGGATGTGTATTCATCAGCTACTGTAAGTCATTGGTTTAGGGCTGCACTAGAAGAGGATTTGGAGTGATTAATGGCCGGATGGGGACTTCCAGATTGGGCTCAGGCAGAGTTGCATGTGCTTGTTGTTAAAAACCATTTGCTTAGTGTGGACAGGAATGGTGAATATCAAGGAGTGTAGATGGGACACTGACATCATATATTTCAGATCCATACACCAGAAAAAGGCTTCATCGCTTGAGTGTTCAAGAACCTAGGGCCATCTCTACATTTAAGGGACTCTCAACAGCTCAAGGTGTTGTTCTTGTTCTGCTCTAACCACAAATTACCAACCAAAGCTTTGCATTCAACTGAAATCAGATTTTAAAATGCATTAAATTTATTTTCAAGAAAAAACAAAATTGACAAAAGGGTATACCAAAGACTGTCAAAGTGTGTTAGGGGCAAGAGACTACCTTACAATGTATCCAAATAACTAGATCATAGTTTCGGACTTGTAACTATTGATCATTATCATCTATCACAACTGTTTCCTCTTCCTTTTATTAGCTTTTCCATAAAGTCTTTACAGCCTGCCATTTGGGTCCTTAGATCTTATCCTGACCTTGTGTAATCTGCTCTGTTGAAATGATTCTACAGATGGAAATAAAAGATGATTTGACAATAAGGACTTTAAGTAGGCTACCAAAAAGTGAGATTGGCCGGCAGACAATGGTGTTTCTAAAACGTGCTTTTTCTTCATAGAGCCTGTACTCCAGACAATAAGCAATATTTTTTTTCTAAGCATTGTAAGCTGTATAAACTATGGCTTCTCTAATATATTTGGGGCATAGGGAGGAAATTATAAGAAAATAAAACTGTATTTTAGATGCATACGAACATCCCTATCTATATAGGAAAACAAAAGGAATAATTAAATGCTTTATACATTTTCAGTAACATTTGAAATGATTCAGTGTAAAAAAAGATATAAAAGAAAAAGTTATGCCAGACAATACTAGCAGTACTTGAAAGTTGAAAGTATTTATATTTTAGTGCAGTTCTCCAGGAATTTATACACAAAAAGTAAATGTATTTTAATGAGAAAATTAAAAAATATCAAATATCCTGAAAATCTAAGAGCACATTGAATAAGTGGAGTGTGTGTGTGTCTTGGCCTTCTCTTTTTAAGTAGTAAGGCACTAAGTTTTAGATCAATTCTAAAAGAGCAAATAGAAAAGTTAAAGAAAAAGAAAGATAAGTATTTGAATGCTTTAGTATTCAATGAGACTCATTAGCACATTTTTTATTTTATTATTCTCAACTGAATTTATTATGCACTTTCCAATGAATGTTAGATGGAAAAATGATTTGGAAGAGTTTTAAAGATACACAGATTTAAAAAATGTAAATCTGACCCTAATGCCTTCCCACTCTGCAATACTGAAACAAAAATATTCCATTCATTACAATGTATACATTTAGACACATTGTTCCAAAGAGATGAATCTATAGGGAAACAAGTAAGAATAATATGGGAAAATTTGTCTTCAGTTTCAGAATTTGTTCTTCCTGGAATTCAATTAGAGATATGGTTTTCGTCTTCAAATACAAATATAATTACATAAGAATTCTGATTCTTGGCTGAGCGTAGTGATGTGTGTCAATGGTCCTTGCTATTCAGGAGACTGAGACAGGAAGATTGCCTGAGCCCAGAAGTTGGGGACTGCAATGAGCAATAGTCACACCATTGCACTCCAGCCTGGGTAACAGAGAGACACCCTCCTTTCTCAAAAAAGAAAAAAGAAAGAAAGAAAGAAAGAAAGAAAGAAAGAAAGAAAGAAAGAAAGAAAGAAAGAAAGAAAGAAAGAAAAAATAGAAAATCTGATTTTTGTGAGAATCTGACAGTGCTGTCTCTGCAGTGTGTGTGGTTGTGTGTATGTGTGTCCGTGTGTTGTATGTGTGATTTCAAAGATCGCTAGCAGTATGCTTTGTATGCATAAAAAACAGGTATCCACATTCATACTGGATATGTATGTGTGTCTGTGCCCTTTTTCCTTGATTTTATAAGATGAGTATCTCCCCTCTCCTTGGGTTTTTATTTAGTGATGTTTATCTAATATATGTATGTGGATAAATAATAATTTAGATACAATTTTCTCTATATTCCCCTTTCTTCACTTTCCACCTTGGTTTTATAATCTCAAAACAAAGATTTGCGAACTTGTTATAAAGTTGTCAAAATAAATTATTCCACATTACTAAAAGAATGTGGTTCTTCCTGTTCATAATTATTGATTGATATGATTATAAACTCCAAATAAACATGAATGATAAGTTGAAAGATTCATCTTACATGAGAAAACTTTCAAGGATGTCAATCAGAAAGAATATTTATCTTTGCTAACTACATAACAAATACATTAGATTGCCCCTAAGAATTTTAGCACCTATGCAAGCATCATTCGAATGTATACAGAACAAGATAAATATATAAATATTATCAAATAGAAAAATGTGGTAAATGTCCCTAAAGAATGGTCTTTTGAAGCAGGTATCCACATCGTTAACTGTTGATAAAGTATTTTATTTCAAATATTAATTATCTTTCATATTCAAATTGGAAAAAAACAAAACACAAACCCATAAATGACAAACTGTAGACAACTGTTTAAGGTGTATCTATAAGATAAATATTATACAGCCATAGAAATGACACTTGTCAGGATTTTTAATAACCTAGAAAATATAATTTTTAGTGAAATGTGCAAGATATAAAAATTTATTTATAGTCAGAAACATGTCATGAAGCTTGTTCCTGTGTTGTATGGCTATGGGCAATTTGTTTCTACTTTTCTATATTACATCGTGTTAAATTTCCCAAAAAGTATATGTTACTTATGTAATGGAAATCAGTGCGACTTTGCAAGGAATACAGGTCTAATTCAAAGTAAAATGAACACATGGACACAGGGAGGGGAACAACACACACTGCAGCCGGTTGGGGGCTGGGGAGAGGGGACAGAGAGCATTGGAGCATTAGGAAAAATAGCTAATGCGTGCAGGGCTTAATACCTAGGTGATGGGTTGGTAGGTGCAGCAAACCACAGTGGCACACATACATGTACCTGTGTAACAGACCTGCACATCCTGCACGTGTACCCCGGAACTTAAAAATATAGATTAGATAAAACGTTAAAAAAGAAATGTTATAGACTTGATAATTAAAAATAAATGCAGATAATAAAATCAAATCATATATTTGTTTAAAGCACTCTAGAGGTCTTCTAACTTTCCACATTTTTCAGATGGGGCATCTGGTACCCCACAGCATTTCAGTGTCTTTTATGATTTGAATACTCTGTGACCTTGAGCAAGTCACCAATACTTGTTATTTGCTTGTAAAATGAATGGGATGCTTTACAAAGTTGTAGTATTATCTATTCACTTAAAACAATGAGGTGGTGAATGTAAAGGACCTAAATCAGTGCTGACAACCAAAATCTCAGAACCTATCACCGCTAAAGAACTTAACTCATGTAACTGAACACCACCAGTTCCCCCAAAAACTATTGAAGTAAAAAATAATAAAATAAAATAAAATAAATACATGGGTTTTTCCTCCTAAATCAACACAACTTGATGATAAAGTTGACAGTACAATTCACGTCTTTTAATTGTTCAGATACCATTTATTAACTAGCTATTAAATAGTGTTTACTATTACTAAACTCTTATTAGTTACTATTTGTTTTACCAGGTATTAAATTAATGCTGCATGTATTTCCCTTCAGTTTTTAGTAGAGTAAACTGAGGCACAAAGAAGATAAATAATAGCCCTATGTTATATGCTAATTGGAGTCAGAACTAGGATTCAAATCAAGTTCCTCCTTTAACTTTTGGGCTCTTTCTACCTTGCTTCATGCCTCCTGGAAAATCAAAGTCTGAATCTGTCCATCCAAAAATATAAAGTGAATTGAGCAATTGTATGGTGCTTCTGATCAACAGGATCAGACAAGCTAGACAAATATAATCAACTATCTATTTTAAGATATTTTAGTAGATTCACCTTTTAATGTGTTTACTTTGCTTTTAAAATAAAACATAGAATAAATAGTAGGAAAAATAAAAGAGGCTTATTTTGTTTGTATCTCAGCTGGTTGAAGGAGCTTAAGTGGAATTGCTAGAATATTCTACCAGAATCTGTAACAGGGGCTCAAGGATGACTCTGAAGACCTACCTATCCCTCTGTGTTATTGAGATTTATGTTATGCCTCTGTACTTGTGGTACACAAATGCAAATTTGTTTGTACAACATTACTGTACAATTTGCCAAGACTACAGGCTGATGAAAAGAGAGTGATGAATGGAATAGCAGGGGTTTTGAAGATGACCTAGAGTATACTGGCAAAAGATGAGAGTGTAACTACTTTCCCCTTCCCCTGACTCACTTCATAACCATAAACTTACAACACAAATTTCTAAATAAGAAAAAAAATCACAAATTCTTGTCAAGTGTGATAGATGGCATTACAGAATGTAATATGACACTTGCTAAAACTGCATAATGTGAATTCAAAAAATTTCCACTGAATATTACATTGCATTGACATGCATTTTTAAAAATGTCATTACTCGAGTCTCTACAGAGCTAGCTTGTTATAGATTCACCTCTTTATCAAGAAAATATGTCATTGGCAAATTGTTTTGCTTTATAAGCCTTTCCCTTCTCTATCTCGAAGAATAACATAAAAGTTTTGAAGAATAACAATTCAGAAACAAAACGGAAATGGTTGGATCTCAGTGGGATAAGCTGCAGCTGGCATTGTTATTCCTAACTGCTGGTGCATCCACATAGCCTGTCCACTTTCCCTAGAAGAACAGGTTGCCCATGTAAGTGCTCATTGAGGAATATTACCCTGATGAATGAGAAGTAACATGAAATTAATTTGCAGATTCACCAAATACTTTACAAAGTAGGGCGACTTGCAACTTTCCAGATAATCAGTAACACTAGATGCTGTAATAGCATATGTCATGTAGAGACTATGCTAAAACAAAGGTGGCTGTACCAGCTCCTGTGGAAGCATGGATTTGAGAATCCCTTTTTAAAATAAAATTGATTCCAACTCTTCTGGCAGTAAATGACTGCATTACTCCCGTAATTATAAACCAGTGAAATAGCCTGGGAATTATGTAAGTCAGCACATACAGATAACAACATTACTATTAGGAGTCTGTAATATTTTAAGCAACAGAAATAGCAAGGTGTTCCCATTAGTCAGGATTTATCTGCAAATTACAGAAACCCAACACAAACTAGTGGTAAAATGGAATTTCAGTCTTGATTACAAGGAGTGGACAGAGTAGATGTGGGGCAGAATTTGAAGACAAGTATTCACATATAGTCATTAGATAGCAATCTCATTTTGTTCTCCCTATATACGTATGTCTTTACTCTATTGGTGTCTTCTGAGCCACCAGTTCTTAAAATGACCCCTAGAAATGTGAGGTTACGATCCTTACAATCTCAATGGGAAAAAAATAATCTCTTTCAAAATCTATAGGAATGACCTCAAACAACTTTCATTGACCTTCCTAGGTTTTCGACAGAAACTTCTAATTGCCTGTTTCTATACCATTTTACTTTTGCTTTCTCCTTAGACAGAGAACTTTACCTCTTAGCGTGACATATTGCTATATAGAAGTTATCACATTTTCCAGCTTCCCTTGTGTTGTCATGTGACTAAGTTCTGACCATTGAGATAGAAACGGAGTGTTATGTGGGACTTCCAAGAAAATGGTTCAAGGGTAGTTTTCTCAACATGGAAGGGCTTCTTCCTTTGCCCTTCTGTCCCTTTTCCTCTGCCCTGGAAGGTTATGTCTTGAGCTCTAGCAGTCATGGATGGTGGAGCAGAAAGATAGAAATGTCAGTTCCTGAGGATATCACCAGGCCACCATACAATCCCTGTACTGCCTCCTTGATGCCTCTCTAATGTAAAAGCATAATGATCGATCACATTTAAGCAGGAAATTACCATGGACCAACTGTGCTCTAGGGCAGTAGGCAGTAGGCCACCCTAGATCAGGCTGTCCTCCCTTGTGGTAGTGGAAGTAGGAATCCAGAATTAACAGCTTCACCAGGTATGAGAACAGTAGTTTCAAAAAATAAAACAAAAATGAAAGCTGATTAAAACAATAAGAATGGTATATATTACTAAGTACATATCCACAAAAAAAAAAAAAAAAAAAATGTGCCTGTAAACCCTACAGGCTACAGAAAAGGAGGCAGAGAATATGTTCTCCTCATGTCTGCCACCACTTTGGGTGAACCTGTAATCAGTCAAGGAGATTTAGTACATTTGCAAGACAGCATATATGGTTATTTGTTTCCTTATAATGTAAAAAGAGATGTTGAGGAGTGTTTAGAATGAGAGAACAGAATTGTATAAGATTGATTTAAAAAGAGAAAATAATGACTTCTCTATAAAAGGTCATGCTTTGATAGTTAAGAGATAGTTAACTTGTCTCCCAAGAGAAGATGAGGTCTTCTATAAAAGTTTGTCAGTTCTAACTACATCCTTCTAACTTCATAACGTTATAATCTGGAAATCAAAGAAACAAGGAGGGGCCGTGATTGAAGCTTAACTTCATTGTTCCCACAGTTCTTGACACCTCAGTATTTCCATTACTATATTTATTTATTTATTCATTGGCAACCAAAATTATTACCTGCTACCCAACTATTTGTAATCATCATGTTTCCTGAAATAGAAGATGGCAAATCTTAACTACAAAAGAGCGGTAGCAAGAAGGACCAAACATCGTATTTCTAATCTCTTAATCCCCAAATTAAAGTCCTCCTCCTAACTTCACTCTAAAATGGTTTGATGTATTATATTTTCAAACTAATAGCAAACTTAAAAAAAAGTAACAAAACGATTTTTCTGGTCAGCTGAATAAAACACATGGCCGATTTACAAGTGGTATTTCGTTTTCGAGACAAACATTAATCGTAAAACAGTATATAATTTCAATTTGTTTAGGTAGCTACGGATTCATTAGTTTGCTACATATTTAATACACAAAAAAGTTACATATATACACAACAGGCTTTATTTCACATATTCATTGAATAATTGGTGGTTTTCCCCAGTAATATAATACATTTATTTTGACCTCTGCCACAAAGCTAACAAAAAAGAAACCAATGTAGAGTGGTAAACTTACACTCTTTCTCTACAAAAAAAATAAAATAAAATAAATTAGCCAGGCTTGGTGATGTGTGCCTGTAGTCCAGGCTACTTGGGAAGCTGAGATGGGAGGATCACTTGAGTCCAGGAGGTCGAGGTTGCAGTGAGCTATGGTTGCACCACTGCACTCCAGACTGGATGAAAGAGCAAAATACTGTCTCTGGAGGGGAAAAAAAAAAAAAAAAAAAAAAAAGTTATATATGAAAGGCCTATATCTAACATTTTAATTGTTAGATATTAGTGGAAAAAAATGTGGTGAATGTTTATTTAGAATGTTTTCAGGAGGAAAAAAGTGGTTCAGAAAACATGAAAGCATGAAAACATCCTGAAATTGACAGATTAAAATAAAACCTTTGGCACTCCTGAAGAAGACGCAATTTTAGACAATTTATATCCTATAATCTGAATCACATGTATTATAGTTAGGATATATAGTAAAGCACTGGTCTCTACTAAAAGTACAAAAAATAGCCCGGTGTGGTAGCACACACCTGTAGTCCCAGCTACTCAGGAGACTGAGACAGGAGAATCACTTGAACTCAGGAGGTAGAGGTTGCAGTGGGCTGAGATTGTGTCACTGCACTCCAGCCTGGGTGACAGAGCAAAATCCCGTCTCAAAAAAAAAAAAAAGATTGCATTCTTTTGAATCCCTGCAGTGATCACACAACTTCGTCTGGCTCATTGAACCTGCATTTTTACATAAACAGGGCAGAGGAAGCAATCAAGTATGCATTTGTCTCAGGTGAGCAGAGGGATGATCTTCTGTCCCCGCACCTGTGAAGATAAACACACAGCTTTTTTAGAGAGATAACCACTTGTTTTAGCAATATTTGTTTTAAAAGACTTGCCTTTCTTCATTAAATTGACGAGAGGCCTTTATCAAAACTCAGTTGACATTACTAATTTTTTTATTCATTTTGTCCAATAATACATTCTTTTGATTACTGTAGCTTTATAGTAAGTCTTAACAACAATTTTTCTTTTTCAAGAAATGTTTGATTATTCTACAACCTTTGCATTTCCATGTTTTTTTTTTCTGTTTGTTTGTTTTTTACACAGAGTCTCACTCTTGTCACCTAGGCTGGAGTGCAATGGCACAGCATGGCTCACTGTAACCTCTGTCTCCCGGGTTCAAGTGATTCTCCTGCCTCAGCTTCTGAAGTAGCTGGGACTGCAGGCACATGCCACCACACCCAGCTAATTTTCATAGTTTTTAGTAGAGACGGGATTTCAATCAGTTGGCCATGCTGATCTCGAACTCCTGACCTCGTGATCCACCAGCCTCAGCCTCCTAAAATGCTGGGATTACAGGCGTGAGCCACCACCATGCTCAGCCTTTTCCATATAATTTTACATCAATCTAAACAATCTTATCTATTTCTTCAAAAAAAAACTTGCTGTAATTTGACAGTGATTAAACTAATTATATATATATATGATTATATATACATAAAACTTTGGAAAAAATGAGCATTTTAAACAATTTTCAGTTTTCTAATCCATAAACATGATATGTATCTGCATTTCTTAGGCATTATTCAATTTTTCTCAGCAATGTGTTATAGTCTTCAATATAAAGATCATACATAAATTTGGCTAGATTTATGCATAGGCATGTGTTTTTTCATTGATACCATTGTCAATTTGTTTCATTTTTGTTTATCGCTAACATATAAAAATACAATTAAATTTATATATTGATCGTACATTCTATTACCTTCTTACATTTACTTATTACTTGCAGTTGTTAGTAGATTAATTTGGGTCTAAAGAGAAATTTAAATTCCATTCCCACTGTTGTTTTTTATTTCATTTCTCCATGTCTTGCTCCCAGAGGCATCCCTAGTGCTAGATTTTTAAATCCCTTTTCAGAAATATCCCATCCGTATACAAACACCAATAGTATTACATTATACACTACATATAATTCTCTTATTTGAAAGTCTCTCATCTTACCTTTCTGGGAGGATCAAATTTATTACTAGTATCACATATATTATGTGATAATATGTTTAAAATGAAAACAAGTTTCTACATACTATATTTGTTTTCTCCATACTTACTCCATACTTTCTCCAACACTTGAAAAGGAGAGTAATGAGATATTTGAATTCCATTTAACAATATAAACTAGTGTAAAACGTTACATATTGTGAGCATTTTATATTAACTCCGGAGGTAATATAATGTGGAAATATATATGTTCTGTTTTATATCAGTTTTTTGAGCCAGTGATTTTTAATTCTGGTTTCTCATTGGAATCATAGGCTAGCTTTAATGAATACTGATGTCTGGATCATACCCCAGAGAGTCTGATTTTATTGATTTGATATGGGATATGGTTTGGGCAAAGAGATATTTTAAAGTTCCCCAAGTGATTTTAATGTGTAACCAATTTGAGAACTGATGTTTTAGGCCTTACTCATACAGTCCCCCCTCTAAAATGTGTATGTGTGTGTGTGTGTGTGTGTGTGTGTGCATCTCAAGAGAGGTTTGAAATGCAGAACAATGCTGTGTAGTTTGTATTTGGAATTTTTACAAGTAATTTCATGGATCAAAAAACTTAAATAACCTGGAAACATAAAATTTGTATAACCTTACATAAGGCAATTAATGTTTCCTGCATTACTCTGCCTTCACGCCCCAAAAGGAAATTTTAGCAATAAACTCTAACTTGTTTTTGTTAAGAAATAGGTGCAGATATTTTTAAACACCAACTGTGATACAAATGTTTAAATATAGAAAAAAATACAAAAGGGATTTAGGAAAAAATTGATTGTCAGTACCAAATACTAACCTTTGGCAGTCAAGGAGAATTGTTGTGCTGAAAATCAATGTTATAAAACTGGATTACATGGGCTATTTTTCTGGTCTAGTCTGATCTTTCTTATTTTCTTATATGCTAAAATTTTAAGACATTATTTAAAAATCAAGCGGCCCGGGAGTGGTGACTCGCACCTGTAATCCCAACACATTGTGAGGCCGAGACAGGCGGATCACCTGAGGTCAGAGGTTCACGACCAGCCTGGCCTACATGGCGAAACCTAGTCTCTACTAAAAATACAAAAATTAGCCAGACATGGTGGTGCGCATGCATCATCCTGGCTACTCGGAAGGCTGAGGCAGGAGAATCACTTGAACCAGAGAAGTGGAGGTTCAGGGAGCCAAGATCACGCCACTGCACTCCATCCTGCAGGATAGAGTGAGACTCAGTCTCCAAAAAGAAAAAAAAAAGTACAAGTAACACATGCAAGGAGTAAATAAGACTAATATTTATACATAGAGCAGTATTTTCAGAGTTTATTTTAACTGGAAAATTAAATAGACATCCAAATTGTTCAGTTTAAAACCTATTTTCAGTGGTCATTCAGCCTAACATATTTCCTGATTGTGTGTAGAATGTTACATTAGAAATTTTGTGAAATTTAGGCCAAATTTTAAATCTAAAGTTAAATATAACACAGACAACATATAAAGCAGAAAACATTGCATCTGACATAAGTTACATTCTTATGTCAGTAATTATCAGCAGTCAGGAAGAAAAGGAAGAAGGGAAATTCAGACAACACTTTTTTTTTTTTTTTTTAAGTAGAAAAATGCATTTGAAATCTATCATAAGAATTTCTCTAATAAAATGTTGTTGAAGCTGGAGCTGGATATAAATTCCTCCTTTGCCATTTAACATATTTGTGAGATTGGACAAATTATTTAAATGTTTTGAGAGTTATTTTCCTCATATGTTTAAATAAATATAATAATACGTAAAAATATTATGAGGATTAGATGTTATCCTGTGTATGAAAATGCTTAGTCAAGAGTTAGGGTGGATCCTCAATAGATGTTCAGTATTTAATTTTCGTAAGTATACCTAAGTCACTTTTGCTTTCTTTTATTATTATTATTATTATACTTCAAGTTCTAAGGTACATATGCACAATGTGCAGGTTTGTTACATATGTATACACGTGCCATGTTGGTGTGCTGCACCCATTAACTCGTCATTTACATTAGGCATTTCTCCTAATGCTATCCCTCCCTCTTCTGCCTACCCCACGACAGGCCCTGGTGTGTGATGTTCCCCGCCCCGTGTCCATGTGTTCTCATTGTTCAATTCCCACCTGTGAGTGAGAATAGGTGATGTCTGGTTTTCTGTCCTTGTGATAGTTTGCTCAGAATGATGGTTTCCAGCTTCGTCCATGTCCCTACAAAGGATATGCAGTTGTCCTTTTTGGTGGCTGCATAGTATTCCATGTTGTATACGTGCCACGTTTTCTTAATCCAGTCTATCATTGATGGACATATGGGTTGGTTCCAAGTCTTTGCTATTGTGAATAGTGCCGCAATAAACATTACGTGTGCATGTGTCTTTATAGCAGCATGATTTATAATCCTTTGGGTATATACCCAGTAATAGGATCTCTGGGTCAACTGGTATTTCTAGTTCTAGATCCTTGAGGAAGCACCACACTGTCTTCCACAATGGTTGAACTAGTTTACAGTCCCAGCAACAGTGTAAAAGCGTTCCTATTTCTCCACAACCTCTCCAGCACCTGTTGTTTCCTGACTTTTTTTTTTTTTTTTTTTTGAGACGGAGTCTCGCTCTGTCGCCCAGGCTGGAGTGCAGTGGCCGGACCTCAGCTCACTGCAAGCTCCGCCTCCTGGGTTTACACCATTCTCCTGCCTCAGCCTCCCGAGTGGCTGGGACTACAGGCGCCTGCCACCTCGCCCGGCTAGTTTTTTTTGTATTTTTTTTTTAGTAGAGACGGGGTTTCACCATGTTAGCCAGGATGGTCTCGATCTCCTGACTTCGTGATCCGTCCGTCTCGGCCTCCCAAAGTGCTGGGATTACAGGCTTGAGCCACCGCGCCCGGCCGTTTCCTGACTTTTTAATGATTGCCATTCTAACTGGTGTGAGATGGTATCTCATTGTGGTTTTGATTTGCATTTCTCTGATGGTGAGTGATGATGAGCATTTTTTCATGTGTCTGTTGGCTGCATATATGTCTTCTTTTGAGAAGTGTCTGTTCATATCCTTTGCCCACTTTTTGATGGGGTTGATTTTCTTGTAAATTTGTTTAAGTTATTTATAGATGCTGGATATTAGCCTTTTGTCAGATGGATAGGTTGCAAAACTTTTCTCCCATTCTGTAGGTTGCCTGTTCACTCTGATGGTAGTTTTTTTTTTTTTTTTTTTTTTTTTTTTTCTTATACTTTAAGTTCTAGGGTACATGTGCATGACGTTTATATCATGTATAACTCCCCCATGCAATCCCTCCCTCCTCCCCCCTCCCCATGATAGGCCCCAGTGTGTGATGTTCCCCTTCCCGAGTCCAAGTGATCTCATTGTTCAGTTCCCACCTATGAGTGAGAACATGCGGTGTTTGGTTTTCTCTTCTTGTGATAGTTTGCTAAGAATGATGGTTTCCAGCTGCATCCATGTCCCTACAAAGGATGCAAACTCATCCTTTTTTATGGCTGCATAGTATTCCATGGTGTATATGTGCCACATTTTCTTAATCCAGTCTGTCACAGATGGACATTTGGGTTGATTCCAAGTCTTTGCTATTGTGAATAGTGCCGCAATAAACATACGTGTGCATGTGTCTTTGTAGTAGAGTAATTTATAATCCTTTGGGTATATACCAGTAGTGGGATGGCTGGGTCATATGGTACATCTAGTTCTAGATCCTTGAGGAAACGCCATACTGTTTTCCATAATGGTTGAACTAGTTTACAATCCCACCAACAGTGTAAAAGTGTTCCTATTTCTCCACATCCTCTCCAACACCTGTTGTTTCCTGACTTCTTAATGATTGCCATTCTAACTGGTGTGAGATGGTATCTCATTGTGGTTTTGATTTGCATTTCTCTGATGGCCGAGTGATGATGAGCATTTTTTCATGTGTCTGTTGGCTGTATGGATGTCTTCTTTTGAGAAATGTCTGTTCATATCCTTTCCCCACTTTTTGATGGGGTTGTTTGTTTTTTTCTTGTATATTTGTTTGAGTTCTTTGTAGATTCTGGATATTAGCCCTTTGTCAGATGAGTAGGTTGCAAAAATTTTTTCCCATTCTGTAGGTTGCCTGTTCACTCTGATGGTAGTTTCTTTTGCTGTGCAAAAGCTCTTTAGTTTAATTAGATCCCATGTGTCAATTTTGCTTTTGCTGCCGTTGCTTTTGGTGTTTTAGACATGAAGTCCTTGCCCATGCCTATGTCCTGAATGGTACTACCTAGATTTTCTTCTAGGGTTTTTATGGTATTAGGTCTAACATTTAAGTCTCTAATCCATCTTGAATTAATTTTCGTATAAGGGGTAAGGAAAGGATCCAGTTTCAGCTTTCTACTTATGGCTAGCCAATTTTCCCAGCACCATTTATTAAATAGGGAATCCTTTCCCCATTTCTTGTTTCTCTCAGGTTTGTCAAAGATCAGATGGCTGTAGATGTGTGGTATTATTTCTGAGGACTCTGTTCTGTTCCATTGGTCTATATCTCTGTTGTGGTACCAGTACCATGCTGTTTTGGTTACTGTAGCCTTGTAGTATAGTTTGAAGTCAGGTAGCGTGACGCCTCCAGCTTTGTCCTTTTGACTTAGGATTGTCTTGGCAATGCGGGCTCTTTTTTGGTTCCATATGAACTTTAAAGCCGTTTTTTCCAATTCTGTGAAGAAAGTCATTGGTAGCTTGATGGGGATGGCATTAATCTATAAATCACCTTGGGCAGTATGGCCATTTTCACGATATTGATTCTTCCTATCCATGAGCATGGTATGTTCTTCCATTTGTTTGTGTCCTCTTTGATTTCACTGAGCAGTGGTTTGTAGTTCTCCTTGAAGAGGTCCTTTACATCCCTTGTAAGCTGGATTCCTAGGTATTTGATTCTCTTTGAAGCAATTGTGAATGGAAGTTCATTCCTGATTTGGCTCTCTGCTTGTCTGTTACTGGTGTATAAGAATGCTTGTGATTTTTGCACATTAATTTTGTATCCTGAGACTTTGCTGAAGTTGCTTATCAGCTTAAGGAGATTTTGGGCTGAGACGATGGGGTTTTCTAAATATACAATCATGTCATCTGCAAACAGGGACAATTTGACTTCTTCTTTTCCTAACTGGATACCCTTGATTTCTTTCTCTTGCCTGATTGCCCTAGCCAGAACTTCCAACACTATGTTGAATAGGAGTGGTGAGAGAGGGCATCCCTGTCTTGTGCCAGTTTTCAAAGGGAATTTTTCCAGTTTTTGCCCATTCAGTATGATATTAGCTGTGGGTTTGTCATAAATAGCTCTTATTATTTTGAGGTACGTTCCATCAATACCAATTTATTGAGCGTTTTTAGCATAAAGGGCTGTTGAATTTTGTCAAAAGCCTTTTCTGCATCTATTGAGATATTATGTGGTTCTTGTCTTTGGTTCTGTTTATATGCTGGATTACGTTTATTGATTTGCGAATGTTGAACCAGCCTTGCATCCCAGGGATGAAGCCCACTTGATCATGGTGGATAAGCTTTTTGATGTGCTGCTGAATCCGGTTTGCCAGTATTTTATTGAGGATTTTTGCATCGATGTTCATCAGGGATATTGGTCTAAAATTCTCTTTTTTTGTTGTGTCTCTGCCAGGCTTTGGTATCAGGATGATGTTGGCCTCATAAAAAGAGTTAGGGAGGATTCCCTCTTTTTCTATTGATTGGAATAGTTTCAGAAGGAATGGTACCAGCTCCTCCTTGTACCTCTGGTAGAATTCAGCTGTGAATCCATCTGGTCCTGGACTTTTTTGGTGGGTAGGCTATTAATTGTTGCCTCAATTTCAGAGCCTGCTATTGGTCTATTCAGGGATTCAACTTCTTCCTGGTTTAGTCTTGGGAGAGTGTAAGTGTCCAGGAAATTATCCATTTCTTCTAGATTTTCTAGTTGATTTGCGTAGAGGCATTTATAGTATTCTCTGATGGTTGTTTGTATTTCTGTGGGGTCGGTGGTGATATCCCCTTTATCATTTTTTATTGCGTCTATTTGATTCTTCTCTCTTTTCTTCTTTATTAGTCTAGCTAGCGGTCTGTCAATTTTGTTGATCTTTTCAAAAAACCAACTCCTGGATTCATTGATTTTTTGGAGGGTTTTTTGTGTCTCTATCTCCTTCAGTTCTGCTCTGATCTTAGTTATTTCTTGCCTTCTGCTAGCTTTTGAATGTGTTTGCTCTTGCCTCTCTAGTTCTTTTAATTGTGATGTTAGAGTGTCAATTTTAGATCTCTCCTGCTTTCTCTTGTGGGCATTTAGTGCTATAAATTTCCCTCTACACACTGCTTTAAATGTGTCCCAGAGATTCTGGTATGTTGTATCTTTGTTCTCATTGGTTTCAAAGAACATCTTTATTTCTGCTTTCATTTCGTTATGTACCCAGTAGTCATTCAGGAGCAGGTTGTTCAGTTTCCATGTAGTTGAGCGGTTTTGATTGAGTTTCTTAGTCCTGAGTTCTAGTTTGATTGCACTGTGGTCTGAGAGACAGTTTGTTATAATTTCTGTTCTTGTACATTTGCTGAGGAGTGCTTTACTTCCAATTATGTGGTCAATTTTGGAATAAGTGCGATGTGGTGCTGAGAAGAATGTATATTCTGTTGATTTGGGGTGGAGAGTTCTATAGATGTCTATTAGGTCCGCTGGTGCAGAGATGAGTTCAATTCCTGGATATCCTTGTTAACTTTCTGTCTGGTTGATCTGTCTAATGTTGACAGTGGAGTGTTGAAGTCTCCCATTATTATTGTATGGGAGTCTAAGTCTCTTTGTAGGTCTCTAAGGACTTGCTTTATGAATCTGGGTGCTCCTGTATTGGTGCATATATATTTAGGAGAGTTAGCTCTTCCTGTTGAATTGATCCCTTTACCATTATGTAATGGCCTTCTTTGTCTCTTTTGATCTTTGATGGTTTAAAGTCTGTTTTATCAGAGACTAGGATTGCAACCCCTGCTTTTTTTGTTCTCCATTTGCTTGGTAGATCTTCCTCCATCCCTTTATTTTGAGCCTATGTATGTCTCTGCATGTGAGATGGGTCTCCTGAATACAGCAGACTGATGGGTCTTGACTCTTGATCCAGTTTGCCAGTCTGTGTCTTTTAATTGGAGCATTTAGTCCATTGACATTTAAGGTTAATATTGTTATGTGTGAACTTGATCCTGTCATTATGATATTAACTGGTTATTTTGCTCGTTAGTTGATGCAGTTTCTTCCTAGCCTCGATGGTCTTTACATTTTGGCATGTTTTTGCAATGGCTGGTACCGGTTGTTCCTTTCCATGTTTAGGGCTTCCTTCAGGGTCTCTTGTAAGGCAGGCCTGGTGGTGACAAAATCTCTAAGCATTTGCTTATCTGTAAAGGATTTTATTTCTCCTTCACTGATGAAGCTTAGTTTGGCTGGATATGAAATTCTGGGTTGAAAATTCTTTTCTTTAAGAACGTTGAATATTGGCCCCCACTCTCTTCTGGCTTGTAGAGTTTCTGCCGAGAGGTCTGCTGTTATTCTGATGGGCTTCCCTTTGTGGGTAACCCGACCTTTCTCTCTGGCTGCCCTTAAGATTTTTTCCTTCATTTCAACTTTGGTGAATCTGGCAATTATGTGTCTTGGAGTTGCTCTTCTGGAGGAGTATCTTTGTGGCGTTCTCTGTATTTCCTGAATTTGAATGTTGGCCTGCCCTACTAGGTTGGGGAAGTTCTCCTGGATGATATCCTGAAGAGTGTTTTCCAACTTGGTTCCATTTTCCCCCTCACTTTCAGGCACCCCAATCAGACGTAGATTTGGTCTTTTTACATAATCCCATACTTCTTGCAGGCTTTGTTCATTTCTTTTTCTTCTTTTTTCTTTTGGTTTTCTCTTCTCGCTTCATTTCATTCATTTGATCCTCAATCGCTGATACTCTTTCTCTCCAGTTGATCGAGTCGGTTACCGAAGCTTGTGCATTTGTCACGTATTTCTCGTGTCATGGTTTTCATCTCTGTCATTTCGTTTATGATCTTCTCTGCATGAATTAGTCTAGCTGTCAATTCTTCCACTTTTTTTTCAAGATTTTTACTTTCTTTGCGCTGGGTACGTAATTCCTCCTTTAGCTCTGAGAGGTTTCATGGACTGAAGCCTTCTTCTCTCATCTCGTCAAAGTCATTCTCTGACCAGCTTTGATCCGTTGCTGGCGATGGGCTGCGCTCCTTTGCAGGGGGAGATGCGCTCTTATTTTTTGAATTTCCAGCTTTTCTGCCCTGCTTCTTCCCCATCTTTGTGGTTTTATCTGTCTCTGGACTTTGATGATGGTGACGTACGGATGGGGTTTTGGTATAGGTGTCCTTCCTGTTTGATAGTTTTCCGTCTGACAGTCAGAAGGACTGTCTGTTGGTCTGTTAGAGATTGCTTGAGGTCCACTCCAGACCCTGTTTGCCTGGGTATCAGCAGCAGAGGTTGCCGAAGATAGAATATTGCTGAACAGCGAGTGTACCTGTCTGATTCTTTCTTTGGAAGTTTCCTCTCAGGGGTGACGCCACCCTGTGAGGTGTGGGGTATCAGACTGCCCCTAGTGGGGGATGTCTCCCAGCTAGGCTACTCAGGGGTCAGGGACCCACCTGAGCAGGCAGTCTGTCCGTTCTCAGATCTCAACCTCCGCGTTAGGAGATCCACGGCTCTCCCAAAGCTGTCAGACAGAGTCGTTCGGGTCTGCAGCGGCTCCGCTCTTTCCCCTAATGGACTGCAGCTGTGCGCTGTCCGCAGAGGTAGAGTCTACAGAGACAGGCAGGCTTCCTTGAGCTGCTGTGAGCTCCACCCAGTTCGAGCTTCCCAGCGGCTTTGTTTACCTACTTAAGCCTCAGCAATGGCGGGCGCCCCTCCCCCAGCCTCGCTGCTGCCTTGCGGATAGATCGCTGCAGACGGCTGTGTTAGCAGTGAGGGAGGCTCCGTGGGCGTGGGACCCTCCCGGCCAGGTGTGGGATATATTCTCCTGGTGTGCCTGTTTCCTTAAAGCGCAGTATTGGGGTGGGAGTTACCCGATTTTCCAGGTGTTGTGTGTCTCAGTTCCCCTGGCTAGGAAAAGGGATTTCCTTCCCCCTTGCGCTTCCAGGTGAGGCGATGCCTCGCCCTGCTTCAGCTCACGCTGGTCAGGCTGCAGCAGCTGACCCGCACCGATTGTCCGGCACTCCCTAGAGAGATGACCCCAGTACCTCAGTTGAAAATGCAGAAATCACCGGTCTTCTGTGTCGCTCGCGCTGGGAGTTGGAGACTGGAGCTGTTCCTATTCGGCCATCTTGCTCCGCCAGAACTGTCAGGGCTTTTCATAGACACATACTGCCAGCTCGTCTCCCAGAAAGGTTGTACCAATTTCCACTCCCACTGGTGGTGAATGAGATACAGGCCACTGTCTATGAATGCTCCAGAACACGCTCCAGCAGCCATGCAATCTCGGCCTTCATTTTTGTCATGCCACACACTGTCCGGAGCTGTGAGGTCTGGAAATTGCTGCAGCCTCTGTTGCTTAAACTCCACATTGCTGATGGTAGTTATTATTATTTTTTTTCTTCTGTGCAGAACCTCTTTAGTTTAATTAGATCCCATCCAAGGAGAACTACAAACCACTAGTCAACGAAGTAAAAGAGGACACAAATGGAAGAACATTCCATACTCATGGATAGGAAGAATCACTTTGTTTTTTTTATGTTATTTGAGTCTGAATTCTATAAGTTGCATTTCAAAGTAAAGCATAAGAACCACCACCAATAACTTACTCACTTCTTTAGCTGATTTGTTTTACTAGTCTGAGACTGGAAGCACTTCACTATCCATCTCTAGTATGGATGATAAGGAGTTTATCTGAGTACATGAAAGGGAAATATGTTCTAGATTGTGTATTGAGGCTTATAATTTTATTATGTTAATGTTATTTAATTCATAATTTTGATACTCCAGAATCTTGCTATTCAGTGTGCTTCATAGACAAAAGGCAATATTATTGCCAGCCAGCTCGTTAGAAACCCAGACCTACTGATTCCCAATTTCCATTATAGCAAAATTCCCAAATGACTTATATGTATGCACATTAAGGTGTAATGGAGCACTGTTTTAGCTATATATAGTTCAATATTATAGTTTAAATACATATGATTTAAACTTTAAATAAATTCTTATTACATGCTTTCTGATTCTAGCTGATATACATGTAAGTTACATTTGTTGTAAAAAGTGCTAGATCAGGAGTAGAAGCATACTTCTTTTATATTGGCTGTGCCATTTAATGATAGTGAAAATGTATTAAGTTCCTAAATTTCTAAAAGTTTTTATTTCACCATCTGTAAAGTGAAAGGCTAGTTAATACTTTTCCTGGTACTCAGTGGAATTGTTTAAAGTTTCATGTGAGATGGCCCATAATTAATGTTCAAACTCTATACACATGTGAAACATTATGACAACCAATGAGTTTGTGAGTGGGCAGTGGCCAGGATTTAGAAAGAGTAGCTAATCATAGATCGATTATGAATAAGAGCTCCTTAGGGAGAAACACAAGATGACAACCGTAGAATTTTACTAATAACCATATATTTTGTTGCTTTATAGCAGAAATACAGGGTGGAGAAGAGATGATGTGTCCCAAACAAAAGGACAACTGCTCAAAATGCTGGGATTACAGGCGTGAGCCACCATGCCTGGCCAATTTTGATTTTTTAAAAACTGATTTCTGTTGACTTTGCTTGGATGGTTTGATCGGTTTCTTCCTAATTAGCTCACAGTGAAAGCATAAAAAATAACAACATAAAACAAGACCAAAAAATAGATTTTGCTCAGTACTTGCCTTCAATTTTTCCCAAGGATGCTTCTTAGTAACTGAATTAAGGAAACATTATATGCCATGGACTTGTCATGGCAGTCAGGACATTGTGAGGGAGGTCTTCATGGAAATCTACAATGCAAACTCTGGTTCTTTCCATTACAGATAAAAAGACTTGTGGACCTCATGAATTCCAGTGTAAAAACAACAACTGTATTCCAGATCACTGGCGGTGTGATAGCCAAAATGACTGCAGTGATAACTCAGATGAAGAAAACTGTAGTAAGTAACTCTTCCTAATAATGTTGTGAGCTTGACAGCCCATTCCATAAGCAGGATGGCAATTTTTAGTTCTGTTAAGGTATAAATTTGAACCTATCTGTCTTATGGCTCACATTTTTATACATATATTCACATTTGGACGAGAATATTCAGACTACATTGACCTGAATCTCAAATGGTAGAATTATGGAAATGCTTATCCTGAGAGTTACTTTGTTACAGTTCTCACAATTGGTAGGAAAGTATCACGAGGTTTAATGCAAACCCTTAGTATGCAATGAAGGAAACTGTTGATGCAAGTTCACACAATGAGCTGAATGATGTGGAGTCACTGTAAAACATCTCATTCTTTAACAAATGGTAGTCATTTCATTTCAGTCTCAAATCCTTTTACACTACAGATTCACCCATGAGCATATTTCAGTGAAATATCACTTATTCTCTCTAGAGTAGTCAACACCTTATATATTCACGATGCATTTCTCTGAAAATAGAATAACACTATTGTTACCATCTGTCTTCTCCATTTTTATATAATACATTTAAAAATAATAATTATCCCAAAATTTTACTTTCTGAAGAGTATGGCAGTTATATAAAATTGTGACAGTATCTCCAGATTGTAGCATTTATTTCAGAATATATATATATACTGAAATATATATACTGAGATATATATGTATGTATTTTTTGAGACAAGGTCTCACTCTGTTGCTCAGGCTGGAGAGCAGTGGCATGATCACAACTCACTGTAGCATTTATCTCCCAGGATCAGGTGTTCCTCCCACCTCAGCCTTCCAGCTGCGACTATGGAAGCATGCCACCACACCTGGCTAGTTTTCTTTTCTTTATAATTTGTAGAGACGGGATCTTGCCATGTTGCCCAGGCTGATTGCTAACCCTTGGGCCCATGCAATAAACCCCGGCCTCCCAATGTGTGCGGATTAAAGGCGTGAGCTGGCCACACTCAGCCTGAATGTATTTCTTATTGGCACTTTTATACACTGTCATTTAAACAAAGAAAGCTACACAAGCATGTTTAAAATAACATAATAATCAAATTCTATTTATTAAATATTTATATCTGGTACTTCCAAGAAGACTTAATGCAGATTAATAATGACAGTGTCTATTCTTGCAGACATCTCATTGGACTAAGAGCATTCATTTCCCCAGAGGCAGAAGACTAAATCTACATAGGACTACGTTATATGAAAGCATGTAATTAGTAGAGTGGAAGCCTTAATAAACCACTCAGATATTTGGCTTGCAAAGTATCAACTAATGTTTTGGATAACTTTCACAACTTAATCTGACCTGTCTTTGGGAATGAAGTATATTAAGCATGAAATCTCTGGATTATTGTGGTTATAGAATATCCTGAATATAGAAACTTTTATAACTCCCTCTTTACATACGTATCTTCTAACAAGTCATAGTCTTTAGAAAGGTAAAGAGCACTTCAGAGAGTCAATAGAGTTTTAGATTTCTCTAAACACCAGTTTTTAAAAACTATATATGGAAGTTCTCTGATCCACTTAATGATTAAAGTAAAATTCTGATGGAGTGGAACTGGTAGGGATAGAAGCATAAATACAAAAAATCCCCCCACAATTATGCATATACTTTCTGCTTATTTATGAACCAGAACTTAAGTGTACAAATGTCTACTTAGATTTTTTTCTTGACATATTTGGTGTTAATCATCAATAAGGTAACTGAGAGCAAATGCCTTATAACGGAAGGATGTTGAAAGCAGAAGAGGGTGGATGAGAGGCCAACTCTGAAGATGTGTCTTAGAGAACTTTTATTCAGGGGGTAGTTGAATCTATGTGAGAAGTTAGCCTACTTTTATAATAAGAAAAACAGGAGAAGAAGGAAGGGCTCACCTGTTTCTGAGTCTACTGGGTTTTTCTAAGTGGCTGAATATCATTGTACTGACATCTAAAAGTCAGCCTTTGGCACAAGAAAGCAAAGAGAAAGAACATTGATTCTTACTCTCACTTGTCACTGTGGAAACTCAGTGATAAATCACTGTAGCCACAGTGTCCTTAAGAAAAAGTGAGGGAAGTGGTTGCAGTATCAAGCATTTCAGTATAAAATACCCAATTATGTGTGGTTCTCTTTTAGTGTCTGTTCACTCTGAGCTTGTTGACTAAGACAAGTCATATTGATGAAGTTGCAGAGGAGAGATGACAGTGAACAAGAATGAAGTATTTTACAGTTGTAATATGGAAGAGTAGTAGGCATATATGGGACAAGTATAAGAGTATGTTCACATTTTACACATGTAAGAGGAGTGTCAGAGTATGTTAGGGCAAATATCAAAGTATATTCACATGTTTTGAACATGTAAGAGTATGTAAGAGGTTCGATCCAGGGGTCTAGATAATTGAATAGGGCTTCAAGATGCTATTTTGAATAGGCCAGAAGAAATGGGAAGCTTTCGACATTGACAACGTCAGTAGTTCTACATAGGCAGACATTTAGTCAATAAAGAACGAGAAAATAATTCAATTATATATTTGGGGATCACCAAAATATTAGTCACATTGAAACAAGCCTTAGAAAAGAATACTATTGCTGTACTAAAATCTATCAAGATATTTGCAATTGTTATCTTTTAAAATAATTGTAAACACACACACACACACATGCACATCACTGTCCTAATATATTAGGTCTGTGGTATATGTTGTCCTATTTTCTAAATAGTATCGATCAATGTTATGCACTTTGATTCACGTTTGGCAGTTATTGTTAGCTATTATTAAGTAGTGAAACATATCACAGACATATAAATCAACCTAGATCATCATGTATTGCTTAACAGTGGGGATGCATTTTGAGAAATTTGTCGCTAGGCAATTTTGTCATTGTGTGAACAGCATCAAGTGTACTTACACAAACAGATGGTACAGACTACTACACACCTAAACTATATGGTTCAGCTAATTGCTCGTAGGCTACAAACCTATACAGCATGTTACTGTACTGAATACTATAGGGAATTGTAACACCATGATATGTATTTGCCTATCTAAACATTAAAAAATTTTAATTTATGACACCACCACTGTATGTTGTTGGAAAAGTTATTATGTAGCACATAACTGTAGCTGAAAAATAACAGCAACATAATTTAGAGTTACTTTTGGTCTTCTTTGTTCATGAATCTGATTTCATGCATTTGCTTTTTAAATTGTGCTGGAGATAGTCCACTGATAGAGATGGGAAGAGTTCAAATAGTAGTGGGGCAATTAACTGCCAACTACATTTTAAACTTAATATGCTTTCTATATTTTTATATTTACATAGTATAATTAGTTCATTGTCATTTTATCATCCTCTGCTTATCATTTCCCTCGTTAAGTGTTCAGCAGGGACACTGCTTGAACAATTTTTTCTGCTCTTCAAAACAAGAAAATCTCATTGTCATTGGAGTTATTTTGTAATCTGGGTCAGAGGTTTGGAAATAATTGAGAAATCTCAACATCTATACTATCTTTAGCAACAAAAAATAAAATATGTCATATATGCCATCTACGTTCCTGATTTACAAAATAAATAACTTTATAACCTTACATGATTAAGAAGTAACTAAAAATCCAATCAATTTTAAAATAACAAGTAATTTAAAATTTAGGTTTACATAGACAAGCTGTTTCTGCCTTATTTGAATTTCTGGTGCTTTCACACTGAATTTCTATCAGAAGATTATTTGTATAGAGTGTGAGTTATACTAATTGTATTCTAAAAATTCTTGTCAAATGCTAACATTGACATTCATATAACTTTTGAACTTACCACCAAGAGTTTTTAAGATAGTAGAGAAACTGAAGTCCAAGTCTTTCTGCTCTACCATTACTCTATGGTGTTGAAAGCCACTTTTATTTCCAGAACATGATTTTCTTCAGTTTTGTGTAAAATGACTTCCAAAGCTCTTTTCAATTCTGTGGCTGTATGTTTTTGCCTCCATCAGTAATCAGTATTGAAGTAAATAATCAGTCTACATGATGCCCGTGTATTTTTTTTTTTTTTTTTTTTTTTTTTTTTTTTTTTTGAGAGGGAGTCTCACTTTGTTGCCCAGTGAGTGGAGTGTAGTGGTGCTGGTGCAATCTTGACTCACTGCAACCTCCATCTCCTGGGTTCAAGTGATTCTCCTGTCTCAGCTCCCCAGGTAGCTGGAATTACAGGTGTGCATGGTGGTGCCCAGCTAATTTTTATATTCTTAGTGGAGAGGGGGTTTCACCATGTTGGCCAGACTGATCTCGAACTCCTGATCTCAGGTTACCTGCCCACCTCAACCTCCCAAAATGTTGGGATTACAGGTGTGAGCCACCACACTTGGCCCTTTATATTTTATTCTTATTGAAGAATCCCAATTAGCCTTCTGAAACATGGAAAGCATACCCTGCAAAAGCTTCTTGGTTGCCAATCTGGCTTGTTTAGATGAGGTTTATGGAAAACCTGGCTAATTGTTCACATGTGGAGTTCCGCATCTACTCTTGGTCCAGGAATATAGGTAATATCAGAGAAAAATCAGCATGAAAATAGCATTTTAGAAATACAGGGGAAAATGTCACACCCAATTTTATTTTTCAGATGGGTTAGCTTTTACTACAGTCATTTTGTTGTTGTTGTTCTTCTCTTTCACAAGAAAAATAGTATCATGATAAAGTCTGAAAATTGGTCTTTTACTTTATCCAAAAATATCAAAGATAAGATAAGCAATAAGGAAAAATTCCTTAGGACTTTCCTTGATAACTAAATTACATTTCCCTCAAGAGATTTTCTTTTTGAGCTATCTAGTGGCAAAAAATTCTGAGGTATATGAATGATGGTTAGAAATAGACTCGGTACTCTATTCCTTGATGGTATTTGTGTATGTATAAATAATTCATGATTATTATTCAGAAGTAGATTTGTTGGCATTTTAAAAAACATGATAGAAACACGCAGAATTTCCACTTTCCCTGGAAAAGCTTTTCCCAGCAAATCTCTCAGCCTCTCTACTGCCATTTTGAAGCAGAATGATTAATAATGTGAGGACAAAGTCTCTAGAAAATGAGCATTCTGTGGAACTCTTGGGTAAATGCTTTCAACTACTGGCTTGATAACTTTTTTTAACCTACATCAACAACTTTCAACCCTTTGTATAGCAAAGTGTGTCAAGGCCTGTGAAGCCTTTGCTGTTTAGCATATGATGAGCACACTTACTTTTAAATAGGATAAAGGCAAATTAGAACATTAGAGGAAGAATTAGTCCCATTCTACAACTCCCAATTCTATGAAATTAGATGTTTCTTTTGCTGTTTTTAAGCATGTAAGTACGATATATTTTAAATTTACTCTTTCTTTATTCTTTTCATTAAAACAATTTTGGCTGTTATTTTCTGTTGTTAAATAAATTGAACATATTTCACTATAATTTATTTCCTCTGAGAATAAAACTGCATGTGTCTGCAACCAGAAGGGCAAAATGGCTTCAGTATGGAATGATGATAAGAGCAAATGAGTTTTCTCTTATTATTATTAATAAAATAGATATTGCTAGCCATGTACCTTAGATAAGTCACTTGACTTCCCAGGGCTTTAATGTTAATCTCTGTAATATGTGGACACTTATTTTTTCCTCAGTTGTATGGGAAGCAATGATATAGCCCATTAGGAAAAAGTACAGGCCCTGGTATCAGGTTGTCTTGATTCAAGTACAATTAATAGCTCTTCTGCATGCTCGGTGATTTGAAGTACGTTACTTATTATCTCTGTGCCTCAATTTACGCATCTAAAACGGGGTGCAAGTATAGCACATTCCTTAGGGAGTTGTTATAAAAATTCATTGGTGAGTTAATTCAAGTACATTCCATTAACTTTACCTAGTACCTAACAAGAAATAAGCAATTGGTAGAGGATAATTATTATTATTGTTATAATAAATAATATTAGTATTAATAGCTATTTTTAAGATGAAAGCATAATCTATGTGAATACCTTTTAAAAACAAAAAGAGAAATTTCTTTTGTCACATCTACTAAACAAAGGAGTGTAGGGACATGAGAAGATTATCCATTTAAGGGCATTTTCCCATTCTATCAAATGGCACCTTGTCTTATACCTTGAAGGTCTTGTTTTAAACTAAACTAAGTAGCAGAGTAGAATGAAATGCTTGCTGTCACACACTGCTTTTTCTATAGTTCTTCCAGTCCAACATTCTGAAAGGGTTTCTTTTTTTTGTTGAGGCAGAGTCTTGCTTTGTTGTCCAGGCTGGAGTGCAGTGGCACGATCTTAGCTCACTGCAGCCTGTGTCTCCCAGATTCAAGCAATTGTCCCACCTCTGCCTCCCAAGTAGCTGGGATTGCAGGTGCCTACCACCAAGTCAGGCTAATTTTTGTATCTTTAGTAGAGTCGGATTTTGCCATATTGGCCACGCTGGTCTTGAACTCCTGACCTCAACTGATCTGCCTGCCTCAGCCTCCCAAGTGCTGGGATTACAGGCGTGAGCCACCGTGCCTGCCCCTGAAAGGGTTTCTTTATATAGAAATGTAGGAGCCCCCATGATACCAAACCATCAAGATGTTACTCTCTATGTAGAAACCAAGAGATTGTGTAGAGCAAAATCCAAATACAGACTGATTCACTCACAATCTTTGTGCAGAAAATCAGGCATCATATGGATATTCCTTAAACTTAATGTCTGTTAGTTATTACTTCTTGACCCAGTAAGAATATTATTATGTGTGATAGAGCTGCAAATACAAGGAATGAATAGAGAAAACAAGAAGAAGTCTTTCATCATGTAAGATATCAGTCCTGTTTAGAGAACAAAAATGAAACAAGAGATGATATCCAGCAGTCATATTGGTTACTTGTACGATGAATTTCTAAAATCCTACTTCATTTTCCAGATGAAACATATTCCAATAGGAATTAAACCAAGTAGTAAGTCATTACTATTTGGCTTATGCCTTATGTGAAATATGGGACAGCATAATTAAATCAATAACTGCTAAATTATCTAAATTGACAGGCAAGTGATATAGGGCACAATAAACAATGGCATAACAAGTGCAGTTTTTAAAGAAGAATCTTACAAACTAGCTTTGTGTAATATTATCCTTATATACTCTTCTTGTTCCAGGAACTCCAGATTTTTCTGGGGACAAAATTGAATAATTAGAATATTTTTAGAATACATAATAAAAAGTCAAATACAAAGGCTAGACTAACTGCCCAGTTAATAATAAACAGCCCCATAGGTACAGAGAGTCACAAAATGTCATACTTACTTAAAGTAAATACATAAAATGACATAGAACTTCAACAACTAACAAGGATCATTGTTATAGTATGACAATAGGTACATTTTCAGGCTTTTAATTTTACTTTGCTGATTTATTTTTATTAAACAGTAGAACATTTATCTTTGTTACAACTTATTTTGGTCATGCCATTTTGTACTCGTGATTTAAAAAAATAAATTTGAAAAATTATTATATTACATACCATAGATACTTCATGAGCCTTTTCCTAAACAATATATTGGTTCTGTTTGACTAACCTCTTTTTTTATTTCTTTCATGTTACCTCATGTCATATGTCATATAAATTTTACAATGCCCTTGCATATAACAGAATAACCCTGTGCTGTTTTTTTTGTCCCCAGAGCCACAGACATGTACATTGAAAGATTTCCTCTGTGCCAATGGGGACTGTGTTTCTTCAAGGTTTTGGTGTGATGGAGACTTTGACTGTGCAGATGGCTCTGATGAGGTAGGCATTTTTGTAAAATCAAAAAGAAAGCAGCTCTTTAGAACCACATTTGTAATTATTATTATTCAGTCCAGTAAGTGCGGCAAGGACAGCTCAGAAATACATTTCACTCCTGACACACTGAGATAAGTATTATATCCATGTGCTGGGCTGCACATCCCCAGCACAGGGAATAGCTCTTGTGCTGCTATTGACAGTTAATTTTATAGTCTGTTTTACCTCAACTGGTGAATAGCTGGGTTGGGAATAGGATATTTGGAAACCCTATTCCCTATAGCTGATGCCCCTGCCATCTGTGAATTAGTTCATAAATTTGCTGCAGTATTTATAGTCAGGACTAATATTTTTATGCATTTTAAACAGTTTCTTCTCCCCAGTCTCTTTCTTCAATAGTTATAGTCTTACAGACATCGATGTGGGTCATCAATTTTCATGAAACCACAGGTTGAGCTTTGCTTCCATGATGAATCACAATCCACTTATCATAAGGCCTATGTACACACAGCTTTAAGTGAAAAAGTTTACGAATTCTCTGGAAAATTCTATGAACTTAGTCTGTGCTAACATTTATAATACTTCATACAATTTGTTATTTATGAATGTATGTCCTTATGTTTCAGATATTAATTACTCCATGATGCTTTAAAAATAATAAACAACCCATGATTATATATATTTTTCTCAGTCAAATCTAAAAGGAACCCAGCTCTGATATCCCAGTATCAGTGATTTCACATAGATAATATCAAAAACACAAGGTTTGCACAATCAAGTCCACTAAGAAGTGAAGGAAAAAGAGCTCTGGCCGGGTGTGGTGGCTTACGCCTGTAATCCCAGCACTTTGCGAGGCTGAGGCGGGCGGATCATGAGATCAGGAGGTCGAGACCATCCTGGCCAACATGGTGAAACCCCATCTCTACTAAAATACAAAAAAATTAGCTGGGCATGGCGGTACATGCCTGTAGTCCCAGCTAATTGGGAGACTGAGGGAGGGGAATCGCTTGAACCTGGGAGGCAGAGAGTGCAGTGAGCTGAGATCATGGCACTGCACTCCAGCATGGCAACAGAGCGAGACTCCACCTCAAAAAAAAAAAAAAAAAGAAAAAAAAAAAAAAATATATATATATATATATATACATAGTTCCACAGCGTACACCATGTATCCTGTATTGCAATGATTTCCTATAGCTCTGCTGCTCTGGTTGAGAAGCATATGTACTCACCTCTCATTAATGCCCTCCCACTGACCATAGACTTGGCCAGAGGATCTTTGCTGCAGCTCTGGAGGTTTCTGTGTTTCAGTTCCCAATTCCCTAGGTATCCACTGATTTCTTGCCTCTGTGGGAGACACTACAGGTCTCTGCTATTTACAGAATTTATGCAAACTAGGTCTCTTTCCACCCTGAGGCATTCCCTGTAGGACTGGACAATTCTCCCTTCTCTCACCTTTTTGAAAAGTCACAATAACCACATTCAACAGCCTATCTTTTGAAAACAAACACATGTAATTTCTCACCTGAGGGCTAGCAAAACCTAAGTCTCAAGGATGAGTAGGTCACTCAAGAGAAAAAGTTGAAAAATACAGCGCTTCTAGTCATGGAGCTCTTCACAAAATAAAAGTCAAACCATTTTTTTTTTTTTTTTAACACAAAGGGGAGTTACATTTTTTACCTTTACCAGCCACGTATTTACCTAATATTCATACATTTGAAAATTACATTAAACTTTTCTAAGGCAGAAAAACACATTTTAATTAAACTCATCCGTGAAAGTATCTTGTCTTTGATTTTATTTAATATGTCGAACCAATCTGGGTAATATGTAATCAATATATCAAGAGGTGGGGATATATTGCTTAAGGCTTATATATTTATCTTGAATCGTATTCACAAGATGTGCAAAGTGTATATACAGAATCGAATACTACTTCTTTAAAATCTTATTCATGTAAAAGTAGATATCCTTATTACCATGTCTCTCATCCCATAAGTCGGTGAACACAGTGATTTGATGGTTAAATATATCTCCATATATCCAGACATTTTCATGATAAGGCTCAGAAGAAATGAAATTAATTGTAGTAAAGTCATTTTTCTCCATATTTGTAGACGTTTAGTGCAGTCTATATGTAATGAAGTAGCTAACACTATTGGTAGTTGATTTCTATCTTTTTTTTTTTTTTACAGTCTAGACAAAAAAAAAAGACTGAACAAATGGCTAGAAAGCAGAATTACATACAGAATACTCTCACATTAAGAACAAAAATTGAGAGAATTGTGAAGATAAGTTTCTGTATGAATGGAACTGATAATATGATTAGCTTGTTAATAACAAAAAAATAAGAAGTTTAAAAACTTGGTTCAATCTAATTGTATAGCAAGTATTTATCTCTGTGGTACACATAGAGAATGATTATTTAAAGTGATTTTAAATTATAATATTTTTCCTCTACGTTTAGCGTAATATGTTGTAAGAACAAAAAAGCAAGGAAATCTTAAACTGCATTCATAGACTTACTGTTAATAATAATATTGGTTCTGCTAATTTGAAACATGTAGGGTGGTTCAAATGCTTATTTATGTCAATGTCATTAGAACTCAAAATTTAAAAGTAAAAGAAAGGAGATATAAATGTAGAAACAAAAAGTTAAGTAAAAATCCTGTCTTATTAAATCCAGAAGTATCTTTATAAGATCTGGATTAATCTTTCTCTTTCTAAAAATATATGATTTCTACTTCTGCCAGTGAAAAGTCCTAGAACCGATTATAAACCAATGGTAATGACTATCCTGAAATTCACCAAGTGGTCTCTAAATACCATTTTCCAATTAAAGGAAAGAAGACTCCTTTGAGATATGCCTAATTTTGGGTCTGAGGAAATAAATTGACAAGATGAGCTGCTAACATCTGAGATTATTAAGAGAGTGTACAAAGTGCACAAGAACAAACTTAAAGGAACTTCCACTGACAAAAGGGACAATTTGAGCATTAGAAAGAAAAATGACTGGAAAGGATTAAAACCCACACATACACACACATACACAAACACAATGTATAAAAATCAATGAGTTCACAACAATGTTTTAAAAAGCAAAAGCTCATTAGTCACTTTTGAGGTTGCAAAAGTAACAACATTCTTAGGATGCAATTAGTCAAATTCAGAATGTGAACTCTTCTATAGTATAACTGACTTGTTTTCTTCAAGTAGTAAATGGCATTTTAAAAAACTGAAGAATGAAAAATAGTTATACATTAAAGAAACTTTAATTCAAGGTATAGATCTCTTTTGAGTCCTTATGTTACCAAACAGTATTTTATATAGCTAAGTGACACACCCGTGCCATTGATCGTTGAGCTGTTTTACTTAAATGAGCCCACTTGCAGAGATAATCATTCATTGCTTCTAAAAATGTTTACTGGATAGTTATTATAATCATGTGACAGTATTAGATACTTGGTTCACAGACAGGCATGATCTTTATCCCAGTAGAGCTGGGATAAAGTTATATGAGATGTTAATTTATATTTGTTGTCTACATTTGCTAGTTTATTAATTTATTAATTCACTCAGCGGTTTCTATTGAATGTTTACTACGTCCCAGGCACTAACAGTATGGAGAATACAGTGGTGAATAAAACACATGACATCTCTTTCTTATGACATTCTCTAATGTCTTTCACATCATTTGCTATTATGTAGCTTACTCCAGATATCTCACATTTCCGATTATCCTTACACATAAAAAGCCTTTTCTTAAGTAGTTCCATTTCTACTTAAACTGTCATCACAAAGAGAAAATTTCAGAAATTTAGAAAGTGAACTCTGCTTCCTTACATGGGGATGAAACTGAGAAGAAGCAGCAAGTAGTAGTTCAACGTGCTTTGCTTGCTAGGAGTTCCACAAACCATGAGATTGTTACACTTTCTATGGAAGAAGCAGACAAGTACATTTTGGCAAAAATAGAAATTCCCTAACAACAGAAAACATCATCCCAGTGAGACACTTCATTAGAGTATTCCATTTCAACCAGAGTGTTCAGACCCAGGAAAGGTGATTTCTAGTGACTCCATTTCATTCATCTCATATGCAGATCCTCAAAGGTAAATTTGCCATCTTGTTTGACTGCCACGTAAAATCTGTATATGGACTAGCAGAAATGAAAATGTTGACAGTTCATTTCATAGTGCTTTAGGGAACAATGCCAGGAAAGAAGAGAAGGAGAATTACAAACAACTAAACTGTAAAAGGACTGGAACAAGGGAAAAGAGATGGAGAGAGGGGAAAGAAGAAACACCAGGGAAAGCTTTGCCAATGCAAAACAGATTTGTCTTAGGATTTTTGTTGGTTCTGCATTCCATATCCCTAGCCTTCTTCTCCCTATACCCAATAAACTGGATGTAGTTGCTTAGAATTAATTTTTGAAAAAAAAAATTGTTTTTAAACAAGATGTGACTACATTGCCTAGACTGGAGTGCGGTGGTATTCATGTGTGCCTATCATAGCACACAACAGCCTCAAAGTCCTGGACTCAAGCAATCCCTGCCTCAGCCTTTTGAGTGGCTGGGGCTATTGTGCCAGCTAGAAGTAATTCTTTAACCCTTTTGTTATCTCCCAATCTTCATTATCACCTACAATTATTAAAATTCCATTACCCCATAACTGTCTACTGAATAATGGTACTCTCAGAGTAACTTAATTAGCACGATGAAGCCATAAAATTTGTGTTCTTTTTTTCCATTTTTTGTTTTACTATGACACACAGGGACAAATGAAAGTGCAAAATTGTTATTATTCTGTTATTTAGTCATGGGCTTAAAATATTAGCATCTGAGCCACTTTTATACAGTAGACATGGTTCCTACACTTCTGGGTTTCTATGCATAAGTTGTCTAGTCTTTTAGTTTGTGAACATTTTTCTAAAAATGAAATTTCAATTACATCTGTGTTGTTTTTGACAGGAAATTGTGAAACAAGTTGTTCCAAGATCAGATGCAGGTTTTCTGTACATAAGTTTCCTTGTCTTTTAAGTGTGTAGACGTGTTTCTAACATTTCAGTTTTCATTACATCTCTGTTGTTTTTCATAGAGAAATTGTGAACTAAGTTGTTCCAAAGATCAGTTCCAATGTTCCAATGGTCAGTGTATACCAGCAAAATGGAAATGTGATGGCCATGAAGACTGTAAATATGGGGAAGATGAGAAAAGCTGTGAGCCAGGTAAAAGGATTGAAGTGATATTTTGTTTAGTTAACATTGTACCTTGATAGAATTTAAATGTAAGCAGCAATATGCAGAAAACAGTGGCAAATACGTCATATGTTTACGATGTTTAAGAAATGGTCTGCAAATCTGTGGATAAATTAATTAGTGTGTTCTTCATATGTTTTGAAAGTGTTTTGGAAGATAAGATCGTTACTTATGAATGGAATCCAATCATAACTTCCCCAAATTTGATTTTCTGGTATCTATATCATATTATAACATTTGGAATTGTTTCCCCAAGATAGCAAAGTAAAATCTGTTGAAATTATAAGTACAGTAAAAGACAGGTTTTTAGTTATAGAAATGATGATTATGAACTAGAATGTACCCATTTCACTGTGATGCTAGCTAAGAAGAAGCATATTGTATTGTTTGTATTTACATCTTGGGCCAAAATTTGAGTAAAGTTAGAAAGCAAAGCCAGAAAAAATGATACACTATTCAATTTATGTGGTAGGTGGCTCTATAAATATACTCATTAAAATACTTCATTTTAATTATATATTTTAATTACATTATCTTACAGAAAAATATTACTGGTGGAAAACTATACTATAATGTATATATGACCATAAAAACATTACCTTGAGAGACTAGGCCAGAGTCACAGCTACAAGACTCATACATTACTATGATCCAGTACCATGTCCCTGGACCATATTGTTAATTGATCACTTATTTCTTTCTTACTAAATACAGACATGTTATTAGACTCCTTATGTACACAGATCCCTAGACAAACACTGCCAATTAAAAGGAGTTAAAACTCAAGGAAAAAGCTTTTTAGTATCCTTGAGCTAAGGAATTCAGACCACGAAATCATTAAGTAAGTACAATAGACTACATAGTGGTCTAACATAAGGCCAGAAGCCCAGACATTTGAATGCAAGCCTAGCCAACTCAAGCCCATAGACAGAGGCAGCTGTCATAATTTCTGTCAATTAATTAGACTGGGTAGTATTTACATCTTGTGACTAATACACTTACAAATATTACAAACTTGCCAACATTATACTTGTAAATAACATTTAGCTGCTTGTTATTCTTAATTTCTGCATCATAAAGGAACACTGCACATTCTGTTAACTCTGTTAATTGCACATGTATTCATATTTAAAATCCCCAAACAATGAAATTCTTAGAACCTATTCAAATACTTTATTTATGTCAATGCAACGAAATAGATGTCATTGGGTCTATGAGACCATGCCAAGATTTCTACTTTGTGCTTTATGCAGTGAATGTAAATTAACATACTCAAAGGTTACTAAATATTATTACAGTTTTGAAAGTAATTTGAGACTTCAATTATTTAAAATAATTTAATTTAAAATTGTAAAAATAAAAACTCGTGTAACACTTCAAAATCAAAGGGATGAAGGATATCAAGGTTGTTTTTTTCTTTCTATGGACTCTTGAGTAAAATTCTTACTGCACAGGCTATTACATCATGAAGTATATTTAATATAATGCAATAATGTTATAAATAATTATAAAATTATTTAAATAATTTAAATGAATCTGTAATACCAGTCTTTAAATATATTTATATAGTATAAGCTATTTTTATTACCATCTATAAATTCATATACTTATGTGTTTATGTTTTTATTTCTAAAACCTGTTATTTTTACTCAATCTCAAATTTATAATTGTATTCAGCTTCTCCTACTTGCTCATCAAGTGAATATATATGTGCCAGTGGTGGATGTATTTCAGCATCTTTGAAATGTAATGGAGAATATGATTGTGCTGATGGTTCAGATGAGGTAAAATATATTGTTTAATTAAACTATTTGAATTACATGAATTAGGTTTGGGCAAACAGATGTAATGAAAATAAAGGGAAGAATCTTGATTCTTAGCACAGTTTAACATGTTGGATATGTACACTGAATGCAATCATTTCAGCAAATACCTGAATCTTCATGCTGTCCATATACTAAAGCTCATTCTCATTTGTAGAAGTTATATTCATTAAGACAAAGTGAAAGAAAGTGCATGGTATAATAAATCTCTAGTATTACAAGCTGCATGTTTATTTTGCCCATGATTGTGTCATTATCATTAATGAAAACTGCAGTGTCCATTTGTATTTGAACAGATGGACTGTGTGACTGAATGTAAGGAAGATCAGTTTCGGTGCAAAAATAAAGCCCACTGTATTCCAATTAGATGGCTGTGTGATGGAATTCATGACTGTGTGGATGGCAGTGATGAAGAGAACTGTGACAGAGGTAAGGTATTTGTGTATGTGAGTGCCTGTAAATGAGAGAATGAAAGTTAAGGTGTTGTGCAGAATATACAGTGTGTGCTAGAGGCAGAAGATAGACTCTTTAAATGATTCTCTTTCCTCTTCCAAGTTTCATTACATAGCAGCCTGGTCTAAATATGCAAAATCCAGATCATTGTCAGACAGAGCATAATCTCAATCTGGGCATGACAAACACGATCACTGGGCAAGAGTTTACTGAGTGTCTACCATTTCAGACTAGATGCCAGGTCAAGTATAGGGATATGTGGAGAATACAGAGAAAGTAGTCAATAAAACCATGACTACAAAAGTATATCCTGAATTTTCTGTACATTCTTTCCTTTCACATTGCTTGCCTTACTCTGAAAACATAAGAACAACAGATGGCATACTCAATTGCACACATTCATATGCTGTATGATATATAGGTTATAGGCCGTGCCCCAAATCCCTAAATTTCCTGATTGCAATATCATTGAGAAAATAACCTACATTTTTTTTTGTCAGTCTAAAAGACAACTTTCCATTTTGTCATAGATTATTTCCCAGCTACGCGAAGATCATTTTCTGACAGATAACCACATTTTAGTTTCAAACCACCACATTAAACGTAGCAATGGTTACTACTTAGAGTTATTTCCGAAAGCAATTATGTGCTGAAGATTAAAATGATCACAAATGAATCCATGTTTGCTATTTTCATTTTGTTAAATACATGTTTTAAATGCAAAATTTCTTGTGACCTGCTTAAAAAGTCTCTCAATAGAGTTTGCACTTCTTGGTGTTTGGAAGATCATTAATAGAGATGGTACTACATATTGCCCCGTGATTCAAGGCACTTGAATGTGCACTCTGGGTTTACATACTTTAAATCTGTCTCACATGTTTACTTTTGTGAATATGTAGTCACCTAAGAAAAGTAGTATTTTACTTTCTTTAATATTATTTGAGATGTTTATGGATATCTCCATCCCAAACCTGATAAATTATTGTATTATGAAGAAAAAAAATAGTTTTTTTGTTTGCTTTTTTTTTTTATAGCTCCTTGCAGAGCAGGGCTAACTCATAGGCAGTGCACCCAAAGTAGGCCTTCAATTTCATTTTGAATTTGCTGTTTATAATAGAGAGCAGTAAAATGTTAAATGTCCATAACGGCTCTTTCTACCTTAGGCTAAGTTCTCACACTCACTTTCTGTAATTGGTCACTCTAGAGACAGCAAACGTTGTGGACAGTCTCGCAGCAATAACTCATGTGACTTTTGTGTTCAAAGGTTTGGGGATGACGATTAAGCTACTCCTTGTTTTCCATATTCTAGCGAATCACCTCTGTTGCTCAGCTTCAATCACTACCACCCGCCTAGTTCATTCTCCCATTGCTTCTTGCTTGGACTGGCATAATGCCACCTAACTGGTCTCCCGTACATCCTATTTACTGTTACAAGGTTCATCTTATGTAAGTGACCCTCCGATTATGTCAGTTTTTACTCAAGATACCTGATTCCATACAAACAATTCAACCTAGTAATCAGGGTTACAAGAAAATGACCCCATTTTACCCTCCCAGGCTTACTTTCTACTGCGCCTCTTTATGTATTGTATCCTAGCCAATCTAGAAAATATCAACTACCTTTCAGATCTAAAATTATTCTACTAGATATTTAATCTTAATGACTGAAAAAGAGTTGAGAGCCTTTAATTCAATCATTTACAAATGTTTCAAAGCTCCCTTCCCCTCCATTCATACCTCTAACTTGGTTTTCTTTGCTGCTGGGTAATTAAGCTCCAATGACATATTTTAGTGGTTAAATTATTTGATCCCATATGAATGTACCATCAGGCATTACCACTTTCAGATTTCTAGTATTTAATTTACTCCCAGGAAGTGGCGTAGGTATTAGGTAAAGGCATTTTAAGGCATTGGGGAAATGGGATGCCAGAATAAACATCTTTTTGTTAAATCTCATTTCCATTCATTTCCAATCAGGATACACATGAGCTAATAGTAGCTGAGTGTTGGGAACTGGAATATATGAGAGCTGAAGGATAAACATAACACATTTTCCCAATGAATCAGTTTTACTAGTTTACTTTAAAAGACAAAAATTCAAAATATTCTGGAATTAAAAGCTGCATTCATACTTTTGAAGGTAAAATATATGGCCTCAAGGAAGTGTGGTGCTTGTTCTGACCTGAGCTTTCAAACTTTACACTTTGTATAATACTGGTGGAAAGGATTGGGGGGTTCTCTTTTGAGTAATTATCAGCTTAACAATGTGTAAGTTAGTCAAATAAATTATAAAGTATTATCATGTATTAAAGCTTCTCTCAACCCAATTAAGATGAGAACTCTAGGTGTTTATTTTCTGTGATGATGCACTTGACCAGATTTATATGAACTTGTCAAGGCCTCTGTTATAATTTAGATATATTATTGTTAATTAATATATACTTTTCTGTTTTCCTAATATTTCCTGTTGAGCCGATTAAGAACATAACTAGGAAACTGGAATTTTAATTCAGCCAATCTCTTTAAATTATACCTTTTTTGTTGTTTATATGCGCTTTATGCCATTTCAAAATAAGGAATTTTAAGTGAGTCTCAGGATGTCACGGTAGCCCCATGATGCATTTTTTTTAAATACAAATTTTTTGGAGTACAACATCAAGTCTTTAGTAGGTTACCACAACACCTTTGCCTTTCTCTTATAATATAACTTCATTTATAGTTCTCTTCTTTTAAATAAATCAGTGGCATATCCAACACTCATGTGGAGAAAATTATAATGTTATCTAATGCAATACCTTAGGGAACTCAGCTGTGGCTCCTCTAGATCTAGTTACCATCAGTTCTTCCCCAGATTGCCATGACCGCTCTTGAAATACGTCTTTTTCCTCCAATGTTGTCTTTACTGTCTCTCTCTTCATTTCTAAATTCTCAACACCAGAGCTAGAGTTTTCATTCTACAATCCAACTGATTCTATCACTTCTTAAATTAAGCCTTTTGCTACTGAATGTGAGTTATCAGAGATTTGTGTAACACGTCAGGACTCAGAGCAAGAAGAATTATTTGATCTTCATAAGTTCGGGCACATTATTCCTTCCAAAGTACATCTGCAAGAGGAACAATGGCTCTTTCTGGGTATTTTCTAGGCTTTTAAGGATGACCACTGTCACTGCTCTGCCCCATATTTTGGTGAATGTATGTGTGTTTAAATATGTTAATACCTTCAGTAAGTCAAATATAGACAACCCATGAATCAAAGCTCTTACCTATATATGAGGATTAACTAGGTAGTATAACCCTTTGGAAGCAATCTAATTTATCTTAATTCTGTACTCTGATATTTGTATTGTTTCCCCAGGTACTTCTTGCACCTATGACCCTATACATTAACTGTACCTCTTTTATAACATATAAAAAAAAACTGAGTCCCAGAGATATTAATAGGGTTATCCAAAGCAAGACTAGAACCCAGAGTTCCTAACTCTCAAGTCCTAAAACTCCACTGTATATTGCTATACCTCCAGACATATAACCCAATGTGTTCGTTACTTAAGTCCTTTGCATGTGGTAGATGTGCTTAAGAATTGTGTATTAGAAGATTTTTGTATTCCTGATGTTTTTATTTATTTGTTAAAAGAGAAAAATGCAAACATTTTAAAAATCCAAAAAATAATGCTTTACTGCACAACATTTATTAAAAAAAAAACCTGAAATATTGTATGATATGGCCAAATTCTTATTGCTGTTAGAAAATTATTTCTTTGTGATTTCGATAAAAATTTTACTGGTTATTCTAAGTTTTTAGTGATCTAGTTTATCAGTATTTCAGATACAGCTAAATTGCCTAATAATTCTAAAAATGTCTTTTTTTTCAAGAAAAATACAAATTTTAATAATTACAATTAAAACTAAAAAACATAAATTTCTGTGTATTCAGCAACATAAAAATTATGTGAAACAGAGAATAACTTAGATTCTTAAGAACTTTCTTCTAACCTCTTATCAGTATTTTCTAAAAAAAGACATATATGAAAGTAATATTAGAATGTTTTGCAATGTAAACAGTTCAATTTTATTTAAAAAATTGAACATTACTTGTTTCTGGTATTATGCTCAAAATAAATAAATGGAAGCAATCAACTAGATACTGTTTGCTAAGATTCAGAGGAATATGTGTCCTGATGACTGGCATTGATTGTCCTGAATCTCTTTGTTTCTTTTTGTTTTAAAATAAAGGAGGAAATATATGCAAAGCTGATGAGTTCTTTTGCAATAATTCTCTCTGCAAACTACATTTCTGGGTGTGTGATGGAGAGGACGACTGTGGAGACAACTCTGATGAAGCCCCTGATATGTGTGGTATGGCATTTCACGTGGCTCTAGATTACACTTTTATCTTCTGATCTCATGCACCAGCATGAATCAATGAAATGTTGAGGTGAACTACAAATTATACCATCCTGGGGTTAGGTAGATAAAGTGTAATCACAGATACAGCTTTCGTTCAGGTAATAAAAGGATAATCCTGTTCAGAAGTTATGACTTTATAGAGACTCATCCTAAATCTGAACTTGCACAAGTCAACACTATTCAGAAGAGAGATTATGGTCTCTTTGGGTGGATTTAGAGTAATTGACATTTTAATTGAATAAGATTCATATAATAATTTTGGCTTCACATCAAATTGGAGTTTTAGGTGAATTTTGGAGGGGTACAGATGAGCAAATTAAAAATACATGAATAATAAAATCTCATAGTTTCACAAGCCACCCACTAATGAAATATCTGTCTATCAATCATCTGTCTATTAATCATCTATCTGTATATCTATCTATCCACATATCTATCTGTCTATTTCATTACAAGTCTTAAGCACAGAACTGAAATTAGGAGTTATTTAACATTTAAACCTAAAAAATCTTAACAAAAGTTATTGTTTCTCCAAATTCAAGTTACTCTTGACTGACATTTGTCCCGTGTATGCTTATGAGACCAACAAATATAAAAGTCTAATTTTAGATCAAGAGCATAAAGGATCTCTTCTATTTTAACGAACTTTTTTGGTCTCCGTTCTCACACCTTTTATCTAATCTCTGCAAGAAATTTAATTTCACCTATACTTTAAAGGAAAATGCTCCATGTCAGATATATCTCAGCGGCACACCAGGTAAATTAAAGAAAGAAAATACAACATGAGTGTATGTACTTACAGTTTTTGTTCTATTTGTAGCATCAAGTTAAGGCAGTATTTAGATATAGATGGTGACTTTTCACTACTGATGTTACAGTCGGGGAAAATACAAAAATGCAGGCAGTTTTGTTTTGTTAAGTATTTAAAAGTCGAAAAAAATTAAAAAACAGGCTTTGGAGAGTTTTTTCTATAGATACAACTCATTACGATGAGTAATGCAACTAAGTTGCAGCTTCAGTTTTCTTTACATAATCTTAGAAATAAACTCTGGGTAATCACCGGGGATTATATTGTTTCTGAATCATAATATATTAAACAATATGAGAGCTTATCTACCAACATCAATCCAGAAACTTTTTTTTTTTTCAATTATGTGACTTTTTTTTCTATTCTCTATCCCATTTGACCACAAAACCAGTGAGTGGAATAGAAAATTTTCAATAATCGATGTACGGCTGCACAATCATACTCTCCGAGAGCCACTTCCAGGGCCATGAATTGATTCTCAGGAGCATTCCACAAAGCACAGATGGGAAACCTCATAAAATCCAGATTGACTGTCTGAACATTTTTGCATTTCTCTCAGTGAGCAATATCAACACTGAGTCAAGCTATTATGTGCCAGAAATTGTGCTAATTAGGACAAAAAATGGTTCTTTTTGACAAGGAGATCCTATTCTGCCTGTACAAATAAAAATAATTTTGATACCCTGTATTTCCAGCAATGATAGAATTAATTAAAAGTATGGAAAAGGCAGAGAGAGATTCAATGAAATCTACCTAAAGAATAATACAGACAGCTACAGTGTTGAAGGAGCTAGACTAAAAGACATCTTAAGCAATGTGAATGGGATGAGAAAAGGTATCATTCACTCATTCAATAGACATTTGTTCAGCAAGAGACTATGATTAATTTGGTGATATAATAATGAAAGAAGTGAACATGAACCCTGACCTCACAGAGCTTAGAATCTAGTGGAAGATGGATATTAATGGGAACAAAAATATATACTTAGAAATTATGATATATACTATAAAGAAAAAGTATGGTAATTTGTAAAAGTATGGAACAGAAATATTTTATCAATCATAGGGTATGAGAAATAACATTTTAGTTCAGGCCTGGGAAGTATTTAACTGCTGAATAGGTGAAAAGGATTGAGGTTGGGAGTGGAAGTGTGACACAAAATTGCAGACAAAGGAAATAAGATTCGTGAAGGTTCTGGGCAGGGCAAACCATGGCTTACTCAAGGAACTGAAGGATCTGTGTTCCCAGGAGTTACAGGCACTCCTGGATTTACCAGACTGTAGCCAGATAAACCCACTGTAAACAGGAAATAATGTAAATTGACAGTGTGTGTTTGACTTTAAAATATTTTCAACATATAAAGGATACATCAGGACATAATCCCATAGTAAGTTGAGGAGAACATGTGCTGCTTTCACACTGTCATCAAGTCAGAAAAGCTTAAATTGAACTATTGTTAAATTGGAGATCATCTGGATTTGCTTAGGATGAAACTAGAGGCAGCAGAGGTATCTGCAACCTTGATTAGCTGGAAAGTAATTGGAAATACTAAGGAATTTTAAGCAGAGGAGGTGCATGGTCATATTTAAATTTTACAAATATTGAATAGAAAGGATTATAAGTGGTTAACACCATGGCAGTACTTTAGGCAAGCTATGCTAGTAGCTTGAGTTGAGATGGTAACAGAATATGCTAGCACAATATAGACAGATTTGAAGATTATATAAGAGGCAGAAGAAACTGGATTAAATGATGGATCGGATATGGTGAATGAGAGACAGCAAGTTGTGGAGTATAAAGTGTACGTTGTGTTTGCTTTGTCGTTTGAATGGAAGGGGGTCACACGAAAGGGAACACTTTTACAAGTAAAGATTAGAAGACTGGACTGGGATGCATTTGAGGAGACATTCAAGTAGAAGTTTCAAGTAGGCATCAGATGCTTGATTCTCACACTGAAAGGAAAGAGGTAGTCTGCAGATAGAAATTCGACAACCAGCATAAAATGTAATAAATACAATGGAATATTTAGGATTATGCTGTGTGGAAATAAAGATAGGACAGGAAGGGAATTATCAAAGAATATTGAGTGACAGCAAGGCCCTAAGGGAAAATGAACTGGCAGAAGAGACTCAGGTAAGTGACCACAGAAGGCATTGCAAAAAAGAAGAGTGAGGCACCAGAGACACCAAAGTAATAACATGTTTCAGCAAAGATGTGATGGTTTCTGCAGAGGCAGGGGAAAATGAGTTCCAGAAAAATGATTATTTTTACGTAGGCGTCAACTATTCTTCTGTCTCTGCTCTTAAAATATAGAAATGAGTTGATAGACTACATGTAGATACAGGTAGATCTGAAATTATTTAATAATATGTTAAGAAATTTCCCATCTTTGTATTTCTACTTATTTTTGTACTCTCTCTATATATGCTTTCCAAGTAGCATTGATAAATATTCATACTTGGTGGTATCAGTTGGCCTTGTAGTATGATCCTCTGCAACATTTCTGGCTTCCCAGATGCAGATATTGGGAGAGCAGATGGTTTCATTCATCTAAGTTTAGGGTTATTTTGGATAACTAAGATGAAAAAGAGAAAAGGGCCAGAAAATCCAGGTTATTGGGAAGAAAGTGGATTTCTAAACTTACCTAGTACTTAGAACAGTATCCAATGTGTTACAGGTATTATAGGTTACTATAAATATTAATGGGGAGAAAAGTACAGACAACAGTCATGGGTGAATAGGGAAAAGGTAGCTACATCAATGAGCTAGAGTTAAGATAAAATGGAAGAGTCTTTGCAATGACACTGATTGGATTAACAATCTTTTAAAAAAGAGATTGTGCTCAAAATGGGGCATTCATACCAGTGGTTTCACAAATAAAGTAATTATAGGAAACAGCAAATTTATGCTGCAACTGTTTATACAAGTTGATATTCTTTTTTTTTTTTTTTTTTTTTATTATACTTTAAGTTCTAGGGTACATGCGCATGACGTTTATATCATGTATAACTCCCCAATGCAATCCCTCCCTCCTCCCCCCTCCCCATGATAGGCCCCAGTGTGTGATGTTCCCCTTCCCGAGTCCAAGTGATCTCATTGTTCAGTTCCCACCTATGAGTGAGAACATGCAGTGTTTGGTTTTCTCTTCTTGTGATAGTTTGCTAAGAATGATGGTTTCCAGCTGCATCCATGTCCCTACAAAGGACGCAAACTCATCCTTTTTGATGGCTGCATAGTATTCCATGGTGTATATGTGCCACATTTTCTTAATCCAGTCTGTCACAGATGGACATTTGGGTTGATTCCAAGTCTTTGCTATTGTGAATAGTGCCGCAATAAACATACGTGTGCATGTGTCTTTGTAGTAGAGTAATTTATAATCCTTTGGGTATATACCCAGTAGTGGGATGGCTGGGTCATATGGTACATCTAGTTCTAGATCCTTGAGGAATCGCCATACTGTTTTCCATAATGGTTGAACTAGTTTACAATCCCACCAACAGTGTAAAAGTGTTCCTATTTCTCCACATCCTCTCCAACACCTGTTGTTTCCTGACTTCTTAATGATTGCCATTCTAACTGGTGTGAGATGGTATCTCATTGTGGTTTTGATTTGCATTTCTCTGATGGCGAGTGATGATGAGCATTTTTTCATGTGTCTGTTGGCTGTATGGATGTCTTCTTTTGAGAAATGTCTGTTCATATCCTTTCCCCACTTTTTGATGGGATTGTTGTTTTTTTCTTGTATATTTGTTTGAGTTCTTTGTAGATTCTGGATATTAGCCCTTTGTCAGATGAGTAGGTTGCAAAAATTTTTCCCATTCTGTAGGTTGCCTGTTCACTCTGATGGTAGTTTCTTTTGCTGTGCAAAAGCTCTTTAGTTTAATTAGATCCCATGTGTCAATTTTTGCTTTTGCTGCCGTTGCTTTTGGTGTTTTAGACATGAAGTCCTTGCCCATGTCTATGTCCTGAGTGGTACTACCTAGATTTTCTTCTAGGGTTTTTATGGTATTAGGTCTAACATTAAGTCTCTAATCCATCTTGAATTAATTTTCGTATAAGGGGTAAGGAAAGGATCCAGTTTCAGCTTTCTACTTATGGCTAGCCAATTTTCCCAGCACCATTTATTAAATAGGGAATCCTTTCCCCATTTCTTGTTTCTCTCAGGTTTGTCAAAGATCAGATGGCTGTAGATGTGTGGTATTATTTCTGAGGACTCTGTTCTGTTCCATTGGTCTATATCTCTGTTGTGGTACCAGTACCATGCTGTTTTGGTTACTGTAGCCTTGTAGTATAGTTTGAAGTCAGGTAGCGTGACGCCTCCAGCTTTGTCCTTTTGACTTAGGATTGTCTTGGCAATGCGGGCTCTTTTTGGTTCCATATGAACTTTAAAGCCGTTTTTTCCAATTCTGTGAAGAAAGTCATTGGTAGCTTGATGGGGATGGCATTGAATCTATAAATCACCTTGGGCAGTATGGCCATTTTCACGATATTGATTCTTCCTATCCATGAGCATGGTATGTTCTTCCATTTGTTTGTGTCCTCTTTGATTTCACTGAGCAGTGGTTTGTAGTTCTCCTTGAAGAGGTCCTTTACATCCTTGTAAGCTGGATTCCTAGGTATTTTATTCTCTTTGAAGCAATTGTGAATGGAAGTTCATTCCTGATTTGGCTCTCTGCTTGTCTGTTAGTGGTGTATAAGAATGCTTGGGATTTTTGCACATTAATTTTGTATCCTGAGACTTTGCTGAAGTTGCTTATCAGCTTAAGGAGATTTTGGGCTGAGACGATGGGGTTTTCTAAATATACAATCATGTCATCTGCAAACAGGGACAATTTGACTTCTTCTTTTCCTAACTGGATACCCTTGATTTCTTTCTCTTGCCTGATTGCCCTAGCCAGAACTTCCAACACTATGTTGAATAGGAGTGGTGAGAGAGGGCATCCCTGTCTTGTGCCAGTTTTCAAAGGGAATTTTTCCAGTTTTTGCCCATTCAGTATGATATTAGCTGTGGGTTTGTCATAAATAGCTCTTATTATTTTGAGGTACGTTCCATCAATACCAAATTTATTGAGCGTTTTTAGCATAAAGGGCTGTTGAATTTTGTCAAAAGCCTTTTCTGCATCTATTGAGATAATCATGTGGTTCTTGTCTTTGGTTCTGTTTATATGCTGGATTACGTTTATTGATTTGCGAATGTTGAACCAGCCTTGCATCCCAGGGATGAAGCCCACTTGATCATGGTGGATAAGCTTTTTGATGTGCTGCTGAATCCGGTTTGCCAGTATTTTATTGAGGATTTTTGCATCGATGTTCATCAGGGATATTGGTCTAAAATTCTCTTTTTTTGTTGTATCTCTGCCAGGCTTTGGTATCAGGATGATGTTGGCCTCATAAAAAGAGTTAGGGAGGATTCCCTCTTTTTCTATTGATTGAAATAGTTTCAGAAGGAATGGTACCAGCTCCTCCTTGTACCTCTGGTAGAATTCAGCTGTGAATCCATCTGGTCCTGGACTTTTTTTGGTGGGTAGGCTATTAATTGTTGCCTCAATTTCAGAGCCTGCTATTGGTCTATTCAGGGATTCAACTTCTTCCTGGTTTAGTCTTGGGAGAGTGTAAGTGTCCAGGAAATTATCCATTTCTTCTAGATTTTCTAGTTGATTTGCGTAGAGGCATTTATAGTATTCTCTGATGGTTGTTTGTATTTCTGTGGGGTCGGTGGTGATATCCCCTTTATCATTTTTTATTGCGTCTATTTGATTCCTCTCTCTTTTCTTCTTATTAGTCTAGCTAGCGGTCTGTCAATTTTGTTGATCTTTTCAAAAAACAACTCCTGGATTCATTGATTTTTTGGAGGGTTTTTTGTGTCTCTATCTCCTTCAGTTCTGCTCTGATCTTAGTTATTTCTTGCCTTCTGCTAGCTTTTGAATGTGTTTGCTCTTGCCTCTCTAGTTCTTTTAATTGTGATGTTAGAGTGTCAATTTTTGATCTCTCCTGCTTTCTCTTGTGGGCATTTAGTGCTATAAATTTCCCTCTACACACTGCTTTAAATGTGTCCCAGAGATTCTGGTATGTTGTATCTTTGTTCTCATTGGTTTCAAAGAACATCTTTATTTGTGCTTTCATTTCGTTATGTACCCAGTAGTCATTCAGGAGCAGGTTGTTCAGTTTCCATGTAGTTGAGCGGTTTTGATTGAGTTTCTTAGTCCTGAGTTCTAGTTTGATTGCACTGTGGTCTGAGAGACAGTTTGTTATAATTTCTGTTCTTGTACATTTGCTGAGGAGTGCTTTACTTCCAATTATGTGGTCAATTTTGGAATAAGTGCGATGTGGTGCTGAGAAGAATGTATATTCTGTTGATTTGGGGTGGAGAGTTCTATAGATGTCTATTAGGTCCGCTTGGTGCAGAGATGAGTTCAATTCCTGGATATCCTTGTTAACTTTCTGTCTCGTTGATCTGTCTAATGTTGACAGTGGAGTGTTGAAGTCTCCCAATATTATTGTATGGGAGTCTAAGTCTCTTTGTAGGTCTCTAAGGACTTGCTTTATGAATCTGGGTGCTCCTGTATTGGGTGCATATATATTTAGGAGAGTTAGCTCTTCCTGTTGAATTGATCCCTTTACCATGATGTAATGGCCTTCTTTGTCTCTTTTGATCTTTGATGGTTTAAAGTCTGTTTTATCAGAGACTAGGATTGCAACCCCTGCTTTTTTGTTCTCCATTTGCTTGGTAGATCTTCCTCCATCCCTTTATTTTGAGCCTATGTATGTCTCTGCATGTGAGATGGGTCTCCTGAATACAGCAGACTGATGGGTCTTGACTCTTGATCCAGTTTGCCAGTCTGTGTCTTTTAATTGGAGCATTTAGTCCATTGACATTTAAGGTTAATATTGTTATGTGTGAACTTGATCCTGTCATTATGATATTAACTGGTTATTTTGCTCGTTAGTTGATGCAGTTTCTTCCTAGCCTCGATGGTCTTTACATTTTGGCATGTTTTTGCAATGGCTGGTACCGGTTGTTCCTTTCCATGTTTAGGGCTTCCTTCAGGGTCTCTTGTAAGGCAGGCCTGGTGGTGACAAAATCTCTAAGCATTTGCTTATCTGTAAAGGATTTTATTTCTCCTTCACTGATGAAGCTTAGTTTGGCTGGATATGAAATTCTGGGTTGAAAATTCTTTTCTTTAAGAACGTTGAATATTGGCCCCCACTCTCTTCTGGCTTGTAGAGTTTCTGCCGAGAGGTCTGCTGTTATTCTGATGGGCTTCCCTTTGTGGGTAACCCGACCTTTCTCTCTGGCTGCCCTTAAGATTTTTTCCTTCATTTCAACTTTGGTGAATCTGGCAATTATGTGTCTTGGAGTTGCTCTTCTGGAGGAGTATCTTTGTGGCGTTCTCTGTATTTCCTGAATTTGAATGTTGGCCTGCCCTACTAGGTTGGGGAAGTTCTCCTGGATGATATCCTGAAGAGTGTTTTCCAACTTGGTTCCATTTTCCCCCTCACTTTCAGGCACCCCAATCAGACGTAGATTTGGTCTTTTTACATAATCCCATACTTCTTGCAGGCTTTGTTCATTTCTTTTTCTTCTTTTTTCTTTTGGTTTCTCTTCTCGCTTCATTTCATTCATTTGATCCTCAATCGCTGATACTCTTTCTTCCAGTTGATCGAGTCGGTTACTGAAGCTTGTGCATTTGTCACGTATTTCTCGTGTCATGGTTTTCATCTCTGTCATTTCGTTTATGATCTTCTCTGCATTAATTAGTCTAGCTGTCAATTCTTCCACTTTTTTTCAAGATTTTTAGTTTCTTTGCGCTGGGTACGTAATTCCTCCTTTAGCTCTGAGAGGTTTGATGGACTGAAGCCTTCTTCTCTCATCTCGTCAAAGTCATTCTCTGACCAGCTTTGATCCGTTGCTGGCGATGGGCTGCGCTCCTTTGCAGGGGGAGATGCGCTCTTATTTTTTGAATTTCCAGCTTTTCTGCCCTGCTTCTTCCCCATCTTTGTGGTTTTATCTGTCTCTGGTCTTTGATGATGGTGACGTACTGATGGGGTTTTGGTATAGGTGTCCTTCCTGTTTGATAGTTTTCCGTCTGACAGTCAGAAGGACTGTCTGTTGGTCTGTTGGAGATTGCTTGAGGTCCACTCCAGACCCTGTTTGCCTGGGTATCAGCAGCAGAGGTTGCCGAAGATAGAATATTGCTGAACAGCGAGTGTACCTGTCTGATTCTTTCTTTGGAAGTTTCCTCTCAGGGGTGACGCCACCCTGTGAGGTGTGGGGTATCAGACTGCCCCTAGTGGGGGATGTCTCCCAGCTAGGCTACTCAGGGGTCAGGGACCCACCTGAGCAGGCAGTCTGTCCGTTCTCAGATCTCAACCTCCGCGTTAGGAGATCCACGGCTCTCCCCAAAGCTGTCAGACAGAGTCGTTCACGTCTGCAGCGGCCCCCGCTCTTTCCCCTAATGGACTGCAGCTGTGCGCTGTCCGCAGAGGTAGAGTCTACAGAGACAGGCAGGCTTCCTTGAGCTGCTGTGAGCTCCACCCAGTTCGAGCTTCCAGCGGCTTTGTTTACCTACTTAAGCCTCAGCAATGGCGGGCGCCCCTCCCCCAGCCTCGCTGCTGCCTTGCGGATAGATCGCGGCAGACGGCTGTGTTAGCAGTGAGGGAGGCTCCGTGGGCGTGGGACCCTCCCGGCCAGGTGTGGGATATATTCTCCTGGTGTGCCTGTTTCCTTAAAGCGCAGTATGGGGTGGGAGTTACCCGATTTTCCAGGTGTTGTGTGTCTCAGTTCCCCTGGCTAGGAAAAGGGATTTCCTTCCCCCTTGCGCTTCCAGGTGAGGCGATGCCTCGCCCTGCTTCAGCTCACGCTGGTCAGGCTGCAGCAGCTGACCAGCACCGATTGTCTGGCACTCCCTAGAGAGATGACCCCAGTACCTCAGTTGAAAATGCAGAAATCACCGGTCTTCTGTGTCGCTCGCGCTAGGAGTTGGAGACTGGAGCTGTTCCTATTCGGCCATCTTGCTCCGCCCCCACAAGTTGATATTCTTAATGGCAAGCAACAGAAACTGCCACTGTGAATCACAAATAGAAATTTGTTGAAATCCACCAATGTAAACAACCTCCTAGGAGAGTGGTGGCTTAGGTAGGATTAGAGTAAAAGGACATAGGGTATAAGAAACTTAAGGAGCTAAGAAGCCTCATTGGTTGGTTTTCTCATGTGAATGTTGAAGTCATCTAAGATGCTAGAATGAATTTAAATGGAGATCTTAAAAGACTATGGTGGAATGTGCTAGTCTTCAGTAAACTGGGATGGAGATGATGTTTTTGAAGTTGATTAGAAAATAGTGGTGTGAAGATGTAATCAAATGTCTAGCCTTCAAAATACATCATTTTGTTTTAGATAATGGAAGTAATAGTTTATTTCAGATAATAGAAAGTAAATATAGGATAAGGCTATGGAAGCTGTAGTAGGAAACTAGGATGTTTTCAAACGTGAGATGACATGAGGTTTGAGCAAATTGAGAGACATTCCTAAAAGACCTAAAGAGGAGGGAGTATATTTAGAAAATGGACCAAATTTCACTTAAAGCAAGGAAGTCAGGGATGGAGTGCAACTTATTTAAGAAGCTGTAATAAAGTTGTATTGCTCAAATATTGAGATGGACAAAGGATGAGTCTGCAGGATTGGCAGGAACAAGATAGTGAGAAGTCTATTAGGCCATTCAAAGTATCTTAAATTGTATTCTCAAGGAAATTGATAACTGTAGAACAAATGGTTACATGAATATGTTAGACTGATTTTTTTTCTCATAGCTTTTTGAGGCTCTGAGGATGGAATATGAAGCTGGAGACATTTAGCATATCTCTCTGTAAAAGATAATAAACACTAAGCTATTGTAACTGGTAGAGATGGCTAGAAGATGTCAAACCTAGGGACAGTAGCAACAGGACTTGGTCACTACTGAGAATTGATGGTCAATGGGAGGAATACATTAGAATAATTCCAGACTTTTGGCAATGATATGCCACCAACTGAACAATGGAAATAAAGTGTGTTTGAGAACAAGGGGTTAAGATGAGATGATAAAGAGTTGAGTGATGAGCTTGTTAAATTTGAAACTGTTGAGGGGATGTCGTACAACCAATTGTGAGATGTTTGAACCAAATAGAGAATTGAAAGTCTTCAGGATGCAGTGGAAAGTAAATCAATGAGAGTGAATAAACATGTATAAGCAAAGAATTCAAGTGTGAGAACATCAGGGGAACAAGGACAGAGTCCTGGATAATTTCACATCTAAGGATGAAGACTAATGACAGATACTTCCTGCTTTAAGAGTGGAAGACTTCAGATGAGATAGTAATAGAGGAGACAAATGTAAAATGCCCTGGCTTTCGCTGTGGTATTTTTAAATACACACAAAAACATGCACATTAAAAATGAATAGCTAAGATCATCTATGTGCCTCAAATACATATCTAAACTTTTGTTTACAGAGACAAAGAGTAAGAAATCAAGCTAGAATACTGTTGGGATTTTTGTTTGTTTGTTTTCACTGAATGACCTATTTTCAATTTTGGGCCTGTAACATATGCTTGCTCCGGCTCTATGCTGTGTGAAATTGCTCTTTGAGATAGCTAAGTGTCCTGCCATATTGCATCATTGTAGGCATAAATTAATTTGGTACACTAAGTCAAGTCAGCTAACATAAGGCATCTGGAAATGAGACCATAAAGTTTGGCTCTTTCTTATTTCCTTGAAGATCCTCAGCTGTGCACATATTTCTGTAGTTAATATAAATAACTAGAATCATCGCATATTTTTCTGGTAGCCACTAGTAGGGAATTGTCACAGCAAAAAAAAGGTATTTAGAAAAGTTAGCTTATGGATTTGAAAAGAAAGAATAAAAGAGAAAGGGAGAATGTTCTTTATAAATCAATGTACCCGAAGGAGCTCCTTTGTTTTTTCTTCTTTTTCTTCAGTCAAATTTCTTTGTCCATCCACAAGACCTCACAGATGCAGAAATAACAGAATATGCCTACAGTCTGAGCAAATGTGCAATGGGATTGATGACTGCGGGGACAACTCAGATGAAGATCACTGTAGTGGTAAATGCGTTTAATGTGAAATAATTCAGTGATGGCTACAAGGTTCTCTGATGACTTGGGGTACAAACATTTTTAAAAATACATTTCTTACGTGGATGTCTGAGGGCATTATTTTCAGACATTTGATCTTCTGACAAGGTATAAAAATATTCCACCAGCATTTCATTTGCCTTATAGCTATGCACCTTTATCCATAGTTCCCACTAACGACTCTAGAAAATATTAATCCTGGAGAAGCAATATAGAGATTTTAAAATGCTCCTTGTTTAAAGACTTAATTCTTTGAAGAAAGGGAGTTTATATAGATTGTATGTATATGCAATTCCTTTTTCCGAATTCTGAAGTTCAAAAACCTTTTAATGTAAAAGACTTATGTTTGCAGCAAAATCATTTGGAGACAAAACTTGACCTGACCCCTAATTGGAGCCATTTAATATCATTCTCTAAAAAAATTCCACTTAGGGTAAATATTTTTAAATTTTTCTGTAGCTATCAGTGTTATTTACTTAAAGTAAACACACTGTCACTTTCCTAAAATCTAAACATTTCAGAATGTTTAAAAATTTGACCCTGGCCGGGCGCGGTGGCTCAAGCCTGTAATCCCAGCACTTTGGGAGGCCGAGACGGGCGGATCACAAGGTCAGGAGATCGAGACCATCCTGGCTAATACGGTGAAACCTCGTCTCTACTAAAGAATACAAAAAAACTAGCAGGGCGACGAGGCGGGCGCCTGTAGTCCCAGCTACTTGGGAGGCGGAGGCAGGAGAATGGCGTGAACCTGGGAGGCGGAGCTTGCAGTGAGCTGAGATCCGGCCACCGCACGCCAGCCTGGGCGACAGAGCCAGACTCCGTCTCAAAAAAAAAAAAAAAAAAAAAAACTACAAAAAACTAGCCGGGCGAGGTGGCGGCGCCCGTAGTCCCAGCTACCTGGGAGGCTGAGGCAGGAGAATGGCCTGAACCCGGGAGGCGGAGCTTGCAGTGAGCTGAGAGACGGCCACAGCACTCCAGCCTGGGTGACAGAGCGAGACTCCGTCTCAAAAAAAAAAAAAAAAAAAACAAACAAACAAAAAAAAAAAACAAATTTGACCTTGAGAGCTTCAAATCGAGGATTGTAAACCCATGTTTTTCATAGTAGTTAGTAAAATTTTGGAGATATTTCATGCTCAATAACTGTGTTTTGATTCTGTGGAGCACTAATCATTTTTTGTATGCCTCTATAGGTAAGCTGACATATAAAGCAAGGCCTTGTAAAAAGGATGAGTTTGCTTGTAGTAATAAAAAATGCATCCCTATGGATCTCCAGTGTGATCGACTTGATGACTGTGGAGATGGTTCCGATGAGCAAGGATGCAGAATAGGTGAGCTTGTTTTCTGTTAAGCAAAGTACCGGGATATACAAGTCTAACTTCTGCTTGTACATGACTAAAATTTTCTGGATGGAAATATTGTTCTTCAAAATATGCTTTACTGATGCCCTTTTTCAAAAACCTTTGCCAAAGCAACCTTAGAATACTACTTAAGTTAATTTCAGACTGTATGAAGTGGACAAGGTTGACTTTGTAATGAGTACCCTTGTTAAAGCAGAAGCTGAGAAATCAATATTCAAATATAGAAATTGATGTCAGCAATGTAATCTATATCATTTAGTAATTTATCTTAGACACATTTAGTATTTTTAAATTTTATAAACAGTGATATTTAGTTGAATGGTAGTAAAGGTCTTAATTTAGTCAATTTTTTAAAAAAAACTACTCCATTGCCGAATCATTCTTACAGAAGATGTGATTATTTTTTTAGCTTGAGTGCCATGATACTTGAGTTATTACATCCTGATTGCGAATAGTTTATGTTTAACTAATGCTTGGTATTTGACTTTTTTGTATTAGATAAAAGTAATTAAATTTATGATCCTAAATTCAGTTTGCTTACAGAAGTCACACAATATTTCCTACTTTTGGGTCATTTCCTTTCTTTTTTATTTATGCATCTAAAATGTTCCTAACTTAGGGATGAAGCAATACCCACCAGGATATGGCTACATGTGTCTAAACCGTGGTATCATGCCACTGACCTATTTTAACTAATTGTAAAATATTCAAGTCAGTGGGGACAAATAATAGTTACAATTATAATAAAGTTCTCATATTTGTCAAAAATTTGATTTAAGTAACTTAGAGAAAATATAATGTTATCCTTATAATAATGTCCCTCTCATTTATTTAAAAGAGAAGTTCTTCCAAAACGTTTTCCTGAATGGGAGATAAAGCAGTAAAATTGCAACTGCTCTCCTGGAAATTACAAGTAACTTTTTGTCCATCCCAGAATGTTGCAGCTTGTAAACAACGATTCTGAGCACATTACACACTCAAATGTTACTCTTCATATGTCTGTCCAGCATAAAAAAAATGAAATTTAAACTGCTGATTTAGCCGACTTGCTTGAGTAACTTAGCAGTAGCCTTGATTGAGTTTACAAATATTAAGCATAGGTTAGCAATAAATGCCTCAATTTCTAAGTAGCTTATAGGAAATGCTTTGGCTCTCAGAGAAGGATGTAGTACTCATATATGGTGCTGTAATAAAGATAGCCTGTCATTAGAATCATTGACTCCTGACTTACTTTAAAAAAGTATGGTATAGCTTAAGAGCAACCCTAAATATCAGCTGTTAGCAGCTTGTTCTAATCTGTATTTAATGTTAATGAGTTCAGTTTTTATACTTCTATACATTTATAAGACATGGGGCTTATATGGAGAGAAGACCTTATATACTCAAAAAGAGTTATCTATGGAGTAATAAATACCATTTCAAATATTTTTAAAAAGTAAATTCCCCACTTGAGGAATTAGAATTATATTAGTTTTGATCATATTTTTAAATACCAGGTCCTACTGAATATACCTGTGAAGGTAATGTGAATCCATGTGGAGACGATGCATATTGTAATCAAATAAAAACATCTGTTTTCTGTCGCTGTAAGCCTGGATTTCAGAGAAACATGAAAAACAGACAATGTGAAGGTAGAGTACTTTTCCTCAACAGCTTGCTCGTAAATCTTTGGGTTATGAAAAGACTCCCAAGACTTCTAAATTGTGAAATCACAGGGCACTGATTTTCATCAAAATGATGTGTATCTACGGGATACCATTTCACTTATGAGAATGAAAGTCTCTGGGGTCAAGAGCTTGTTTGTTTGTGGATCTAAGCTAACCACAACAGAGGCTACAAAGCTTTTTCTATAGCAAATTCAGAGCTGCAGGAATTTCAATTCTATTGCTACAATACTGTTTTGAAATGCAAATAATGAAATTGCTGGTTCAGGAACTATTGGAAAATTAGTCTTGCTTCATGAAAAAAAAATATGTGTTTATGATTACCCATTTATCTTGAGTGTGGCATTTGCAATACTGAAATAGGTAAATCATATTTGGAGAGTCATGGGCTTTTATCCTAAAATCATGTTTTAAATAGATCATAATGTGTCTTTAAAAATTCAAAGTCAGGATCTACATAAATCTGTCAACTTACTTGAGATCATTTAAAAATTGAGTATGTAGGATAGCCAAAATCTTATAGTAAATAAATAAATATAATCTACGTCAGTGTTCTAACTATAGAACCATGAAATACAGACCCATATGCACTTTCTACAAGTTTCTCCAATAAAACTGCTATTTGTATTCATATTCACATTATTGTAAGTGCAGCCAAACTAAAATAACTAAGTCTGGCTTATCCAGGCTAAATTCAAGTCTTCAAATGCTTTTACCTACCAGCTTGCTTTTGTTATGTCTCTCTGTGATATTTTGGGGCTAAGAAAAATGATTTTACTTTGTGTTAATCAAAACGGAATTTTTTAAATCAATTGGTTCTACTCACCCAAAAAGGGGATAAGTGTAGTCACGTCATGTTTATCTACATTTTGAGTTATATGTGTATTTGGATTATTCGTGACATTGGATTTTTCCATTACCGTGAGATTGAAAGCTGACAGTCTAGGTTTCCTATATTTTAGTTAACAAATGAATTATCTTTCAAACTATGGTATTTATTTTTCCACGGCTCTATCAATTACATATAAACACACACACATACACAATTCTTTCCAGATTTTAATTTCAATAACATTTATTTTCTAATATTTATTTGTGAGTGGGTTTTCTCTGTATGTATGTACTAAATTTAAAATTATATTCTTCAACTTTTCTTAATTTTTTTTTATTATACTTTAAGTTCTAGGGTACATGTGCATAACGTGCAGGTTTGTTACATATGTATACTTGTGCCATGTTGGTGTACTGCACCCATCAACTCGTCAGCACCCATCAATTCATCATTTATATCATGTATAACTCCCAAGGCAATCCCTCCCCCGTTCCCCCTCCCCATGATAGGCCCCGATGTGTGATGTTCCCCTTCCCGAGTCCAATGGTCTTTACATTTTGGCTTGTTTTTGCAATGGCTGGTTCCGGTTGTTCCTTTCCATGTTTAGGGCTTCCTTCAGGGTCTCTTGTAAGGCAGGCCTGGTGGTGACAAAATCTCTAAGCATTTGCTTATCTGTAAAGGATTTTATTTCTCCTTCTCCTTTATTTCTCCTTCACTGATGAATCTTAATTTGGCTGGATATGAAATTCTGGGTTTAAAATTCTTTTCTTTAAGAATGTTGAATATTGGCCCCCACTCTATTCTGGCTTGGAGAGTTTCTGCTGAGAGGTCTGCTGTTAGTCTGATGGGCTTCCCTTTGTGGGTAACTCGACCTTTCTCTCTGGCTGCCCTTAAGATTTTTTCCTTCATTTCAACTTTGGTGAATCTGGCAATTATGTGTCTTGGAGTTGCTCTTCTCGAGGAGCATCTTTGTGATGTTCTCTGTATTTCCTGAATTTGAATGTTGGCCTGCCCTACTAGGTTGGGGAAGTTCTCCTGGATGATATCCTGAAGAGTGTTTTCCAACTTGGTTCCATTTTCCCCCTCACTTTCAGGCACCCCAATGAGACGTAGATTTGGTCTTTTTACATAATCCCATACTTCTTTCAGGCTTTGTTCATTTCTTTTTCTTCTTTTTTCTTTTGGTTTCTCTTCTCACTTCATTTCATTCATTTGATCCTCAATCGTTGATACTCTTTCTTCCAGTTGATCAAGTCTGAAGCTTGTGGATTTGTCACGTATTTCTCGTGTCATGGTTTTCATCTCTGTCATTTCATTTATGACCTTCTCTGCATTAATTATTCTAGCTATCAATTCTTCCACTCTTTTTTCAAGATTTTTAGTTTCTTTGCGCTGGGTACGTAATTCCTCCTTTAGCTCTGAGAAGTTTGATGGACTGAAGCCTTCTTGTCTCATCTCGTCAGAGTCATTCTCTGACCAGCTTAGATCCGCTGCTGGCGATGAGCTGCGCTCCTTTGCAGGGGGAGATGTGCTCTTATTTTTTGAATTTCCAGCTTTTCTGCCCTGCTTCTTCCCCATCTTTGTGGTTTTATCTGCCTGTGGTCTTTGATGATGTTGACGTACTGATGGGGTTTTGGTGTGAGTGTCCTTCCTGTTTGTTAGTTTTCCTTCTAACAGTCAGGACCCTCAGCTGTAGGTCTGTTGGAGATTGCTTGAGGTCCACTCCCGACCCTGTTTGCCTGGGTATCAGCAGCAGAGGTTACAGAAGATAGAATATTGCTGAACAGCGAGTGTACCTGTCTGATTCTTACTTTGGAAGCTTCCTCTCAGAGGTGTACTCCACCCTGTGAGGTGTGGGGTGTCAGACTGCCCCTAGTGGGGGATATCTCCCAGTTAGGCTACTCAGGGGTCAGGGACCCACTTGAGCAGGCAGTCTGTCCCTTCTCAGATCTCAACCTCCATGTGGGGAGATCCACTGCTCTCTTCAAAGCTGTCAGACAGAGTCGTTTGGGTCTGCACAGGCCTCTGCTGCTTCCCCTGTCGTTTTTTTAGCTGTGCCCTGTCCCCAGAGATGGAGTCTCCAGAGACAGGCAGGTTTCCTTGAGCTGCTGTGAGCTCCACCCAGTTCGAGCTTCCCAGCGGCTTTGTTCACCTACTTAAGCCTCAGCAATGGCGGGCGCCCCTCCCCCAGCCTCGCTGCTGCCTTGCGGTTAGATCGCAGACTGCTGTCCTAGCAATGAGGGAGGCTCCGTGGCCGTGGGACCCTCCCGGCCAGGTGTGGGTATAATCTCCTGGTGTGCCCGTTTGCTTAAAGCGCAATATTGGGGTGGGAATTACCCGATTTTCCAGGTGTTGTGTGTCTCATTTCGCCTGGCTAGGAAAAGGGATTCCTTTCCCCCTTGCGCTTCCCAGGTGAGGCAATGCCTCGCCCTGCTTCAGCTCTGGGTGGTCGGGCTGAAGCAGCTGACCAGCACCGATTGTCCGGCACTCCCCAGTGAGATGATCCCAGTACCTCAGTTGAAAATGCAGAAATCACCGGTCTTCTGTGTCGCTCGCGCCGGGAGTTGGAGACTGGAGCTGTTCCTATTCGGCCATCTTGCTCCCAACTTTTCTTAATTTTTAATTGTATTCCACAGCAAATATAACCTGCACACTACATTCTTTATTTTAAATTGCTATGAATCTATTTCTTCATATTATTTTGTAGGACAAATGAGTAACTTTTGAACTCTAATAAAATGTTCATCTATTTTTAATAAATAAATTTTGATATTAAGGAAAATAGCTCTATTTCAGTGTCAAAGAAGGGTAAGACATAACTTGGATTCTATAATCCAAAAATTTAAATGTGTTTCTACCCTTCACTTATGTATCTGAAAAAAATGCATAAGAAATTGCTATTTGATGTTAAAGCCCAAACACTTCAATCAGAATATCTAAAGGGAAAAAAGGAAAGAGGAATGGTAGAAGAAAGTAGAAGGGGATTAACAGTTGCTGAGTGCCAGGTACTGTTTTGGGTACTAGGCATGTGTGGAATTCCTCCATCCCCTTCAAAACCTCATGATCCAGGCTTTCTAGAGATGAGGAGAAAATGATGGTTTGGGCCAGTATGGAGACAAGTGAGGAAGTTGAGGTTTTATCAAATCATGCAGAATATTGCTTATTTGGATTCTGTACCAAAGGGAAACCATAGTGACAAATAACTGCCTGTTCAAAGTTACAGGTGCTGAACAAAACAGAAATATTTGTTGTAACTGTGATGGTTAAGTACTGACAAGATGCATTCCACTTCATTCCTGTAAAATATTTATTAAAAACAACTAAATACACTTTTCTGCATCTCTTTACTCTACATCTCAATCAAATAGCAATGTATTGTCATGAGAATACTTATGTGTTCTCAGGTAAAGTATCACAGTAAAGTCAACAAAATCAGAAAACCTGAGTGTAAGCCCTGACGTTCTGATTTACAAGTGTCACTACCACTGAGCTTTAGAACATTGTTGTGTGCTACGCAAAAGATAGTTATTGATACTGTGCTAATTCTTAAGTTCTCTTATTCAAGGGAAGGATTTATCTCACAGATTTATTAAGTAATTAGGAGATTATAAGTGATAAAATGAGGCAGGGGAAATATGCTGGTTAAACACAAAAGTAGAGGAGGAAAAGAGAGGAAGATTAGACAGTTCCCTAGAATAATCTGGCCTCAATCCTGGCTGTTCATAAGCCCTTAAAATTAGAGTCATGTGCCAAACTACATGACTCTAATTAAATCACATGAATACTGCCTGTGATTTATTTATTTATGCTAGTGATTTAGAGTTATGTATTCATATATAGGCATGCAGTTTTTTGCTTGCTTAATTCACATAATCTCAATACAGCCCTTCTTGTTACATGGTCACTTCATACATTTGAGTCCAGAAGTGTGTTAGAGATGCACCCAAATCTTTGTTCTCTGCCAGTCATTGTGCAAAATCTGGCAATAAAAAAGGAATGTATCATAATTGATGTCCTCAAGGGACTGACATTCAAGTAGAAGATATGAATATGTAACCACATTCCTGAAATATAAGCAACAATGTAAGAAAGAAATACCAGCAGAGCAAAGACTGGAGGAACTAGTGATGAATCATCACTCTCATATATCGTGGAGACCAAAGAAGGCTTTATTTCAGGTGGATCTTGAAAGATGAGTAGAAATTCTGTATGGAAACGTGGGCAAGGGCATTACAGGATGAAAGAATAGCCCATGACATCTGCAAAGGCATGGAGGTAGGTCATAACAAACAGCCTAAAAGAAAACCTCAAGGCAGATCTATTTGCATGAATGGAAATCTATACAACAAACCCCAATGGGGGTACAAGTTTATCTAGTAGCAAACCTGCACTTGTATCCTTGAACTTAAAAGGTAAAAAAATAAGTAAGCATTTTAAAACAGAAAAAAGGAAGCCCCAGCGAAGTTTGAAATTGATGTTTTAATATTCTAAATGGATTAATAAAAGCAATGGCAACTGATGAATCTTCTAGCACAAACATTGTGAAAAATGATTATACTTTCACAAATATGGCACAGCAAGTCACAGATTAAAGATGTGAAAGGACAATAAACACTAGTAATATGTTAAAGAAAAATAATTTTGCCTTTTTGAAATGTGGTAAGAATAGGAGTATGAACTGGGGGTATGATGATGCTATTTTGAGCTCTTCTTTTCTAGACCTCAATGAATGTTTGGTGTTTGGCACATGTTCCCATCAATGTATAAATGTGGAAGGATCATATAAATGTGTGTGTGACCAGAATTTTCAAGAAAGAAATAACACCTGCATAGCAAAAGGTAAGATTATAACCACTATCGCAAATACTATTATTACAATTTTGTTGTAAACATTTTATGGAGAAAACTGTTTGCTATTTCATTTCAGCGACAGCTTCATTTCTCATAAAATAAAAATATTTTTAATGATGATTAATTTGGCCAATTGGTTAGTTAATATTTATGAATTTAATCTTATATGGCTTATGGAAATGATTATGAAATACATGGTTACTGTTAAAATCACATAGTGTTCAAAACAATTTTTCAAAAGGGGTATGAGTTTAAAAACCAGTGTGATAGAATGTGAAGTATCTCTCTTGATGGTCTGCTCTAAGGGAATATGATAAAAATTATACCCCTGGGATAAAAATAAAAGGTTAAACATTAGCATTATAAGGAGAAAGGAATTTTGAGTAAGGATTTTAACGGTTTTAAAACAAGATCTTTCTTTCAAATTTAGAACTCCTCCACCTACTAATATTATTTTTTAAAAAGATTAAATGATAGGCCAGGTGCAGTGGCTCACGCCTGTAATCCTAGGACCTTGGAAGGCCAAGGAGAGTCAATCACGAGGTCAGGAGTTCAAGAACAGCCTGACTGACATGGTGAAACCCCGTCTCTATTAAAAATATAGAAATTAGCCAGGTGTGGTGGTGTGCACCTATAGTCCCAGCTACTTGGGAGGCTGATGCAGAAGAATTGCCTCAACCCAAGAGGCAGAGATTGCAGTGAACCAGGATTGCACCACTGCACTCCAGCCTGGGTGACAGAGCAAGATTCCATCTCAAAAAAAGAAAAACAAGCAAACAAAAAAAAAAAAGAAAAGAAAAAAGATTAAATGATAAACTATGGTTCTGGGCAATTGTAGGTATAGATTTTAATATTCATATGTTTATGCTAAATAATGTTGTAACTTCAGTATTGTTAGCTACAAGGTATGATTGGACATTATTATTATAATAAGATTGTTATTACAAGAAGAAAAGGATGACGTAATGGATCAACTGTGGGCTATAGCATTAGATATACTTGGATTTGAATCCCAGCACAGCACCTTTTAGACTGTGTGGTCTCGAGGAATTCACTAAAGTGTCTGAGCCTCAGTTCAGTTTCCATAGTTATAAGAAGTGAAGATAAACTGTGAAAGGCTTAACATAGCGTCTGACACATAATGAGCATTCGCTCATTATATAATGTTAATGAGAGCTATTAACATTACAGAGCTGAAAGGAATCTCATGGGGTATTATTATTATTATTTATTTGCAGAAACTGTATCTGTAATCCAGCCTCTCTTTAGGGCTTCATTAATATTTTAACTGATATTTTTGGCATTTGCTTTAGGGTTTTACTTGTTAGTATGAAAATGACATTAGTATTCTATTGTAGATGTCAAAAATTTCAAATGTTTCACTTAGCAGGATTCTAGATAATTTAGAGATTATAGAACTTTAATGTAATAAATACTGATATCTTTTTATGCTAAAAGTTAATAAGTACTTAAGATGTATAAATACAGTAAGAGGAAGATTCTTCATATCTTAATTTTTATTTCTTAGCCTAAAGTAATGATCACTCAGGTTCATAAATTAAGTACTCAGAAACTTTAGAAGCTTAATGAGTATACAACATAGCACCTGGACCTTGACAATTGATGCATTATAACCTACTGTATTGTGACTTATCAAATAATAATCTCTCTTCATAAAAAGGACATCTATATGTACATAATCTCTAGCCATAAGGAAAGATTGGCACTAGAAAACCTCTATCAATAATTATTATAAATGTTTAGATAAGTGGATATCAGAAATAATAAGCCATAAAGACTAAAAGATAATATAAAGCTGGTTGATTTTTGAGGAAAAACTGTATTAAGAATAATAATTCAAGATCATTTAAAAGTACAATTATTGCTTTTAACATTAGTTGAAATTTACTTTATTTTTGTATTTTATTATAATAATCTCCAGGCTCTGAAGATCAAGTTCTCTACATTGCTAATGACACTGATATCCTGGGTTTTATATATCCATTCAACTACAGTGGCGATCATCAACAAATTTCTCATATTGAACATAATTCAAGAATAACAGGGATGGATGTATATTATCAAAGAGATATGATTATTTGGAGTACTCAGTTTAATCCAGGCGGAATTTTCTACAAAAGGATCCATGGCAGAGAAAAAAGGCAAGCAAACAGTGGCTTGATTGTAAGTAAATACCATTGTATATTTGAAAGTCCATACCTTTCCACCAGCTGCTTTTTAAACAAAATGTATCTATTGTGATATCTAATTATACTAATTAATATATTCAATTATTTTCCCAATATTTTCCTTGTGTAGAAATAATGTATTTCTCTGCTCATTCATTCTCATAGCTGTACATGACTTATTTTAGTTATACGCTTTTATGTTTTTGCTTTAATGTATTTGACTTATATGTAGTATAAGAATGCTAATGAATGATACCTAACATCTCCAGGACATCTGCTTCATAGTGCTTTACAATTATTATGATTATAAGCTTTTTTATCATGAGATGAGATTGGGAAACATCACATTATTTTTACATTAGAAAGTAGTGTAATGCAGGGATAATTGTTTCTCTTCTTACATTATCATAAATATACTTCTACTCTAGGGCAGGACATCAACTCAATGGTGTAACCATTTCTTCTGACTCCTGATAACTGTATTTCAGGAAACATCCAAAACAGAAATATTGTGCACTTGTGTATGATGGACATGTTGATTATCATGGTTTTTGAGAAAAATAAACTGGAACATGTTTCAATTTATGATTGTAGATTATCCCGTTTTGTTTTAGGGCATGTCAAGTTATTGTGTGTTTTATATTTTTAAGTAACCTGGAAGGAAAATGACAGATAAATATGTATTTTTATAGGGCCTGGCCCATTCCTGTACAACCAAAAAGTCAAGTGCTGTCCCAGCAGGATGTAATTGAAGCTTTGTGTTTAACAAAAATTAGAGGTTCCTATCTAGAAGTCCTCCCTACTTTTTCTACTAGCATCTGCCATAAACACTTGAACTACATGAATCCATTTGATGCAAATCTGGAACATATTTTAATTTTATCAACAGTAGATGGCAATATGCTGGTTTTAAAATCGGCTATTGTAGTTTTCAAATTCAGATTTAGATTAACTTAGATGAAACCTTTGAGTAAAAATCCATGTATACCAGAATTGTTCAGTTCCTATTTCCTCGAACACAATAGCTACCATTAACTTTCATTAGCTCTAAAACAGAAATCTGCCTGTTGAAAACATTGCTTCTATGGTAACATGCCATCTGTTGTTAATGAATGAATAAAGAGTATATACTGTGGAGTTATATTGGCTGAGTTTGAATCTTATTCTTGTTGCTTACTGGCCTCTTAGCTTCTTGGTACTCTATTTCAAGAGGTTCTAGTGATGATTCAGTTTACATATTAGTATATTAACTATATACTAAAATTAATTGTATATAATTACATGTAATGAATAAATAACATACATAATTATATGTATTTTATATACTAATGTTTAACTGTCTAGGTACATAGGAAGTACTATTTAGATGCTTGCTATTAACAGTAGGATGATTCTGTTGATGATGGTGATGACATTAATAACGATAATTGGCAAAATGTTCTCTGCTTCATATTAGCACATTAAACATTATTTGCAAATTACATATCTGCATTTTATAATTGATAAAGATAGACACATCTTTAATTTTGGCATAATTTTTCAAGAAAAGTCTTTGTTTTTATTTAGCTTTGTGCTTTGGGGAAATTGATTATCCTTTAGTTCAGGGGTCTCCAATCCTCAAGCCACAGACCAGTATCAGTCTGTGGCCATTAGGAACCTGATTGCACAACAGGAGGTGAGCAGCTAGTGAGGGAGCATTACCATCTGAGCTCTGCACCCTGTCAGAGCAGTGGTGGCACTGCATTTTCACAGGAGCGCAAACCCTATTGTGAACTGTGCATGGGAGGAATCTGAACTGTGGATGCGAGGGATCTAGATTGCTGAGTTCCTTGTGAGAATCTAATCCCCCACCCACCCCATTCGTAGAAAAGTTGCCTTCCATGAAACTGGTCCCTGGTGCCAGAAAGGTTGGGGACCGCTGTTCTAGTGAACAGAATTCACAAAATTTATTGTAGATTTTAAGCCAAATTCACTCAATGTTTGGTAACTAAATTTTCATTCTTATACACAGAAATATATTTATGTATATTACTTGAATATTTATTTATATGTGCATATTTTTACATATTTTATCTTTATTAATGTGTTATAGAATCTTTCACATTCAATGGCAAAGCTTGATTAGACTTATTTGAGTAGGATATAAAACTTTATTTACTCTTTTAATGATAGTAATAACTTGTGTTATATCATCCAGACTTCCTGTGTTTTACTTTTGTTTTCACCTCTCTATTTAAATCTCTCATGACAACAGCACTCACAAAGAAGAAAAATGGGTAACAGTAGGAGTGCATTTTCTACTAAGGAGTCCATCATAACTAAATAAATGCCATAATTATAAGTTTGGAACCTCTGAGCCATGAGTTTTAGCACTATAAGCCAAATTTCCTAACGATTCTAGCCAATACATTATTTTAAAAAATACTTCAGAGCTACACTGATAAAAGCAACTATTTAACTTTGCTTCCTAAATCTTTTTGTATTCCTGATATTTCAATATTATAAAGACAGACTAAATCTATTATTACCACCTTAGTGAGTAATGTGAATTGTAGAGCAATTAACTTGAAAGATATATCACATCTCTGAGTCTCAGCTTACTTATCTGAAAACAACTATAATATTGAAGTACACAATTTCTACAACTCCTTTGAGATAATAAATATATTTGATTTCCAAAAGATGTATGGTATATCATATATCTATCCAATTATTATCTGAACAATTTGTGTTTATTCCTCTGAAATCTGTCTTATGTATTAATAATTGATTTTCTATCTTATGAATTACTCTGCCATGTAAACATTGGTTCTTCTAACAGTAACAGGCTAGTCATCCTTTAGTTTAATGAGCATGCAATCTAATTAATCTTGTAAGTTTTGACACAAATATTAAATAATACTGATTGAGACTTTCCCACCCCTTGAAAAATAAAACTCAAGATTTTTTCCCTAGGCTGATTATGGCACATTGATTTCTATCTCTGAATCAATAGACAAGGGAGAGAAAAATCCACAAATCAAGCTATGAATACATTAGTTGTAACTCCATTATCAGTGAACCAAATGGAAGAAGTTAGCCATGTGGTAGCAGGATGTTTTAAAAGCATATTTGCAGATACTAAAAATATTGGAATAGTTCAATTTCCATAAAGAGTATAAAATCCGTTGCATCAAAAACCAGAAGAATATTATTCAGACAACTAAATGTTAAATGAAGTCCATTCCAAAAAAAATGGCTATTTTTCGATATGATCCTGTTTCATTATTATTATTATGATTTTGGAAATTGTGAAGGGAATACTCTTCTGTAATCTATGAAAATGGTTAGAATACTAATAATTATTATAAATTTAAATTTCAAATGCAGACCAAGTTGTTTATAATTAGAAATACTTATGATTTTCTAACCTTCTGGGCTATACAAAAGGAATGGATTTTTTTCCTTTAAGAAAATAAATAATTTAAAACTAAAAAGAGTGACATGATTTAATCTGTACATAAGGCATAATGAAACTTTCGAATTTTAATTTTAGTACCCAGAACAGAATATAACAGCATTATGCAACAATTGTACGTGCTCTTGGGCAATTTATCATTTTTAGTATGAGATGCTATACGAAAAAGTATATGAGGGGAAACACTATAAAGTAGGTTAATGTTTGGAAAAATGCAAATAACTCTAAAAGTACAGATTAAATTTTTACCACTAACAGTCTAAACATTCCTAAGCAAAACAAATACTCAGATTTATCTGATCTACTTGACTTTGAAAAGTAAATATGAGATATCATTTCTGGTACATTCTCATTTTTGTAAATAGAATATTCAGGATAAACATGCTTATTATTTTACTGATTAATAATCATATTTTTTTCTCAAAAAGTTGATTAGGCCATTTTGTTTTCCCGAATCGCTTTTAGCAACATATCTATTTAAATTATTCTTTTTTTTATTATTATTATACTTTAAGTTCTAGGGTACATGTGCATAACGTGCAGGTTTGTTACATATGTATACTTGTGCCATCTTGGTGTGCTGCACCCATCAACTCGTCAGCACCCATCAATTCGTCATTTATATCAGGTATAACTCCCAACACAATCCCTCCCCCCTCCCCCCTCCCCATGATAGGCCCTGATGTGTGATGATCCCCTTCCCGAGTCCAAGTGATCTCATTGTTCAGTTCCCACCTATGAGTGAGAACATGCGGTGTTTGGTTTTCTGTTCTTGTGATAGTTTGCTAAGAAGGATGGTTTCCAGCTGCATCCATGTCCCTACAAAGGATGCAAACTCATCCTTTTTCATGGCTGCATAGTATTCCATGGTGTATATGTGCCACATTTTCTTAATCCAGTCTGTCACAGATGGACATTTGGGTTGATTCCAAGTCTTTGCTATTGTGAATAGTGCCGCAATAAACATACGTGTGCATGTGTCTTTATAGCAGCATGATTTATAATCCTTTGGGTATATACCCAGTAGTGGGATGGCTGGGTCATATGGTACATCTAGTTCTAGATCCTTGAGGAATCGCCATACTGTTTTCCATAATGGTTGAACTAGTTTACAAGCCCACCAACAGTGTAAAAGTGTTCCTATTTCTCCACATCCTGCCCAGCACCTGTTGTTTCCTGACTTTTTAATGATTGCCATTCTAACTGGTGTGAGATGGTATCTCATTGTGGTTTTGATTGGCATTTCTCTGATGGCCAGTGATGATGAACATTTTATCATGTGTCTGTTGGCTGTATGAATGTCTTCTTTTGAGAAGTGTCTGTTCATATCCTTTGCCCACTTTTTGATGGGGTTGTTTGTTTTTTTCTTGTAAATTTGCTTGAGTTCTTTGTAGATTCTGGATATTAGCCCTTTGTCAGATGAGTATATTGCAAAAATTTTCTCCCATTCTGTAGGTTGCTGTTCACTCTGATGGTAGTTTCTTTTGCTGTGCAGAAGCTCTTTAGTTTAATGACATCCCATTTGTCAATGTTGGCTTTCGCTGCCATTGCTTTTGGTGTTTTAGACATGAAGTCCTTGCCCATGCCTATGTCCTGAATGGTACTACCTAGGTTTTCTTCTAGGGTTTTTATGATATTAGGTCAAACATTTAAGTCTCTAATCCATCTTGAATTAATTTTCATATAAGGAGTAAGGAAAGGATCCAGTTTCAGCTTTCTACTTATGGCTAGCCAATTTTCCCAGCACCATTTATTAAATAGGGAATCCTTTCCCCATTTCTTGTTTCTCTCAGGTTTGTCAAAGATCAGATGGCTGTAGATGTGTGGTATTATTTCTGAGGACTCTGTTCTGTTCCATTGGTCTATATCTCTGTTTTGGTACCAGTACCGTGCTGTTTTGGTTACTGTAGCCTTGTAGTATAGTTTGAAGTCAGGTAGCGTGATGCCTCCAGCTTTGTTCTTATGACTTAGGATTGTCTTGGCAATGCGGGCTCTTTTTTGGTTCCATATGAACTTTAAAGCAGTTTTTTCCAATTCTGTGAAGAAAGTCATTGGTAGCTTGATGGGGATGGCATTGAATCCATAAATAACCTTGGGCAGTATGGCCATTTTCACGATATTGATTCTTCCTATCCATGAGCATGGTATGTTCTTCCATTTGTTTGTGTCCTCTTTTATTTCACTGAGCAGTGGTTTGTAGTTCTCCTTGAAGAGGTCCTTTACATCCCTTGTAAGTTGGATTCCTAGGTATTTTATGCTCTTTGAAGCAATTGTGAATGGAAGTTCATTCACGATTTGGCTCTCTGTTTGTCTGTTACTGGTGTATAAGAATGCTTGTGATTTTTGCACATTAATTTTGTATCCAGAGACTTTGCTGAAGTTGCTTATCAGCTTAAGGAGATTTTGGGCTGAGACGATGGGGTTTTCTAAATATACAATCATGTCATCTGCAAACAGGGACAATTTGACTTCTTCTTTTCCTAACTGGATACCCTTTATTTCTTTCTCTTGCTTTATTGCCCTAGCCAGAATTTCCCACACTAGTTGAAATGAAGGAAAAAATCTTAAGGGCAGCCAGAGAGAAAGGTTGGGTTACCCACAAGGGCAAGCCCATCAGGCTAACAGCAGACCTCTCGGCAGAAACTCTACAAGCCGGAAGAGAGTGGGGGCCAATATTCAACATTCTGCAAGAAAAGAATTTTCAACCCAGAATTTCATATTCAGCCAAACTAAGTTTCGTAAGTGAAGGAGAAATAAAATCCTTACAGATAAGCAAATGCTTAGAGATTTTGTCACCACCAGGCCTGCCTTACAAGAGATCCTGAAGGAAGCTCTAAACATGGAAAGGAACAACCGGTACCAGCCATTGCAAAAACATGCCAAAATGTAAAGACCATCAAGGCTAGGAAGAAACTGCATCAACTAACGAGCAAAATAACCAGTTAATATCATAATGGCAGGATCAAGTTCACACATAACAATATTAACCTTAAATGTTAATGGAATAAATGGTCCAATTAAAAGACACAGACTGGCAAACTGGATAAAGAGTCAAGACCCATCAGTCTGCTGTATTCAGGAGACCCATCTCACATACAGAGACATACATAGGCTCAAAATAAAGGGATGGAGGAAGATCTACCAAGCAAATGGAGAACAAAAAAAAGCAGGGGTTGCAATCCTAGTCTCTGATAAAATAGATTTTAAACCATCAAAGATCAAAAGAGACAAGACCATTACATAATGGTAAAGGGATCAGTTCAACAGGAAGAGCTAACTATCCTAAATATATATGCACCCAATACAGGAGCACCCAAATTCATAAAGCAAGTCCTTCGAGACTTACAAAGAGACTTAGACTCCCATACAATAATAATGGGAGACTACAACACCCCACTGTCAATATTAGAGAGATCAACGAGACAGAAAATTAACAAGGATGTCCAGGAATTGAACTCATATCTGCACCAAGCGGACCTAATAGACATCTATAGAACTGTCCACCCCAGATCAACAGAATATACATTCTTCTCAGCACCACATGGCACTTATTCCAAAATTGACCACATAATTGGAAGTAAAGCACTCCTTAGCAAATGAAAAAGAACAGAAATTATAACAAACTGTCTCTCAGACCACAGTGCAATCAAACTAGAACTCAGGACTAAGAAACTCAATCAAAACCGCTCAACTACATGGAAACTGAACAACCTGCTCCTGAATGACTACTGGGTACATAACGAAATGAAGGCAGAAATAAAGATGTTCTTTGAAACCAATGAGAGCAAAGATACAACATACTAAAATCTCTGGGACACATTTAAAGCAGTGTGTAGAGGGAAATTTATAGCACTAAATGGCCACAAGAGAAAGCTGGAAAGATCTAAAATTGACACTCTAACATCACAATTAAAAGAACTGGAGAAGCAAGGGTAAACACATTCAAAAGCTGGCAGAAGGCAAGAAATAACTAGGATCAGAGCAGAACTGAAGGAGATAGAGACACAAAAAACCCTCCAAAAAATCAATGAATCCAGGAGTTGGTTTTTTTGAAAAGATCAACAAAATTGACAGACCCCTTTCAAGACTAATAAAGAAGGCTGGGCGCGGTGGCTCAAGCCTGTAATCCTAGCACTTTGGGAGGCCGAGACGGGCGGATCACGAGGTCAGGAGATCGAGACCATCCTGGCTAACATGGTGAAACCCCGTCTCTACTAAAAAATACAAAAAAACTAGCCGGGCGAGGTGGTGGGCGCCTGTAGTCCCAGCTACTCGGGAGGCTGAGGCAGGAGAATGGCTTTAAACCCGGGAGGCGGAACTTGCAGTAAGCTGAGATCCGGCCACTGCACTCCATCCCGGGAGACAGAGCAAGACTCCCTCTCAAAAAAAAAAAAAAAAAAAAAAAGACTAATGAAGAAAAAAGAGAAGAGTCAAATAGATGCAATAAAAAATGATAAAGGGGATATCACCACAGACCCCACAGAAATACAGACTACCATCAGAGAATACTATAAACACCTCTACGCAAATCAACTAGAAAATCTAGAAGAAATGGATAATTTCCTGGACACTTACACTCCCCCAAGACTAAACCAGGAAGAAGCTGAATCCCTGAATAGACCAATAGCAGGCTCTGAAATTGAGGCAATAGTTAACAGCCTACCCACCAAAAAAGTCCAGGACCAGATGGATTCACAGCTGAATTCTACCAGAGGTACAAGGAGGAGCTGGTACCATTCCTTCTGAAACTATTCCAATCAATAGAAAAAGAGGGAATCCTCCCTAACTCCTTTTATGAGGCCAACATCATCCTGATACCAAAGCCTGGCAGAGACACAACAAAAAAGAGAATTTTAGACCAATATCCCTGATGAACATCGATGCAAAAATCCTCAATAAAATACTGGCAAACTGGATTCAGCAGCACATCAAAAAGCTTCTCCACCATGATCAAGTGGGCTTCATCCCTGGGATGCAAGTCTGGTTCAACATTTGCAAATCAATAAACGTAATCCAGCATATAAACAGAACCAAAGACAAGAATCACATGATTATCTCAATAGATGCAGAAAAGGCTTTTGACAAAATTCAACAGCCCTTCATGCTAAAAACGCTCAAGAAATTCGGTATTGATGGAACGTACCTCAAAATACTAAGAGCTATTTATGACAAACACAAAGCCAATATCATACTGAATGGGCAAAAACTGGAAAAATTCCCTTTGAAAACTGGCACAAGACAGGGATGCCCTCTCTCACCACTCCTATTCAACATAAATTATTCTTAACAGGTCTCAATTTTTAATTGAGTTATAAACCTCATACCCAATATATGAGTGTCTGTGTATTCCAAGCAGACACACACACACATGCACACACACACAAAAGTGCATAGGTGTGCATATGCACTCACAAATAAGCGTCTGTGTGTGTGTGTACAAAACCACTTAAAAGTCTTGTTTCAGAACATTTGGATACTGCTAAAAATTGATAGTCATCGGAGTTCATTCAAACCAGAGTTACAATCATTTATTATGATTACGTGGAAAAAATCTAAAGCTATCAGAGCATCACATCATTACCATTTGTGGTTTTATTGTTGTTAATTGCACAAGACAGGCACTCAATAATACATATTGACTCTGGTAAATGATAATGTAACAGTTATGATCTAGTCAAAATTTTACTAAACAAGTCAAATAGGTATAACTTTGACACGTTGCTATAACGGATTTTTAGTTCCTTAATTAAACAATATTTACTCATTAAAAATACACTAGTGATAATTATTATATGTGTCTACAATAAATAATGCTGAGGAAGTTATTAATTAAAAAGCATAGCATTTTAGGGGGAACCAGTCAAAATTTATTCATTCATACCCAAAGGCTTATTTAAAGCCTACTTGTTAGTTTTGGTGTTGGGTTTTTGGAATGCAATAGTAATAACAGACTGGAATCTTGCTTTCATGGAGCTTATTTTCTAGGGAAGAAAGAGAAAGTTAATTAAACTCATAAGTAGATCAATACAGAAAATTCCAATTTTTAAAAATGTATTGAAGGAATTAAATAATGAACTAAGAAAGAAAATTTCAGATAATGCAATTCCCAAGATAAGACAAGTAAAGGCCAATTTGAAGAGAGAAGATTTGAGTTGTGATGAGAAAGAAGTAATACTATTTTATATATATACATATATATGAGTTATGAGAGGACATGAATCATAAATATATATTTATGTATATATGTTATATACATTAAAATATGTTATATGTATTATGTATATATTATGTTTATATGTGTATATATACATATATACACATATATACATACACAAACATATTCTGGGCTAGAGATACACATTAAAGAATAGCAGAGTAGAAGACGTACATAAAACTATGAAGCCAGATTAGATTACCGGTAAGAGAAGGAAGGAGGAAAAGAAGGACTGGAAACAATCTCCCAAGCAAAATTAAAATGATGACAAGGAGTAGCCAGTGCATTCAGAGAAAATAAGAAGATGTAGAGTTACAAAAACTGAGAGAGGAGAGTATTTTGAGAAAGACATCGGGGTCATAATTTTAGTATACTTCTAAGAGATCAAGTGAATGATGACAAGGAAGTGTTCAACAAATTTCATGGCAGAAATTCATTAAGGACCTTAAGAAATTTAGGGTATATGGAGGAGGCAGGCATCAGAGAGCACAAGTAGGTATGATTTCCCACTCATTTAGAAATAGCTGGAGATATTTTTGATTGTTACAACCGGGAGACTATCTCAGGTATCAAGTGGGTATGGCCAGAAACGCTGCTTAACCCACTGCAATGGATAGGATAACACACTACAAAATATCCTGAGCAAAACATTGGCAGCAGTGAAATTGAGAAACCCTTCACCACAATATCAGCCTCTCCAGCCAGGCTTTCAGTAGATACTTATTTTATCGTTCATATTATGTAATCACAAGCCTGTAAAATAAAATGATACTAAGGTGAATTACCAATGTAGTTATTATTTAATTGGTGTTTTAACATTTCTTTTTTTCCCTCGCCTACTCATTCTCTTTTGCTTGCTCCTTTTCTTCATCCTTCTTAATAATGAAATGCCCCAGGCTCAGACTTTAGTCCTCCACTCTCTTCCCTTACTTCCTTGTTGAGCTCACATAGTTTCATGGCTTAACATATATGGACATGTTAACATAATTGATATCATCCCCTGTCCAACTGCTTACTTTCTTTTTCTTTTGTATCTAAAAAAAATATTGAAACTAGAATGCCCCAAAATAAACTTCACGTTGTATCCCCCAAATCCACTTCTGTAATCTCATTTAATGACAACTCTATTTTTCACATGTTTAAAATAAACATCTTGGAGTCATTAGTTGTTGCTGATTCCTTTCCTTCCATCATAACTAATAAATCAGTCAGTCTTGTTGAATACACCTTCCAGATATGTCCAAGAGTGAGCTACCTTATATTAGCTTTGCTGAGAGCACCTAGGTTTGATCCAGGCATCTTTCTTTTGAATTAGTTCAATAGCCTCCGAACTTCTGTCCTTGCTGCACTTTTCACTCATAATCCAGCAGTCAGAATGCCAAAAAGTGAAAAGGATTCTTTATCCTGTTTCCTCAAAGTCCACAGCCCTCTTAATAGACAATCAATTTGTTCTGTACTATACAAATATTTTTCTATAAATTTACATACTGGTACATCTAGAGCATTTTTAGAAGCTTAAGCTATAATTGTCATAAAATAAACTCTACATATTCAAATATATACAGCATGTACAATTTCAAAAGTTTTGATTATCATCACAGTCAAACTAATGAACATATCTATATGACCTCCAACTCTTTCCATATAGTCATCTAATTCCCTCAGTAATCTATTCCCCCAGACCCTACTCACTTTTCTCCCATCACCAGGCAACTAGTGATTTGTTTTCTTCATTATAGATTAGTTTGCTCTTTCTAGAATTTTATGTACATAGTAAGTACCCTTTTTTATCTGCCCTCTTTCACTCAGCACAATGATTGTGAGATTCATCCATATTGTTTCATATATCAATAAGGCATTCTTTATTTGGCTGAATAGCATATTGTTATGTGGATATACCATCGGTTGATTAGCTATTTACCTATTTATGAACTTACATACTTGTACGACACTAGGGTTTTTTCAATATGTAGTAGAATCGTATCATATAAAGTCATCTCTGCTGTTTACTTTGTTCACTAAACAAGTTTTGAGACCTTACCGTGTCAGCTAATTTTACCTATGTCATTTTTTAATGATTGCACTCATAGTGTAAATATAACATCCTTCATTTCAGTATTTATATTTTGAGAAACATAATTTGTTTGATTTTGTCTTGTTATTGCAAATAATGTCTTAGTGGTCATCTTCAAGTATAAGGGTAACAAAGCCTGTATTAGATAGTCCAGGCATTTTATGAAGTGAAAATGCTAGATTAAAGAGTATTCAAACTTAATTTTGAATAAGTACTTTCAGATTGCCTTCAAAAAGATTACTTTTAAAACATGGTCAATATGTGAATTTGAATTTTTCCTAATGCTATTGCCAAAACCGGCATCATAATACTAATAAACTTTTGCCAATTGTTTTTGATGTGTATTTTCTGTATTGTGAAGTTTGAACACCTTTTCTTATGTTTTATTAACTATTCAAAATTCTGCTTCTTCCAGGGGCCTTATTTTGATCTATGTTTATTTTTTTCCTTAAAGTGTTTTCTTTTCCATAAGATCTTATTATGCACTATTTATATACTGTAAATACTGAGTTTTTGTGAGATATACACCCCACAGGCACAAAAAAAAAAACACATTTCCTTCAAATGAATTTGCTTTGTTTCTGATGGTTTTTGCTATATAGAAGATTTACTTTTTATGTAGTCAGATCTGATTGTCTTTTCCTTCAATGCTCCTGGACTTCACATCATATTTAGGAAAGTCTTTTATCCAGAACATGCACACACTTTCTATTCTTTCTTTTAATACTTCTTTTACTTTTAAATATTTATGTTTCTGATGGATCTGAATGCATTTATGTGTATATGGTTTGATGTGGAGATTTAACTTCCACCCTAAATATTAAATAGTCTTTCATTTCTCTAGTGATGGAGTAGGCATTTCTATTGTTCTGTGGTACTAAACTCTCAAAACATATGAGTGAATATGGAGTCCCCATCATAGTCTTTGGATCTCTTTGTGGATCTGTGCCGCATGAACATATTTTAAAAATGTACTGTAGCATTATAGCATATCTGTATGTATGAACTCCAGAGTCATTCATTTGAAAGTTATTTGAAAATCTTACATTTTTATTTCTAAAATTGTTTTAGACTCTTATTAGAAGAAAAAACACATTAGAATTGGATTGCTGTTGCACTGCATTTTTAGATTAATTTGTGAGAAGTCATATCTATTATGAAATCTCTATGATAGAGATCCTAATAATGAATCATTCTTGTGTCTGAAGGGTTTATAGTATGTCATGTATAATTGGCCTTACCTGAATAGTAAATATTTTTATTACCATTGTAAGAAATATATGATTTTCCATGAAAGTTTAATTTCAAAGCTATTTTTTTGCTAGTTATATATTGCCTAACGGGAAATGTGGGTATGTAACTTTCTCTCAAACCTTAAAGAATAAAGTTGTTGTATGTACTATGAAAGTTGAAAGAATAATTATAAATGATATATGGCAAAATGAATACACAAATAGTTATATAATACATAGCCTCACCAGCGTCTGCTATTTTTTGATGTTTTAATAGTAGACATTCTAGCTTATGAGAGATGGCATCTCATCGTGGTTTTTTAGATTCTGTATTTTGTCCACCTTTGTCTCAGAAAACCATCAATTTAACTTCCACACTCTTCTCCCTGGAGTTCATTAAGTTAGTCTCCTCTGGTTTTATCTATCCACTTTTGACCCACACACCCAAGCCATTCTCCACATCATAGCCAAAACATTCTTAAAACATTAATCTGATCATCATATGTCCCTAAGTAAATTATTCTACTGGATATCTTTTTAAAAACCATTGGTTTATAAGCCTCTTAGTCATTTTCAGCCTCATCTCCCATCACACCTCTCCCATTTTCTTACATAGCTATAAACAAGCACATATATATCCCCAAACACAAAGTTTTGTTCCAGCCAGACATAGGCCATATCTCACTACCAAGAATGCAACTTTTTATCTTCCCTTCAAAGTCATTTACGTGCTATTTTTTTCTGTCTTCCTTAATTTTCCCAATTAACCAAAGCTCCTTTATTGAAAAGACACCACTTTTATTATTATTATTATACTTATTATCACCATTGAGAATGATCTTGATCTTGTTGAAGCATCAGAGATCTCATCCCACAGAATGTGTTTTCAGGTCTTCCAAAGGCCCTGTTGTCATTTGAAGGGACGTGCTCAAAGAAAGACTGAAGAATGTTAATTTTATGCCTAAAAAGTAGCCTACAAGGTGACCCTTTTATTATTCTGGGTTCTGTTTAGACTTGGAAATTTTATTGTCAGTTTAAGGAGTAATGAAATGCTAGGAAACTATAATGAAGCTGGCAAGAGAATGATATATGAAACTCAGCATTTCCTATATTTACATAGCACGTGTGCACATACACACATATTCATAATCTGAGTGAATTTGATGGATGAGAGACACTGAGATATAAGAAAACAATTTATTTTGTGTATATCATATAAATCATGTATATACACATGTGCATCTGCTACAAAGACTAAAATTCCTGTTGATCCACAAGGAACTTACCTAATGATTCTGGAAACACACTGTCATTTGCTTCTTTAACTCTTTTCTATGTGTTTGTTACTGTCTTCATCCTCTTTCTGATAGATACACAATATCTTTATTGAATTCAATTCCTTTTGGTGCAAACTGATTATATAAAGAAGTTATGTAGGTAAGATAATTGATTGAAATAGGCATAAACATTAGGAACACAGGTGATAGAGACAAATTGAACACATCTAATAAAAGGAGGGCGCAGCAGGTAATTGGCTCTTCTATTCTGGAATGTTAGCCTGATTTCAATATATCAAACGGTATGACCTTAATTTTCAAGAAAAAAACAAAACTTTGGATATATAATGTGACATGTTAATTTTAAAAGTTAGAATCTACTTTTTCTTTTTTAATTTTAACTTAAATTTACTCCTCAACCACTTGTTTTGATAGGTCTACTCTCAGGTGACTCCGAATTATTTCTCGAATGTTATGCATGTTTAAATTGTAATTGTCAGAGGTATTCTACTTCTTTATTTCCAGGTCATTCACATACGATGTAGGATAATATCAGAATTACCAGCCCAAGCAAGAACAAATTATTCACTCACTAATGCCTAAAAATGAGCAATTACCGTAGATATGTATTTAAGGCTATATGAAATGCAGACTTACCCAGAATGGATAATATTTCGAACTGTTACATAATTTACCGTTTAGGAGCTAGAGATGTTCAAAGATCATCTAATCCAAAGTCTTTGTTTTATACACCTTATAATATGGAGAGAAACTAGGACTAGGATTTAAATCAGTTCTTCTGATTCCAAATTCAGTGTGTTTTCTAATCTTCTGTGATATTTTTGTTTTTCTGATAGTGTGAATAAAGGTTTAGAGAGCCAGTCTTTCTTTTTATGGAGGACAGAGGTGAATCAGGAATAAAAGGTTAAAGAACACTGAAGAGGCTTAAAAAAAAAAAGAGTAACAAAATCACCTACATTATTGAGTCTTTAATTGAAAGACAAATTTGTTCTTTTTAAAAAACTGTCTGAGAATTACATCTGAAGTTTCTTTTTCATCTAACAGGAGCTTATTCCAAGTTGACATTGTCCTAATGTAGATCATTGCAACCTTAAAATTACTCAGATTGAAATAATCTATTGTTCAGTATAAATCATAAATAGAAGCCAAAGTTTTTTCATCTCTGCAATAGTTTTTCTTTTTTTTTTTTTAATCTTGTACACATTCTAGCTCTAAATATAACTTTTCCTTGGTTCTCTTAGGATTTCTCCACTGCTATGTGAGCTCCTTGATTGACATATGAAATATTTGGATATTTTAATAACATGACTAGGTCAATAGAATTTAGTAAAATTTAGAATTTGCGTAGTCATTATTTTACATCCACTCATTGGAAGCAAATCTGATTCATATTTTGAGAAGCAAAATGTCAATAGTCTTTTCATTTAGCAAAATACCCTACAGAGACATCCACACACAATTTCTTTAGGGTGGTTTACATCTTTGTTTTAATATAATTCCATTGGGAGATAAGTAACTTTAATAAAATTAGTTGAATTTTCTATTCTTAGATATACACCAAGATGAAAAACATCACAAATCAATAAAATATGTGATATCACCTCAGTTTATCGTTGTGTAAACTAAATTTTCTTAAAGCGTATTGCTAACTGTAAGACATTTATTAAAACAGACAGCAGTATTTTCATGGCTCAAATGCTGTCACAGATTTTTCCCTTTTCCTGTTTTAAAACAAATGTCTTCAGTGACTTACATCTTCAGTTTATTGAAGCTGGAATTGTGACCGATACCTTACAATCTACACCTATAAAGGATTAGTGATTTAAACTAGTAACCTCTAATTTTGTTACAAACTGTCACTTTTTTTGTAAGATGTAAACGTTTCATTCATTTGACTAATGCATTCCTACAAAGAAGGATGCCTCAGGTCTCAAAACTGGCTGTGTATTTAGAGAGCTTATTAGAAAAGAAATCATCTGTCTGAAGAAAGCAGCCAAAATGTGTCTTCCACTCTGTTCAACAAGATGAGAAATGCCCTTTTGTTGTCAGGGAAGCTGCATGCTCCTGCAGTCTCTCAAACAGGACACGTTTAATTAGCATCTCTATTTCATGGGTGTACCTGTCTAGTGAGCTAGTCAAGGGGGCAAATGAAAGTTTTGTATTTTCTTCTCTCCAATCTGGTATGCTTGTTTGTTTTGTTTCATGATTTTTGAAGGCAAGGAGCTTAGCTCTCTTGTTCTGTTTTTCCATGTCAATCTTCATTTCCACTCTCAGAATGTCAGTGTACTTATCCTGTGTTTTTCCATTTTTTGTGTTTACCTGATTGATTTTGGTACCTCTCCTTAAATAAATTGTGTGATCATAATATGAAGATCCAACAGGGGTTTCTGCCTTTCATCCTCCAGTGAACATCCATTCAATATAAGGCTCCCTTTTATATGGTTAATACTATTCAAAATCCTGGTCAAGATGTGAATGGTAGAGATTATTTCTTTCCTATGAAGCTCAGTACAAAGGGTGATTTCCTAATTTGGCCATAGGTTGAGAGTAGGTTAATAATGTTGCCACCTTCTTCTGAGGGAGGTTGTCTTCTTCCACCTCTGCTCCTTTCTTCCCTCTTTCTCCTTATTGTCTTTTGTTTTGTTTTGTTATTCTCTCTTCATTGTTGAAAATAAGTAAGTATTTAGTTTACTGTGAGTCACTGAGGATGAACACCTGATAACATCTTCACCCTCTGCCATTATTCTCTGAGAATCATCTTGTCATTTATGATATCATAACCTTAGGTTGACTTAATTACATGTGCCTATTTTTTACCCCATATTCTAACTACTTTAGTTGTTACTTGAATGACATTAGAGATTCCTTATTCCAGAAGAAGGAGAATAAATGTGTATATTAAATGGCTCTGCAAGTCATCAATATATCTTGTACTTATCATGAAAAGTAAGATTTTTTTTCTTTTTCAAAGCTATGTTCTTTACCCTAGAAATGTGACCTAAATTTATCCTTCTATAATTCACCCTTAGTAAAATCTTCACCAGCCTGTTTACCTGAAAAAGTATCACCAAATCAAACTTCTGAATGCTCTATGGACATTAGGAAACTGGGTTATTAACTGTCATCAGTCTAGGTTTAGAAGTCTAAAGTTGAAAGATAATCAGAATTTTTTGAGAATGAATTTCATGAAATGAAAATCCTAAATTCAACAAAAGTGGAACTTGCATGGAATATGACATATTTTATCAGGGATACCATGAGGATTGAAAATCAGGTGTATACATTTACATCTCACAAATGGAAGATAGATACTTTTTGTATGTTCAGTCAGACAAAGAGCATTATATGTTTTGTGTCATAAAGGTTTGTTTTACTAGTGTTAGAAAATTACACATATGCTTCAACAGGTTTAAAACAGCTTATAATGGTGATTTTTCCCATTGTCTTTCATGTTTGTAGATTTATGATTCACACTGACATGCACATGCCATTTGGTGATACATTTACTTTTAAATGATGAGAAGTTGAAAATAAAAATACAGTTAGCTTAAATGATACTGGAGCATTCGAAAATGATTTTTTGGTTTGACTAGGACATTTATATTCTAAACATCTGCGAACATTATTTATATGACATTTCTAGAGTATGCTGTATTGCAGAGTGCTTTACATTTAATTTAGATAACTGAGATATCACTGGGTATATGGATAACATTTATTGTTAAAGTTGAGAAATAGGGTAATACAATTTCATAATTTCAGTTTTAATGTCCAATAGGTCAAAGAACTGATGATAAATGGCATTAGAAATTGTCTATGGATTCTGTGTTTAATGTAAGCCATATTTTCCTTGTTTGAGATCCCAGTAATCATGCAGCAGACAGTGATTTGCAATTCCTGTTTCTTGGCGTTCCATGTTCTTTTCGAGATGGTCAGTTTCTTTTCTTTTAATCCAAGTCCACTGATTGATAATACTGGTTCCTCTGAACCCACACAAGAAGATTTCATGTGTTAAAAACTCATATTTCCACTGTTGCCCAGGTCTTAAAGATGCTGTTACATTGATTACACATCTAGTTGTAATCACCTTCAAATAATTGTTTCTACTCGTGCCATAATACCCCTGGGAATACCTTCTCACTTTTGGTTATGCACAATAAACCTGGTCATGTCAAATTAATTACTACACTAGTTCCTGCTCAAAGTGATCAAGTTAATTGAAGGGCACAGAACATAAGTTATTTTCCTTGCTGTCTAGTCTCAATGAATTCTGTTACCATTGTCTCACAGTAATACAGTAAAACAGAATGTGAAGACAATCCAACCTATCAAATGTAAGATGAATAACCGATATTCTGACTTTCCTCAAAAGATGTTAAAATATAGTATTTTCCTAAATGTGTCTAGCTGTACTAATCATTTTTTCAATTGTAGAACAAAATTATGTGTGGTAAGGATGCAGAGCATCTGAGTTTTTCTTACATTGCTGAAAAGATTATACATTGCTACAAACTCTGAAAATTTTTTCTAGCAATATCCTATCAAGCTAAGTGTGCATAAACTTGAAAACACTAATTCTATCCGTTGGTAAATACTCAAATGAATTGAATGTTTGTATCCACCACCACCACCAACAAAAAAGTACTAAACTATCCATAACTTTAGTTGTAATGGCCTAAAACTGTAAACAAGCCAAGTGGATATCGTCAGTACAAATCCACTTGAGCAAATACTTGAACAAATACTACTGAGCAATGGAAAGATTAAAAATTGATATATACAAAATAAGGATGCATTTCACAGTCATGATGTTGAACAAAAGAATTCTAGAATGGCCAGGCGCGGTGGCTCATGCCTGTAATCCCAGCACTCTGGGAGGCCGAGGCGGGCGGATCACGAGGTCAGGAGATGGAGACCATCCTGGTTAACCCACAGTGAAACCCCGTCTCTACTAAAAAATACAAAAAATTAGCCGGCCATGGTGGCGGCACCTGTAGTCCCAGCTACTCGGGAGGCTGAGGCAGGAGAATGGCGTGAATCCGGGAGGCGGAGCTTGCAGTGAGCGGAGATGGCGCCACAGCACTCTAGACTGGGCGACAGAGTGAGACACCCGTCGCAAAAAAAAAAAAAAAAAAAACAACAACAACAACAACAACAACAAAAAAAACTGGAATGAAAGATTATGATTCTTTTTTACATTGATTTGTTTAATCTGTGGTGTTAGATATCAGAATTATGATTACTCTAAAGAAAATATTGACTGCCAGAAGGCATGGGTGAACCTCCTATGGTTCTGGAAATATTTCAGCAGAGTAATGGTTAAACAGGTGCAGCCTGGTTAAATTCCAGTCATCTGTACAATTAAGATTCAGGCAGATAATATATCTATGAAGATTGAAAATAGCATTAGGTATCTTTTTGACATCTAATTGCATGTAGCAATTAACACATGACTATGTTCTTATACTTCCCCCATAACTTCAATGCAAAGATACAGAAAACTCCGCTAATTTCCTTTTGAAAATACCGTGGTGTGTTGTTTTGTTTCCTTGTAGTGTCCTGAATTTAAAAGGCCCAGGGACATTGCAGTTGACTGGGTGGCTGGAAACATTTACTGGACTGATCATTCTAGAATGCACTGGTTCAGTTACTACACTACTCACTGGACCAGTCTGAGGTACTCTATCAACGTAGGGCAGCTGAATGGCCCCAACTGCACTAGACTCTTAACAAATATGGCTGGAGAACCCTATGCTATTGCTGTAAATCCTAAAAGAGGGTAGGTTAATGGTTTAGTATTTCTATTTCTTGATAATGAATATCCTTTTTAGAAATTATGCTCCGTAGATTTTGTCTCTGTAATGAGTGTTCAATGTGTAATAGTGTCACATACCTTTAAATATCCTTGTACTATTTCTTCTGTAAAAAAGCATGTCCTATTCCCACCAAATGATGATACAAAATATATATATTTTCTGAAATATTCCTTTATTATGCATTCAGTGTACCTGTGTGTCTGTGTGTGTGTGTGTGTGTCTGCGCATGGTTATATGTGTGCATTGCAGAAAAATGAGCTTGCTGTGATAGACACAACCTCTGTTTCTGATCTAAAATTGAATTATCAAAATATTAAACATAATATCAAACATACTACATACAGAGTACTAACATTATTCTCTATGGTAATAAAAGATGAAGGGATATATATATATGTATGTATGTGTATATATACACACACACACACACACACGCAAATTTAAAGAGTGTATTACAAACATTTCCTTCTTTTAGTTAGAGATGTAAACCTACAAGCAATGGCTAAAAAGTAAATAGAAAAATGTTAACTAAAACTCTTAATCATCCATAAAGTGGATTGATAACTCCTGAGTAAAAAGAGACAACTTATACCTAACTATTAGAATTAAGCAGTCATCCAAATTAAAGAATAATTTCTGTTTGGGAAAATAGTTACTTCTCTCTAAAAAAAAAAAAGCATGTTCATACAGCATCCATAATAAAATGACTATTGTGTCAAAACAAAAGGGAAGTTTCATGTGGTGGACATATTTTTTCTCTGAGTTTTAATGAAAGTTTCAAAATTGAATTTTCGATATTAAATAATGAGCTACGGTACATCATAGTATACAATGATTCTCAAATTTTAATGTGTGTAGGCAAGACTTTTGTTAAAATGTTGATTCCCAGGCCATTTATTGGAGGCTCTCATTCTGTGTGTTTTGAGTTGTACCTGGGAATCTACTTTTTAAGAGACTCTGGGGTGACTCTGAGGCATGTGGTCTGAAGAGTCACTGCTTTGTGGAGCAGAGTTGGGTTATAGCAGCACCATCACCAGGCTAACCTCTTTGACCCACTCTCTTCAGGATGATGTACTGGACTGTTGTTGGAGATCACTCCCACATAGAAGAAGCAGCCATGGATGGTACACTGAGAAGGATTTTAGTACAAAAGAACTTACAGAGACCCACAGGTATGATTTCTGACACACGCTAAAATATGAAGCAGAATGACAAGTATATTACTGTTAACAGTTATTTCTAGTGTTGTTGGCAATATAAGTATATTTACAAGTGGATAAAACCATTTATAGTATGATTTTATGAAGTTATTTACATTTCATGTCCTATTTTCTCAACTTGAAAATCAGGTACTTATACTGTCAGTTATATTACAGGAATATGATTTGAAACTTGCCTAAGTTGTAAGGCTATTAGTCAGATTTCACAGGCATGAAATTTTGACAGTTTATGGCAATACATTTACATTAGGGTATTTTTACAGATATATGTTAATGAAGTTGGGATATTGGGAAATATTCCTAGAGGATGAGAGATGAAATGAACAAATAAGTGGCTAAATATAAGACAGGTTTGATGACTTTTTGCCTTTTCATTCAGAGCTCTTTTCAATATGACTTTAATCTCCCTGGCCCACTTGCCATCTAAGCTACTACTCCAAACCATCTGTGTTCTCAGGACTGCCCAGGAGTTCAGATCTTTTCTGTCTCCATGATCTTTCTCTCATGTCATTTTTCTCCCAGTTCCCTTATCTAGAATGTCAACCGTTGTCTACCTAGTTATATCTTTCCCATTTTGTACCTCTAACTTTAGCACTTCTTCAATAAAACATTTTCAGACTATGGGAGCCTCATGGGCTCTGTGCCACCTACCCTCCACTGACTACACCTCCACAGAAAGGACATAATGCATTGTTTATAGTACATATTTAAAAATTATGCATTACAATGTCTTCTGTAGTTTATTTATATTTAGTGCTTATATTCTTATTCATTTTTAATGTGTTTTATACCTTTCCATTCATTTAGATTGCTTTTAATCTTTATGAGGAGAAGCAATATTTGAAATTTAGTCTATGTACATAAATTTGTTTTCATCCCATGCTCATTAACAAATGCCCATTGAATATCTACCATGTGCCAGAAATTGTCCCAAATTTTGAAGGAACAATATGAAGCAAGTTCTAACCCTCATGAAATCTATCTTCCTATAGAGGATAGAATATGTATTTATATATACTGTCACATTGTTATACATGCTATATAGAAAAGCATAGTAAGAGATGGGCTGTCAATGGAGGTACTATTTTAGTTATGATGATCAGAGAAGTCATCTCTAGAAGGGTGATATTGAAAGAGAGACCTAAATAAAGAGAGGCAGCAAGTGATGTGAATACGTGAGGAAAGAGCTTTTTAAGAAAATAGAATAGTAAGTTCTGAGTAAGGAATTAGCTCAGCGTGAAAACAGCAAGAAGGTTAGCATACCTAGAAGCATATAAACAATTCAGGAGAATGGAAGATGTGAGGAATTCTATTCTAGCTTTGAAGAGAGCTATTTGAAGGTATTGGCAAGTTAAGTGGCATAATCTCAAACAGTTTTTATTTTTAAAATACTTCTTTGGTGTTAACATTTTACATAATCATATTGATAGTATATGTAACATATTTTTATTTTAAAGAATGACACTGGCAGCAGTTTGTGGAATTACCTGTAGGATGGTATTTAGGAAAGTGCCTAAAATGAGGATTCTTGTAAAAGTCATTTATGAAGGAAGTGGTATACAGAAGAAAGCTGTAAAAGACCAAAGGAGAGCAGAGGAAGGAGCCCAGTAAACTGTGTTTCAGGTCGAGTTTAGTCTTGGTTTGAGTCAGTATGGTTACGCTTTGGAGCATAAATTTATGACAGGCAAGGGGATCTGCTTTTGATATGCCCCATCAATCATTAATTGGCTGTGATATTCCAAGCAAAGCTGCTTCAATCAGTTAAGCACGATGATCTGGAGAAGTAGGGTATGTGTGAGTCCTCACTGCAGAAACACCAGTGAGGAACTGGGTACTCCTCTTTAGTAAAGGCAATCTGCATAGGCACCACAATGTCTCCAACATTGGGTCTAGTGACAGATGCATGGATCTGACACTTTTCATGTATTACCCATTCTGCTCAACAACTCTTATGGGTAACTTAGTGATGCACATAACACAGCCCTTTTTCTTACAAAGTTTACATTCGAGAAAGAAAAAAAATGAGGCATATGCAGAAGTAATTGTACTTTTTGCAAAAGGTGAGAATTGTGTCATTCATTGTCATATTTTATAGTATCAGAGTTCAGAGGTGAGAAAGATAATCTCCAATAATGAAAAACTATGTGAAAAGTGATGTTTGAATAAGGACTTGAGGAATAGACAGGTAATCCATCATGAGGAAATTTTTAAAAAGCCCTTCATTGGAGTCAGATACACTTTTGAATCTCAAGAGATTATGTATTAGCTGTGAGACCTCAGAAATGAATTTATTACCTTCAAACCTTGGCTTTGTCAATAGAAAATCAAAGGCTGGCTGGGCATGGTGCCTCACACCTGTAAACCCAGCACTTTGGGAGGCCAAGGCGGGCGGATCACCTGATGTCAGGAGTTTGAGACCAGCCTGCCCAATATGGCAAACCCGTTTCTACTAAAAATACAAAAAACAAGCCAGGCATGGTGATGTGTACCTGTAATCCCAGCTACTTGGGAGGCTAAGGCATAAGAATTGCTTGAACCCAGTGAGGCGAGATCCCATCATTACACTCCCGCCTGAGCGACAAGAGTGAAACTCCCTTTTAAAATAATATATATGTACACACATATATGTATACACACACACACACACACACACACACATATATATATATATATAGTAATAACTAACTTAAAAATGCCAGATATATGAAATAATATAGTCCTCTGAGCCAGGGATCCAGTGTAGAGCATATGGATGCTCTGCTGATGTCAGGAATCAAGAGACATGTAGAAGGGCATAGGTTGGGTGACATAATATGTAAGAAGAGAAAACCTTAAATGCCAAAGGGCTTCAACATAACTTTTTAGCCAATATTGAGCCATTGTATGATTTTGATTTAAGGAGTGATTCAAATACTGTGTGCCTTCAAATGACACACTGATTATTGTTTTTATTGGGCACCATATAAGACATAATAAAAATATGTTGTTTCAGTCAAGTGTGTAGCAGATGAATAATGTGTTCCATGAGAGCAGGAACATGAACTATTTAGCTGAGGATAATGGCTTCAAACTCCATCCATGTCCCTGCAAAGGACATGATCTCATTCCTTTTCATGGCTGCATAGTACTCCATGATATATATGTACCACATTTTCCTTATGAGGTCTATCATTGGTGGGCATTTGGGTTGATTCCCCTGTCTCTGCTATTGTGAACAGTGCTGCAATGAACATATGCATGTGTGTATCTTTACAGTCGAATTATTTATATTCTTTTGGGTATATGCCCAGCAATGGGATTGCTGGGCCACACAGTATGAAGTACTATTGTACTATCTAATATTATGAAGTACTATTAGATTATTTCTCTAATAATCAGTGATGCTAAGCTTTTTTTCATATGTTTGTTGGCCGAAGGCATGTCTTCTTTTGAAAAGTGTCTGTTCATGTTCTTTGTCCACTTTTTACTGGGGTTGTTTTTTTCATGTAAATTTGTTTAAGTTCCTTGTAGATTCTGAATTTAGACTTTTATCAGATGGATGGATTGCAAAAATTTTCTACAATTCTGTAGGTTGTATCTTGACTCTGATAGTTTATTTTGCGGTGCAGAAGCACTTTAATTAAATTAGATCCCATTTGACAATTTTTTCCTGTACAATTGCTTTTGTCATCTTCATTATGAAATTTTTGCCTTTGCTTATGTCCTGAATGATATTTCTGAGATTTTCTTCTAGGGATTTTATAGATTTGGGTTTTACATTTAAGTCTTAAATCTATCTTGAGTTAATTTTTGTATAAGGTGTAAGGAAGGGATCTAGTTTCAATTTTCTGTATATGGCTAGCCAGTTCTTCTAGCACCATTTATTAAATATGGACTCCTTTCCTCATTGCTTTTGTCAGGTTTGCTGAAAATCAGATGGTTGTAAATGTGCAGTCTTATTTCTGAGCTCTCTATTCTGTTCCATGGGTCTATGCATCTGTACCAGTACCATGGTGTTTTGGTTACTATAGCCTTGTAGTATAGTTTGAAGTCGGGTAATGCAATGCCTCCAGCTTTGTTCTTTTTGCTTAGGATTATCTTAGCTATACAGGCTCTGTTTTGACTCCATATTAATTTTTTTTTTTTTTTTTTTGGAGACAGAATCTTGCTCTGTCGCCCAAGCTGGAGTTCAGTGAGGCGATCCTGGTTCACTGCGGCCTCTGCTACCAGGTCCAAGCAATTCTTCTGCCTCAGCTTCCCACGTAGCTGGGATTACAGGGACCCGCCAGCACGCCCAGCTGATTTTTCTATTTTTAGTAGAGATAGGGTTTCACCATGTTGGCCAGGCTGGTCTTGAATTCCAGATCTCAAGTGATCAACCTTCCTCAGTCTCTCAAACTTCTGAGACTATAGGTGGGCGCCCAGCCCATATGAATTTTAAAGTGTTTTTTTTATTTTTTCTAATTTGGTGAAGGATGTCAATGGTAGTTTAATGGGAATAGCATTGAATTTATAAATTACTTAGGGCAGTACGGCCATTTTCACAATATTCTTTCTATCTATGAGCTTGGTAGGTTTTTTTCATCTTGTGTTTTCTTTCTTTTTTTTTTTTAATTATTATTATACTTTAAGTTCTAGGGTACATGTGCATAACGTGCAGGTTTGTTACATATGTATACTTGTGCCATGTTGGTGTACTGCACCCATCAACTCGTCAGCATCCATCAATTCGTCATTTATATCAGGTAAAACTCCCAGTGCAATCCCTCCCCTCTACACCCTCCCCATGATAGGCCCCGGTGTGTGATGTTCCCCTTCCCGGGTCCAGGTGATCTCATTGTTCAGTTCCCACCTATGAGTGAGAACGTGCGGTGTTTGGTTTTCTGTTCTTGTGATAGTTTGCTAAGAAGGATGGTTTCCAGCTGCATCCATGTCCCTACAAAGGATGCAAACTCATCCTTTTTTATGGCGGCATAGTATTCCATGGTGTATATGTGCCACATTTTCTTAATCCAGTCTGTCACAGATGGACATTTGGGTTGATTCCAAGTCTTTGCTATTGTGAATAGTGCCGCAATAAACATACGTGTGCATGTGTCTTTATAGAAGCATGATTTATAATCCTTTGGGTATATATTCAGTAGTGGGATGGCTGGGTCATATGGTACATCTAGTTCTAGATCCTTGAGGAATCGCCATACTGTTTTCCATAATGGTTGAACTAGTTTACAAGCCCACCAACAGTGTAAAAGTGTTCCTATTTCTCTACATCCTCTCCAGCACCTGTTGTTTCCTGACTTTTTAATGATTGCCATTCTAACTGCTGTGAGATGGTATCTCATTGTGGTTTTGATTTGCATTTCTCTGATGGCCAGTGATGATGAGCATTTTATCATGTGTCTGTTGGCTATATGAATGTCTTCTTTTGAGAAATGTCTGTTCATATCCTTTGCCCACTTTTTGATGGGGGTTGTTTGCTTTTTTCTTGTAAATCTGTTTGAGTTCTTTGTAGATTCTGGATATCAGCCCTTTGTCAGATGAGTAGATTGCAAAAATTTTCTCCCATTCTGTAGGTTGCCTGTTCACTCTGATGGTAGTTTCTTTTGCTGTGCAGAAGCTCTTTAGTTTAATGACATCCCATTTGACAATGTTGGCTTTTGCTGCCATTGCTTTTGATGTTTAGACATGAAGTCCTTGCCCATGCCTATGTCCTGAATGGTACTACCTAGGTTTTCTTCTAGGGTTTTTATGGTATTAGGTCTAACATTCAAGTCTCTAATCCATCTTGAATTAATTTTCGTATAAGGAGTAAGGACAGGATCCAGTTTCAGCTTTCTACTTATGGCTAGCCAATTTTCCCAGCACCATTTATTAAATAGGGAATCCTTTCCCCATTTCTTGTTTCTCTCAGGTTTGTCAAAGATCAGATGGCTGCAGATGTGTGGTATTATTTCTGAGGACTCTGTTCTGTTCCATTGGTCTATATCTCTGTTTTGGTACCAATACCATGCTGTTTTGGTTACTGTAGCCTTGTAGTATAGTTTGAAGTCAGGTAGCGTAATGCCTCCAGCTTTGTTCTTTTGGCTTAGGATTGTCTTGGCAATGCAGGCTCTTTTTTGGTTCCATATGAACTTTAAAGCCGTTTTTTCCAATCTGTGAAGAAACTCATTGGGAGCTTGATGTGGATGGCACTGAATCTATAAATTACCTTCGGCAGTATGGCCATTTTCACGATATTGATTCTTCCTATCCATGAGCATGGTATGTTCTTCCATTTGTTTGTGTCCTCTTTTATTTCACTGAGCAGTGGTTTGTAGTTCTCCTTGAAGAGGTTTTTTACATCCCTTGTAAGTTGGATTCCTAGGTATTTGATTCTCTTTGAAGCAATTGTGAATGGAAGTTCATTCCTGATTTGGCTCTCTGCTTGTCTGTTACTGGTGTATAAGAATGCTTGGGATTTTTGCACATTAATTTTGTATCCTGAGACTTTGCTGAAGTGGCTTATCAGCTTAAGGAGATTTTGGGCTGAGACGATGGGGTTTTCTAAATATACAATCGTGTCATCTGCAAACAGGGACAATTTGACTTCTTCTTTTCCTAACTGAATACCGTTGATTTCTTTCTTTTGCCTGATTGTCCTAGCCAGAACTTCCAACACTATGTTGAATAGGAGTGGTGAGAGAGGGCATCCCTGTCTTGTGCCAGTTTTCAAAGGGATTTTTTCCAGTTTTTGCCCATTCAGTATGATATTGGCTGTGGGTTTGTCATAAATAGCTCTTATGATTTTGAGGTACATTCCATCAATACCGAATTTCTTGAGCATTTTTAGCATGAAGGGCTGTTGAATTTTGTCAAAAGCCTTTTCTGCATCTATTGAGATAATCACGTGGTTCTTGTCTTTGGTTCTGTTTATATGCTGGATTACGTTTATTGATTTGCAAATGTTGAACCAGCCTTGCATCCCAGGGATGAAGCCCACTTGATCATGGTGGAGAAGCTTTTTGATGTGCTGCTGAATCCGTTTTGCCAGTATTTTATTGAGGATATTTGCATCGATGTTCATCAGGGATATTGGTCTAAAATTCTCTTTTTTTGTTGTGTCTCTGCCAGGCTTTGGTATCAGGATGATGTTGGCCTCATCAAATGAGTTAGGGAGGATTCCCTCTTTTTCAATTGATTGGAATAGTTTCAGAAGGAATGGGACCAGCTCCTCTTTGTACCTCTGGTAGAATTCAGCTGTGAATCCATCTGGTCCTGGACTTTTTTTTGGTTGGTAGGCTATTAATTATTGCCTCAATTTCAGAGCCTGCTATTGGTCTATTTAGGGATTCAACTTCTTCCTGGTTTAGTCTTGGAAGAGTGTAAGTGTCCAGGAAATTATCCATTTCTTCTAAATTTTCTAGTTGATTTGCATAAAAGTGTTTATAGTATTCTCTGATGGTAGTTTGTATTTCTCTGGGGTCGGTGGTGATATCCCCTTTATCATTTTTTATTGCATCTATTTGATTCTTCTCTCTTTTCTTCTTTATTAGTCTTGCTAGCAGTCTGTCAATTTTGTTGATCTTTTCAAAAAACCAACTCCTGGATTCATTGATTTTTTGGAGGGTTTTTTGTGTCTCTATCTCCTTCAGTTCTGCTGTGATCTTAGTTATTGCTTTCCTTCTGCTAGCTTTTGAATGTGCTTGTTCTTGCCTCTCTAGTTGTTTTCATTGTGATGTTAGAGTGTCCATTTTAGATCTTTCCTGCTTTCTCTTGTGGGCATTTAGTGCTCTAAATTTCTCTCTACACACTGCTTTAAATGTGTCCCAGAGATTCTGGTATGTTGTATCTTTGTTCTCATTGGTTTCAAAGAACATCTTTATTTGTGCTTTCATTTCGTTATGTACCCAGTAGTCATTCAGGAGCAGTTTGTTCAGTTTCCATGTAGTTGAGCAGTTTTGGTTGAGTTTCTTAGTCCTGAGTTCTAGTTTGATTGCACTGTGGTCTGAGAAACAGTTTGTTATAATTTCTGTTCTTGTACATTTGCTGAGGAGTGCTTTACTTCCAATTTGTGGTCAATGTTGGAATAAGTGCGATGTGGTGCTGAGAAGAATGTATATTCTGTAGATTTGGGGTGGAGAGTTCTACAGATGTCTATTAGGTCCACTCGGTGCAGAGATGAGTTCAATTCCTGGATATCCTTGTTAACTTTCTGTCTCGTTGATCTGTCTAATGTTGACAGTGGAGTGTTGAAGTCTCCCATTATTATGGTATGGGAGTCTAAGTCTCTTTGTAAGTCTCTAAGGACTTGCTTTATGAATTTGAGTGCTCCTGTATTGGGTGCATATATATTTAGGAGAGTTAGCTGTTCCTGTTGAATTGATCCCTTTACCATTATGTAACGGCCTTCTTTGTCTCTTTTGATCTTTGAGTGTTTAAAGTCTGTTTTATCAGAGACTAGGATTGCAACCCCTGCTTTTTTTTGTTCTCCATTTGCTTAGTAGATCTTCCTCCATCCCTTTATTTTGAGCCTATGTATGTCTCTGCATGTGAGATGGGTCTCCTGAATACAGCAGACTGATGGGTCTTGAACCTTTATCCAGTTTGCCAGTCTGTGTCCTTTAATTGGAGCATTTAGTCCATTTACATTTAAGGTTAATATTGTTATGTGTGAACTTGATCCTGCTATTATGATATTAACTGGTTATTTTGCTCGTTAGTTGATGCAGTTTCTTCCTAGCCTCTATGGTCTTTACATTTTGGCATGTTTTTGCAATGGCTGGTACCGGTTGTTCCTTTCCATGTTTAGTGCTTCCTTCAGGGTCTCTTGTAAGGCAGGCCTGGTGGTGACAAAATCTCTAAGCATTTGCTTATCTGTAAAGGATTTTCTTTCTCCTTCACTGATGAAACTTAGTTTGGCTGGATATGAAATTCTGGGTTGAAAATTCTTTTCTTTAAGAATGTTGAATATTGCCCCCCACTCTCTTCTGGCTTGTAGAGTTTCTGCCGAGAGATCTGCTGTTAGTCTGATGGGCTTCCCTTTGTGGGTAACCCGACCTTTCTCTCTGGCTGCCCTTAAGATTTTTTCCTTCATTTCAACTTTTGTGAATCTGGCAATTATGTGTCTTGGAGTTGCTCTTCTGGAGGAGTATCTTTGTGTCGTTCTCTGTATTTCCTGACTTTGAATGTTGGCCTGCCCTACTAGGTTGGGGAAATTCTCCTGGATGATATCCTGAAGAGTGTTTTCCAACTTGGTTCCATTTTCCCCCTCACTTTCAGGCACCCCAATCAGACGTAGATTTGGTCTTTTTACATAATCCCATACTTCTTGCAGGCTTTGTTCATTTCTTTTTCTTCTTTTTTCGTTTGGTTTCTCTTCTCGCTTCATTTCATTCATTTGATCTTCAATCGCTGATACTCTTTCTTCCAGTTGATCGAGTCGGTTACTGAAGCTTGTGCATTTGTCACGTATTTCTCGTGTCATGGTTTTCATCTCTGTCATTTCATTTATGACCTTCTCTGCATTAATTATTCTAGCTGTCAATTCTTCCACTCTTTTTTCAAGATGTTTAGTTTCTTTGCGCTGGGTACATAATTCCTCCTTTAGCTCTGAGAAGTTTGATGTGCTGAAGCCTTCTCTCATCTTGTCAAAGTCATTCTCTGATCAGCTTCGATCCGTTGCTGGTGATGAGCTACGCTCCTTGCATGGGGAGATGTGCTCTTATTTTTTGAATTTCCAGCTTTTCTGCCCTGCTTTTTTCCCTTCTTTGTGGTTTTATCTGCCTCTGGTCTTTGATGATGGTGATGTATTGATGGTGTTTTGGTATAGGTGTTCTTCCTGTTTGATAGTTTTCCTTCTAACAGTCAGCACCCTCAGCTGCAGGTCTCTTGGAGATTGCTTGACCTCCACTCCAGACCCTGTTTGCCTGGGTATTAGCAGCAGAGGTTGCAGAAGATAGAATATTGCTGAACAGCGAGTGTACCTGTCTGATTCTTACTTTGGAAGCTTCCTCTCAGAGGTGTACTCCACCCTGTGAGGTGTGGGGTGTCAGACTGCCCCTAGTGGGGGATGTCTCCCAGTTAGGCTGCTCAGGGGTCAGGGACCCACTTGAGCAGGCAGTCTGTCCCTTCTCAGATCTCAACCTCCATGTGGGGAGATCCACTGCTCTCTTCAAAGCTGTCAGACAGGGTCGTTTGCGTCTGCAAGGGTTTCTGCTGATTTTTTTGTTGTTGTTGTTTAGCTGTGCCCTGTCCCCAGAGGTGGAGTCTACAGAGACAGGCAGGTTTCCTTGAGCTGCTGTGAGCTCCACCCAGCTCAATCTTCCTGGCGGCTTTGTTTACCTACTTAAGCCTCAGCAATGGTGGGCGCCCCTCCCCCAGCCTTGCTGCTGCCTTGCGGTTAGATCGCAGACTGCTGTGCTAGCAATGAGGGAGGCTCCGTGGCCGTAGGACCCTCCCGGCCAGGTGTGGGATACAATCTCCTGGTGTGCCTGTTTGCTCAAAGCCCAGTATTGGGGTGGGGGTCACCCGATTTTCCAGATGTTGTGTGTCTCAGTTCACCTGGCTAGGAAAAGGGACTCCCTTCCCCCTTGCACTTCCCAGGTGAGGTGATGCCTCTCCCTGCTTCAGCTCTCGCTGGTCGGGCTGCAGTAGCTGACCAGCACCAATTGTCTGGAACTCCCTAGTGAGATGACCCCAGTACATCAGTTGAAAATGCAGAAATCACCGGTCTTCTGTGTCGCTGGTGCTGGGAGTTGGAGACTGGATCTGTTCCTATTCGGCCATCTTGCTCTGCCCCCCTCATCTTGTGTTTTCTCTGGTTCCCTTGAGCAGTGGTTTGTAGTTCTCCTTGAACAGGTCCTTCACTTCCCTTGTTAGCTGTATTTCTAAGTAAGTAAGTATTTTATTGTCTTTGCAGCTACTGTGAATGGGAGTTCATTCATGATTTGTCTCTCTGGTTGTCTGTTTTTGGTGTATAGGAAATGATGTGATTTTTGCATATTGATTTGTTATCCTAAGATTTTCCTGAAGTTGCTTATCAGATTAAGAAGGTTTTGAGCTGATAAGATGGGGTTTTCTAGATATGGGAACATGTCATCTACAAACAGAGACATTTTTAATTTCTCTCCTCCTATTTGAATACACTTTATTTCTTTCTCTTGCGTGAATGTCCTGACCAGAAATTCCAATTCTGTGTGGAGTAGGAGTGGTGAGAGAGGGCATCTTTGGTCTGTGCTGGTTTTCAAGGGAAATTCTTCCAGCATTTGCCTATTCAGTGTGATATTGGCTATGGGTTTGTCATAAATGGTTCTTATTATTTGAGGTATGAGGAACATGAAGTCCTTTGTTGTTTGCTCTGTGCATAGTACCTGGCAGTGTGTGGTACAGGGGAGGTCCCCATGAGTATGTAGAGTTAATGAATGCTGTGTCAGACAAGGATACTTTCCAACTTTGCATCCAGTGAGGAGGGTATGTAGTATTACATGAGTTTGATTTCAAACTACATTCTTTGATATTTAAAAGCGTATTTACATTGTCTCCTATCTTCCTCAAATTGCAGCACTTTCTAAGAAAATAAATAACTACATACTGGTCCTGCACCACTCACAATTGTTTGATTCATTAAGCAAATTCATTGGCCAACGTAAAGTCTCTAGTTAAATAAAGTGAACATGAATGTTAGCATTATTTTGCTGTTATTTGAATTTAGTTTACCAACACTGTCATAAATAGATGTGTATATATATGAAAAATAAGTGTGTATGTGTGTATGAAGACATGACTTTAATGTAGTTTCTAACTTAACTCAGAAAATACTTTTAACAATTTTTAAAAATTAAATTTGACATAATGTTATGTATCCAGGTTTTTATTTTTATTTTTGGCCCCTTTATCAACTTCTTAAATCAAGAATATGGCAGTTCACACTTGGTTATTACTATCTTGCAAATTTTGGCTTTCCATTAAAACATAATGTATATAGTCTTTTTCTCTATTTCTGAAAAACAGTGATTTAAATTTTTTGCTCTCTCCAAGTCCTGCCTCTTAAATATCAATGTGTTACATACTATGGCCAGTTCACATAATATATATATTTTTTTCATTTTCTTCCAACCTACAATAGAAATAGGGGAACTAGTAGATCTTAGAAAATTTTAGAGTTTGACAAGAGTGAAATTTTAAAATCCCTAAAATATAAATAGTCTTGGTATCAAGGGAGATATACCGAAAATGACTACATAATTAGCTCCATTATCTTGTGTCACTAAAACTTAATGAGCCTATGTCTTTATTTTTTATAAACCATTCAAATTGTGATTCTATACTTCATTAAAACAAGTACGGCATTTTATTTCAAATTTTCTGTGCTCCTACTGACTTGGTTCCAAATATTCATCTTTCCCTGTTCAGATAAGAACGAGTTTCTTGAGAATTGATTTTTTTTTTTCCATTTTATTATTGGTTCTTTATTACAGAGCAAAATAAAATATGATATTTTAAAGACAGACATGAACTTTTTTCATATAAACTTGATTCTCATCTCTAACAGGAAAAGTTAGCTGATTCCTTTATTAACTTTTTAATTTAGAAGACTATCTCTTTTATTAAAGGGCTTAATAAAAAATCAAAATTATTGATTTTTGGATTTCTGGAGTATAAATTCCACTCATCTATAAACTTTGTTATATAATTTTTATCAAGATGTAATTCCATCCAATAGTACAAAATATAGCCAGAGCTGATAACAGTGGGTATGTCTTAGACAAACCTAGACCAATAATGCAATATGTGACATTTTTGAGAACTTTTTACTGCTTCTGAATCTGAAAAACAATATTGTTGATTAAATTGGATTACATACTCATTGTTTTCTCCTTTTCTGTGATTATCAATATTAATGTTTTTAAGTCTAAAACTAATTTTATCGGCAACAGATTTTTGTTTTAGCTACTTCTTTATTGTAGCACATTGGTAGAGGAGAGACAATCATGTTTTTATGTTGTTTTTAACCATTCTCAGTCAGCTGTTTTGAACTATAGGAGCAGCAGCAAAAAAACTGTGTAATTTGTGGTTCATATTACTCATAATTCTACATGAAAATGCAAAAACGTGTCTTCTAACATGACTTCAAATAGCAAATTAATAATTGAGCAGAAACCAGTAAAACAATGGCCACTTGCTTAATTGTTATTTTTCAGGATCCAGTCAGGCATGGTACATCTCTATACATTACTTGAGGAACAAAATATTTAATTTGATTACATGTGAGCTAAGTATTTGTAGTTAACTGAAGAATTATTCAATAATGATTTCTAATATGAGTTATTTCCATTCTGATTATTAAGTCTTGGTACAGTTATACAGGACTAAAAGTCTAGCACAGACTCAAAAGTACCTTTCATTCAGTTGCATTGCCATTAAAATGTACTTCAGTTGCTTCTTGAATGTTCTCATTGGGAACACTCTTTAGTTGCCTAAGGTGTTTAACTGCATTGTACTTCCAAAGTATGCAATATGTCATATTTAGACAGCAGCTGTGTCACAAAAAATAATCTATAGCAGTGAATATTTATTATAGAATTCATGAGTCAGACATATTACTCTTCCATATTGAAGGAAGTTTACTTTCTTAGATATTCTATGTGTTGATGATGTTCCTACAAAAAGACACTGGATGGATTCCAATTACATTCATGAAATCAAAAAATGAAACTAAAAAAATATTTTTACTCTATATTATTTCAGTCCATTATCATTCACTGACATCTACCTGTAATGAAACTAAAGACAAGCAGTCTCAGAGAAAATTAATTCAAGCATCACTAGAACTTTAATCAAGAACTTTATTGTTTATTCTTCCCTACCATAACCATCATTTTTTTCTTTTTGAGACAGAGTCTCACTCTGTTACCCAGGCTGATCTCAGCTTGCTGACCTCTGCCTCCCAGGTTCAAGCAATTCTCCTGCCTCAGCCTCCAGGGTAGCTGGGATTGCAGGTGCCGGCCACCATGCCCAGATAGCTTTTGGATTTTTAGTAGCGACCACCATGTTGACCGGCTGGTCTCAATCTCCTGACCTCATGATCCTCCCGCCTCAGCCTCCCAAAGTGCTGGGATTACAGGCGTGAGCCACCACACCCGGCTAATATCAATCTTTAGTCACATTAACTTCAGCATGCACACAGATGTCTGATCGATAACACCGTTGGCCAACTCTGAAGGGGTGAAAATATATTTTAATTAAATATATTTTCTATTCTGAAAACTATACCTTCTTGAAGGAATTAAAAATACAAATAATTATACTAACTCATTTTAAATAATGGTCCAATAAATGATTTAAATAATGAATTCATTCTCCATATAATATGAAGATGAAAATGAAAATAATATTAAAGGAAAGTCTATTAGAGAAGAGCTAAAATTAAGAAACCATAAATATGACTAGAAGGGGTATTTACAGCAGACTTTCTTATGTGAAATAAGACTTTTGCTACAGTTTGTTAACTAAATGCCATGTAATCTGAACCCATGTATTTGGGATAAAGATTGAATTACTTTAATTTTTCTAATTTCTACAGTATCATGATTGGCACCAGGTAATTTCTATGATGCTTGAAGACAAATGTCAACTGTAATTATACAATAAGAAGCAAAAGTATGATTTTGAATAATTTCAAATTTATTTGCACTGTTTGTCTTGTGTGTGTTGATTTTGCAGGTTTGGCTGTTGATTATTTTAGTGAACGCATATATTGGGCTGACTTTGAGCTCTCCATCATTGGCAGTGTTCTGTATGATGGCTCTAATTCAATAGTCTCTGTCAGCAGCAAACAAGGTTTGTGAAATGCTTTTGTCTTCATTTTTAATTATTATTGAGAGTGTTAAATACTAACACAAAGATGTAAGTATGGATGCTTTGCATCCTGGATTTTCTTAAATTCTTTCTCCTTTCAACTTGTAACTCTTACTAGTAATTAAAATTTTCATTCCTACTGGAAAAACATAGAGGCCAGGGCAGAAGTTTGTTCATCTTGACTTGAACAAACATGGCCATTGCTGTCCTGATTCAGAAAATAATTTTACTCTGTGGCTTCCGTGGCTATTGCATTCTGAGCAGAGCACTTCTGATAGTCAAGATCAGCATCTGTGAACACAAACTTTTATTTCAATTGCAATGATAACAAGCAAACAATGAGTTACTGTATCAATGCATCAAAAATTACCATTTAACTCTACCACCAGTGACTGCTGAATCTACTTGTGCTCCTCTGTTGCTATACTGTTTTTATGACCACCTATCTGCCTGGCTTCTATTTTTTAACTGTCTCGTTTTTCTAGCTCCCTTCTGTTCCTCATACTTTTTTCTGCCTGGCTGTCTCAGTTCTTCCTGCCGAATTTAATTTCTTCCCTTTCTGTCACTTTCTTTTCCCTACTTCAACCGCTTCCCACAATTTCTTTTGTAACCACAAATTTTTCATCATATACACTTTAAATTTTTGTATTTGCATGTTATATATTTATTGAATATAGCTTTGCTTCCTGTTTTTTTTTTTAATAACACAAACAGGGAAGTTAAACAACTAAATCAAATTTTTATTGTGCCTTTGCCTAAAGTGTGTGTGTGTGTGTGTTTATCGATGGCCTCAGATGGAAAAAAAAAAAAAAAGTTCCCATCCCTATAATTAATTACAATGAAGTTAGCTTGTTCTGGCTTTGGTGCACATTTTACTATTTCATGAAACAGCAAAGAAAAATATATGAATATAAAGATACTTTATACTTTACAACCTCTAGATAATTAGTAAAAATATAAAGGTTGTCATTGAATTTGTTATAAATTTCTGTTTCAAAAGTTAGAATAATTATTCATTTGATGAAATCTCTGAAAATAAGTCACAAAATGTGAAAATAATGGTTACTATTATTTTTAGCCAAACTAATCAGACAAATGATTTTCATTTACCTGTTTGTTTTCTTTATTCCATTTCTGAAATGAACAGTACTAATGTCAAATATTATTTTTGGATTTACTCTTTAAAAATCAACAAATGAATGCTTAATAAACCAGTCGTTTGGGCATGTAATTTGATTATTTATTTGATCCAGAACACAAACTGAGTTGTGTAAACTGCCTGTTTTTATACTACAGATAACATTGGATATAAGATATCCTCTCTGTATAGCAGAGAGGATTAGTCTGCAAATAACCCCCAGAAAATGCTTTGTGATGGTGAAGATGATTAAAGTGATGATGGAAGTGTATTTTTATGTTTTAAGTAACATGTTTACTACATTGCATGTCCTTACTTAAGATATAATTCTAAGAACGTCATAGCTAATATTATAAATATTCCAATTCTGAAAGTTTAAACGGTAATAAGATTTTCAATATGGTCTTGGATAAACATAGTTTTTAAAGTCTGAGTGTATACATTAAAACTTTCATAACTGCCTTTTGAAAATTCCAGGTTTATTACATCCACATAGAATCGATATCTTCGAAGATTATATATATGGAGCAGGACCTAAAAATGGTGTATTTCGAGTACAAAAATTTGGCCATGGTTCAGTAGAGTACTTAGCTTTAAATATTGATAAAACAAAAGGTGTTTTGATATCTCATCGTTATAAACAACTAGACTGTAAGTATAATATATTATGAAGTTGTCTATATTGGTAATTTTTTTTCTTATATCTCTCAAAAAATATATGTAAATGTCTTAACCTCAGTAAGTTAAGTAACTTTAATTTTTATGTCACTAGACTTTTTCAACTACCAAAACGTCAGAATATAGATAATTATATTTCTGCTGTAACCGGGAAAATGTTCAGCATTTGGCCATGTTTTCTTGCAATTAAAACTGTCTTTGTTACAATAATCTGTTAATCTGTTTCTAAAATTCTTTTTTTTTTTTTTATTTATTTATTTATTTATTTTTTTTTATTATACTTTAAGTTCTAGGGTACATGTGCATAACGTTTATATCATGTATAACTCCCCAATGCAATCCCTCCCTCCTCCCGCCTCCCCCTGATAGGCCCCAGTGTGTGATGTTCCCCTTCCCGAGTCCAAGTGATCTCATTATAGAACCTTGTGAGTGTATAGATGAACTATCCAAGTAAGGAAATTTATTGTTGGCCATTTTGACTCTTATTACTAATCAACAAGTAACTATTATAGTATTAACCTTCCATTGTTAAATATATACAAAAAGAACTCTTCCCAAGACTTGCATATTTTCTCTGATTTATTGTATATGACTTATTATTGTTACTCTCCCTCCTAGAAAGGATTGGGTAAATGATTGAGGTAATTAAGATAATACTCTTGAAAATATGTTTCTAACACAGCTGTCAAAAATATTGAAGAACAAAGTGAAAAATAATAATATGGCTGAAATTCTAACGATCTGTGTTTATATATCAGTTCACTCTTCAAGATGCTGTTCAAGGGTTATTTATAATTACTATTTATGGCAAATGAAATGGATTTTATCTTGTTTGGTGCATTTATCTGGAACAAGTGGTGTTTATTCAAATCAGTTCTCACAACAGTATAAAACAAAATATAGTTTCCTAAATCATCCTGAAATTTTATCCAAAGTCTTGCTGCTCTTTACCAATAATTTGGCATATAAGATTCCAAGGTTAATATGAGGACACTTTCTCTCATCCTCCGGTTCTGTTTAATTTATATTCATAGTTGAATATTACTACATTCATAAAAAGTAAACAAATAAAATCCTGTCTTGAATATAATAGGCATTTGAGTAGTGGTTCTTACAGAAAACAAGCCACTCTCATAGTCACCCACTCAGCTACCTGGGTGCCATTCCTTTTTAATTCTGGTGAAATAATCTCTAGGAAAGGTCAAAAATCAGTTATGACTGCAAAGGATGTCGATTGGATAAAAATTTAAACACAAATAAGTATGGCACACATTTACACGTGCACACAAACTCCCACTTGATGGAAAGGAAGCCATTTTAGACATTTTTTTTCAAAAAAAAAAAAGTCTTATTTTTCATCTGTACCTTGAACTGACAAGGTACATATGCATTTTAATCCTTTGTATTAATAAATACAAGGGGGGCATTGTTTTTGTCTGTTAGAACAGCTCTGTGAAATAAGCTGTTAAAATGAAGGCTAGATCCCCCCAAAACTTCCATTGGCTTTACTTTCCAGCACAGCCCCAATGGTACTTCAGGTTCTAAGACCAACTCTTATGCCAAAAGCAATTAGTCAGAAGCAAAAGTAACAAAGTATAGATCTGAATAATTTATTCTCTCTTTGGAAAATATAAATAAGGCAAACTTACTATTAATGATGAGCATTGGGTAGTAATTTTTCTTCACCTATAAAGATGAATGATGATATTGAGTAAGATACTCCCAGTGGAAATTTGATGTGATTACTTTTCAACATTGCTAATTAATCATTTCCCCTTATTTAATTTTATGCTTTTGAAGTCTATTGTATCTCTATTTACACATTGTGTTGTTTTCGTTTGTTTAACCAGTACCCAATCCATGCTCGGATTTAGCATGTGAATTCCTCTGCTTGCTGAATCCTTCTGGGGCCACTTGTGTGTGTCCGGAAGGAAAATATTTGATTAATGGCACTTGCAATGATGACAGCCTGTTAGGTAGGTATACTTTATTATTCTGTAAATAATGAATTAATGCTCATCATAAAATTTCACAACTAGTGAAACGGGGTGAAATGATCTGTTTCATCAGCAATCTAGCTACCTTGATAGCAGCAGTTCTTGAATGCCTGTGTAAACTGTTCTTTTCTCTGGAGAAGACTTTCAAACAATTCATTCTGCATTTGTTCACAAAACAGCATTGAACACTTACAGGCATTTAACAACAGATCAAGAACTTTGAAGTCACTCATGGACCCAAAAGAAATTTTTTTATAACTCTTCTATTAGATAAGACAATAATATTTTTTGAGAACATTCTGCTATGGGTGTCAACTCAGCCCAAAAATCCATTTATTTATTCAATACGTTTCTATTGATTACCTCTTGTGTGCCAAGCACTAACTTAGAAATTGAGAATTTAGAAACCAAATTTCAGTTTCTTCTGTATAAAATGGGACTTACAATACTACTACTACTATTACTACTGCTTCTGCTATTACCACAAAGAATACTAATAACAAGTATTTTGAGGGCCTATGAAGAAGGCATAACACTAATGCAAAAACTAAAAACTAACTTAGAAACAAAACTGATAAGATTTCTTCATCCATGCAGTTTGTATTTCAGAAGCTAGAAGCTGGAATAATCAATAAAAATTGAAACATTACTTCAGATACTAAATATTAAATAACCAAAAAAAAAAATAACACACAAAACAGTGTGATAGCACAGGGACAGAAAATATGTCTCTTGAATATCCAGCTGGACTAACAATAAATAAGTTTCCTCATATTCAAGACATTAGGTATAATGGAAAAAATATTGTTACTAAAAGATAAAATCCACACATAATACTTTAAAAAATTATTGTATTTATTTATTCATTCATTCTTACTGAGACGGAGTCTTGCTGTCACCAGGCTGGAGTGCAGTGGCATGATTTCGGCTCACTGCAACCTCCACCTCCTGAGTTCAAGCAATTCTCCTGCCTCAGCCTCCCGAGTAGCTGGGACTAAAGGTGTGTGTCACTATGCCTGGATGATTTTATTTTGTGTGTGTATTTTTAGTAGAGATGGGGTTTTGCCATGTTGGCCAGCCTGATCTCGAACTCCTGACCTCAGGTGATTCGCCTGCCTAAGCCTCCCAAAGTGCTGGGATTACAGGCATGAACCACCACGCCTGGCCACACATACTAAATTTTATGTCACAGATACAAAGGCGTGGTGGCTTGCACCTGTAATCACAGCACTTAGGGAGGCAGAGACCAGAGGACAGCTTGATCCCAGGGGTTCAAGACCTACCTGGGCAACATAGCAAGTACCCATTCTCCACAAAAAGGAAAAAAAAAAATTGCAGTACTCCAAAATCACTGGAGGATCACAGCAAACATTTTCCAATGAGATACAGACATTATTCAGGGCAGGGTTTGTTACCTATTGTATTTCCCTCTGCTAGAATGCACTCCTCATATGGGCTCTGGGTCCTTACCCTCAGTCAGCATCTCCACCTCTGCATGATTTTTCTCTTTGTTCTCTGCTGAAAGTTACATCCAATTTGAAGACTTCTGACGTTTATAAGGCACTCTGTCTAAAACTATTATAGTACTTTCATTTAATGTATATTATTTAAGCATTTGATATGCAAAGCTGAAGGGGTGGAAAAGATGAATTGATGAATAACATAAGCATCAATAAATAGATATTTATGTGGACAGTGACACAAGTCACAGAAGAGACAGAGTTAAAACTATTACGAGGATTCAGATTATTATTCAAATAGGGGATCAGTCAGAATTTCCTATAGGATATGACGTTTAAACAAAGTCTGCAAAGCCAGATTGGATTTAGATTAAATGGGAAGGAGGGAGGAGGACACTGAGACAGAAAAGCTGTCTGAGAAGTATGAAAACATGGTGGGTAAAGAAAATAATGAGTCATTCATTTTAGTTAGTGTGTAGAAGTGTGAAGCCCTGTTTTGGGTAATAAGGTTGCAAAGTTCGTAACAGAAAGCTAAGTGTGAATCATGATTGGTATTTTGGGCGGGCACTTTGGTGCCAATTATTGAAAAGGGATGCCGTCATGGCACTAGGATGCTCCCTTCCCTCTATCTATTCTCCCAATCAGAGTAGCGTTATCTCAACTGTGATGGGAGAATAAGAGCATCCAGTGAACATTTCCAAACATTGTTAGTACCACTTTCTCCAATGCTGTTCTGACTGCATCACAGAGGAAGACTCTTCAAAGGTATCTATTCCACTTAACTTCTCAGAAACAGATCCTTTAACTGTGAACAACTTTTCTGTAGAAATGTCATACCTTCAGTAGTCCCACATAATCTCTTACCCATTGCCCTCACAGGTGCCTCTTGTGTACTGTGTCTACTTAGAAAATTTGGGTGAGAGAGGCAATTAGGAGAGAGATTAGTATAATGCACAGAAATAAACTAATAGTTCTACCAAGGGACTTTGACATTGGCTTTGATGTTACAAGTATTATTTAGAGTCAAGTTCAGTTTTTGTTGGTTTTCCTTTCCTCTTCTATGTAATCCTCTTCTGTGTAATCCCATGTTTCCACAACCTCTTCTATGCAATCCTCCTCCTTTCTCCTCTTTGTTTGGTCCAAATTATGTATCCAACAAACTAAATTCTATGAATACCCTGCAAGAACATGACCTAATGTAGGGCTGAGATGAAGTGTTAGAGTAGGCCAAGGTCTACCACTTAAATGACTTTGTTGTGCTTGGACTGTATACCTGCTTCCCTTGGTCTCAGTTTATTCTGTACAACATAGAACTAACAACAAATACGACTCATATTACTATCACTGACGGTAGAAATAATACTAAATATTTTGAAAACCTATGAGGAAAGCATAATTCTATGTATGTTTATAGACATATATATTAATTTAATCTTCAAATTTTATTATCTACTAATTTCTCCTATTTTACAGATAAAATGGAAGCATTAGAAGCTCATTTGATTGTCTAACATTACTTAGTAAATGATGGCACCCCAGGGTGAATGTAGGTGGTCCACTCTGTTAATCATCGCACAATATATCTCAGTGTCTCTGTGTGACCCAGAGTACCCATTTCCAGAGTTACTGGAAATTCTAGCAATAACTTGGATAGAATGGCTAGCACAATACCTTGAAGAATAGACACATAGCCCTTTAAAATCAATATGTCACTTTGAAGTAGGTGAGAAAATGAAACAAGTTTTTTGCTGCATTAAGTCACCAAATTGTATCATTATATGCTTGAAAGAAGGAATCTTGCTTATCTAAATACACACTTATCCATGATCTAAAACTTTTTTTGGAGATGTGTTTTGCTCCTTCAACCCTGCTTAAAAGGCATGATTTCAGAAAGCTCAAAGCCCATTCTTGTAATTTAAGAGAAAATCTTACATTTAATCAAAATGAAAACAACACTCAAATTAGCCTTTACACATTGTAGGTCTTGAAACATAAACAGTTTGGACCATTTTAGTTGGAACATAAACGAGTGGATTTCAGAATTATTGATTGGTAAAGATAAATGCCAGTTTTTTTTTCTGACATTAACATTTGCTATAGCCAATGTTATATGCTTTTCATTTGTTTGTAGGTATTTGTCTACCTCTAGCTGCTATTGTTAAATGATGAGTATGCTGAATATTTTTAATAACGCTTTGTGTATTGAATTTGAAATTCAAATACAACTCATTCTTAGGGAAGTGTTCACCTGCTTTTTCCTATAGTTGATTATAATTGCTGGAGGTTGGCTTCTGGGGATGATTTAGTTATTGACAAAAGCAGCTCTTTTTTTCATTGCAGAACCATTATTATGAGTTTTTCAAAAATGTAACTCCACTTCCATTTCATCAGGCAGTGTTGTACCTTAAAACTTCCGGTGCCTAATGAGGCATGTTATAGTCATGTGCATGCCCCAACATGTAGGGATTTTGAATATCCTTGTGGTTTTCATAGAATTGACAGGTAAAAATGAGTACCCCATAATAATCCTACCTGTGATCACAATGCCTTAAGTGTTTATCTTCACTATCCACATCCACAACCTTATTAGGACAAATAATGTTGACTGAGATAGAAATGTTTTGGTAAATTTTAAATTAAATAAGCATATTTCCACTCCACGTATTTCTTGAGAGTCTGATCTCTGTACTCAATAATTTGCTGGAGATTCCCACTTATATTTGCATGGGCATCTTCAGTTTAGTATGCCACCTTGAAATTACCCCTCCATTTCCTGTCATCCTTGTGTTCCCACTTAATTGTCCTGGTCAGAAACTGAAGAATCATAAAAGTAGGCTTGGAATCATTTTCGAGGTTATTTTGCTATACCTATTGACATGGCCTTCTCCATCAGAAATGGTGCTTTGCTTTGAGCAACATACAGTGTTCAATGGAACGAAACTGATTGAAATAGGCATTCCTCATTTTTCTTCACATAACACTGCTGTGATTTTTACCTCCAAATGACCATTAGAATACATCCACATTCATTCATCCCATGTTACTCTATTTTGGGTCCTCATCTTACCTATCCTGGATAATGTATACAAAGTTCTGAGAGCCTCCCTGCTTTTATAAGCTGCCATTTTAACCCCTGTCAGTACATTACCTTTCCAAGACACCACATTACTTTTGGGGTGGAGTCTAAAATCTATGGACCTTCTCTTACTCACTGCTTATTTCTTCAAAAGCATTTACCTATTGTGATTCATTTCTTTACCCTCTCTGATCTAGGTCCACTCACAGTGACTTTCATTCATTTCCTCCAGTGCTCACCCGTAGGTCTTCCTGTATGTTACTCCACTGGAGCTCCATCCTCAGTAAACCTTGTGGGCACTCAGTCAATAGTGTATAAAAAGTGTTATAATTTTATATGTTATAGTTTTTCCCATTTCTTATTTACTATTCATACAAACCTGAGTTAGCTTGTATAGTTGTCATTAAGGACATTTTAAAGTGAAGTAACTGAGGCTCAAATCAGTTAACTTGTATGCCTAGTAAGCAGCAGAACCAGGACCTAAACACAGGTCTCATTATACCACTGTAATTTTTTATAATACATTTATTTTACATCATGAGAGAGTTCTTCATATTAATACAAACTTCAGCAATGCCAATCTGAAGCCTGCCTACGTGACAATGTATTAGAAACTTTTCTCTTCAATGAGGCAAGTCCCAGAATTGTATGGCACTGCTGACAGTTTCTATTTATGACTATGGATGTGATACTTGAATCATTGTGTCATTTGAAGCCACTGAGGTACTTAAAGATGCTCTTGAAATCATTTCAGTGATATAGTCAAGCTTCTGTCATGTATGTGCCAGTGCATCTTGAATAAGGATTATAGATTGCTTTGATTTTACCTACTTTAACCATAAAATGGGCATTATTATAGTAAAGGACATATTCTAGAATAGAATGCCTATTACAACTATCTCAATCAGTTTTGTTCCATTGAACACTGTATGTTGCTCAAAGCAAAGCAGCATTTCTAATGGAGAAGGCCATGTCAATATGTATAGCAAAATAACCTCGAAAATGATTCCAAACCTATCTTTATCATAAATCATACTTACCATATTGTTAAAAATAATTTTGCTACCACAAGGAATGTCCAGCCTTTTTTATTCTGAGTGAAAATGTTAAGTAGGTAGACTGTACAGAATCATCTGGGACAAATGTTACATTTGGAAATGTTTCTAACACTGTTCTATAACCAACTTGTACCAAATCTCAATGACTTTTAGTTTGGGACATTTATATATGGTTAATAAGGACCAACATCAAAGAGTATCTCTTCATGTAAACATTTCTCTATACTATGTATATTCACACATGCATACACTATAGAACAAATAGTGTGTGTGTGTGTGCATATGCTATAAATGTAACTTACAAATTTAAAGTTTTCTTTTTTAATATCAACTACTCCTAAAAATAAGCTATGTTTGTCCATAGCATAAGGAAAATTTCTTGGTTGGAAAATACTACTTTTAGAAGCCTAGGCAACATAGTGAGAACCTGTCTCTACAAAAAATTAAAAAAAATTATAGTCCCAGCTACTTGGAAAGTGGAGGTGGGAGGATCACTGGAGCCCAGGAAGCTGAGCCTTCAGTGAGCTGTGATCACACCACTGCCCACCAGTCTGGGTGACAGAGCAAGACCCTGTCTCAATAAAATAAAAGAAAGAAAGAAGATGAAAATATATTACTTTTAGAAAGTTTCAGTTAGTTTTACTATTCAATATTTTACAAATAAAAAGAAAAAGTTAATAATGCTTTAAATTTAAAGAAGAATATGTATATTTACCATTCAACATTAATATGTATATTTACCATTCAACAACTAGAATCTATCTGTTTTCAGATAGTATTTAATTTTTTCTACTTTTGTACTTGGGGTAATTATTTTATGGAAAAAAGATTCTAGTATTTAAATATTGTATCTATTTGAAAATGTATATTAAATTACTCCCTGAAAACATGCTAATTTGTACATTTCTTCTCATAAACAGATGATTCATGTAAGTTAACTTGTGAAAATGGAGGAAGATGCATTTTAAATGAGAAGGGTGATTTGAGGTGTCACTGTTGGCCTAGTTATTCAGGAGAAAGATGTGAAGTCAACCACTGTAGCAACTACTGCCAGAATGGAGGAACTTGCGTACCATCAGTTCTAGGTAAATATTTCAGTGTCATTGTATTTTTCCTTATATATGAATCAAAAATAATGTTACAAACATACTTCCTAGTATCTTAATAAAGAATAGACTAACACAATATACTAACACAAAATTAAATCAATGGCATTTGTTCTAAATTCAGTATATAAAAGTTCAAGTCAAAAATTTAACAATACTAATGGTCATTACTCTGGATTGAGCATGTACCATGTGACAGGCTCAGTGTTTATAGATAATTTGCCCCTGGCTCAGAATGATTAGTAGAACCAATTTTCCAGGCTTACTATGTTTTACCCCAAAATTTATGGATATTTTGTTGTTGTTGTTGTTGTTGTTGCACAAATAGTTTTCCTAATGCTAAAAATCAATTGTTATTGAAAATCAGGATTATTTTAAATGTAAACATACAATAACAGAGAATCTGATAGCATCCTGATCCCATCTAAAATTGTAACTACTCTTTTGGCATCACACTGTGTCATATAACATGCTTTGAAAATTCAAGGTTTCTACATCTTAGGATATATTTGAGATTATTATTAATTTATAAAATAGCCATGTGTGCAGAAAGTGTTCTATGCAGCACATAAACGAACGTAGAAACATATTCTTCCACTGACTTGTATTAAATTTAAAATATATTCCATAAGAAAAAAATAACTCCAATGAATAAAATCTAATTTGCAAATTCCAATATTCAGTGCAAGGGATATTATACAGCTATTATAGTGTGATTCAAGAGCATTTAATTTTACTACCATAAATGCAAATTTAGTCAAATGGAAAATCACTCTATATTATATTCACATTCCACTACATGGTTAATTTCTATCTTACTGGGAGTTCTTACTGCTTCTATTGTTTATGCTACGTTTTGAAGTATTTAATGTATTGCTAACTGAAAGAGTTATATGAAGAATTTTCAGTGTGTATCAGAAAAGTCAAACTGTTTCTGAAATGCATTCTAATAGGAAAAGTTTGATAATTTTATGTCTATATTTTGTCTTATTAATTCATAGTGAAATTATTCTAACTACCTAAGAGCATTCTGAAAAAATATTCAGGAGTTTGATTAGATTGAAATAAAAAAGGCACCAGGAGTCTTACCACAGATTTTTATACTCCTAAGGGAGGCTAGTTCATAAAGTATTTTCTGGTTTTTTAATTCGGGGGTGGAGCAAGATGGCCGAATAGGAACAGCTCCAGTCTCCAGCTCCCAGTGCCAGCGACACAGAAGACAGGTGATTTCTGCATTTTCAACTGAGGTACTGGGAATATCTCACTAGGGAGTGCCGGACAATTGATGCTGGTCAGCTGCTGCAGCCCGACCAGTGAGAGCTGAAGCAGGGCTAGGCATCCCCTCACCTGGGAAGCGCAAGGGGGAAGGGAATGCCTTTTCCTACCAGTGGAACTGAGACACACAACACCTGGAAAATCGGGTAACTCCCACCCTAATACTGCGCTTTACCAAGGGTCTTAGCAAACGGGCACACCAGGAGATTTTATCCCACACGTGGCCGGGAGGGTCCCATGCAGACGGAGCCTCCCTCATTGCTAGCACAGCAGTCTGTGATCTAACGGCAAGACAGCAGCGAGGCTAGGAGAGAGGCGCCCACCATTACTGAGGCTTAAGTAGGTAAACAAAGCCACTGGGAAGGTCGAACTGGGTGGAGCTCACAGCAGCTCAAAGAGGCCTGCCTGTCTCTGTAGACTTCACCTCTGGGGACAGGGCACAGCTAAACAACAACAACAAAAACAAAGCAGCAGAAACCTCTGCAGACGCAAACGACTCTGTCTGACAGGTTTGAAGAGAGCAGTGGATCTCCCAACACAGAGATTGAGATCTGAGAACAGACAGACTGCCTGCTCAAGTGGGTCCCTGACCCCTGAGTAGTCTAACTGGGAGAAATCCCCCAGTTAGACACCCCACAACTCACATGGTGGAGTACACCCCTGAGAGGAAGCTTCAAAACCAAGAATCAGACAGGTACACTCGCTGTTCAGCAATATTCTATCTTCTGCAGCCTCTGCTGCTGACACCCAGGCAAACAGGATCTGGAGTGGACCTCAAGCAATCTCCAACAGACCTACAGCTGAGGGTCCTGACTGTTAGAAGGAAAACTAACAAAGAGGAAGGACACCCACACCAAAACCCCAGCCGTACATCACGATCAGCAAAGACCAGAGGCAGATAAAACCACAAAGATGGGGAAAAAAAGCAGGGCAGAAAAGCTGGAAATTCAAAAAATAAGAGCACATCTCCTCCTGCAAAGGAACGCAGCTATCGCCAGCAACGGATCAAAGCTGGACGGAGAATGACTTTGACTAGATGAGAGAAGAAGGCTTCAGTCCATCAAATTTCTCAGAGCTAAAGGAGGAATTACGTACCCAGCACAAAGAAACTAAAAATCTTGAAAAAAGAGTGGAAGAATTGATAACTAGAATAATTAATGCAGAGAAGGCCATAAATGAAATCACAGAGATGAAAACTATGACACGAGAAATACGTGACAAATGCACAAGCTTCAGTAACCGACTTGACCAACTGGAAGAAAGAGTATCAGCAACTGAGGATCAAATGAATGAAATGAAGCGAGAAGAGGAATCTAAAGAAAAAAGAAGAAAACGAAATGAACAAAGCCTGCAAGAAGTATGAGATTATGTAAAAAGACCAAATCTAAATCTGATTGGGGTGCCTGAAAGTGAGGGGGAAAATGGAACCAAGTTGGAAAACACTCTTCAGCATATCATCCAGGAGAACTTCTCCAACCTAGTAGGGCAGGCCAACATTCAATTCAGGAAATACAGAGAATGCCACAAAGATACTCCTCGAGAAGAGCAACTCCAAGAAACATAATTGCCAGATACACCAAAGTTGAAATGAAGGAAAAAATCTTAAGGGCAGCCAGAGAGAAAGGTCGGGTTACCCACAAAGGGAAGCCCATCAGACTAACAGCAGATCTCTCAGCAGAAACTCTCCAAGCGAGAAGAGAGTGGGGGCCAATATTCAACATTCTTAAAGAAAAGAATTTTCAACCCAGAGTTTCATATCCAGCCAAACTAAGTTTCATCAGTGAAGGAGAAAGAAAATCCTTTACAGATAAGCAGATGCTTAGAAATTTTCTCACCACCAGGCCTGCCTTACAAGAGACCCTGAAGGAAGCCCTAAACATGGAAAGGAACAACCGGTACCAGCCATTGCAAAAACATGCCAAAATGTAAAGACCATCGAGGCTAGGAAGAAACTGCATCAACTAACGAGCAAAATAACCAGTTAATATCATAATGGCAGGATCAAGTTCACACATAACAATATTAACCTTAAATGTAAATGGACTAAATAGTCCAATTAAAGGACACAGACTGGCAAAATGGATAAAGAGTCAAGACCCATCAGTTTGCTGTATTCAGGAGACCCATCTCACATACAGAGATATACATAGGCTCAAAATAAAGGGATGGAGGAAGATCTACCAAGCAAATGGAGAACAGAAAAAAGCAGCGGTTGCAATCCTAGTCTCTGATAAAACAGACTTTAAACCATCAAAGATCAAAAGAGACAAAGAAGGCCATTACATAATGGTAAAGGGATCAAGTCAACAGGAAGAGCTAACTATCCTAAATATATATGCATCCAATACAGGAGCACCCAGATTCATAAAGCAAGTTCTTAGAGACTTACAAAGAGACTTAGACTCCCATACAGTAATAATGGGAGACTTCAACACCCCACTGTCAACATTAGACAGATCAACGAGACAGAAAGTTAACAAGGATATCCAGGAATTGAACTCATCTCTGCAGCAAGCAGACCTAATAGACATCTACAGAACTCTTCACCCCAAATCCACAGAATATACATTCTTCTCAGCACCACATCGCACTTATTCCAAAATTGACCACATAATTGGAAGTAAAGCACTCCTCAACAAATGTACAAGAACAGAAATTATAACAAACTGTCTCTCAGACCACAGTGCAAACAAACTAGAATGCAGGACTAAGAAACTCAATCAAAACCGCTCAACTGCATGGAAACTGAACAACCTGCTCCTGAATGCCTACTGGGTACATAACGAAATGAAGGCAGAAATAAAGATATTCTTTGAAACCAATGAGAACAAAGATACAACATACCAGAATATCTGGGACACATTTAAAGCAGTGTGTAAAGGGAAATTTATAGCACTAAATGCCCACAAGAGAAAGCTGGAAAGATCTAAAATTGGCACTCTAACATCAAAATTAAAAGAGCTAGAGAAGCAAGAGCAAACACATTCAAAAGCTAGCAGAAGGCAAGAAATAACTAAGATCAGAACAGAACTGAAGGAGATAGAGACACAAAAAACCCTCCAAAAAATCAATGAATCCAGGAGTTGGTTTTTTGAAAAGATCAACAAAATTGATAGACCGCTAGTAAGACTAATAAAGAAGAAAAGAGAGAAGAATCAAATAGGCGAAATAAAAAATGATAAAGGGGATATCACCACCGACCCCAGAGAAATACAAACTACCATCAGAGAATACTATGAACACTTTTATGCAAATCAACTAGAAAATTTAGAAGAAATGGATAATTTCCTGGACACTTACACTCTCCCAAGACTAAACCAGGAAGAAGCTGAATCCCTGAATAGACCAATAGCAGGCTCTGAAATTGAGGCAATAATTAATAGCCTACCAACCAAAAAAAGTCCAGGACCAGATGGATTCACAGCTGAATTCTACCAGAGGTACAAGGAGGAGCTGGTACCATTCCTTCTGAAACTATTCCAATCAATGAAAAAGAGGGAATCCTCCCTAACTCATTTTATGAGGCCAACATCATCCTGATACCAAAGCCTGGCAGAGACACAACAGAAAAAGAGAATTTTAGACCAATATCCCTGATGAACATCGATGCAAAAATCCTCAATAAAATACTGGCAAACCAGATCCAGCAGCACATCAAAAAGCTTCTCCACCATGATCAAGTGGGCTTCATCCCTGGGATGCAAGGCTGGTTCAACATATGCAAATCAATAAACGTAATCCAGCATATAAACAGAACCAAAGACAAAAACCACATGATTATCTCAATAGATGCAGAAAAGGCCTTTGACAAAATTCAACAGCCCTTCATGCTAAAAACACTCAATAAATTCGGTATTGATGGAACATATCTCTAAATAATAAGAACTATTTATGACAAACCCACAGCCAATATCATACTGAATGGGCAAAAACTGGAAAAATTTCCTTTGAAAACTGGCACAAGACAGGGATGCCCTCTCTCACCACTCCTGTTCAACATAGTCTTGGAAGTTCTGGCCAGGGCAATCAGGCAAGAGAAAAAATAAAGGGTATTCAATTAGGAAAAGAAGAAGTCAAATTGTCCCTGTTTGCAGATGACATGATTGTATATTTAGAAAACCCCCTTGTCTCAGCCCAAAATCTCCTTAAGCTGATAAGAAACTTCAGCAAAGTCTCAGGATACAAAATTAATGTGCAAAAATCACAAGCATTCTTATACACCAGTAACAGACAAACAGAGAGCCAAATCATGAATGAACTTCCATCCACAATTGCTTCAAAGAGAATAAAATACCTAGGAATCCAACTTACAAGGGATGTAAAAAACCTCTTCAAGGAGAACTACAAACCACTGCTCAGTGAAATAAAAGAGGACACAAACAAATGGAAGAACATACCATGCTCATGAATAGGAAGAATCAATATCGTGAAAATGGCCATACTGCCCAAGGTAATTTATAGATTCAATGCCATCCCCATCAAGCTACCAATGAGTTTCTTCACAGAATTGGAAAAAACGGCTTTAAAATTCATATGGAACCAAAAAAGAGCCCGCATTGCCAAGACAATCCTAAGTCAAAAGAACAAAGCTGGAGGCATCACGCTACCTGACTTCAAACTATACTACAAGGCTACAGTACCCAAAACAGCATGGTACTCATACCAAAACAGAGATATAGACCAATGGAATAGAACAGAGGCCTCAGAAATAATACCACACATCTGCAGCCATCTGATCTTTGACAAACCTGAGAGAAACAAGAAATGGGGAAAGGATTCCCTATTTAATAAATGGTGCTGGGAAAATTGGCTAGCCACAAGTAGAAAGCTGAAACTGGATCCTGTCCGTACTCCTCATACGAAAATTAATTCAAGATGGATTAGAGACTTAAATGTTAGATCTAATACTATAAAAACCCTAGATGAAAATCTAGGTAATACCCTTCAGGACATAGGCATGGGCAAGGACTTCATGTCTAAAACACCAAAAGCAACGGCAACAAAAGCCAAAATTGACAAATAGTTTCTAATTAAACTAAAGAGCTTCTGCACAGCAAAAGAAACTCCCATCAGAGTGAACAGGCAACCTACAGAATGGGAGAAAATTTTTTCCATCTATTCATCAGACAAAGGGCTAATATCTAGAACCTACAAAGAACTCAAACAAATTTACAAGAAAAAAACAACCCCATCAAAAAGTGGGCAAAGGATATGAACAGACATTTCTCAAAAGAAGACATTCATACAGCCAACAGACACATGATAAAATGCTCATCATCACTGGCCATCAGAGAAATGCCAATCAAAACCACAATGAGATACCATCTCACACCAGTTAGAATGGCAATCATTAAAAAGTCGGGAAACAACAGGTGTTGGAGAGGATGTGGAGAAATAGGAACACTTTTCCACTGTTGGTGGGATTGTAAATTAGTTCAACCATTATGGAAAAGAGTATGGCGATTCCTCAAGGATCTAGAACTAGAAGTCCCATATGACCTAGCCATCCCATTACTGGGTATATACCCAAAGGATTATAAATCATGCTTCTATAAAGACACATGGACACATATGTTTATTGCGGCACTATTCACAATACCAAAGACTTGGAATCAACCCAAATGTCCATCAGTGACAGACTGGATTAAGAAAATGTGACACATATACACCATGGAATACTATGCAGCCATAAAAAGGGATGAGTTTGTGTCCTTTGTAGGGACATGGATGCAGCTGGAAACCATCATTCTCAGCAATGTATCGCAAGAACGGAAAACCAAACACCGCATATTCTCACTCGTAGGTGGGAACTGAACAATGTGATCACTTGGACTCGGGAAGGGGAACATCACACACCGGGGCCTATCATGGGGATGGGGTAGGGGGGAGGGATTGCATTGGGAGTTATACCTGATGTAAATGATGAGTTGACGGGTGCTGTCGAGTTGATGGGTGCAGCACACCATGATGGCACAAATATACATATGTAACAAACCTGCACGTTATGCACATGTTCCCTAGAACTTAAAGTATAACAATAATAAAATAAAATAAGTATTTTCTGTTACTATAGGAATACCTGAGTATATTTTAGTAACAGACATAATATCTCCTTTAGGGAAAAATTTTTTTCTCATAAAAAATGAATTGTTTGGAAATTTTGTTATTTTATTGGTAAGTTAATTTTCTCATTGAGAAAATGAAAACCATGGTGTTATAGCTGGATGATTTATCTACATTTATATTTAGAAATATTTAGGCCAAGTAAACAATTTGAAATTCCACACTATTTCTATCTATTGAACCTGCAACGCATCCGCAGGGATAAATCTCTATGAAACATTGAATTTGCTGTCTTGATGCATCCAGAGTTGTATATAGATACAGCACAACTTTTAGTGTTTTATTCAAATCATTTGTCTAAAACTTGGAGCGTGCTCAAAATCTGTAGTTCAGCTTTATCTGTGTACACAATTATATCCTGATTTACATCAATAATATGTTCTGGAAAAATATTTTTTAATATAAATGAGTTCTCATATGAATTCAATATGAGATACAGACATGTAGTTTATTTTACAGCATCTAATAATTCATAATTATATCATATGTAATTAAGTCACTTAAAAAGCATTTTTCACTTTTGAAGTGTGGTTTTACAAAACATCGTTTGGTATTATATACTGCAGAACCTCATTATCTTCACACAAATGTTAATTTGTTAAACAAATCCCAGTGAACAATTCATGGATTTATTCATTGTTGGTTTACTTAGAGTTAAGCCTTTTGGCAAATTCCTATGTGGACACTATATAACTAGGGTTTGGGGCAGGCTTAATTATAATTTATAAGTTTATGACAATTGTATGGAACAATAATAATTGAAGAAAAGAAATGTCACTAGTTAATTAAAAGTACACATCTGTGAGGCATAATTAAAATTTTCCATGTAGGAATGGGTTGTCTCATTCCTTAAGGTTATTTTTTGTAATAATGAACACTAAAAATAAAATATATGAGCTATATTCATATAAAAAGATACTAAAAAACGAAATATTTTGATGATTATATCAATAAGGATCCATGTCGTTTATTTTTATGACTTGCTCATAGAAGGATAGAGTTAAGATAAAATTTGCTTGTGAAAAAATAATTGAAATCATAGTAAAGTGTAGTATTAGGAATTTATTATTGAAAATAGAGAAAATTTTTGAAAGTTTTTATGCATCATAGACATCATTAAGACATTTATGCTGTTAACAGCTATATTTACACTTAATCTTTACTTGTATGAACACTTATTCTCTATAGTATATACATGATGTTTGGTATTTTTTTACTCCTATTGGTCTGTAATTTAGTCTTTTAATGTTTACATCAAAGTGAGTCAAGCTTTCCGACCCAGTTGATTTAGAGGAATGGAACTAGAGGCTTTGTACATTTGAAACAACATTCCCAATTACTTTCTTCCACTCCTAAAGTTTGGAGTTATGCTGAGGGGAAGCAGATCTTACTTTGGGAGTCTGAAAATATGCAAAAGCACAGCTAGCTAGGTTAAGAGGTGAAAGCGCAATTTGGGATATGGTGGGTAACACATTTGAACTGAATATTTTAAGTATACATGAAGAAGGCAGAAGCCGTCATTGTAGCTCTCTCTGCCACCATATCTGAGGACTTTGGCAGTAATTTTTTTTTCCCCCTGGAAATAAAGCAAGAGGATGAAAGAGGCCTGTGTTGTGGAAGGAAATAAAATCAGAATCGTCTCTGCAATGGGAAATACCCTGACAGTAAGAGGCAAATAATAGACAGAAAGATAATTCCTTCTCATTCATTCAAGGGTTTTCTGTCTTGGTAACTGTTCCCAAATCAGATGGTAGATTGCTCAAAGTCAAGTTCAGCCAGGAATTTTTGGATAACTTTGTAACATTATGAAACTAATGACAAAACACATGTAGTGAAGGATCTCAAGTCATATATGTATGTGGAGCATAAAATACACAGTCACCTAACTGATATCTTGAAGAGTGAACATACATTTAAACTGCCCATCTTTGCTTTACTTTCACTTCTCATTTAAATGAAGACTTTTATTTAAATCAATCTGTGCATCCTAGCTCCCTTAACATAGGTATTAATTATATTTAGGGAATGCTGAAAACTAGATATTTGGTTCTACTTGACTTGTTTGGGCTGTTTTTTATTTGTGTAAATTTAGGGAATACAAGTGCAGTTTTGTTTCATGGATATATTGTGTAGTGTTGAAGTCTGGACTTTTAGTGTAACCATTAGCTGAATAGTGTACATTTTACCCATTAAGTAATTTCTTATCCTTTACCCTCCTCCCACCTTTCCAATTCTCCAATGTCTATTATTCCACAATACGTCCATGTGTACACATTATTTAGCTCCTATTTATAAGTAAGAACAGGTGGTAATAGACTTTCTGAGATGTTTTGCTCAAGATAATGGCCTTCAGTTTCATGCATGTTTCTACAAAAAACAGGATTTTATTATTTTCTATGGCTAAGTAGTATCCCATAGTGTGTGTGTGTGTATGCCACGTTTTCTTTATCCAGTCATTCGTTGTTGAACACGTAGGTTGATTCCATATTTTTCCTGTTGTGAATATTGCTGTTATAAACATACATTACATATGCAGTATGTTTTTGATATAATGATATTTTTTCCCATTACGTGAATATACTCAGTAGTGGGATTTCTGTATCAAATGGCAGTTTTATTTTTAAAATCTGAGAAATCTCCGTACTGTTTTCCATAGAGGTTGTACTACTTTACATTCCCACCAACAGTGTATAAGTGTTCCCTTGTCTCTACATCCTTGCCATCTGTTATTTTTTGGCTTTTTACTAGTAGCCATTCTAAGTGATATAAGATGGTATTTCATTGTGATTTTTACTTCTCTTATAATTATTTTGAACTTTTTTATATACTTGTGGGCTATTTGTATGTTTTCTTTTGAAAAGTGTTCATGTTCTTTAACCACTTTTTAATAGGGTTATTTATTTATTGGTTATAGTTGAATTGTTCGAGTTCCTTTTAGATTCTGGATATTATAGCCCTTTGTCGGGTGCATAATTTGCGAATAATTTCTCCCATTCCTCTGGTTGTCTGTTAAGTCTGTTGATTATTTTGCTGTGCAGAAGTGTTGTAGTCTAATTAAGTCCCATTTATCTACTTTTGTTAATGATGCATTTGCATTTGAAGTTTTAGTTACGAATTGTTTGCTCAGGCCAGTGTCCAGGAAAGTTTTTCCTAGGTTTTCTTCTAGCATTTTTTATAGTTTCAGTTCTTACATGTAAATTTTAAATTCATCTTGAGTTTGTTTTGGTATATGGTGAGAGTTAGGGCTCCAGGACCATTTATTGAATAGGGTGTCCTTTCCACATTGTATGTTTCTATTAACTTTGTCAAAGATCAGTTGGCCGTAAGCATGTAGCTTTATTCCTGGGATCTCTATTCTGTTCCATGGACCCATGCATCTATTTTTATACCGGAATCATGCTCTTTTGGTTACTGTAGCCTTGTGGTATAATTTGAAGTCAGGTAATGTAATGCCTCCAGTTTCTTTTTGCTTATAATTACTTTGGCTATTCAGGCCCTTTTTCTGTTCCATATGAATTTTAGGATAGTTTTTTCTAATTCTGGGAAAAATGACGTTGGCATTTTGATAGAAATTGTGATGAATCTGTAGATTGTGTTAGATAGTATGATCATTTTCAGGTAAACAATTAATGGTGTTAAAATTGAAAACACAAAGAACATAGTTTAACAAGTATGTAATATAGGAAATTATAACTCTAACAAAGCAAGTAGAAAAACACAGAAAGCGTAATAAGAAAGTGGCAAAAGATAAGTCTCATACATGTATGCAGGAGTTTGGGGAGCACAAAGCAGAGGAGGAGCCCAGTCAGACATGGAGGAAACCAGCATTTGCAAATCACTACAGAAGACAATGTTCATGATGCAAACTTTGCAGCAAGTGATTTTGAAATATTCAGCACGAGTTCAAAAAGTTGTCAATGTCCTTTGACTAAATATTAACACTTTTCAAAATGTGTCCCAAGGATTATGTAGTAATAAAAAAGAACAAATTTAGAAGTGAGAATATTCAGTTGTGTTATTTGTGGTATTACAAATTTGGAGATAAAACCTTAAATTCAAAAACAATAGGATATACAACTGCTGTATAATATGGGCCTAGGAGGGAAATTATGTATACATAAAATGTCTGTATAAAGAAATAGATCCTTCTTTATACTTGCATATTTTCCAGATACCCCACAATTAACATGTATTACTGTTATTATTGAAAATTAAAATAGCAACAATAATTATTATTGGAAACTATTATTAGAAATTCAAATGTTGTCAGGATCATGATAATTATTTTTATTGGTTGCTTACTACGTGCCAGACACTGTTCTCTCCCTTTGAATCTTCATAAAATACCTGTGAGATAATAAAAGTAAGATTCTGTCTAATTTTGCTGCTGGCTTCATGCGTCACAGTTAGTGATTTGTTTGGACCATATGGTGAGAGCAGTTCTAAACTATTCAATCTTCCGGCTCTGTGGACTAATGTTAGAAGGCTTAAGTTACTTTACTTATATTCACAGAAAAGACAAAAATGCTTCAATCTTATTTCCACAATGCTGGCTGAAAATAAACCTTCCAGAAGTATAAATAAATCGTGACCTATAATTTGAAGCATATCCGAATATATTAAGAAGTACCTGGGAGCGAGCTAGATAAAGCCCACAATTCTTCCTTTTCTTTATCAGGCTTTGCTGAATAGTTCTGTGTAGTCTTTTTGATGCTTAAGAAAACCTGACAGCTATAGTCAACTTGCTAAAATTATTTATAAATGGACACTCACTTTAAATCCAGGAAAGCATTACATTAAGCAGAAAAGTAAAATGTCAAATCTCCTTATTGAAAAGACTAGCATTTTTTTTTTTTTTTTTTTAAGCATTCAGAACTTCTATTCCATGAATCAAAGTCTGAAGTCAAGACAGATTCACAAAGGAGAGTAGTCTTGGGGACAAGAGGTCAGGAGATAGGCTTTTCTATCGCAATCCTGTAACTAACTGGATGACATGGTGGTACTTTGTCTCAGTTTATGATGTCTATGCTATATAAAGGGACAGGAATGTGGCTACTGTCCAAATAGTAAAAATGTTTTGAGTAAGTATTATGTCATATTTTGATAGTATTTTCATAGAAGGGCATTAAATATAAACATTTATAAGTATGCTCTGCAGTTTAAGTGTCACTTAAATACTGCTATTCCTTACACTCAATGTTTTTATCAAACCAACTGAACTAAAAAATCATGTATATACATAAAACTAGTTAGATATAAAACATCATACTCAAACACAAAAATTTGAAAGCACCAGACTGACTCAACCAGGACCAAGTTAAATGGGGGTGTCATAGTTCACATAGACAAATAAGTATGAATTAAAAATTGGCTTAAAAAGAGAGCAGACTAATAATGCTCAGTAGCATGTATCTACTGCACAGAAATAATCAGTCCCGATGTGACAGAAAGCTCAGAAGGAATTACTTTTGCTAGCATTCCTTTGTGGCAATCAGACATACTTGTTCAAGCCTTGTGTAGATAGAGGAAAATAAATCATAACATATCTGTCCAATATTAAGCAGAGAGGATTTTTTGCATACTTTGTCATTAAATATTCATTAAATTATATCAATAAGTAGTATTTTTATAATCAACTTAACAACAGTTTATAAAATAAATCTAGATTTTAAAGACAGACATTCATCAGGATTACCGTAAGTTATTGAAAAATATCAACATAATCTACCTCTACAATATTCAAATGAAAGTATATTGCTTTTGAGAAAATGGGTGTCAACAGTGATTGATATATTACTTGACAAAACGTATCCCAACAAATTTTACTCTACAATTATTAGCAAATAGGTAGTAATTTCTATATTGAGCATAGTATACTATTTTGGAAATTGTATAAACATAGTTATATCTTTAATATAGCAATTGCTATATTGTGAATGCTTAATAAATAAGAATTCTGCTAAATTCCTTAGATACATTAACTTTTATTACTGTATGATGTTTACATTGTGGCATTTTTTCAATGTGATCTAGAGTGGTTAAGTATTAAGACCAGAATCTGAGAACCTTGATTATTCCAAATTAAGTGCTCTAATACATTACTTATTATCACTGAAAATCAGCACTCTCTGCCCATATCAAAGAAATAGCTGACTATGACTATATTACTAAAGGTGACATGTAAATAGGTCCATTTACTAGAGATACAATGCAACCAAATCATATAAATTTAATGCCCCTTTAATGGAAACTAATGATAAATCTTTACAATATCCATGCAGATATTTATCCATATAATAGAAAATATTTTATTCTATTGTTATGTACTTCAACATATATTATTTCAACTGAGATATATGAATTGACTTATGGGCATCTTATGTCCAAAAGTATAAAAATAAGAAAAAATGAGCAATATAATTTTGTATGAAGCATCATAGCGAGGGCATATACTCAGTCAAGTTTAAATAATAGCCTAAGCAGAGATAATTTGTTTAATAATAATAGTGGTAATAATGCCAATAGTACTACTAATAGTAAAACTTCCAGTTACTGTGGACTGGCTATGTGGCAGGCATTGTGACATGTGTTTTACCTGTACACAGTATGTTTTGCTATCACTGCTTACAGAATGTGATGCAGAGAGGAAATCTAAGTTTTCTAAAGTTACACAATTTAAAAATCAAACATGATTTTATTCCCAGGTCTCCCCAATACCAAAAACAATGTATTAAACACTGCACCGAATTGATGTTTTTCCTTTAAATATTAGTGATGAAATATTATATGATCAGCCATTTTTACTGACACAGATTTTGCTATGTAAGGGGCATGTGACATAAGTGAAATTTAAAGAACTCTATGAGATTCCAAGACATTTCCATTTTTCTTATGAGCAATACAATGTTTAAATAAAATATAGACCTTACTAATATTTATTATTGTTTATAGATGATTAGTGATTTAAATTACATCTTCACCATATTTGACATTAGCTATTGTTTGTTATCAAGTTAAATTGTAAGAGTTTATTATTATGGACTAAGTGCAGTGACTTACGCCTGTAATCCCAGCACTTTGAGAGGCCGAGGCAGGAGGATCACGAGGTCAGAAGTTCAAGACCAGCCTGGCCAACATAGTGAAACCCCATCTCTACTAAAAATACAAAAAATTAGCCAGGCATGGTGGCAGGTGCCTGTAATTCCAGCTACTTGGGAGGTTGAGGCAGGAGAATCGCTTGAATCCAGGAGGCGGAGGTTGTGGTGAGCCAAGACTATGCCGCTGCACTTCAGCCTGGGCAACAGAGCGAGACTCCATCTCAAAAAAAAAAAAAAAAAGGCCGGGCGCGGTGGCTCACACCTGTAATCCCAGCACTTTGGGAGGCCAAGGCAGGCGGATCACAAAGTCAGGAGATTGAGACCATCCTGGCTAACATGGTGAAACCCTATCTCTACTAAAAATACAAAAAATTAGCCGGGCGTAGTGGTGGGCGCCTGTAGTCCCAGCTACTTGGGAGGCTGAGGCAGGAGAATGGCGTGAACCCGGGAGGTGGAGCTTGCAGTGAGCCGAGATCATGCCACCGCCTGGGCGACTGAGCAAGACTCCGTCTCAAAAAATAAATAAGTAAATAAATAAAAAGTAAAAAAGTTTATTTTTATGACTTTCCGGTTTGACTACTTGCTGGAACATTTTAGAAGATATATACAAAGAATTTCAATCTATGAAGAAAAATAGTATAAATAAATAGAACTAATCTCCATTTATTTTATGCATATATATTTGTATCATCCAAAGAAAAAGAATCAACAAGACATACATATATATGTGTATGTGTGCGTCCATATATATATATATGAAGGAGATTTATAATGGGAATTGGTACATTGCTTGTGGAGCCTGAGGAGTCCAATGGTATACTGTCTGCACACTCAAGGATCAGCAAAGGCAGTCATGTGATTCAGTCCAAGTCTAAAAATCTGAGAACTAAGGGAGCCAATTGTATAACTCTCAGTCTAAGGCCAATCACTTGGGCAACTGAGTGGGAAGGAGGAAGCAATTCTGGTGTAAGTCTTTGAGTCTGGATGCTCAAGAACCAGGAGTTCCGATGTCCTCAGCCAGGAGAAGATGGATGTCCCAGCTCAAGAAAGAGAATTCACCTTTCCTCCACCTTTATTCTATTTGGGCCTTCAATAAAGTTGATGATGGCCACCCACACTGGTGAGGAAATATCTTTCTTAATTGGTCTACTGATTCCAATGCCAATATCATCCAAAAGCACCTCGACAGACATACTCAGAAGTAATATTTTACCAGCTACTTTGGCATCCCTTCGCCCAGGCTAGTTGACACATAAAATGAACCCTCATAGTAATCATCTAGCAAACCCTTTGTTAACTAACAAACAGAGTGCGATTTCAATATGAAGTAGACCTAACAAACACTGAAAGCAGCTATAGTCTAGTGAAAGTAGGTATGCCATTGAGGACAAAGTTTCCTCGTTTAGGAATAAGAATGAGCCCAGAATCAGAAAATTGGGACAGAGGCATTTAGATAGAAAGATAAATATTTAAGCCATAAAATTGGGTAATATCACCAGAAAGAAGTTTGGAAGAACACTTTTTGAGAGACAGAAAGAGAAAACATAAAGACTATTATACAAAAAAGCAGTCAGAAAAAAAAAAAGATAAACCAATAAAGCTAGTGTTTCAGAAGTCACTGGAGAAACATCTTCCAGGTAGAGATATTAGTCAACATTGGGTAATTAAAGAGAAAATTTGAAGAAGGTAATGGTGGAGAAGTAATTAATGGATTCAGTAAGGAAGTGATTAGAGGTGAGTTTTGAAAGTATGTGTGTGTGTATATATATGTATAAATATATGTATGTATATATACACATACATACACATACATGTACACTATTGCATATATATTTATATATTAGTGTATATTAATGCATTTTGTTATCTGTAGTTCATATAAAGTACAGAATATATAAACTACAGAAAATACATACTACAGAAAATACATATACATATATTATATATATAGGCAACACTACACATTGTTCTTAAACTTTCTCACCACCAAATAATTAAAATCAGTCTTATATGAGCAATACATTCATACTGAGGGTCCTGGCCTCTTTTCTGAGAGCACAAAGAAAGTAATACATTAAGATACTTTTTTTTTATATTAAAAAGAAAAGCTGTACCTTCAGTGAAGGATTGGAATTGCGAAGTGAAGTGATTTTTATAATTGAATATTTTATTTTGTCACATATTTGTTAAATTGGGAGCAGAGAGTATAATTGTCTTTTGAAGAAGCTCAAAGATGTACCAAAATTAAAATTTGTACAGATAGATGGACTTGGCAGATATTAGATTTGCTTTTTGGTTTGTTTGCTGTTGTAGTATGTGTGTTCTTTCCTTTGGAAAGATAGAATTAAGCATGCTTAGAAGCTAAAGGGAGACGAAAGACTCATTCTTCAAAGTCTAAAACTGTTAGCGCCTGAGAGTCAAGTTGATGGAGAATTTCAGCTCTAGCCCATCACTACCATTAAAGTAAATTCAAATTTAACTTTATCTCAAATAAATAATGGAAATAAAATATAAAATTTAATAAAAGTTTCAGAATGATTTGCTTAAATGGTTAAGTACTTTGACAGACATAACCACAGAATAAGTCCTACCTAAAAAAAGTGAATCTCATTTAATAGAAATAATAATAATAACAATCATAATAATCAGATCTAAAATATAACTGTGTGCTTTCTATGTGACTGGTACAGTTAGAAATGCTTTGCATGTGTTACCCAATTTATTCTACTTGATTCTCCCCCAACAGCTGCAGGAGGTAGGTAGTATTGTTATGTTGATTTTATAGACAGGGATACAAATATTTATTTCCCCACGGTCCCACAATTAGTACTTGACATCCTTAGGCTATGAATCTAGGCAGTCTGAAAACCTTACTCTTAGTGTCCAAGCTAAGGAAACTGTCAAAACTAGACTGATTTAGAACCCGGAAACATAAGGTATGGAGCCTCCCCTTCTTTCCTCAGGTCAACTGATTCTCTTTCAGATTGCACTACCCTAGTGGGCTGTCAACTCCCCAGCTCCCTGGATGCATCGCTGCTATAAATCTATACCTTAATCATTGTAACAGGACTGTTTCTTTTTCGAGTATCAAAATCAAATTCTGCTACCTAAAAACCTTTATAAATGAATCCAATGCAACTTGTTAGGGTGCACCTAGAGAGATACTTGAAAACAGCAAATAGGGCCCATTATACAATTCTGCAACAGATGGTTCATTTCCTATCAGCAAACAAAAGATCGGCTGTATCACCAAACAGTTTCACTTAGATAATATTCCCCTGAATATGAAGATTTCTACTTGTCAAAAAGAAATCTACTCTTCAAAGGAAGAGAAATAGGAACTTTTAAAAATAATTCAGCTGCACTCTGAATGATTTAAGGCATATGCTAGCTGTGGACAACCTGATCACCCTGCTGTAGTTTCAAAACCGCTGTAAATGAGACAAAACCATGAAAGCTCATTGTCATTTCTCTGAGTGACTGGGATAGAAGAATTTTCAAGTACCTCAGCAGGTACCATTTGTTTCTTTCACACTTGCCTCATTTTACTTCTTTTCCCAGCCCTGATTTAAGCAAAAAAAAGAGAAACACATGTACAAAACAGTGAATCCACAGTGATCACATCATATGTTTGTGTGACACCTTTTCAGATTGTTCTAATGTACTTTAATTGTTTTTGTACTTTGTACACTGTTTATTGCATTGTTTTGCTCATGGTAATTTTTATTTCTATTTACTTGCTCTATATCTCTGTAAGGCATCTACGGACTGTAATTGAAGAATTACTTCTGTTGTTTTGGGCTCTTGATTTTTTCATTACTCTTGTTCCAACAATTATTAACCTCTTCATTTTCTACCATTATTTGTTCTGTTGTCCTGTAGCTTTGTTTTTCACCTACTAATATGCCAATGAAGACATTTTGTTTCTATATCAACAACTAGAAAAATACATTGCCATTTTAACGAAAATATCTATTAAAAGTTAGTGAACATTTTCTGGCACCAAAAAAATATATGAGATTACTCAGCTTTTAACGTATATAAAATTTACCTTGCTTCTCAGGCCATTAATAGGAATTTTTCTGCCACCAAACTAATAATATTCATAAATGCTCAGTTTTAAAGCAATATTACTCACCATAAAAAAATGTATATTACTTTGTTCATTTTGGGCATCAGTCTCTAGCATTTTTGAGCATGTAGAGTCCTTTCAAAGTAAAGTTAATAAGTTATGGAGCCTCAATTCACTCATTTTCTTAAAAATGTATATGAATTTTATTTGTAAGTATTGTATTCACTGAGGAATGTTTCTCAGAAGAATTAGGCTTCTCCAATGTAGAATATATAGCAATAGAGAACAATCATATCATTTTCACACCTGAAGTCTTAGTAAGATTTACACTCATGCATTTCTCTAATAAGTTTAATTACACTTCTGTGTCTACAAAGATGACAGAGAAATGGCATGAGTATTCTCTAGGTCTATTCTCTTATCTAAAGATAAGAGAGATGGCTTCCATATTCTCTAATGCTAGTCAACTGAGTGATATTGTCTGAGTCTTAGTTAACTGAAATCTATGAAAGTCTCTCTCTCTTATACTCTTTCATGTTGTTTCTTTACATTTTTGCAAACTTTGAAACTTATTATTTTATCATTTAAATGATATCCATTCATTTTGTTTTGTTTTCTTTTTCCTTCTCCTCTCCTACAGAGCTAATTCCATATTTCATTTTCTACTCAGTCCTTGACAGCCTGAGCAGTTAGAGAAACTTATATACAAGAGTTAACTGTGTTGTGTTTAAAACACCATACAGGATTGTTCACCTTTCATCCTGATGTTAGTCCCCACCGAGTAAATAAAGGAAACTAGTCCAAGATGATCTGTCATGTTTGGTCTTACGTGCTGCTCAAGTTAAACTTCTAAGTCATCCTATTATTCACTAGACTGCAAGTACAGTCCATTCTCATGAATAACAATATCAAAATTAGACAAAATAAGATTTGGCACTTATGTACTAACCACAGCATGTGTATTTAAGTCAAATAAAAGTTAATGTTACTAAATCTAATTATTATAAATTACATGTCTACTTTAAACTTATTACAAGATTTATTTATAGCATGTGTAAGCTAATGTTTTATGTAGATTCAGTGGTGGTTGGTAGATGATGTTTAAACAATGTGAAATTATATTTTAGGTTCTAATGCAAATATAATCTGTATTACCACATATGAGGAGAACAAAAATAATTGGAAGGGTCAAATTGATATGAGAACAGAAGTAAAAATAAGAAGTATTTTAAGCAAACAATACATGCATGCGAGTATAATTAATTATTCATAAAATGATTATTTTGCTGAATTGAACCTTGGCTATCTTCTAACCTAGATTTCCTTGAACATATGAAAAACTGAGACCCAAAGAAGTCTTGTTACTGCCTAAAGAGTAAATCGTGGACAGACCTTGACCAGAAACCTGGCTTCTCAACTTTTATCCCATGAAAATTCCTTGAAAATAAACTATTTCAGTCAAATAATTTGCTTTTTATTACTTATTGTTTCCAACAGGGAGACCCACCTGCAGCTGTGCACTAGGTTTCACTGGGCCAAACTGTGGTAAGACAGTCTGTGAGGATTTTTGTCAAAATGGAGGAACCTGCATTGTGACTGCTGGAAACCAGCCTTACTGCCACTGCCAGCCGGAATACACCGGAGACAGATGTCAGTACTGTAAGTAAAAGCAGCACCCAGAAGCCTGCTGGGAAGCCTGCTTTGATGTTTACATTAATCTTCTGATGTCCTGTATCCACTCCTTCCATTATCTTAATTTTAGCCATCCCCTATTTTTCAGGTTCAGTCTCTGTCACTCTAACAATTATTTACCCATTCTTCACCTTTCTCTTATTGTAAAGATTTTATCTTTCTTCCTCCCTCAGCTTTGATTCCATGGTCCATTATTATAACCATTCCCTGTGTACACCCTCATCTCCCTTCCTCTCTCTTCCCCTCTTTTGCACTTCTTAGCAAACCATAACCATAGTTAAATCCAATTCTCCATCTCTCCTGAACTGACATCCCACAGATGAATGCAACTGAAGAAAAACACATAATTATATTGCTTGGTCTTATTTTAATTCTATCACTAATTTCAAATGGGCACTTACTAAGCCTTTCTATGCAGTTCCCTAATCCACTGACTCTCCCACTCCCCTAGATGTCTATGTCACACCTCCTCCTTCTCATGAAACCTCCAATGCTTTCTCCTCAACTTTACCCTCAGCTGAGAAACTTGCTTTATATTTTATTGATATGAATAGAAACCATCTAAAGAGAGCTGCCGCAAACTCACATTAGCACATCCCCCCAGCTTCTTTCTCCTATGCCCATGAATTTGTCTTTCTTCTTGTTACTAGAAACCCCAGGCTACATCTAATCCTGTGCTATCCATCTCATGTCCAGACCCCTCTTGGCTACTCATGAACACATCTCCCACAACTGTCCCCTCTTTCTCCTGCTTTGTGACTACTTTCCTGTCTGCCAAGTTCTTTCTGGAAAAACCTTCACTTGTGCCCCATATCTTTCTTCTAATAACCTTATTTTTCTGCTCTCTCCCTCTCTCTCTTTTTTAACAGAAGACTTACTTGAAAATGTAGTTGTTATCCACAATTATTCTCTTTATATTTTTTCTTTGATCCCACCTCTGTCAAGTTTTTGTCTTTGCTGTTCTGCTGAAACATCTTTTATGAAAGTCAAGTTAATTGATTTTAGTTAATGTCCTCCATGTTGCCATATGTAATGATCAAATCTCAATTATTATTTTACATGTACTTTCAGCAGTTAATCATTTCATCCTTCTTAAAACATTGTCTACAAAGATTTTCATTCCTCTAGCCTGTGTTGTGTTATCTATATTATTTAAATCTTTCAGATGTTTCACACATGCAACCAAAATTGAGACCTACTGCCTTTGCAATTTCACCTAATTGCATGGTTTTTTAAAATATCATCCAAATATTAATGACTGTAAATTTACATATCCAGCTTAACCTGTCTCCTGAATCCCAGGTTTTTATACCTAATTGTCTGTTTGACAGCTTGCTATCATTCTAATGTAAACTGATTTGTTTTTACCCCAAGATTTTCCAACAAGTTGAGTTTCCCTTATCTGAAATGCTTGAGACCAGAAGTATTTTGGATTTCAGATTTTTTTGAATTTTAGAATATGTCCATCTGTATGAGGTATCTTGGGGATGGAACAAAAGTCTAAATACAAAATTCCTATTTCATATACACTTTATACACACTGCCTGAAAGTAATTTTATATCTATTTTTTACGAATCTTCTGCCCTCCTTACTGGAGCTCAGGTGTGACATTTTCCACTGTGGCATCATGTTGGCACTCAGAAGCGTCGGATATTGGAACATTTTACATTTCAGACTTTCCAATTAGAGATGCTCAATCTGTGCTATAGTCATTTCTAGCTCTTTAAAAGAAAACGTACTCACTGTCCAGACCAAAATAATTGAATTTTTTGATCCCCCCCCCTTTTTTTTTAATCTCCTGTTTTCACTCTCAATTTTACCTTTAAATATACTCAGCATCTGAATACTTCTCACCACTCCATTCTACCAATATCTCTTGCCTGGATTGTTACTAATGGATCTCCGTGCTCCCTTTCTTTGCCTCTTAGTATCCATTCTCAAAAGGTCAGTCAGTCATAGTTCATTTTATTCACAATAAAATTGCTTTCTATCATACTCACATTTATTGAGGTTTTTCTACACCCAAGGACACTTGCAATTAATTCCTTTTTTGCATTATTTTATTAATTTATTTAATCCTGTCAATAAACTAGATATTGTTTTTACTCTCACTACAGAAGAGAACACCAGAAAAAAATAAATAGACTTCTGAATATCACGTATTCAGCATTTGCTAGAGCCAAGATTCAAACCAGGCCATCTAGCTTCAGGGCTCAGGTCACCGGTCACACCCCCAAAAGTTACATTAAATGTCATTGAACTTTCACAGAGAGTGGCCTAGGTCTTTGGTCATTTTAGGAACTATGTGGGACAGCACAGAGTCAAGCTATAATCATTGGCTTATTTGAGAATCAAGCGTAAAACTTAGTATCTTGCCTCTGATGGTACAGAGGGGCCACTTCTGCAGAAGCAAGAAAACATTTACTTTTAAGTAGCTGATTTATTTTCCAAATGTTTATTCTTTCTGTATTAGGCTAGCCTTTCCTTGACATATGTAGATGCCCCTCCCCTTGGCCAATGTTCCTTTTCACATTGCCTCACTTATTTCTTAAATGATGTGCACCACAGGCCAGAGTTTATATGAAAATACAATCTGGTGACATCCCTACATCCCTATAGTGTTTTATAACACTACCTTATCCTTTCTCATGCATTGCTCACATCTCCGCCACCCTCATTCCCCTCCTCTCAACACAGCAGAGTATCCCAACACAACTTCCACCCACGAACTCATGTGTGTTTGCTTTCTGTTCCACCATTGTCAGACCCCAAATGATTCCATGCCAGTGAAGGACAACACTACTATACCACTTAATGAAGACCCCTATTACTACCCATCCTAGGTCTGCAGGCTCTCCTTTATTCTAGTAAAACCACACCAATTGCCCTTCCCTATATAGAGCTAGCTTCCCTGACTCTGCCCAACTTAAATACCATTTTCTTTTAGAAATTGTTCAAATTCTCAGTTTGAATCAACCTCTCCCTCCTCTTCCGACTCTGATCATTTTTACCTGTTGATTATGTACATTACCCTTACTTGTCTGGGATCTTTTTGAGACTACAACCAAGAATGGCACTTGCCAGAGGAACAAAGAATCACACAAATAAATACATAAATAAAAATAAATGATTTGAATAAATGTTAACAAAAGAACAATCAATTTAAAATCATTTTACATTAAATGTAAAATTACATTTAATCAGTGTTCAACAATCTTGTAGCTATTTGTGGTTCAACTAGAGCTAATATTTTCTCCTCTGTCTTTTGGTTCCCAATTGATAGAGCAGCATAGAACATGTCATTTTCCCCCATTGTTTTTATATTCCTTTAGTTGAAACAACAGTATTCTTAGTTCTTTTTAAACTAAGTTTAAAAATACCATGTGGCCATAGTTTGTAGAGCAGTTTGGATCCTTCCAAAGAATAAATTCCATTAGCTTATGTTTTAATTGACAACTTAATAGAATCACAGTCTGAGGTAGCCTGATGCTTTATAAAGAGCTGCATTATAATTTTATTATCACTATTAGTAGTCAGAGCGCTTCCCACCTTTTACTGCAAAGCACTTATTAAAATTAACCAATTAATCCTTAGACAGAGGTTAAATAACTTGCTCAAGGTCCCGAAGTAGTAATATTATAGTCAGAATTGGACCCCAGGAGTTGTTGATCAAGATGTCAACAAACATTCTTGCAGTATGGTGATGCTGTTTCTTTGGCAGCATAATAAGTCTGTGGACAATGTCATTAAAATGACAAATTCAACAGCTGACAAAAGCATAATAAATTTGGGATCTATTAGATGTAAGCCGACAAGGTTCAGCGGACCTGGTGTTCTGTCAAAATTGTATCTTGCATATACAAAATCTTCTGTCTATAAAAGAAGGAATGACAGAATGCTTCATTACAGTGCCTAATTAAAGGTCCATTAGTGGGAGGTAAAACATCAGTTCTTAGTTGTGCTGAGTAAAAACATTTCATAACTCTAATAGCAGTATAAAATCCTGAGGTCTGAAATGCAAATTAATTTTAACAGCAGCAGCCCAGGGAGGAGAGGCAAAGATAAATAATGGTAAAAGTAAAATTAAGTATTCTTCAAGTAAGTTGTTAAAGAACAAACATAGCTGCACTTCTTGCTATTCTAGAACAAGGGTTACTAGTGTAAATAAAAATAAACAAGTGAGCATGACATATTGAATTTAAATCTAGGTGTTAAATATGAGGTCAACCAATATCTGAAGTTATTTATGATTAAATGATAATAACATTAGGTCAACGGGGCCAATTAAGACCGATTCAATCTGTGTCTAAGAACTAGGTAGTCAAATTAAGTGAAAACCTGCTTATCCTCTCATTGATACTTTCAAAGCCCTCTAGTAACCTGCTTGGGGACTAGACTTATTAGAAGTATACCTGTATGCCTTACTCTCCCTGGTTCCAATAAGTAAGTAATGTCTCTACCTTAATGAGTGTCTCTACTTACAGAGTTAGAAGTACCTGACAGTAATCCAAAGATATTATGTTTTGTAATCAATATTAGAACCACAGACTATCAAGTAACTTATAAAACAATTATGCACCATAGATATAAGCCTGTCATATTTGATGACACGACGGGATTATTTTTATCATTTGTCTTCTAGGGTAGCTTCATCCCATGAGTCAGTTCATCAGCGAATATGTTTTGATGTTTACAATGAGTCTGTCACTATGTTCCGCATTAAGAAAAGAAATGGTGATGTCAGAAACATTTTCTGTTCTCAATTAACTCACAGTGTAATGTGTGATTCTGAAAAGGAAACGAGTTATTACAGGTCAATTTAATGAAACACAGAGGCTACTGGAACTCACAGAAAGACCATAGAGTTTAGCCTTTAAGAAAATTTCTTGAAGGAATTGGTGTCTAAGCTGAGATCAGAAGAAATCAAGAAACTAAGTAGATGAGACAGGGAAGCAGCAAGGGGGAGCAGCATATGCAAAGGAACAGCATATACAAAGGGGAAGCAGCAAGGGGGAGCAGCATATGCAAAGGGGGAACAGCATGTGCAAAGGGAAAGCCTTTGGAGATTTATTTTTCCTGTTTCTATTAGATTTTTCTACAGGAGGGCTGGCAAGAGAAATCACACACAGTAAACATGTGTAATGTTTTAATCCAAGAGATGTTGCTATGACACATTATTTTATCTAATATGTGAATATATATCCTTTCAACAAATGCTCACACAACCCTTTGAGATTAATATTATTCATCCAAATTTGCAAGCGCCAACAAAATGAGATTAAGCAGTTTTCCCTAATCTGCAATTTAGAGAGCACAGGAACCATGGTTTTTAGCTTTGTGGATCTGACTCTGAAAACTAGACATCTCCTGGTATAGTATGTTTTTCTGCCATTCAATATCCTTCCCACTATGCTGCTACTTTCAGAGACTCACTAAGAGAACACTCGAAGCTCAAATGGCATACTGGCTCAACCTGGTCTTGCAAGCCTCTACACCGTAGAAAAGAGGCACTAATAGGAACTTTAATCTTGAGCGGTTAAGCTTAAGTCAGGCCCAGCTAAGAGACCAAAGCATTTTAAAAAGTATCAGGAAAAGAGAATAGAATCTTTTCAGTGAACTTCCTGTTAATAGGAAAGTCAGTTATTCGAACTGAGCCTAAAGCTTTGAGAACGAATTGTAATTTGGAAAGTGAAAGTACCCATAAGAACCAACCCCTTCCTCAGTATTAGAATATTTAAGATTCTTTAGAACATTCACACCTAGACTAGCACAGCATTTTGGAGCCCCATCTACTGTCTCCCAACTCTTTTCCTCTTAATGAGAAAGTAAGCGTTGTCTTCGTTCGGGTTATCATCCCTTGTCTGGATTAATGCCGCACATTACTGTATGTACCTTTTCTTCTAACCTTGAAAACCTGTTTATTGCCTCCAAAGTACATCTGCTATAATTGTTAATACCTCTTTTTCTTGACACATTAGGCCCTCAATGTCTGCTAAACCTCTTCAATTCCCCTACTTTGTCTTCTTAACTCTCCTTTTCCCTAGAATCTCAGCACTTCTCTTTGCCATTTTTCACTTTATATTCATATCGTTCATGAATATCTACCCCACTAGAATGTAAAACAGGCTACAATGTTTTGCATACCTCGTCAATCTTGCAAGTAAACTCAGTGCCTGGAATTTAGGAGTTTGGATGCATGTGAGCAAAGTAGAAAGATCCTGTTTACAGCCTGCTAGGCCCAGTTATTTTTCTGTGCTCTAGCAAGATCCATCTCCAAAGGCAGGATCGGAGTTCTGGGCCATGTTTTCTTAACAACTCATGAAGATCCCTAATAGTCCATGAGAAACTGACTGCTTACATTCCAATTTCAAAGTTTTTTTATTTTTAAAAGGTGTAAAAATAAAATTAGATTTAAATCAATGTGAAGGGAATAGATACATTTATTTTCTACTGTGATCATGGTAGAGAATGTTGAGGTAAGGGTAAGATAATTAATTATTTTAGTTACTCTTTTACCCTAGATTATTTCGAAAAAATTGTCAGGGTTGTAAAAATTTGTTGAAGACCATTTTGACCCAATAGTAAAACTAGACTTTTCAGACAGATTTTTGTTTTAATATTATGCCTTCATTAAAAAAAAGTAAAAATAATAAAAGGAAAATAATTTTAGGCATATGTGCTTATACATAAAAGGAAATTTATTAAAAACTAAGGTATGTTTTTCCAAGCAGATATTAAATCATATATGAGTCAAAACTACAAATGTTGATTATTAAAATTAACTCATTCAACTGATATATATATTGAGCAACATTAAATATTCATTGCTGTAGGCATTGGGGATCTGTAAGTATAAAAGTTCTTTGAAGACACTTGACTTTTATAACTTTGATGAATAGAAAACCAACTGACATATCTTTTGAGAGTAAAAGTTAGATAAAGCGGACTTTGAGTTCTATTGTCAAAAATGATAAAAGATCAGAAATGGACTTTATTTCATACTACTTAGAAGCATACCATTATTTTTCACATAATTGTTTGAAATTTCAGCAGCACGTTTATAAAATTAAACTATTGATAAACTTTTATCTCTACACCATGGAACTTGCACTTGAAATATTATTAATTATATTTAATAATTTTGGTGAGCATGACTGAATAAAACATTTTAACAGTGCTTAATTACTCTTGTTGGCATCATAGCAGAAACTTTTTTCCATGCCAACTTCACCTGATATTGAGGCAACTCTAATCTCACAATGCTTCACCTTTACTCATTCCAAGGTGGTTTAATCTTCTACTGTTATGCCATGTTAGCATTATAGACATGTTTTGACCCTTCTTTTTACAATGTAAAGAAGAGTCCATATACAAAGCAGTATAAAGACAATGAAAGGCATCTCAACGTTACTTAGTTGTAGGTTGAAAAATGATATGTCTCACAACTAACAGTAACCTTTTAATGGATTTGTATGTACATATCTGTTGGGAAATCTCCTCTCCCTGAAAAAAAAATAATGCATGGCTTTTCATGAATAGAAATCATGACTGTGATTCTGCTATACTTGGTCTTAAGTAAACTGCATGGATTCACAAATAATTACTTGAAAACAAAATTGAGTATTTAAAACAATGTAGCACATAAATTATGCAGAGACATACAGATTAAACAAAAATATTTATTTGAGGCTTACCTCAAACCAAACAAATTGTTGCTACTTAAATGCCTCTGCTAACATCCTTTTAAAAGTTCAAATGTAAATTTAAGAGTAAATTTTAAACATAGTTATTTATATCAAATTTGGAATGTCTACTAAATATGCTTTGATAAAAATGCTATGAGTCAGAAATCTT